>NC_135330.1:50495921-51180900 GCF_023851605.1 Tamandua tetradactyla
GGACAAAGGAATATGTGAAGCCAGAGAATCAGGGCTGCTTCTACAGCTGCATTGTGCAAAAGCCCCACCCGTTTCTTCTCTAATCCTTGTGGAACAAGTTGCTGTATCATGGGAACACAGGCTCAGAACTTTCAGCAAATGACCGTTTTATTACTCATACTACACAAAGGATCCAAATGAGCACTGAAAGAGCTCCATGGGATCCTCCAGGTAGGCCAGCTGCTCAGGTCAGGGTTGGTGGCTGCAGCTCTTATGCCCTGCTTCATTTCAAACAGGAGGCAGGGCAGTTCTGCCCAAGGGTGGATATTTATGCACTCCATGGGGAGGGATTTCTACCACTGAGAATTCCCATCCTGATAATCCACTGGAACTGCTTGTTCCCAGTTTCATGTTTAAGGTATGGTCAAATGAATCCCTTGGACCTAACAACTCCCCCAGAAGAATGAAAACATTTTGAAACATCTGCATAAAAGACAAAAATGAGAGGGGCAGGGTAGGTGAGTGCTAGGAGATGGCTAGGAGATGGCTGCTAGGCATGTCCATGACTTCTCCAGCACCCCTCACTGAATATCATACTCGTCTTTGAACAGTGTTTTCTGGGCAGTTGGAATACCAACCCAAATCTCTCCAGCAGGAAATCAGGATCCAAGTCCTCGATGCAGACTGGATCACTTGGCAGACCTCCTGCACTTCTTGATTGTGCTCTATGTCTGTTTCTTCCAAGAAATGAATCCTGATTCTGCTTACTGTGCCTGCTGTCCATGGTGACTCATGGTATTCGCCACCATATCTGATTTGACACCAGTCACCTACCAGGGAGCCTGTGATGAGAAGAGGGGAAGATAAGTGATCTAGGGCTTCAGGTAGTCTAATTGCATCAAATGATCCCCAGGACTGAATGGTTGGAAATGTCTGCCCTTCATAATCTGTCTCTGAACTACCAGTGCCAACTACTCCAGCCTTAAAAGACTAAGTTTTCTTTACTTCATAGAGTTGGCATTTCTGGAAAGTATTTACGGACCTTTCTATTTTTGTTTATGCTTGTGTTCTGAGATATGCTTTTTAGTTCAATCAGAAAATTGTGAGTCCTCCTTGAAGACCCAGCTCTAACTTTTCTTTCTCTGTAGAGTCCTACTTAAACATTCAATTTGAATTTATTGATTTTTCATGTGTTCTTATCATTTACATATCAACCCATTAGATAATACTTATGGTATTGTTTTATAGCACCACAGTTAAACCACTGTCATGGGCTGGCAGTGCATTCCATGCCCTAATAGAAGTTAAGGAAATCCCAAAGATTTTTGGAAGACTGTGAAACAAAAAAAACTATCTTTGCTCAGTTTGTGCATTATGATCTATTAGAGACAATGAGAGTACTGAAGAATTTGTAAATAATCAACCTTGATTTCTCCACCTTTTTCTATCAGCATAACTTCCACCAGTTTTTCTTTCTAGTCAGGGCCTCAGTTCTTCACCATTTGATGCCCATTTGGAAAAATCATGGAGAATCACAGAGCATGTTCTTCCTCTTGGACCACTGATCTCTCTTTCTCTCTCCTTAGTTTAGCACCGTTTTCTCTCTAGTCACCTGAACCCTGCTCTTTCTTTTATTGGATGCTTGTCCTTTTGCTTATCATCTTTTTTTCAATCTTGTGGAATGGAGAAGAAAGAGGAAAATGGATCTTCAAGAAAATTTGCCCTCAGGCATATTATCAAGATAATTAGTCCTTTTTTACTGCCCAGTTTAACAGTCCCTTTATCCCTTCTTAATCTGATTAGTTTGACTCTAGAAGAGGAGGAAGTCAGAAAAAGGAATATCTCACTCAACCTCCATATGCGAGTTAGTTGAATCTCACCTTCCTTGATGAGATTCTTAAAGGCAAGAGGTATAGTCTACTCATCTTTGCAAAATAGTGTCTAACATGTTGTGGGAATCATTAAGGCCCTTCAATATGTTTTCCAGAAATTAAATACATTTCACAATATACAGTTAACCAATTCAGAATAAGTTGGGCTTATGTTAGCAAATACTGTTATCTGCGTCACTTGTAGTATAAAACTTGAAATTATCTAGTCAGAGGGAGCTTTGCATACTCATTAGAGTACATGTGATTTTTGTCAGAGTGCATATTTTAGTCTGTAAATTTTTTAAGTAGCTGAGATGAAGAGCTTTCGTTTCAGAAAAATAAAAGCTTAATGGGACTCTAATGACTCAGCCAAACATTACTGAGTGCTTAGAGAAAAGTTACAATAACAAAGTTACTAAAATATAAATTTATCTTTTCTTTCTGAAGCATGCTTTCATGTCATTATGTCATTGTTCAAATCCTTTGTGAAAGAAGCAATATGATCTTGATGACATGTGTTAAAATAATCTATGCATTCTCATTATAAGAAAATAATTGAAAACATCAAGATATCTTCCCTTTTATGGCAGTCGTTTGCACTTCAAGAAGAAATATAAGGCTCTACTCTATGCAGTATTCCTTAATATTATGGTCTCTGTAAGTGACTAAGAGTTGAATACATAAATGTGTATCAAAACCTGTGCAAGAAAACCATGAGAAAGAAATCATTCACAAGCGTATTTGTGATCTACAAAACTCCTCAATGGCCACTTGCAGATATCATTGAGAACTTATTGTTATACACTGGGTTAATGGGTGCTAGGTTTGTGTCTATAGAGAAAAGTTTTGACATCTGTGACAGGTTGGGTTCTGTGGGAATTCTGAGATGAAGTTTCCAATTGTGTCTTCAGCCAATCTTTTTGGGAACTCTGAAGAGGTAACCCTTAAAAGTTGTCTCAAATTGGAGAAAGGAGGGGAGGAATTTTTACCCATATTGATCAGTCCTTGCATGCAGCCCACCATGGAAGGGGCATGCCCTTGGGTGAGGCTGAGGATGCTATCTTTAGTAGAGGCAATTCCCAAAGGATGCTGACTGTCTGACAGTGATATACTCCCCAAAACTAAGAATATAGAAATAGATGATGATGATGATGATGAAGAAGATACATAGATAGAAAGATAGATAGATATAGATACAGACAGATCTTTAGTAAATTATTATTGCACCCTGATATCTGTCAATTTTAAGGAAAGAAACATGAATTGCAAAATGTCTAATTGATAAAATAGAAAGTCCTACACATATATAATTCTTTTGTGGGCTATATCATTCATTTAGTTCATTAAAAATTTTAAGAGATAGATGAATTTTGTCTTTGTAAGAACACCATGAGTGTACTTTTGTCAGTTATCCAAGTTAATGGATTTGAGTATTCTAACTAAAGGTAATGGACTGATATCAAAGTTTCAGTAAAAATGAAAATTTAAATGTATATGTGAAATATGGATTTGAATATTCAGTTGATGATAATATCACTTTAAGTTAAAATTAGTTTTTAGTTCCTGAAAATGTATGATTTTGACCTTCTCCAGAGACCCTTTATGCAATTTATTTTATCTTTAATGAAAGAAGAATGTTTGCAAGTTTAAACACTCAAGAATCATAGATTTCTATATTCTAAATATTTTACTTTGTGGCTCAGCCCAAATAGGAAAAATGGTTGAGTATTTAACCCTTTCCATAGTTAGAATCTTTATAATCACTCTCATGATTTTTACTCAAATACGTATGTAATTAATTTTATTTTGTTTTTAATATCTTCTTGAATTTTCTGAATGTATTGAAAATTATTGGAACACATTGAGAATAATAACTCTATGTCATTATTTAAAATTGATATAATTTATTTTATACATTCACATTTTATTAGTAATTTCAGCATGACAGCTCCTTTACATGTCATGTCTACCATGAAGCCTGCTTTTAAAAAGTACAATGTTTAACCACATAGATGTAATTATGCATATGATTTGAAGACCAAATAATGATATTAATGAATAATATTGACTTTTAAATATGTTAGAAAAAAAAGAAAAACATGAGAAATGAATGACACTGAGATTTAAATAAAGATAAAAATTTGAGTACTTTCACTTAAAGTTAAGTTTGTCCTTGAAATTGTTATTACAACTTGAAATGTAAAGCAATGGATCAGATTGCATACTTCAAAACTTTCTTGATGCCCATGCCAAAAATGGAGAACATGGTAGATTTCTTTTCCAAACTCCAACAAATATATTTGACAAGCGCAGCAGCTCAGAAAAAATTTTGGAAAGCACACAACCTCTCACACACGATGGCAGTTAGAAAATGAATGCAATTCTACAACTCTTTTTCATCGCTCTTTTCCAACTTACAAATAGCCTCTTTATATAGATATTTAAAATTATCTTTGCAAGTGAAATTTTAAAATTTTTGAAATTTATGGTTTTAAAGATATTTCCATAAAAGATTATAATTAGAGCCTTGATATATGGTGAAAAGTAAAGGTAAATAAATGTTCATCCATCAGTTATTTTAAAAAAATGTATTGACAACCATGTAATTAAAGTTGTTTAAAGAATCAACTAGAATATTTTACATAGCTAGTTTGAAATATTAAATATGTAACCACAAAATATTTTAGACGAAAAATATACAGAATATTGAGGGCTAGTATTTTTACTATTATGTCATGAACAAGAAAAACTGAAATTTTTATAAGACATAGTTTCCTTTACTAACTTAGATACTATAGCTAAATTTTTAAGTATACAAATTTCAGGTTTTCATTTATATTTCTAATGTTTCAATAATCTCAGAAGTTAGGTCATATGATCTTTAAATCAAAGGGTAATATGTTAAATGAAAAAAGTCATATATCTTTAAATAAATTTTATAATATTTTACTTGATACGATTTTCAAAATTTATTTGTATGTTACTTGCATTCTAAGTATATAAAGGAAGGCACTACATTTGCATACAAACAAACATTATTTGGTGTTTTGCATTCAATTTAAACATTCTTTCATTGAGATCTTTTTTCTTTACAATTAATTGATGTTTATCCCAAGACTACAAATTAAAATATTCTCCTTCACTGGTTTATTTATTTTTTGCAGCGTTTTCAATTAACTTACAGAGCTGATTAAGCAAAATAAATTACTGTTCCTGAAATTCTATTTAAGAGGTGGTTTTTCATTTTCTAGTTCATGACAAACTATGAATTGGAAATATAAGTCGCTGAATAAAACAAATCAAAGAAATCAAAGCATTTAGTAAGATTGGCAAAACTATACTATAACTTAGAGAATAAATGTCCATAAAAATAGATTTTCTTAACAACAAAGAAACTCTCTGAAAGAAGGAATGGCCTTTCAACTTAAATAAACTCTTTTGAACAATTGATACTGCAGCATTAATTTACATTATGCGAAATGAATGACACAGATTTAAATAAAAATATTTATTTAATAAATAGTTACTGAACAATGGAAACATCCATATTTTTTAAAGGAAGAAGTTTGTTTTCAAAGAAATTGGGTTTCCATACATGTTAGTACCAGAAATGGGAAAATCTAAAGTGTTTTTAGTTTTTAATAGATGTATTTTCTTATCTCTAATCTTGGTATTGTGTCATACATATTGGTGTGTGTGTGTGCTGAATTGTATCCTGCCTTGACTTCATTGGATTTCTTGAATATATGGCTCTTGGCTTTTTGAAATTTGGGGAATATTCATGCACATTTTCTTTTCCAATATTGTAGCTACAGAATTCTTTGTCTCCTTATGCCCTAATACTACACACATTTCTATTACAGGTTTACACTGTGTACTTAATGCCTTTTTGGTTCTTTTAATTAAAATTTTCTATCATTTTTATTCTCTGTGTTTCTGGCTTGTTTTTTATTTGCACTTTGCGTATTTTCACCTATATTACAGATTCCCAATTATCTTTTCTTATCATGACAAATATTCTATTATATCCATGTATTGAATTCTTATTTTCAGTTACAGTGCTTGCCAAACTTAGAATTGTGTTTATTCTTTTGTAAAGTTTAATTATCTAGTGAAATATGAATGTTATTTTCTTTAATGTATTAGTCATAGTTATTTTTATAACTTCTGTAATGTCAATACATGGGTTATCTGTGGGCATCTTTTTCTTTTACTTTTTTTTTTTTTCCTGTGAGAGTTTTGGTCAGCACATCCATGATTATTTTCTATTTTTACTCTAGATACTCTTCTTTGGAATGTTTAATTTTTTTGTCAGCTATTACAGGTAATAAACTGTTGAGTTTATGAATGATATCTTCTTCAAGAGAGAATTTTTCTCATCTCTTGTAAAAAAACAAAGTGTTATCAGAGCACCTTAATTTGATCAGGCGGTTTCTCCAGACTCTGTTCTTCTGGTTGCCACATACCTCCTGCTTCGTCCTCCTGAAGTCAGGCTGCAACCCTGTGGTGTTTACCAGGCCTGTTACCCCTTCACAAAATGAACTCACTTTTTTTTTTTGGTATGCTTTACAACAGGGTCACCTTCCATTATTTTTCCATATGAGTATTCCATTATTGCAGCACCATTTGTTGAATTTTTGTTTTTGGTTTGTTTGGCTTGTTTGTTTGTTTTTTGGGAAATGCACGGACCCAGGTGAATTCTACCACTGGCAGGTGAATTCTACCACTAAACTACCCTTGCAGCCTAACTCACTTTTTACCTCATCAGTATTTCTAGACTGCAGAAAATTTATAACTTTTCTTCAATGCCTTGCTGTTTTGATTTTGATTCTTAATCTTGGTAATTATCCAACATAAGAATCCACCAACTTCCACCTGTAGAGCGCTAGACTTACTTCCCTGGGGCTCCTTTATCATCAGGATCTTGCAGTCCCCCCTCCAAGTTCTGACTGACTGGTCATTTCATAACTCAGCACTGTATCTCTCCACAACAGGCGATAGACAAATTTCTTAATGACTTTTCCGCTGCTTATAATAAACTCACTATTCAGGTTCTGTACCTAGATTCTTATGTTCTTCCCCATATTCTCCCCACTTTTACCCCACATCATAATCAACAAATACACTTAAAGCCAAATCAATAGCAGAATACTTGTAGCTCTTATATGGATCCCTTCACTATGGGATAATTTCCCCCTCAGGTCTGATTTGCCTTTACATTTCACTGAAAGTTACAACTAGATTTTTTTAAGTGAATTTTTATTTAGTTCAAGTAGAATTTTATTTTTTTCAAATAGATGATTATTATTATTATTATTATTATTATTATTATTATTATTTCCTAGTATCCAGCTTTCTGGTTGTTCTCATTGGGAGCATTAATGCAAATATGATTTTTTAAAACAGGTTGATGCTCTAAGTGTTCATTCTGGCTTGTGTTCCCTCTAAATAGGATAAGAGCATTTTCTTTTTTGTTTTAATTAAAAAAATGTACAATTAAAAAAAAACAGGAGATTTTAGGACTATATTGGAGTAAGCTTTTGAATACAGTTCTTTCTGTCTATCAGTCTCCCACATGAGTGACCCAACAAAAATTATAAGCATTACCTAACATTGAAACCAAATACTCAGAAGTCTGAAGAAAGATTGGCCTCGAGGACAAAGCCCAGGGAAATAAATAATTCCTATATTCTGTGCAACTGGGGAAGCACTAAGAGCAGATAGTAGAGCATTTCCACATTATAGATTCCTACAATTTTCTTTGTAAAAGCCATTTCACACTGATATCACAGATAAAATGATAGGGTATTTGGGGTGTGAAGATATGGCTAATTCTTGCTGCTTTCATTTGTAAAATCCTGACAAAACGTGGCTTCTTCATTCTGCCCAGCATGTACTTCAGTAGATTTGTAACAGATTCCCCACCCATTTTCATCTAATCTACTTCAACAGAAACTTATTTCTTATCATCTATCAAGTTTTAATTCCTTCCCATCTGAAGCCATTGAAAGGAATTCACACACACACAAAAAAATAAGAATAAAATAAGACCAGCATAGTTGTAAAGCTTGTTTCAAATATTAGTGTACCTTATGTAAGGAAAGAAAACATATACCCATATAAAATGTATAAATATTGAGATATAGTAAAAATTGCTATTTTAAGCAAATGGAAAAGTGCAACTAAGATATTAAAAATATTAAGAAAATGTGATATGTGATTTTGATGCAGCATTTATTTCTTAGAATTAATGACTAAAAATGAAAATAGACAAATACCATTTAAAATACAACTATATGTTTCAATCCTATAATAAATAAAACAAGGGTATAAGATTTAGAGCAGAACTCAAAAATTTAAGGAAGAACAAAAATAAGGCCTAAAATTTTAACTATATCATATCACTGGTTGGAAAAATAACATAATTGAATTGCATTTTTCACGAAATTAATATATATCCATTGCAACTTATATCAGAATACCAATAGAGATTTCTTTAGAGGGCGGGAGTGTGCAAAAAACTGACTCAAAACTTTAATATGTTTTGAAAACTAGATGTGAAAAATAGTAAGACAATAATAAAAACAATAATTAACAAATACAGCACTTACTATATGTCAATTATCTTACTGCTTTCCATATAACAATTCATTTACTTCTCACAGCAATTCCTTGAGTTAGGTGTTATTACTTTCTTCATTTTAAAATGAGAAAATTGAGTGTCAAAGAAGTTTTGTAATTGTCACAAGGTCAATAATTAGTAGTGATGGAGTGCAGATTGGGGAGGGCTCTTAAATTACCATAAAATAAAAGTTACCATGTAGCTATTTCAATGGACCAGAGCAGAAAATTGCAATATATTATGGAATACTCTGAAGCTATTAGAAAGCATCAATACATATACAACATATATATTTTTAAAGTTAGATTGGTGTGAATAGTAAGATATCATTTGACTTTAAAATGTTCTGGTGGTTTGGAGCTATATGTACCCCAGAGCAAATGTGTTCTTAAGATTATTTCATTCTTGAAGGTATGAGCCCATTGTAAGATTTTTTTGAGGTTATTCAGTTAAAACGTGGCCCACCTGAATTAGAATGGGTCTTAAACCTATTACTGGAGTACTTTAAAATGAAAAAAAATTCACACAAAAGAAAAAAAAAAAAAAAAACAGAGAAGAGCCAGAAGCTGAAATTCAGCGGAACCTGGAAGAGAACTGAGAGGCAGGAGAGGCTGCCATGTGCATTTTCTTATGACAGAGGAGCCCAGGACTGAGGATAGCTGCAGTCTTGGGGAAAAAGCATCCCCTTGATGATGACTTCATTTGGACACTTTCACGGCCTCAACCTCATTAGCTAACATTATTTTCATTGTTAAAGCTGACCCATTTCATGGTATTTGCTTGAGCAGCAAATTTTATGAAAAATTAGAAAACAAGTATTTGAATATTTTTAATGAAAATATGCAAATTAAACTGTTAAAAGTGTTTATATTACTTGGGCAGAAATGAAAGAGGAAAGAAGAGTTTGTAGATTATGTGTTCTCCTAGTGTCTAATCTTTTGTTAAAATTGATGCATAACTAACGAACTATAACCTGCACATATTTAAAGTGTGTGATTTAAGTTTCCACATAGCAACACAACCATGAAACTATCACTGCAATCCAGATAATAAGTGTATCCATTTAGTTCTCCATTTTTCCTTTGCACACACATCCCCTCCCATCCCCTGGCAATCATTGTTCTGTAACCTGTCACTGTATAATTAACATTTTCTAGAATTTTAGCTAAATGGAATTGTACAGTAAATATTATCATTTTATGAATTTTTTCACTTGGCTTTTATCCTTAAAGAAAATTTTTTTCACTTTTAAAATTGTTTCATGAAGCAAGGGTTACCTTTATACTTTGCAATATATTAATAGTACAGGAATAAAAATAGGAATATACATTTAGTATAAACAGGTTGTAAACTTCATTTGTTAAGAATGCAGTTTTAATCAAATGATTATCATAGAGACAATTTCTGTGCGGATCTTTATGGTAATTGTTTCTCAGTGAAAAGTATGCACCAGATCCTGGTCTCTAATCTTAAAAATTGAGTGGCATTTATTTAAATACCAAATTAGAAAAGGAGGTTGTGCATGAAGATCATAAATATATCATTGCCAATAGAATAAATCAAAATGTATTCATTCTTGATTTAGGATGGTAGTAAATCTATCTTCCCTAGTTCTTTGCTTCAAGAATGAGGGGGGAAAGGAAAGGCTATAAGGATAGTAGTAAAGATAAGGAGTTGTGTTTACAATTTGTTGAGTGCCTATTATGTACCAGATGTGATTCTAAGTGACAAAAATTACTCCGTTCTCTCTTAAAATTCCATGAGGTATATAGTGTTAGTATCACCATTTTACAGGGTAAGACACTGGGACACAGAGTGGGTAAATATCTCCCCCAGTGTCATTCTGCTCATTACTGGGTCAGTGGTAGCCCTTAGCAGTGTAGCTATAGGGCTTATACTCCTGACCACATGTAAGGTTTATCACTGTAGTAATCAAGGTTTCTGGAGTACTTAACAACAGTTAACAATTGATGAACTAATATTGCTAGTTCAAAGTTGGTCTTAAAATTTCATCACTATCATGAAATTTATATACAAAGTATCCTTATTTAATTAAGGTAACCAGGTTATGGTGTCCAGTTGTTTTGTCAAGCGAGCACTGCCCTTATTGTTTCTGTGAGTATACTTGTGGACTTAAATCATCAGTAAGTTGATTGCATGTAAGGCTGATTACAGCTACAATTAAATGAGGAGATTGCCTTCAAGATTGAGAGAAGTTTCATCCAATCAGTTGAAGGCTTTAAAAGGAGTGAGGATTTCAGCAATCAGAAAGGAGAATTTCCATCTCTACTTCAGCCAGCCAGTTTCTCCAGGGGAATTCATCAAAACCCTTCATCAGTTTCCCAGCTTGTGACCTGCCTTATGAATTTCGACTTGCCCACACCCACAGTAACGTGAGACAAATCCTATAAAATTCATATTTACATTTTATATATTTTTATCTATATTTATATCTAGCTATACATATCTCCTACCGATTCTGTTTCCCTAGAGAACCCCCTGACTAATACAGTTTGGCAATATCTGGATCATATTTTAAAACAACATTTGCACTGAATATACTCTTCTCTTTTTCTTCACATAGATACATCTGGCTATGATCAAAGCAATTTTAGTAGTTATGTGTAACAGGAAGAGATGCTCTGCTAGGCTGCATCCCAGGATCTTTATGTAACAGAGACTTTGTAACCACATTGATTGGCTACATGAAAAAGAAATAAATGCTATCCTATTTGAGGTACTGAGTTTAGGCATGAGTAGGTATGCATAGGCATACAAATTTAGTAATTATCCTGAGAAACACATTCCCCAAATCGCTAATCCCCTGAGGGAATTCTATACATTATAATGCTTTGACTTGTCCTTGAAACTGAAGATAAGTGGCAGCATTAGAATGATGGCATAACACAGCTTTTTCAAGAGGTAGGAACGTGTAAAATTCTCAATGTAGCTTCTAATAAGAGACCCTTTGTTCATTTATTATTGTGAGGTTTTATTTCAATTATGCAATGTAATGTCAGCAATATTCTTAATTGATATTGATGTTGTAATAAAGATTTGACAGGTTTTAAAATTTTACTTTTTGTGAGCGTAAGTGGTATTCATAAATTGGAACTTAGATATTATTCCTCTTTTTATATTTGCTTGTTTCATGCTAAATGGCTTTGCATAATTCTTTAAAAACAATTAGATATATTTAATCAAATCATATTTGCCCTGAACAACACGTTATGTTGAGAAAATAACAGGGTATTCCATATGTTGCTTTTTGACTGAAGCAAGCTGAATTTCCAGAACCTCACATGATAATGTTTCACAACATAAAAATTATATGACTAATATAATGTGGTTCTTTCAAGATCATTATTTTTACACTCATACAGCTATTCAGGAAATCACTAAATTTGGGGGAAGGTGTTTGTAAATCAATTTAATATATATATATATTCATTAAAAGATAAAACTAAGTACAAAATGCATCAACTCCATTCTTATCATAGTCATAAATTATTTAATATAGCATTTAGCAGTAGAATGATTGAGGCATAGATTGTGTGATATAATTTTACTACCAAATAAGTGTTGTTATAATGAGAAAGCGTAGTTGGATTTAACAGTTATTGGAATTTGTCCATGTCCATTAAAATTGACTAAGTCCAAATTGCTGACTATAAATCAGAATCATGTTAGAGTTGCTACTAAATTAGATAATATACACTAGCAGCAATGAGCAAGCCAGACTCAGATTTTTGTTGATTACACGGAAAGTCTTTCATATCATCTTAGAAATAATGTTACTTGTCTATTACTCTTCCCAACCATATTAGTATTGGCCACTCTTTAATTAAGACATTGTGTGAAAAACAATAGTTTTACAATTGTGGTCATGGGATATTTGAACAACAAGGCTCTGAGCTACTTACTGTTCCCAAGGGATATATAATCAGGTGACACAGGTGTCCTTGACATGGAAACATTGGTTTTGAGTTTATTCTATGTTTTAGAATATATTGTGGCATTAAACCTTCATATGCACAACATATCATAGAAGAAAAGTGACCCTGTAGAGAAAATTCATCTGCTGTAGTAAAGAAGAAAAATGAATCCAGATTTGGAAGACTCAATTTAGGGAGGCTGAGAATAATAGCTTTAAATAGCCAGAGAGTATTTCTTGTCACATTGTGGAAGCAAAGACTTCCGAATAAAAGGTCCATTACTAAAATGGTATTTTGAGGAAATAGAAAAAGCAAAGGTAGAAAGTATACAATTAAGGACTACAGAACTGGAAAATAAAGTGCCACAGAACAATATTCAACAGAAAAGGGTAATTTGGCGAAGTCACAGATACTTTCATTACCATTCTCATTAAGTCTTCAAGATTCCCTTTGGAAGAAGCACTGGAGTCCTACAATATATCCCTTGCACATTATTTGCACTATTGTACATGAGTGTATTTAATAAATTGCACATGCTTGTTTTGTCAAAGAAAAGTTCAATTATTCTTAAGAAATTTTTGTGTTTGTGTATATGTACATTTATGTGTGGGTATTCCTTGAGTCACAATTTAAAAATTCCCTCTAAATAGCAATTTAATGGAAATAGCCGGACTGCACAAATTTCTTGATCTTTCAAATAAGTTTTCTCAGGACTAAACAATAAAATTTAAATAGCACATCCTCTTTTCAATATCATTTTTATGGAACACGTTAGGTATAATACTATCAGATTACCAGACTTTATCTTCAAAGTGCTTACAATTTAACTGAAAACGAAGGAAATATACATTTAGAATAATTAGAAACAACACAGTTCAAACCAATAAAAATTGCTACTGGTGTTCTAGTTTGTAAGCTGCTGGAATGCGATATACCAGAAACGGAGCAGCCTTTAAAAAGGGGAAATTTATTAAGTTGCAAGTTTACAGTTTGAAGTTTGTGAAAATGTCCAAATTAAGGCAAGTTTATAAAAATATCCAGCTGTGGTATCCAATGAAAGATACCTTAGTTCTAGAAGACTGATGATGTTCAGGGTTTCTCTCTCAGCTGGAAAGGCACATGGTGACATCTGCTTGCTTTCTCTCCAGGCGTTTTAAATTGCTTCCCTGGGGCTCTGTCCATTCCGTTGGCTCTGTCGGTTCTGGTGGCTCTCTCCAAATGTTTCCTCCTTTAAAGGATTCCAGAAAACTAATCAAGACCCACCTGGGATAGGTGTAGTCACATCTTCATCTCATCAAACAGTAATACCCACAATTTGGTGCGTGATATCTCTGTAGAGATAATTTAATCGAAATTTTTATGATTAAAAGAAATGGCTGTTAGGATTAACAGGATTAAAATGACTTTTTTGTGGGTACATAATGAAAATGCATTTAGAACTTCAGACACCTTTTATCTGCTGCACATAGCTTTCTTAACAACGGGTGTAGCCCCTGCCATTATGTTCATACTCCAAACAGTAGGATAGAAGAAGAGAAAAAGGAGATTTCAGTTCTACTTTCTTAAAAGATGAATACCTAATAGCCCCCATGTAAGTCTATTGTTTTTAATTGATTAATTAGAATTTAGCCTCATAGAAATTTTCATTACAAAGGGGATTTAATTCTGGGCAGCAATGTATATTTTCCTTTTAAGTGGCAATGTGTTAAGGGAAATATTGTAGTTCTCATACAAAAGAAGATGGGTAGAAGGTACATCTCTGCCAAAAATAAGCCAACACCAAAGAAAGGAGTTGTATGAATTCCAATTCTATCAGCAAGAAACCAATGCATCAAAAAGGCTGAAGATCAGCTTATAAGAATCATTAATGTGCAACGTGAGGTTTGAGTGGCCCTGAAGAAAAGCCTCTCTACCCGGGTTCAGAAACAATTGAAATTTAGAAAGAGAAGCTAAATATGTGGGGTTGAAAACTTTAATATTGTTGAAAGTTAAATTGGAGAATATGGATAATCTTATTTCTGCAAAAAAAAAAACAAAACAAAACTTTATTGCTTGGTTCACAGCTTATTAGAGGGCTATAGAGTGGTTAATTAAAAGGATGCATCCTAGCTAAAGGAGGAGCTCAGCAGAACACAGAGGGATGCCACCCCCCACAAAGGCCTCAGAGTATAGGGGTTCATAGCCGTGCTTAAGCATAAGCCTTTTGAAAAGATGCTCACCAAGCCCAGCCTTCAATTAAATGCCTACTGTCTCTTTCCCAACTTGAGACCTTGATGATGCTCATTGAAGAGAATTATTGGTTTCACAATGCAGACAAACTTTCCCATAATTTCTGCCTATTACAGGAACATGTTAGATAAGGAAAAAAGTAAACTGAATCCGCAGTTCTTATAGTCCTGTAATAAATGGACTCCATCTGAATGAGGAATATGGACAAATCAATATATGCATTTGTTAGTCAGTTTTTTAAGTATAACATTCATGCAGAAAATTGCATAAGTCATAATTGCATAACTCAATAAATTATCTAAAAATGACCACAACCAGATCTAAAAATAGAAGACAAAAAAACACTTTAGCAACTTTCTACCTCATGTACTTTCCTGGACATTCCCCAACAATTTGATTTCTGTTCTTGTTAATTATTTTTGCCTATTTTTAAACTTTATGTTGGTCATAGAAATAATTAAAAAGATGTCAAACCATTCCAATTCAGGTGCTGGGGTTGTGAGCAAAATCATAGCTCATAAAGGCTTTTTAGAAAGACATTTTACTCATGAAGAAAATAGAACAGAGTCAGCTTCACTAGTGAGTATCTGTTCCCCATAGCCGGTGGGTCTCAATCAGTGACCAATGCAGTATCCCTCTCGGGTTTGTTGTGGAGGAATCCAGCTCCCTGCCTTTTAAGGAGGATTCAGAAGAGACAAGCTCTCTTCCTGCTTCAGCTGGCAAGCATCTCCTGTGGAGTTCATCCAGACCCTCCATCGGAATCGCCAGCTTCATAATATAAATTTTATATTTGCAAGTGTTTCCTGTTGATTCTGTTTCTCTAGAGAACCCTAACTAATACATATTGTACTGGCAGTCCCCTTGTCTATGAGAGGATCATGTTTTATCCTGTCAGGATGACACACTTGGTCTTGAATGCAGGTTGTACTTGTGGATCTGTTCTAGTTTGCCAGCTGCCAGAATGCAGCACACCAGAGATGGATTGGCTTTAATAAAAGGGGATTCATTTTGTTAGTTCTTCAGAGGAAAGGCAGCTAACTTTCAACTGAGGTTCTTCCTTACATGGGAAGGCTCAGGGTAATCTCTGCTGGCCTTCTCTCCAGGCCTCTGGGTTCCAACAACTTACCCTGAGGAGATTTCTTTCTGCATCTCCAAAGGCCTGGGCTGAGCTGTGAGTGCTGAGATGAGGTATGCTGAACTGCTTGGGCTGTGCTATGTTGAGCTATCTCATTTAAGCACCAGCCAGTTAAATCAAACATCATTCATTGCAGCAGGTATACCTCCTAGCTGACTGCAGATGTAATCAGCAACAGATGAGGTTCACACACCATTGGCTCATGTCCACAGCAACAGAACTAGGTGCCTTCACCTGGCCAAGTTGACACCTGAACCTAACTACCACAGGAACCCAGGCTAAGGTGGCAGGCTGTGCTAGGATTGTTCCTACTGTAGTCCGTCCCCAACTTCCCCAGGGACCCACCAATGGATAAACTAAATATTATGCCCCTCACCCAAACCGGATGGTGAACTGCATGTCTGGGGCATGATACAGAGCTCTGATAGATGTTCCTTGTGGGAACCATTTTTTCTAAAATCTTAAGGCAAAGTTTGAGAGAGCAACTAAAAGAATAAACTCCAGCAGAATGATCAGGTCTACTTGGAGGAAGGATTACAACCAATTGCCCCACCCACTGCCTAGACCAAACCAGCCGAATAGGTCGAAGATCTGTATTTCTCCAATGTTGTGGAGGACTTGAAACCACATTTTTATGTCCTCTGTGTTACTCATGACATGCCCAGATTTATTTATACCAAGGTAATATTTCTTTCCTTACGGAAAATGAAACTTGAGAATGTCCAGCACTCTGCAATTTTGGAGGACAGCGGCTGCATCACTGTCTATCTCGCACTGGAGTAGTCCCAATTAATCAAGCCACATTGTATGGTTACAGTAGTCATTAGGAATCTCTCCCAGGTAGGGCCCAGTCCTAGTCATGTTTTTAATACAGAGGGTGAAGTTACTCTCTAAGGCTGGAGCACTCCCTATGGAGGAGTGCTTGGTCTTTGAAAGATGTCTCCCACATCCTGTGAAGTAGACTATACTCTTCTAGAGTGTTTCCACAAAACACTAAGTTATACCTTTAAAAGGCCAGTATCATTCACCATGTTGATGGGTAGGTTGGAATGCTGAGGCGAGATGACCACTACCTTGATTAAAATGCTGGCAAAGCAAAAATTTGGTCTGGTTTGTAGCTCTAGCAATAGCCTATATCATCAGGGCCCCTGGGTGATGGGGTTGTCAATCTCTGAGATGGGCTGGGGAGAGAGATAATAATATCATCTCCTCCCCTTACCTTCTGGAGTAAAAATGTTCTTGCACAAAAACTTGAAGTGATGATTGCCCAGTTATGGCCACCCAGGCTATCTGTGGAAGTCTCAAGGACACATCATCTGCAGGGGTACAGGACACTTATTGTTTAACCCAGAATTTTCAACCCTGAACAACCACACCAGGAAGTGAAGTCACATCCTGAACATATCTGATATATCCTATGTCCCTTGAACCACCCTTCCCCGAGTCCCATGGAGTCCAACAAGAGGAAAGCACCAGAGGGTAGTATCACTCCAGGTTCCGTTTGGAAACAGGAGGCTCTGGTGGTAATAATACTGCAGTCCAGAAGACAAACAACCTCTCGGGAGTGCACTCCATTGGGGAAAAAAAAAGAAAAATGGCCATTGGGTATATGTTATTCTTTAGGTACAGCCTAATCAACAACTTTTTGGTCCTCCGCCCCTGTTGTTTTAGTTTCCTAGGCTGCTAAAAGCAAATATAATGAAATGGCTGGACTTGAACAATGGAAATTTATTAGCTTACTGTTTTGAGGCCAAGAAAATGTCAAGGCATCATCAAGGCATCATTCTTGGTGAATGGCTGTCAGCAATCCTTGGCTCCTTTGCCTTGCAAGGTACATAGCAGTATCTGCTAGTCTTACCCTTTCCTTCCTGGTTTCCTTACTTTCAGCTTCTTGCTTCTGTGGCTTTATCTCTTTGTATTCATTTATTTATAAAGGACTCCAGCAAGAGGAATAAGACCCATCCTAAATGAAGTGGGCCATACCTTAACTGAAGTAGCCTCAACAAAAGGTCATATTTACAATGGGTTTCCACCCACAGCAATGGATTAACTTTAATAACATGTTTTTCTGGGGTACATACAGCTTCAAACATAATACTTCACCCTCTCAACCATAAAAAGATATATTTTTTCCATGCAAAACTGCATTCATTCCGTCACAATATCCCAAAAGTCTTAAATAATTTAAGTAACAATACTAAGTACAAAGTCATATCAAAATCACCAGTAGGTGTGGTCTGTCTTGGGGCAGAACTCCCCTCCATCTGTGAAACCTAGAGAATGATGGTTTCCTTGTGCACAGAAGAGTTCAGTTCTCAGCTTATCCTTTTTTTTTTTTCTCACATTTTACTATAAGCTGCAAAGGGAAACCAGGCTGCACTAAGACATTTAGCTTGGAAATCTTCTCAGCTACATATCCAAGCTCATTGGTTTCAAATTCTGTCTTTCATCCATTTTCACAACTCAATTTCACCAACTTCTCTGCTGTTTTAAAACAAATACTACCTTTACTCCAGTACTGGAAACATAAAGGTCTCTTCAGAACTACCTTAACATCCATATTTCTAACGACAGTCTCTTCCAAGCAATCTAGGCCTTTTCTATCAAATGCCTCAGAATTCTACCAGAATCTACTGACTAATGAATTCAAAAGCCATTTTTGTTACTTGCATCAGCACCTCACTCTTCTGGTACCAAAATCTATTTTGTTTTGCTAGGCTGCTCAAACAAATACCATGAAATGATTCAGCCTGAAAAATGGGAATTTATTTGTTCAAAGTTTTGAGGCTGAGAAAATTTCCAAATAAAGGCATCCAAGGCAATGCTTTCTTCCCAAAGACTGGCTGCTGTTGATCCTTGGCTCCTTTGCTACATGGCAGGGCACATGTCTGTATCTGCTGCTCTCTCCCTTCTCTTCCAGGTTCCC
Source organism: Tamandua tetradactyla (assembly GCF_023851605.1). Taxonomy (NCBI): domain Eukaryota; kingdom Metazoa; phylum Chordata; class Mammalia; order Pilosa; family Myrmecophagidae; genus Tamandua; species Tamandua tetradactyla. The sequence goes on from NC_135330.1 coordinate 50,514,619, forward strand.
TTGCATTCAGCTTTTTGCTTCTGTGTTTTTCTCTTTCTGTATTCATTTCATTTATAAAGGACTCCTGTAATAGAATTAAGATCCTTCTTGAATGAGGAGGGTCATACCTTAACTGAAGTGGCCTCATCAAAAGTTCCTACTTTCAATGGGTTTCCACCCACAAGAATGGATTAACTTTAAAAACATGATTTTCTGGGTTCTATATAGTTTCAAACCACCACACTCCTAGCTGCGGTGCTGTGTTTCCCTTTCACTGGAGTGCAGTGTTGAATGTCCAAATAACTTTACTTAGGTGGGGATACTACCTGGTAAGTTGTTCTTCCTGATCGCCTTTTGCAGTTGTTTTGTGTCTTATGTTCCAAAATTTTATTGCTTCATTTGTTTTGGGGTTATAAGAAACATGAAAGATCCATGGGAGTGTTCTCATTACTGGGCTGCTTGTGCTCTAAATGAATTTATGTTTATCTGATTGGAGTCTGGTTGGGTAGTCAAACACGTGGTACCAGTGTTTCTCCAAGGCTGTAACGATGTTCCCTATAATGTAGGGAATTTCTGTCCTGTATTCAGAGTATGTGTTTATAGCATTGAGACATCACTGGAACCCATGACGAGTTGGCAGAGTCTTTATGTGGTCCAGCTGCTACACCCATGTGAGGCCTGAGTCCCAGCTGAGGTGGCCTAGCTCACTACATTACATGGCATGGGCTCATGGACAGGAGTCACAAATCTGTCTTACATTTTTGGCTTCTGCTTCCTTAAGGATGAGTCATTGTGATTTGGCCTATTCTTGGATCTGAGGTACACTTCCATGTCACTTTTGATGGTGAATACAGTGGGCAAGGATAGCAACTTATTGGGCACAGGAATTCCATTCATTTTCTGCTTGAAATGACCCCTTGCCATATGTATCAACATGGGTGAACATCTCCTTCTCCATTCCCAAGCTTTTGCCACAACCTCTGCACCCATCTGGGGAAGCATAATAATCCAATCATCTATTTGCTAATTGTTGGAACATCTGGCTAGCCCACTTACCATGGGCAATGGGTCTGCAATTATATAGCAAGAAATTGCCATTGGAGCTACCTGCTGAGCCACCACCATTGCATGGAGTTCAGCCCATTGGGCAAAAGGCCCTCATCCAATCTCAATTATTTAAGAGGTCATCCTAGGGACTATGGCTGCAGCAGCCCAATGGACTCCATAAGCCTTATGTTCTGAAGATCTATCCGTGAACCAAGCCGTTCATCATTTGGAACATCTTCCAATCAGGCTTATGTCCTGGATATAATATTTTCATTTAATGATGAAACTTTGCTGAATCTATCTCATTTTCTTAGTAAGATTAATGAGATCTACATGAGGATGGGCATTTCTGGTCTTAGAATCGTTTATGGCAGGTCACTTCCCTGTGCCACTACCTTGGTGACAACAATGATATCAGGTACTACAGGGGCCAAGGGCAGCACCTCAGCATCTTAACTGTGGTAATCTATTGTCAGCCTCCAGGTTCCTTGGGACTATTTTACCAGCCAGACTGGGCTATTAAACTGCCACATGTTGGTTCTCAACACACACCTGCCAGCAGCAAGTCCTGAATCAACAAAGTTGGGTCTCTTTTTCTGCCTAGAAGTTGGTACTGCCTCTGTTGAACAAGCAGGCAGGGTTCAGACAACCTAGCAGAGCAGCAGCAGTCTGACATACCACACTGTTATGACTGGAATATCTTGAAAGCAAGAGTCATATCCTGCTTGAAAGGCAGCCAGGAAGTCAATACTTATAATGCATTCATCAGTGGGAGCCATAATTACCAGTGCCCAAGATGACCCAAATGGCCCCCCCCACAAGAGTGTGCTCACTTACCTGCCATGGGTCACTGTGTCCACCCCAAAGCCCCTCAATGCCACCAGTTTGCCCTTGCCCCTACAGGAGTCTGAGACTGCTGTTACCTTGATGCAAAAGAAGATCTGGGGTGCACGGGTAGTTCAATGGTTAGAATGCCCACCTTTCACGCAGGAGACCCGGGTTCAACTCCCGGACCAGGGACCAAAAAAAAAAAAAAGAAGATCTGAGATCTGGATGTCCCCTTGACCTCTCCCACCCAGAACCTGCAGACCTTGGCCCCACCATTAATCAATTCTTCTTAAAGGGAGTAAGATCAGGAACAGGCAAGGGGGATGATCCTTCCTATCCAATACATCACTCTCATGGATGGAATTCTCTTTTTCACTGTCCTGGTCAGGGCACAGGGAGGCCTTATCAACTTTGCTTCCCTCCTCCCCAAACTGTGTTCAGGGACTAGGAGGGCTGAAAAGTGATAAGGAGTCTAAATCTTTTCAATCCTATGAACCCTCTTCCTCCTACTCCATTATGGCTCATCCTTTGAACTAAGTGGGAGCCCCTTTACCAGATAAAATAGGCAGAGTTCTTCTGTAGGAAACCTATCAATTTCTGCTCCCTCTACCTTGCTGTAATGACTAAAGCCACATTACCAGGTGGGTGGGCTCCACTACCTCCTCTGCCTTTCCCAGGTTGCTCTTTGCATTCCCCTTATGGCCCTTCAAGTGGGGCAGCTTCCCGTTGCTTCACTTCAGTTCCTCTGGACCTGCCTCAGAGAAGAAGGCTGACACCTCCCTGCTATTTCCACCCCAAAGAGGGACATTACAGTGGAGCTTCTCCACTGCTTTCCCAACTCTCATCCTGGGGACAAAAGGAATGGGAGATCTTCCCCTAAGAGGCCAATGTTTCATGAATGTCTCCAGTGCCCTACAAAACAGGACCATCTCATCCACATCTGGCCCTGAGGTATGGTCTTATCACCAAGAGTCTATTGCTTTCGTCCTTAAGGAACAATTTTCACAGGGCTTTACTTTTTGAAAAGGCTTTTGTTATTGGGAAATTTGTTCCCATGCTCCCGGCAACTCAAACTATAAGCAATATGGACTTACTATATCTCTATCCTGTCTTTTTCCCTGTTTAAAACAGGGGAAAAGTATATTGTAGCAGAGGGTCAGTAGTTCACTTTCCCAGACTGCGACACTCTGCCCTAGACATCTGTTCAAAAATGCCCCCTCATAAGCTGATGCACCAATGAAGCTGTATGAACTTCCCTGAGTGTATGTCCATGATGGAGAAGTCATAAAATATTGCCAACATGGCTGCCGCGGCTGATACAAGGCAACACAAAATGGCTTAACCCGCGACTGGCGGTGGTTCGCGCCAAAAGCGCTAACCTGAAATCTGCCCTCCACCCTAGCAACAATGGTGACCAATCCCAGCCTAACACGTAAATCTGTCCTCCACCCTAGCAACAACGGTGACCAATCCCAGCCCAACACGTAAATCTGCCCTCCACCCTAGCAACAACAGTGACCAATCCCAGCCCGACATGTGTCCCTGCATGCTCCCAGCCTATATAAGCCTGTGCACTTCCTCAATAAAGCAGACGCCTTCCACTCACCTCTGAGGGTTGTCTCCTGAGTGGTTTCTTCATGACTGTGTGCTGTGTGCTTGACTCAGTACGGCCGCTTACCCCCAGCCATCAAGCTACCAACATGTCCATATCCATATTTTAATTTCTCTATTTTGCTCATAGAAAAAGACCTCATTTTAAAAGTTTGTTTTTCAGCAAGACTGCCAGTATTTCCACCTTGAGTGAAAATTAGTCTAACCTGGGTCCTATAAACAGCCTGGACTGGGTGGTGCTCCCTACACAACTGCCCCAGAATCTTGTGGAGTTATTTGTGATCCTTAGACACAAGAGGGGCTGGTGAGTGGTGAAGCATCACACAAGCAGCCAGGAGCCAGGGTATGTTTTCCCCACTCTTCCTGGAACCACCTCCATCATCTCCACCTTTACTGACTGCCCCAATTCATCCCTGTTTACACTAACGCTGATTACATGTCTCTTCCCCTTGTGAGGTCAGAGGGAGGCCAGTACCTCACTTATCCCATTACCCACCCCCATTCAGGGTGCTGGCACCATCTCAGATTGACTGAACTGATGATCCCATATGCCTTCACCATGCCGTGATGCACTTTTTGGAGGGATCCTGCTGGCTATCCCAAACTATTCAGAAGAAGAAACATCTAAAGATGTCAACTTTCTCCTATACAGCTGTCAGGGTCACTAGCAAAAGTACTACTCTCACAGGCTCTGAGGGAAAGAAATTTTACTCACATAGAGAAGAGACAGAGCAAGGTTAGCTTCGCTAGTGGGAGTTGGTTTCCCAAAGCCAGTGGGTCTCAACCCATGGCTAAGGCATGTGTTTGTGCATGGTAGTGGAGGAACCTCACTCCATCAGGGACACCTGTATCACTAGGGTGTGAGCTGGATGTCACAAAACAGGCCCACCAGACTCAATCAATGTTTATATAGACTTTGGACAATAGAGGAAGGGATATACTGGTAGTCTCCCTTATCTACATTCACACAGGATGTACCTGTGAGTCCCAGGGAAAGATGGCAGGGTGTGCTAGGTCTGTCCCCTACCACGATATGAATGAAATCATTCAGGATGTGTTATTTTGTGTCTGGTTATTTTTATTCAATATTTCCTTTGTGATTTCATATATGTTGTTGGTTATAGCAGTAGGTATTTGTTTCAGTTTTGGTTTTTTGCACTGCAGTGTAGCATTCCACTGTGTGAATATGCTGTTATATTTTAAAATCGTTCTGTTGTTTTTCCAACTTTTGCTATTGAGAATTGTGCTGTTATGCACATTCTTGTTCATTGTTTTATGTATTATGCCCACGTTTCTTTGTCCCTACTCATAGGATTATATTTTATTGGTCATTGGATATACAAATAAACAGCTTCAGATGTACTAAACAATTTTCCAAAGCATCACACCTATTTATGCTCCCAGTACACATACCTATACAGCCACACTGATGGTGTCTATAACTCATAGACATTTTCAGTGTGTACTTGCACTATGAGAAATTGCTGAGAAATGCATTTTTGTGCCTGAGGGCTTTTTGAAGGTGGAGTAAGATGGGGGTAGGTTGGACATTATTCCTACCCCTAACTTCCTTCAACTAATGATCCATAGGATTGTTCTTTATTTCCAGATCCTTTGCTCTCTAGGTGAGATAATTTTGAGATGTGTTTTGTACTGTTTTTCAGAGGTTCTTCACTAGACTGAAAGAGTAAAAAACTCTCTGAGACAGGCAAATTCTCTCTTTTAGTCACTACTGGTTTCTTACTAATGATGCAAGACACCAAGTTCCTTATTATTTTATTACTGGGAATACCCAATGTCATATCTGTCCCCTTGATAGCACCCATTCACCAGTAAATTCCCACTTCTCCTAGTCTCATTTACAAATTGCAACCAATCCTGAATTGATTTCAGTTTCTCTTGGATCCTCATCAGAATGCAAACCGTACAAAGGGTGCTTCCTTTCTTCACAAAAAGCTCTTAAATTCCCCTTTTTCACCTCATGGAGTCAATAAATGACATTTTATCATATCAGAGGCTGTTCTGGTGGTCTTTGGTGAATTAGGTTTTATCCACTCTGGTGACCATCTTAATGATATACCTTTAACTGGACTTTTCCTTTCCTGGGTCATTTCCACAATCCCTTCCTGGTTGTTCTCACGTAGGAACTCTAACCACTTCTGGGAAACCCAAATCAAGACACTATTTATATAAGCAACAAGTCATATATATTATGATTCCCCAGGGAGCTATTGAGGAATATCCTCATAAAACAGTAGAGAGAGAGCAGATCAGAGCAGCAATGTGCTCATGACTGTAAGAATGGGATAGGAACGAGTAATAGTTATCTACATTTTGGACAGATATTAGTAAAAAAAAATGTATTTATAGCATGAAAATACGTAATGTATGACTAGGTAAACTTTGCCATAGTTCAGTTTCTATAGGTGAGTATGCAGCAATTGCCTGTAATTTGTGGGAATCTTCAGGATTCCCTAGGGTTACCTGGCTCCTCTCCACAGAGAAAAATGAGACTTTCAGAGGGAAGTCAGACAGAATAATAAGGTCAAGAGTAACACTAACAAATGTAATATTTATATTATAATATTGTTATAAAATCCAGATATAAATTAGCATGTTGTTTCTTTTCTTTTGAAATAAGACAATGTAATAGATAAATACATTTAAAGTTTTTAAATAAAGTTTCCTTTATTTAAACTTTATTTAGCCATGCCTAAAGCATGGGTTTCCTTTGATAAATGCATAGGTGTCTATTAATAGGTATTCTTTCAGCTTTGGGGAATATGTATCTTACGTATAAACAGGATCACATGTTTCATAGAAGAGAAAGGTATATAATACTAAAGACTAATTGATCCCTCAGTGAGCACATAATTTTATCACTTATTAATAGTAAGTGAAAATCAGGGACCAATTTTAAAGATGAAATGAATATTGTAGATTTTATTTTTTTCCTGATTATTCATTGATGTCCTATAAAAGCATTATATATTCCTACCCACTGACATGTGACTTTCTTTGCTTCCAAAGCCATTTGACATTAGGCTTGGCAGAGAATTTTGCTCGGACTGATGCTATATCAGCAGAGAACTTGGCCAGCTCAGAACGAAGGCTTTAGTGGCCATGGCAAGGATCCATACACTCTCCTGTTCTTTCAGCTACAGGAATGGTATGTCTCAAAGAGGTGTTCTTTCTTCAGTGTGGATCTTGAATGAAGAAAGCCTGTGAGTACAGCTAAAGCAGAGCCCAAGCAATAGGCCATATGAGAAAGAAACCTCTGCTGTTGAAAGCAATTGAGACTTTGCATCTGCCTGACGCAGTATCATAACTTGGGGTAAGCTCAGTTAATGAGTTGCTCTAATTGGAATAAACATTGGCTAATTTTGATGCACATTGATTTTGAAAGATAGGTAAAAATTGGGCCTGCACAATTTCATCCTGTAAATCTTGAACATTTGGCTTTCTTTGAAAATTTCTAACTTATAAAAAGTCAGCATCACTAGCCTAAGTTATTTCATCTGTTCAAAAAGACATATAGAACAACCTAAGAAAAGTGTTTGACTCCTTGATATTACATTAAAAGCAGCTTCTCAGGTGGGCCATGGTGGCTCAGCAGGCAGAATTCTCGCCTGCCAATGCAGAGCCCAGGTTTGATACCCTGTGCCTGCCCATGCAAGAAAAAAAAGAAAAAAAAGAGGCAGCTTCTCTGAAATCAATATTTCCATTGTCATTTTGTTCTGTGCTTGGAAATGCATGATGGTCAGATTCCAGATAGATGAATAGTGTGTGTATGTGCTTTCTAATGACGAAAAATGACTGTTGTCAAAGGATAAAAGGTAGCTGTAAAAGGGGGAGAAAAATAAAAGCCAACAGGAAGTCATAGAGAGAATAGTATAGGCTCTTTATTGGGCAGATTGATTTTAAAACTGAGAACGTAAGAAAGTTGAATTTCAGGGATTTTTTTGTTGTTGTTTCAATGCCTGAAGGGCTGTCTCGCAATCACAGGTAGATGCCTACTCTTGCCTACATGCTTAGGAATGGAATCTCTGGATCAAGAAAATGCAGACCAAATATATGTACTGAACTTGATATGTCAGATGTTTTCCATGATTGCATTCATCAGAACAGAACACTTCATAAGAATGCCTTTTCCTCCTAAGGTTACATGGTTTTCAGTCTTTTAAGTATTTCAAAATTGTTGTTTGTGAACAGCTATTGCATGGTGGCTTTCGTTTGCTACATGTTACCTCCAACACTCAAGGAAGGATTGTGCCTGAGGGTATAACCTATGTCTAGGCTCCCTCTTCTGACAATGTCTGTGCTAGTCCAGTCAGCATATGATCTTAATTAATACAGCTTTTAAATCAAGATCCCCCAACTGCTGCTTCTGTAATACCTGGAGTTTTGCGGATTCATTTATTTAATCCTCAGATGGACAGAATCGAAATGTAGTGAAAGCTTATACCTTGACAGCATAATTTGTACAAGCATGATCTTCTCTTCTTTTATTCTAACAATAATATAAGGAGCCATTATCCCACCATCCAACATGGAAACTCAAACAATGACACTCATTTACAGTGGCCTATATGTTTCTCTCCATCTTATCACTTTGCTTCCCTCCAGCGAAGAAAAAAAAATCTTAATTATATCTTTAATGATTTGTTTTTCATCCTTTATATACATATATGTGTATCTCTTTGACATGTATACATAATGGTTTCATAATATATATAACTAAAATATTGTTTATTAGTTTTTAAGTCAAATAAAGATCATATTTCTAAAACAATTTTCACTCAATATTATGAGTCATGCATATCACTGTATCTTGTTATATTTTATTTCTGTACAAGGCAGTATTGTATTCCAATCTATTTATATATATTTATGTGGCTGGAAGATTTTACTGTTTCCAGATAGTTGGTATTACAGACATGCTGCTAACACGACATTCAAACAAACAAAAATGAAGAGTTTACCATCAACACTAAAAAGGCTTTTTGCAGCTATATTTCAAATTTATAGCATGTTTATGCATCTAAACATTGACATAAAAATGATAATATTTGTTTTTTGGGTATAAAAATTCAGCAAAAAATCAAAACTCTGAAAAAGTAGCATATTAAGGAGAAAAAATGGATTTAAAATTCCAAGTGTTTTCTAAAATCCTTGTATTGATTGTGATAAAGATAATAATAGTGATTAAATTTAGATTTAAACTTAAAATGCTAAATTTTCTAGCATAATAATTGGGAGAACAGAGTCTAATATTTCCAAATCTTGATCTTATGTGATCTTACAATTCATCAAATGCAGTATGTTATCACAGTTCAACAGAATGAGGATGTAGTTCAACAGAACAGAATTGCAGTGGGTAATTTCTACATTTCAGCAAGTAGGTCTCAGTCCAGCTAAGGACCTTAATGCAGTGTAAGATAATAGACACTCATTTGTCATCAAAATAGGTGTTATTTTTGTCCAAAGAGAAATACACTTTTTTTTGAAATGTTTGTAATGTCCTTACAAATGTATGATAATAGTCATACATTTCAACATATTCTATTTTCCAATATATTCTATGCAGGTAACACACAAATATTGATCATAATCCAGACTAACCAAAGAGAATAAGACAATAAATGTCTTGAGCTATTTGCAAGAACAGGCTGTAAATTCTTTCAAGCTTAATGACAACTGATTGTTCCTTCAAGGTCAGTGAAGGAAATTTGCCAATTCTGAATCTGAAATGAAAGAGAAGATGGTCAGGTTAAATTTGCTTTCTTTTAGACATATCAATTAATTCTTGAAACACTTTACCTAGAAACAAGACAGAATGCTCTTAATTAATCCTCAATGAAAATATAATAATATTTTGAAATTTTTATGATTTTGGCTGTTTCTACTACAGTAACAGGTCAAACTGTGTATATTTGTAAGCTATACTTTGATCTGATTATTTTTTACTGTACCAAGGATTTTGTAACAAGGTTATTTCAAAGCTCATTATTTTATTAAACCATCTGAGCTCTCAAACTCTATTTTTTTTCTAAAATGAGGATGTCAGCAATTTGTTCCATTTTCATAATGAACTGCAATTATCCCATATTAGAAAAGATTTTTACTTTCTGATGTCAGATTATATTTTTAATGATTCTCAACTGAAAAAGTCTATAATTTAATTTCTGCTGACATCATAAACTATATGAGTTCAGCATAAGTCATTTGTGAATAATAGTAGAGCAATTAAGTTAAATTAAATCCTAAAGATTTTTTCAAATAGAATAAAGGTTTTTTTTTAAAGCATATTCTATTGAAATTCAAACAATTCATTTTCTTCATAAAGGGTAGTGAGGCAGAATATCTTCCTCACAGAGTCATTATTTTGTAAGTAAAATTTAGGTAGTGTTAAAGATATTTATATTGCGATGTGAAGAATTAATTTTCATATAATGAATATATAGTCACAGGTTATATTTGAATATTTTAGTTGTATTGCCCTTTTGTTAATTTTTATTTCCTATTCAAAAGTCTTTGCAAGGGTGGTGCAATGGTGGCTCAGTGGCAAAATTCTCGCCTGCCATGCCAGAGACCTGGGTTCGATTCCTGGAGCCTGCCCATGCCAAAATAAAAATAGAAAAAGCAAAGTCTTTGCAAGAAACACAGAATTTTGTATAATTTTCTTTTTCAATTTGCTAATTACAAATTGAGAACATGTAACACTCATATCAAGTAAACCTGACAGCATACTCTATTATGATGATTTATAAGTAGATCACATAAGATAAACTAAAGAAGTTAAATCAAGCTATCACTTTCTAAATGAAGAAAGTACCATAGCTTCCTTAAAATAATTATGTGAAGACTATTTTCTCACAATTAGCCATGAGCACTTTTCCATATAGACTTTATAGAATTATAGACATAGTTTTAACAATATTTTTTGTATATAACGATTCAGCCATCATATTGAATTAAAAACCTCCTATTGATGCTCCTTATAAATATATATATATTTTTTTTACTTTCCTCTTCAGTTCCATTGCTTTAATTTTGATCCTCAATTAATTCATTCTTTTTCAAAACGTTCTTATGTACTTTCTCTTTCAGTGTTGCCATTTGTCTTTTTAGTATACATATTCGGACTGCTAAAATTGATCACTGCTTCTTCACCTAATTTTCCATGCATAAGTTCAAAATATTTAGTAGGCACAAAATATCATTCAAAGTATGCTTCTAATTCTTTCCAGTCAGTACATGTAAGGGAGAAAAATGCATCCTAACTGCAATTGTCAATATTATGAGGCCTGATAATCCACTGGTGGATTCTGAGAGGAATCTCTTCAATATATGCTTGAATAAATCTCGGGGGATTGGAGAAGGAATAGAGTGTCCAGATAATATCAATGTGCATTATATCCCCTTTTTCTTCCATTGGACACTAATGGTAAAATTTTCAGATTTGTAGCAGTCCACACTCTTTCCAGTAATCCTGCTTCTAAATTATAAGGGATTGATGTGCGTATTTTTGGAACAAAGTGATAAAACAAATACCACCTTTGTTTCTAATCCTTTTTTTTTTTTTTTTTTTGCAATTTTTATCTCTTTATCTTTTCATAGGTATCATGCAGGAGTAGGACAAACATCCAAGCCATAGAGATAAGATGGTTTTTATGGCAGACAAAAATAAGATCTTTTAACCATAAAAACTTTATTGCAGACCCATATCATCCCCTTCTACTTTCCTCGTGTTACAAGGAAATTGATATCCCTTCTTCTACTAAAGGTCAATTACCCCACACATACCCTTAATCTCTACATGCCAGCATTTCACTTTTGGTTAAAACCTTGTTCTCTATGGCATTCAATCTGTTTCTTTTTGCTCTATGTTAATTGGCATTTAAATGTACATAGAGTTCTTCCATTTTCTACAAAGACTTTGCCTTTATTCCCATAAGTAACTCAAATTATAAATTCTTGTTTCTACTTTAGAACCACTTTTCTTATTTTCCACACCCATTCCCTTCATTGTTTATCTCGTACATGGATCCCTAAATCTGGTAAAATATGGATGTTTCTTCCATCACACCAGTGAAGTTATGCCTATTGAATCAAGGGAACTTTCTTTTTCTCATTTTGCTCATCTTTTTTCTTTTTCTTTTTGTTTTTTGGCCTGGGCAGGCTCCAGGAATCAAAACTGGGTCTCTGGTACAGCAGGCGAGAATTCTGCCACTGAGCCACTGGTGCACCACCCCTGCTCATATTTTTTTTTTACTTTTATGCTGTTGGAGAAAACACTGTTCTTGAAATAGTGTCTATTTTATTTTATTATTTTTTGCTATATACAAGCTCTTCTTCTATGGAATTATTTGTCATTATCTTTTGTGAGTTTTTGTTAACGTGCGCTTTCACTTCGTTGGTGTCCCTCAGTATGCAGTCATCAGTGCACTTCTACTCTCAATTCACTGTTGTGTTTCTGAGCTATTGTATCTGCTCTTTTGACTTCTATCATCATCCAATAGAAAGGCCATTCTAATTTTCTCTTTCCCTCTTTCTTGCTCTCTCTTTCCTCCCTGTCATAGCTTTCCAATTGACTCTTTTTTACAGCTCATCCATGTATCTTACTGGCATTTCACATTCAATTGTCAAAATTGAATTTATTAGCTTCCCATCATAGATATGGTCCTCTGCCAGATCTCCATTTCAGTAAAGGCCACTGCTTTGGAAATCAAAGGGAAGACTTTGAACTTTTGGAATGATGACCTTTTGTTTCATTAGTTTTACTCTTGTACAAATCTTACCTATTAATAATCACTGATATTTCCATAACATGCCAAATTTTATGTGAGGTGTGGGAACTTAAACAATGAATAAGGTGGTCTTTTCTTTTAAGGTAAATACATAGTTTAATGAAGAAAATAGGCATATATTACAAATATTAGAGAAAATAATGATAAACAATAAAATAAACTATGTATAGTAAGGTAGAAAAGGATATGGGAGAGACATAAACTCTGTAGGTATGTAGATCAAGATAAGAAAGACTTCTTGGAAAATGTGGTGTGCTGGTTTGAATTTATTATGTACCTCAGAAAAGCCATGTTGTAATTTTGATCTAATCTTGTGTAAGCAGTCCTTTCTTTTAATCCTTATTGAATACCGTAGTGTGAAACTTTTGATTAAATTATCCCCACAGAGATGTGGTGTGCCCAATTATGGGTGTGAACTTTTGACTAGGTGAAGATGTGACTCAACCTATTCTAGATGTATCTTGATTAGTTTATTGGAATCTTTTAAAAGAGGAAACATTTTGTAGAGAAATGACAGAGCCTGCAGAAATGAGAGAAGCTTCAGAGCCAACAGAGAGAGATCAGATGCAGATGCTTGGAGAAAAGTTGCTTCTCAGAATAGAGATGCCGTGTTTGGAGATGCCTGGGTCCCAGTAGACATCATTATGAGATGTTAAACAAGCCAGAACATGAAGAGTGCCAAGAGAAGCCAAGAGATGAAAGCCAGCTCCAGAGAAGAAAAGTAAGGACCTTCCACCAGACCAGAGGCTCCTGAGAATGGAGCCAAGGAGAAACGGCCAAGCAGATGGCAAACATGTGACTTCCCAGCAGCAAAGCTGTTCCAGAAAGGATCAGCTGCTCGAGTGAAGGTGACTTTTTGTTGGTGCCTTAATTTTGATGCTTTTACTTCCTTAGCACTGTAAACTTGCAACTTATTAAATTACCCTTTTGTAAAAACTGTTCCAGTTCTGTTATATTATATTCCAGCAGCTAGCAACTAATATGTGATGTTATAGAATAACCTTCTAAATGTGCAAAATTGTCCAGTATATGAAGTGGTTTAAATCCCCTGAATCATCTCTGTGATAAATTCATAATAGTCCTCAAAATAGTTATTGTCTTCTCATCTTTCCATGTCCTACTTTTACAGTAAAAATTATTTGGCTCTCTTCCTCCACAATCTTTGCACCACCTATCTTCCTAATCATATGTCCCATCACTCACCTTTATAAAACCTTTACTCAATGTAAAATGTACTATTGCCTTTTTTAAAACACTGTGTTCCATGAATTCCCTCCTTTAATCTGTTTATTGCTTTAGTTCTTTCTTCAGGATGATCTTTGAATTATTTTTTGCATAATAATTTTTTGCACCAAACCTGATGATCCATCTCCAAAAGACACCTGTCCACAATTTAATCTAATCCAGTCAATTTAAAGTAATAATTTTTCCTTTTTATTCTTTATTTATTAGAGAAGTTGTGGATTTGCAGAATAATCATGCATAAAATACAGGATTTCCATGCACTACCCCAACAACAACTTGCATTGGTGTGGAACATTTGTTACAATTGATGATAGCACATTTTAACAATTGTGCTATTATATAAAGTCCATGGTTTAATTTAGGCCTCCCTGTTTGTGTAGTATAATTCTTTGGATTTTTTAAAAATTTATTTTGCTACTATATTTGCAATCTAACACTTCACCTTTTAAACTTTTAATAAATTTTATTTAATTTATTTCAGTGCTGTTGATTGCATTCACAATATTGTGCTACATCCATTACCAAAACATTTCCTTCACTTCTTATAGGCCCTGTACACTTTCAACTTTAATTTCCCATTCCCCCTTCCCCACCCCAATCCTTGGTAATCTCTATTCTAGCTCCTGACTCTACGAGTTTGCTTATTCTAATTGCTTCAAATCAGTGCAATCATACAATATTTGTCTTTTTGTGTTTGATTCATTTCACTCAACATGATATCTTCACAGTTCATACATGTTGTTACATGTATTAGGACTTCATATTTTTACAGCTGAATAATATTCCATTGTATGTATATACCATTTTTGTTTATCCAGTCATTGATTAATGGACACTTGATTTGCTTTCATCTTTTGGCAATTGTGAATAACGCTTTTGCATGTTGGTGTGTGATTATCTGTTCTAGTCCCTGCTTTCAGTTCTTCTGGGTGTATTACTAGTAATGGGATTGTTGAGTCATACGACAGTTCTATATTTAGCTTATCTTTCACAGTGGCTGCAATATTTTACATTCACACCAGCAATGAATAATTTTTCCTGTTTCTCTGCATCCTCCTCAACACTTGTTATGTTTTGTTTTTTAAAATAGCAGCCATTCAAATAGGTGTGAAATGATATCATAGCATGGTTTTGATTTGCATTTCCCTCATAACTAATGATGTTGAGCATCTTTTCTTGTGTTTTCTGGCCATTTGCATATCTTCTTTGGAGAGATGTCTGCTCCAAATCTTTTGTCAACTTTTTAATTGGGTTGTTTGCCTTTATTGTTAAATTGAAGGATTTCCTTATATATCCTGGAAATTAAAGCCTTATCAGATAATTGGTTTCCAAATATTTGTTCCCATTCGGTAGGTTGTTGTTTTACTTACACGATGAAGCTCTTTGAAGTACAAAAGTTTTTAAATTTCTTGAGGTTCCATTTGTCTATTTTTTTCTATGGGTGTTTATGCTTTGAATAAAAAGTCTAACCTAAAACAAGGTCTTAAACATGCTTCTCTACATTTTTTTCTAGAAGTTTAATAGTTCTGGCTCTTATAATTAAGTCTTTGATCCATTTTGAGCTGAGTTTTACAAATGGAGGTCTAGTTTTCCCAGAAGTATTTGTTGAAGAAAGCATTCTTTCTAAATCAGATGGTCTTTTCATCTTGTAAAAATCCATTAACCATAAATGTGAGCACCGATTTCTGAGCTCTGATTTGATTCCATTGGTCTTTATGTCTGCCCTTGTACCAGTACCATGCTGTTTTAATTGCTGTGGTAAGTGTGTAATATGTTTGAAGATTGGGAAATGTCAGTCCTCTAAATTCATTCTTCATTTTCAAGATGGCTTTAGCTCTTTGAGACCACTACCTTTCCATATAAATTTGATGACAGACTTCCATTTCTGGAAGAATGCTGGAATTTTGATTGGGATTATATTGAACCTATAAATTTCTATACATAGAATTGATATCTTAATGCTATTTACTCTTCCTTCCATTTTTCTAGGTCTTTTAAAATTTCCTTTATCAATGTTTTGCTGTTTTCTGTGCACACATCTTTACTGATTATATTTATCCTAGATATTTCATTCTTTCAGTTGCTATTGTGAATGGAATTTTTCTTAATGACTCCTTCCAATTTTTCAATGCTTGTCTATAGAAACACTAATGATTTTTGGTTTTTGATTTTGTACCCCGCAACTTTGCTGAATTAATTTATAAGTTCTAGGAGCTATAATGTGAATTTTTCAGGATTTTTGGAATATACAATCTTATCATCTGCGATAGAATTCTTACTTCTTCCTTTCCAATTTGGATGCCTTTTATTTCTTTTTCTTATCTAATTGCTCTCACATGACCTTTCAGTATAACGGTGTATAATAGGGTGATACTGGCATTCTTGTCTTGCCCCAGATATTAGAAGGAACACTTTCATTCTTTCATCACTAAGTAGGATGTTAGCTGTGTTTCTTTATAACTTTTTTTTAGAGAAGTTGTGGATCTACATAAAATCATGCATAAAATACAGGATTCCTGTATACTACCACACCACTAACACTTGCACTGGTGTGGAAAATTTATTACAATTGATGATAACCCTTGTTTTTAATTCTAATATTTTGTAACAGTAGTTATATTTGCTACAATTGATGAAAAATTAAATAACAATAAATATTTCTATAGTTTACATAGGGATATTTCCTCCATATCCTCAACTTACTATATTTTTTCATGTATGCATTTATTTTATCACTCATATACCCATACATAGGATAAAATGTTAGTCACAAGATTTTTAAGGATCAAGGCTACTGGATTACAGTTCAACAATTTCATGTATTTCCTTCTGGCTATTCTAATATACTAGAAACTAAAAATAAATATTTATATTTCTAGTCAGTGGTTATAATCTTTTGTTAAATTCACAGTTTTCCTAAAAACTTTGTCAGGAAATATTATTTTACTCAATAATCATCATCATTGCTGCATCATCATCATCATCATTTTCATCTTCACTATCACTGCATCCATGGTACTGCCCTAGGTTGCATTCTTCCTTTATTTATCCCCATCTCTTACCCTTTCAGTCTGTGTTAGTGGTGTCCCTACTAATACAGAATTCTCAAAAACTTTGTCAGCCTTTCATGCAATTCAGGAAAACCAAGTCATCAGACAAAAAGATTTTCCACAATTCCTTCCTGGATAATTGCATAGCCATCCGTGACTTCCTCTGTGATGGGTGAGTGAATCCATGAGTCATACACCTGAACTCTTTAGCAAGCAGTTGTCCAGCCACATCTGCACTTGGGGCCCTCTCTCTGGGCAGCTCAGGGAGGGCTGTATCATGGCCAGTTCTGGCCCTAGTCTCAGAGCGTGCTACCCGGAGAGGCTGAGAACTTATCGTTCATCAAATGTTGGTTATTTTTTAATTACCAGTTAAGACTCAATTGAGATCTTTCCCCTTATATTTTACAAAAGGGGAAACCTGGCTGTGCCTTACACATACTGCTTGGGAATCACCTCCGCCAAATATCCAAATTCATCATTTATAAGTTATGCTTTCATTCAGCATCAGATGTTACTTTATAACAAGGATAGCCTTTCATAGTTTTCAATAAAAACTTCATCTTTTTCTTTTTGCATGGGCAGGCACCGGAATTGAACCTGGGTCACTGGCATGGCAGGCAAAAGCTCTGCCACTGAGCCACCGTGGCCCACCTCATCTTTCACTTTTAAGAACTCACTGGGAGCACCTTTAATATCTATATATCTACAAACATTCTGTTTATGATTATATGTCTAATTTCTAAGATGACAGAAACCTCCTCTAAGTTCTCACTTCTTTCTGAGCCCTGACTAGAATCACCTTTAATGTCTACATCTCTACCTCACTAGAATCACCTTAATGTCTTCATTTGCAGAAAAACAAATTCTTCAAAACAGTTTAGGCTTTTTCTATTGAGCACCACAAACATTTTCCAGTCTCTACCCATTATTCAATTCCTAAGCTACTTCTTCCCATATTTAAAAATATTTGTCACTACAGCATGTACTTTTCAATACCAAACCAGTTTGCCAGGGTTGCTATAATAAATACCACAGACTGTTAGGTTAAACAACAGGAATTTACTGGCTCACAGTTTTGAAGGCTGTCAGCCCCAAATCAAGGTATCAGCACACTGCATTTTCTCCAAAGTCTGTAGCGTTTTGGCAGTGTCTGGTTGGCAATCTATAACTTAATCTCTACTTTCATCTCATGGAGATCTGTCTCCTCTTTTCTCTTGCTCACTCATACTACAGTGTCCATCTTTCCTTTGCTATAAGGAGTCCAGTCATATTGAATGAAGGCCCACCCTGAGATTTAGTTGGTACCCATCTTATTAGGATTTTCAAAGATCCTATTTACAAATGAGTTCACAGACACAGGACTTGGGCATAGAACTGAAACATGTCTTTTGGGATATAGGATTCAATCCATACCACAAATGTTATAATTTCCAAAGAATTATAATTTGCATAGAGTTTTAATAAAGATCTGAGGATGACTTCTAAGACCCACATAGTTCACTTGCACAAATGGGTTGCATGAAAATTAAAAATTCGTAAGTCAAGACTGTATGCTGAAGCATGAACAGTCATGTGAGTATGGCTGAATAAGTAAAATGTATATTGAAGAAGAAGAAATTTTGAAATCTTACCTCTTAAATCCTCAATCTAAATAATAACTTGTTTGGTGGGAAACAAAAACACAAAGCACAAGATTAAAAACAAACAAACAAGCAAAAAATCCTAAAATTCATGAAATGGAAAGGGCAAACCACAATTTAATATAAAAATGATGTCTGTCTTCATAAGCTCGCTCATGTGAGCAAACATTATTGAATGCTGTTGATTCGGTCTGCTGTTGTCAGGCAGATCAGATGCAGGTTAAACATTTGTTGACATTTTAGTATAATTTCCCCTTACTTCCTCATCCTTCGAATGCAGAATTCAATTGTGCTGATCACAGATATTATTTTTCATAAAATCCTAGACTTTATCATCATATCGGCAAACACTTCATGAGTTCCAATATAATATTGCAGTAGAAGAAGAATGATATTGCTTTTCAAAAACTGGAATTCTTGTATGAAAGTATTTTTATCTTCCTTCAGCTACAGGAAAGTGATACAATGATGAATGACTTTCAATTCCCCTACTTCCTTCTCCTTAGCATTACAAATTTTCATTCAATACTCAACTTTCCTGTCTGACAGATTATACTTCTCAGATTGAAAAGACTTTTACAGAGTATTTGAATCTTCTTGCCAGTAGTAAATCAGAGCAAGTTTAGCCTGTTTATAATTTCTGTCATTTTCTAGCTTGTATAGCACATTAATTTTATTAATAATCTCGCTTAGATAAATAATGTTTGCTAGTTTCATCATTGAAAAAGGTTGCTTCATATTAAATGCCTTTCATGAAGTCAGGAATCCTCAAGAACTAAAATCTATGAATTTTCATTCCTTTAATTTTTATTTAAATTTAGAGTGGTTAAACTTTAGCCAATTGAATAAAAAATGCAAACTCCAGACAAGGAAGATTTATTTCTGGTAAGTTAAAATGTGCATGCCAAAATTTTGTTTGTGTTTCCACTTTTGATAGAGTTTTTTTCTATGTATTGGTTTCCTCATCCTTTGGCATCTTCTTCTAATGAAATAAACTTGTTGAGACAGTGGGTAACCTGAAAAGAAAGAAGTATGGTGGGTATACTGGAAACAGAAGGTGTATCTCAGAAAGGGTTCTAAAATATTTGCCCTTCAGAAAAAAGCTTGCACTGAAATGAAGATACTTGCAACTCTTAAGAGCACAGTTCCCTCTCAGCATGAAAATCAAAGTTGAAGATTCCACTGGATACTGAGGACTTGGGAGAAGGAAATAAACCATGAAAAGCTCAAGTGCCCCTACTAGGGGTCATAGCAGATGTCCAGGAGGAATATCACCATGACATTTCCTGCAGAGTGTTAAGTTTAGCTCACAGGACAAGAAAATCTGAGAAAACACATGTGCATTGATTGGGAATAAATAACCTTGTGCCTATTAAATGTTATGAGGAAACTTTGTTCCTGCAATTTAAGACTGCTGGGTTCTCTTTGTGGATCATGCTTGATTTGGAGCAGAATTCCCTACACCCTATAACTTTCCTAAATACCAATTAGGAGGAGAAATAATTTGAAAGCCACAGTATTTATAATATTCAGGAACAAAGTTTGTTTTGAGAAATTCATGACATCGTTCAATAAAAGGGAAAGGCTTCAGAGCAAGCAAAATAAAACAAGAAATAAGGCAATTATAAGACAAGCATTCCTCATGGTCGAACCAGTGAGAGAAAATTGAAGTTAGAAGGTGTATAATAACTGCCATGCTTAAAGAAATGCATGTTATATTTGGTGTCCCTTAATCCTCATTCAATATTGCTGGGTGTGAGCTTTTTGATTATCCATGGAGATGTGACCCACCCAATTGTGGGTGGTATCTTTTGATTAGAGGGTTTCCATGAAGATGTGCCTCTACCTGTTCAAGGTGAGCTTGCTTACTTGAGCACTTTTTCCATTTTGAAAAACGCTTTATAGCCCATGCAGCCAGAGACCTTTGGAGATGGAGAAAGAATATGTCTCTGGGGGAGCTTCATGAAACAAGAAGCCTTGAGGGAAGGCTAGCAGCTATCACCATATTTGCCATGTGACTTTCCAGCTGAGAGAGAAACCCTGAACTCTTTTGAGTGAACCTCTTGTTGGTGCCCTAATTTGGACATTTCCATAACTTTACCTTAATTTGGACATTTTCACAGGCTTAGAATCGTAAACTTGCAACTTAATAAATCCCTCCTTTTTAAAAACCCTTCCATTTCTGGTACATCACATTCCAGCAACTTGCCAGTTAGAACACTGACACATCAGATATTACTGTTTCAGAACCGTATCTTCTCTAAGAAAGCTGAATCATCAGCTTAGCAGTGCCATATAATACAGCTTCATCCTTGTCTTGATAATGTGACATGACATCAGGTAGGAGAGAAAAAAACCTTTTTTTGTTTGGTTTTCTGGTAGTAAGAACCTCTGAAACAGGATTTATCAGACTATGAACTGGATGTATTTTTGTGCAGGTTGATTAATGTAGTTGCAACCATAGACTTTCCTGAGGAGTTAGACCTGTGTCCATTATTCTATTTAAAGTATGGGAAAATGGATATTTTATAATTAGCTTATAAATGACCATTTATAAAAATAAGACTTTTCATTTGTAAGGGAAGGATTTCCAATGAATGATAGCAGTAAGAGGCATTTATAATTCAATATTCAATAATAACAAAAGGTGAGGTTTAAAACTGAATAATAAAAATATTTACTTAATAATCTCATGAAATAAGCTTTCTTCTTTTCTCAAAGAATGATTTATTATTGCACACATATAGATTGAATAAGTGCTATGGTTCAGATTAGGTTCAAATCCTGTGTCTTTCATTAACCAGCTGTGCAACCCAGGGAAATTACTTACTATCTCTATCCTTCTTGTTTTACTCATCTGTAAGTGTAGATCAAAACAGTTCCTCATTCATGGAGTTGTCAGGAAGGTTAAATGTGGTAACACAAGTAAGGCATTCAACAACTGTTAGCAATTATTATAATTAACATTGTTATCACTAATAGCACTTTGCACAAATTGTAATATTCTCAGAATGCTCAACCCAGAAATCTAAGGAAATACAAATGAAACAAAGAACTAAAGGCTCATATGTAATATCCTTAATATAATTTTGCTTACATTAATTCTGCAAGTGCATGCAATAAATAACAAATTGAAATAGCCTTATATTAAAAATAACTCTCCCTGTTATGTGAGTATGTTAAATCAAACCAAAAAGTTTCATACTTGTATATAGTTTCCATGTTTTTTTTTGCATTTCACTAATTATACAAAAATAGGAAAAACTAATTAAACATGACAAGTGAAAAAATCAGTTTGTTTAAGCATATATAGACCAAAATTCAATAATTAGTCTCCATATTATAATACTATAAAATATATGCACAAAATTAGAAAAATCAAACTAAGAAAAATATTTGCTTTCTTTCATGGCTTTCTTTCAAATAATCTTTATTAACCAAGACAGGTTGTAAATTGAATTTGGCTTGTGGGCCATAGTTTGCTGACCCCTGGTATGTAGTATGTAATGGTGCATGATGATGAGAGAAGGATGGGGAGGGCAGCCTAGAGAATGGAGAAACTCTATCTCCACCAAGGGATATTGAGATTTGAATATGGATTAGGAGTTAACAAGGTGGTGAATGAGGGAAGAATATTCCAGGCACAGGAATTGGCATATGCAAGGAATGTGCTGCTGCAGGGCATGTTTGCTTAAAAATTGAAATACTTTATTAATGTGACTGGAATTCAAGGCAAGAGATATAGGCACACCTCATTTTATTGCACCTGGCATATATTGCATTTTTGCAGATTGAAGGTTTTTGGTAACCCCGCATTGAGAAGACTTTCAGAGCCATTTTTCAAACAGCATGTGCTAACTTCATACTTCTGTGTTACATTTCTGTTAATTCTTGCAATATTTAAAAATTTTCCATTATATATATCTGTTATGGTGATCTGTGATCAGTGATCTTCAATGTTACTATAACAAATTGTTTGGGGACACTGTAAACTGCAGTCATTTAAGATGACAAGTTTAATAAATAAATGTTTTGTGTGTTCTGACTCCACTGACAGGCCATTCCCTCATCTCTGTCCCTTTCCTCAGGCCTCCTTATTCCCTTAAATGCAAAAATATTGAAATTAGGCCAATTAATAACCTTGTAGTGGCCTCTAAATGTTCAAATGAAAGGAAGAGTCACATGTCTCTCACTTTAAAATAAAAGCTAGAAATGATTAAGTGTAGTTAGGAAGGCATGTCAAAAGCCAAGATATGTCAAAAGCTAGGCCTCTTGCACCAAATATTAGCTCAGTGGTGAATGCAAAGGAAAAGTTCTTGAAAGAAATAAAAAGTACTAGTCCAGTGAACATATGATGGGTAAGAAAGCAGTTATACTGCTGACATAGAAAATGTTTTAGTGGTCTGGAGAGAAGATCAAACCAGCCACAACATTCCCTTAAGCCAAAGCCTAATCCAGAGCAAGGCCCGGACTCCCTTCAATTCTGTGAAGGCTGAGAGAGGTGAGGAAGCTACAGAAGAAAGGTTTGAAGCTATCAGAGGTTGGTTCATGAGGCTTAAGGAAGGGAGTCATTTTCCATAGCATTAAAATGCAAGGTGAAGCAGCAAGTGCTAATGTAGAAGTTGCAACAAGTTATTCTGAAAATTTAGCTAATATGATTGATGAAGGTGGTTCCACTAAACAATGGATTGTCAATGTGATGAAATACCCTTCTACTGGAAGGAGATGCCATCTAACTAGAGAGAAGTCAATGACTGGCTTCGAAGTTTCAAGGTATAGGCTGACTCTCTTGTCAGGGGCTAATGCAGCTAGTGACTTTTAGTTGAAGCCAATGCTCATTTACTATTCTGAAAATCCTAGTGCACATAAGATTTATGGTAAATCTGCTAGACCTACGCTCTATAAATGGAACAACAGCACTAGATGACAACACAAATGTTTATAATATGGTTTGCTAAATATTTTAGGCCCACTGTTAAGATATACTGCCTAGAAAAAAAAAAGATTCCTTTCAAAATACTGCTCATTGGCAATGCACCTGATTACCCAAGAGCCCTGATGGAGATGTACGAGATTAATATTGTCTTCATGCCTGCTAACATAGCATCCATTCTGTAGTTCATGGATCAAGGAATAATTTTGGCTTTCAAGTCATATAATTTA
This sequence comes from Tamandua tetradactyla, assembly GCF_023851605.1. Lineage (NCBI taxonomy): Eukaryota > Metazoa > Chordata > Mammalia > Pilosa > Myrmecophagidae > Tamandua > Tamandua tetradactyla. The sequence continues at coordinate 50,537,992 of NC_135330.1, forward strand.
AGAACTATATTTCATAATGCTATAGATAGTGATTTCTCTGATGTATCTGGCCAAAAGTCAACTGAAGATCTGGAAAGGATTCACTTTCTAGAGCCCATTAAGAATACTTTTGATTTATAGGAAGAGGTCAAAATATCAACATTAACAGGAGTTTGGAAGAATTTTATTTCAACCCTCACGGTGACTTTGAGGGGTTCAAAATGGAGAAAATAACTGCAGATGTAATAGCAAGAAAGCTAGAATTTGAAGTGAAGCCTGAAGATGTGACTGAAGTGCTGCCATCTAGTGATAAAACTTTGATGGATGAGGAGTTGCTTCTTATGTTGAGCAAAGAAAGTGGTTTCTTGAGGTGGAATCTGCTCCTGAAGAGATGCATGAATATTGTTAAAATAACAACAAAGGACATAAAAGATTACCTAAACTTGGTTGATAAAACAGTGGCAATCTTTGAAAGGATTGACTGCAATTTTGAAAGAGGTTCTATTATGAGTAAAATGTTATCAAACAGCATTGTATGCTACAGATAAATCATTCATGAAAGGAAAAATCAATTGATGTGGAAAACTTCCATGCTGTCTTATTTTAAGAAATTGCTGCAGCCACCCCAACCATCAGCTATCACTGCCCTGATCAATCAGCAGCCATCAACATTTAGATAAGGCCTTCCCCTAGTCATCGCTGAAATCTCAAATGATCGTTAGTGTTTTTTAGCAAAAAAATACTTTTTTTAATTAAGGTGTGTACATTGTTTTTTAGACATAGTGCTATTGTACGCTTAATAGACTATGGTATAGTATAAACAAACCTTTCATCTACACTAGGAAACCAAACATTTCATGGGATTTGCTTTATTGCAATACTCACCTTATTGTGGTAGATTGGAATCAAACCCTCAATATGGCTGAGGCTTGCCTGTGCTGACAAGGGAAAATACATGCAGTACTGTAAACCATGTTGAGAGATTTTTATGTTTATTGTAGTAACAATAAGTCAAGTTGATGGCTTTCAGTCTTGGAAATGAGAGTGTCTTTGAATGACTTTCTGGTAAAGCATTCTGAGATAAAGTGTATGCATAACAGTTATTGGGTTGTGCCCTCTAGAGGTACTCTGTAAGAAAGAGAGGTTGGCAGCGGGGAAACTGACCATTCATACAATTCCAACTGTGGTCCCAATCTATTTTACAGGAAACTTTGGATCTGGGAAGGCCCTTCAGAGATATTCCAAATTCAGGCAAGAGGCAAGGTCTTTGCATATTATACCAGCTGGGGTTTTCTCTCTGGGAGTGGCACTTTTCTTAGGCCTGGGACAATTCCCTTTGAGAAAGTTAGTAGTGTGTTGAAAGCAGCAAATAACCCCAGCAAAAGTAGGATAGCTGTTTCACCATTGGAGGAGGGAGCAGGGAGGCTTACCACAGACTAGATTGGATTAGTATTTTGATAAATTACTTTGGCTATAGAATGGAAGCTGGACTGTTAGCAATCAAATGTGGAATCAGAAAGACCAGTGTATGAGGAAATTGTAATGATTCAGATCAAAGTTACTTGGCATTTGAAGTAAGATGATGGTGTCCATGGAAAAAGAGATAAACTGTTAATATGAGGCTATTTTGGAGGTACAACCAATGGCTTAGAAAAGCATTGTGTGTGGAGCATGAAAAAAATGAAGATAAGTATTGACTTTTGATTGGTAGAATGGCAGTGACTGGGCCATTTCTTGAGATATGTAATATAAGAGCTGAAACAGTTTTGGGGGCAAAGATCATGAGAAATTTGGGACATATTTAGATTGAGATAAGTTTTTTTGTATTTAAAGGGTGGTTAGGAATAGTGTGTAGAATTTAGTGATTTAGAATTGAGGGCTAAAGGTAAGATTTACAAGTGATTATTGTAATTCATCGGACTGAAATCATATATATGAATGTGGTTTCCTAGGTGGAAAATATAGGTAGGAAGAAAAGTAAACTTGGCAATCTTTAAGAACTCCAATATTTAATAACACAATAGAAGAGGTAAGAATAAACCAGGAAATATGTATTTAATTGAAGTGAAATTAAGAGTATATTTAAAAATTAAAGGAAGAGTAGAGTTACTACTCAATTAGATGTCCACTAAGATAAACAGAGAGATTTCAATTGGATTAGGCAACAGATTTAAAATACAGATTGAAATGGACTAAAGAATGCATGAGATGCTAAAAAATGAAAGCAAATTGAAAAAAAAGCCAGAAACTACTAAAAAATCTATTTAAGAAGTTTGGTTTTAATGGGGAGGGAGTAAATATAGATATGAGATAGCTGTAGGAGTTGGAACATCAAGGTAGTCTTTCTTTTGTTTTTTTAATTTCAATAACCTCAAATTTGTTCACTTTATTCATTTACATTTTATTTAAGAATGCTGTATATATCATGAGTACAGCTCAACTAACTCCAGAAGTTAAATTTGTGTATTAACCAGAACCTGAATCAAATCATTACCAGCCAGTGACCTGCAAAAACTTTACCTTCCATTCCCTTTCAGTCATTGCCTGCACTAATGATCATTATCCTAGTTTCTAAAGCATAAGTTATTTTGCCTGTATTTGAATTTTACATGAATGGAATAATATTCAGTCAATTCTCACTATTTGCGGAAGTCATATTTTATAAAGTCACCATGAACGCAGAATTAATGATTACTTCAAGAGAAAATTCAGGTTTATATTACTTTGAGCCTCTGATTATTACATTTTTGTCAACCAAACAATGCACAGCTTTGTTTTATGTGTGCTTCCCTTTAAATACATGCATTTAATATTTATTGTTGATTCATTAACATCGAACTAATGGCCAACAGCACTATCACTCATGCCTGAATGGAGGTTATAGAACACATGCATTTTTCCCATCAGACACATCACAGCCCTTTTGCATTTAGAAACATCAGGCAGCATTTCCATACTACCCTTCAGAACTATTTTAAACAGCAAAATTACCAACAAAAAGCACAAAAAATGCAAACATTATGGTCCTAAAGATATGATCAAAAGGACACTTGTCTACAGTATGAGAGTTGAAACAAGAAAACAGTGTTGCTTTGTTGGACCTCAGTGAATGATGGCAAAAGCTCTGCAGATATTGATTTTGGGGTTACAAATAAATTTTAGCCAGTAGGCTAATTCACGAATAAAGAATCTGTGAATAATGAGGATCATTGTAGAACCTACTTTTGTGTCTGTTTTTTTTCCATTCTACATTATATTTATGAGAAATGTCCATATTCTGGCATATGATTGTATATTACGATTTCCTAATGCTTTATAGTTACCTACAATATATTTATTCTCTCTACTGTTGAGCATTTGGTTAGCTTGCAGTTTTTGGCTATCATCAATATTGCTGCAAGGAACAACCTCGTACAAGTAAATAGGTGAATGTATGAATTACTGTTGGATATATACAAAACCAGAATGGAATTCTTTCTCAAAAGTTACACAAATGTTCATCTTTAGAAGCTAAATCCAAACAATTCTCCAAAGTAGTTTTACACATTTATACTAACAGTAGGAGTGAATGAAAGTTTCAGTTTCCTATCCTTCCATACTTGGTGGTTTACTTGTTTCATTAGTTAATTGTTGCCATTCTGGAGGAGTGGAATGAAATAGCTTGGAGGAGTGGCATTATATTGCTTGGAAATGCACCTTACCAAACATTTATTGGTCATTTGGATATTGGTTTTGTGAAATTTTTTCATGCATTTTGTCCATTTTTCTATGGCATTGTCTTTTACTTATTTACTTGGAGAAATAATTGCATTTTTTAGATACAAGTGTTTTGTTGAATCAATGTATTATAAATATCCTCTTTTACCAGCATTTCTTCCCATGTTGTGTCTTTTTGATGATCTAACATTCTCCATTTTAATATAATTTAATTTGTCATATCTTTATCAAAATTGACAGTGTTGTATTCCATTTAAGAACATGCTTACTCCAAGGTCAACTATATATTTTCATGTGTATCCTATTGATAGTTATATTTTTACCTTTTTTGGGGGGGGACCTGCAGTCCATCTGGTAGAAACAATGTGTCTATGTGGTAAGCTATGGGAAATGTATATTTCCATATGGTTATACAATTGATTAAGCACTGTTCAATGAAAAGAACATTATTTTCCTCCCATTTATTTACTCCCACCTCTTCTCTCCACCACATGCAGTGTTGCCTTTGTCATTAATCAGATTAAATATATATTTTTTTATTTTATTAATTGTGAAATATAACATATATACAAAAAAGCAATAAATTTATGAGTACATTTTAACAAGTAGTTATAGAACAAATTTTAAAGTTTGATAGGGTAGATAGGGTTACAGTTCCACAATTTTTCATTTTTAATTCTAGCTGCTCCAATACATTGGAGATCAACAGAAATATCAGTATAATGATTCAGCAGTCATATTCATTTGTTAAATTTTGTCTTCTCTGTTATACCCCTCCTTCTCTTTGAATAACATATATGCATAAAAGCAATAAATTTCAAAGGTCATTGCAAAAATTATTTGTAGAACAGATTTCAAAGTTTGGTATGGGTTAAAATCCAGCAATTTTAGGTTTTTATTTCTAGCCCCTCCAAGATACTGGAGGCTAAAAGAAATATCAGTATAATGGTTCAGCACTCATTTGTTAAATCCGACCTTCTCTGTATAACTCCACCATCAACTTTGATCTTTCTTCCACTTTTTTAGGGGTATTTGGGATATGCCCATTCTAACTTATACGGGTTGAAAGAGGCTGTCAATAATATGGGATAGGGAGATGGAACTGGTTGATGTTCTAGAAAGACTGACACCTCTTCATTTCAGGATTTATCTGGCCCAAGGATCCATCTCGAAATTGTACACTTTGGAAAGTCACCCAAGTGCATGGATCTTTGAAGAATATTATATAATGCCCTAGATAGTCTTTAGGATTAGCAGGATGATTTTGGCTGGGGCTTGGCAAGTTATGTTAGTAGCAATGTCTAACTGAAGCTTGCATAAGAGTGACCTCCAATGTATCCTCTTGACTTCATTTGAACTCTCTTAGCCACTGATACCTAATTTGCTATACTTCTTTTCCCACTTTTTGCCAGGATGGCATCATTGATCTCACAGTGCAAGCGCCAGGCTCATCCCTGGATGTCATGTCCCACATCGCCAAGGAGACTTTCATCCCTGAATGTCATTCCCCACATAGGAGAGGTGATCATGATTTCACTTGCAGAGTTGGGCTTAGAGAGAAAGAGACCACATCTGAGCAACAAGAGAGGTCCTCCAGAAGTAACTCTTAGGCATACTTACAGATAGGCTAAGCTTCTCCCTACATACATAAGCTTCACCACAGCAAGCTTCAAGATCAAGGGCTTGGCCTATTGATTTGGGTGTCTCTAATATTTGGCACACTATCTGGGGTTTCTCCAGTGGTAAGGTTTAATAGTTCCATATTTTTTATCCCATCCCTCAAGAGACTTTGCCAATGCTTTTTGATTATCTGCTTAATATATTCTGGGATGTATCCAGGCATTACAATTAAGCTATACAGGATTAAAAGCTCTCATTCTTTTTCTGAGCTCCTTGTGTTTGGATTGTTTAAATGATGTATCCAGACAGATTGAGTTAGATTATGTGCTACAGAAAATTTAGGTTCTGAAAATAATAAAACCTTGTTTTTTAATCTCAAAGAGCAGGTGAAGTTCTAAAGTACAGGTAATCTCTTCCTTACCCTTGTATTCTGAATTACCTTAACCCCAACCCTATCAGCTTCATTCTTCTCTCTAAATACCAGGATATACATATATAAAACAGTCCCTCAAATCCAGAACTAGCAATTACCACTCCAGACTAGATATGACTGCTATAAGAGCTTACTGTTTAGACCCCAGTTTTTCTATAGGTATTTTCTAAATGAGATCATACAGTATTTGCTGTTTTGTTTCTGTGTTACTGTGTCTTACCACATGTTTCACAGGTTGTAGCTCTATTTTTTCACTCTCAAATTCTGTTCCATTGTTCTGTTTATATATCTTTGTTCCAGGACAAATGTGCCTTACCATTATTGCTTTATATTATATCTTGGTATCTGATGTTATAAGATTTATTCTATTTTGCCAGGATGGTCTTACTTATTTTAGCCCTTTTAATCTCATCTGAGCTTTAGAATCAGCTTGTTACTTTTGGTAAAAAAAAAAAAAAGAGTAAAAAGCCCTACTTTGATTTTTATTTGTATTATGTAGAATTTATAGATATATTTAGGATAAGATTAAATAAGTTTTTCAGTCAAAAACCACATTTCTTTTATCCTTTTTAATTTCTTTCAATACTGACTTAGAGTTTTCAGTATGGAGGTCTTATATATTAGATATTAAAATCATTTTTGGGCTTTTGATGTTTCTGATGTTATTAATAATGGAGACATTTTTAGATATTTTTGTTTGTTGGTAGCATTTATTCTTTCCTGGCCCTTTATACTGTCTATATTCTCCGTTACAATATTGAACAAGAGAATTGATAATTGGTATTCTTCTTTAGTTCCCTATTTTAGATGATGATTTTCAATATTGCAGTGTTTTAACATCGAGCATAAGGACTGTAATAGGTTTTATAGATACTCATCAGATTACAGAAGGTCCCTTCTATTTCTAATATGGTTAGAGGATCTGTAGGTTTGCTTTTAATCCAGTGCATTTTTTGTCTAAAGATAGTCATATTTTTTCCTCCTGTTTTTATTTTCATGTTAATGCAGAAACTTATATTGAATGATTTCAAGTGTTAAGCCATTGAAACTTGCATACCTAGAATTAACCCCAATGGTCACAGTGTGTTCACTTTGCTGATATTTATTAAAGCTTCCCCATATATTCATACGAGAGATTTTTATTGCAACACACGTTTACATATTTTATGTAATCTCTGATAGAAGTTGGTGGGGACATCATGTTCTTGGTGACTTGGGAATTCAGGTTCCTTCTCAAGGTTATACCATCTTCTGAACCCATGGTTAACAAAGCCAAGAAAGAGAGAAAATGAGAAGGCACACAGCTCTTAAATGCTTCAAATCCAGAGTGACACACATCTCAGAAATGACAGAGTCCATTGGCCAAAGCCATTTGTGAAGCAAAGCAGACAACATAGAAGAAGCCCTAGTACTCAGTGAGCATTGTTTCTATGTGGACTGCTCGTCCCACTTCTTACATCCTTCCCAACCTCATGCAAAAATTCTTCTTAGTAGGATTGCGTTTTCTCAGCACAGTTAAATGTTTGGTATCTTGAGATGTCGTTTTCTTTGGCCAGCGTAGTTGAACTCATTTAAATAGCTAGATGTTTTCTTAACATATTTTCAGTGACTTTCCACAAATATTTAATAAATGAATAAAGCACAGAATGAATTTTAAGTTCCATTCCCTGTTTACCATGCATGCCATACAATACACTATATAGTTTAGATAGCTATTTTCTTGGACAAAAAAAATGCAACATAAGAAATTCTCTTTTATTTTTGAACTAATTTTAAACTTGAAAACATATTAAAATGTAAGGGAAATGCTATTCCTAAGCAATGCATTGATTTCAAAAGAAATTATATTATCCAAGGATTATTAGGGCTATGAAATCTTAATAACCTCATTTTAGTGCCCAGTATTATGATGTTTGCCACCTTGGAACTATATGTCAAAAATCAGGCTGCTCACTGTTGATTCTACTTAATAATATATTGGCTTCTTTATGTACCATTATAGTATGTACCATTAAAATAATCTATTTACCATTAAAGTAATCTGTTAACATAACTTCCTTGTTTAATTAAAAATTTGGGTGTTTTGCAAGTCATAAATTCATAAGGAAAATATTCCCCTTGCATTTATATAAGGATTAAAATATAAAAAAGATAAAAAGTAAAATACGGTTTCAATTGATTTGCAGTATGTTATGGTATTCAATAACAACAACTAAACAAACCATCAAACAAGAAATTGCAGCTGCTTTGTGGGTAAATGACATCTATTCTTAAATAAAGAAAAAAAATCATTTTAGAAACCTGCTCTTAAGGGATAACCATTCTGCCTTTTATTCTTTTCCTTGCACGCACAGGCTACATACTTTCATAAACATCTATTAAATGTGGGTACTCTGCTAGGCACTAGAGTCATTTAAAAAAAAATGTAGATGATACAATCTTTGCCCTTAAGCATATAATAGTCCAGGAGGAAAAATTAGACTTGGTCACAGAGATTCTAATTCAAAGTAGCTATAAATTTTGCACCAGAGATACAGAAAACCTATTAGAATGAGAACTTAAGAAAATCCGAAAGGATAAATGAGGAAACACATTTCCGTTAGGACTTATTTGCGTTTTTAAGTTGGATTTTTACTTTTCAGTATTTGGTGTCTTTATGAACTTTTCCATCACGTCAGAGAACTTGAAGTTTCAGGGCAATTTGTAGAGCTACTTTGTAATTCTTCCCATGTATTCTACTTTTATTCTACTGTCTAGGTGATTAATGATTGTTCATTAAGTATAGTTGCTGTGGCCAGAATTTTTCATGCATAAACAACAAAAGGGGTACAGGAATATTCCCGTTTAAAATAATCTTTTAATAAATAGGTTCTTTTAATAAATTAAAACATTTATAGTTTATATGTCACACAAATTTTTTAGTGTCAATTACTAGGACTACTATATTAAATATATATCACAAGCATTAAAAGGTAGCAAATAATTCACAAAACAAATTGTATGCCTTGTTACTAATGTATTCCAGACCCGTCACTTATTTATATATTCAGATTTATTATCTTTCTGTAATCTGCAGTCTTACCCAAAACATTTTGTGTTTTCATTATTTTGTTTCTGCTTATTTTTAGTGGTTAGCTCTTCATTCAGCATTTTAAACATTTTAAAAATAATTACTATTTATAAATGATTGTATGACACTTCAATTCAAATCTCTGAATGTCAAATTTTATTATTTGATACTTTTCTTCTTCCAGGGAATATTATGTAAGTACTGGTCAAATTGTTAAACTCTTCATATGTCTGAGGTTGTTTCCTCCTATCTACTCTGAATTGCTAGTTTAAGGAAAAATAATTCAAGTTAATTTATGACCCAGTATCTCTTAAATCTCTCATCCCATACTGTGAACTTAACTCTTTTTCAGTGGTCTAAACCACAGGTTTCACACTTAAATCTATGTTAAACTTATTTTGGATGGTTGGTAAAATCCAGACTACTGGGTTCCATCCTCAAAATTCTCATTTGTTAAAGCTAAATTCAGACCCGAGAGCGTGACACATCCCAGGAGGTTTTGACTGAGGTGATTTGCATGATCTAGACCAGATAGAAAGAAGTAATGCAGCTCTCACTAACATGATACAGAGCATATATTTTTGAAAAATGCTGGGATATTCTAAGAAGCGTTATGGGTTAGTTTGCTATTAATTACCAAGTTATTTTTAATATCATTATTTAAAAATTTATATCAAGTAATATTTTGCTAATCATAATTATCTGCATCCTCTCCCTGAAGATGTCAATGTCCTAATCCCTGGAACATGTGAATATGTCATTACCTTGAAAAAAGGAATTAAGTTTACAGATGGAATTAAGTTTGTTAACCATACTATCTTAAAATAGGGAGATTCCCATGGATTACCCATGGGTAATTGCACAAGGATCTTTATAAGTGGAAGAAGGAAGCAGAAGAAAATAGTCAGATGAAGATGTAATGATAGGAGACTGGTCAGAGAGGTGCAGCATTGCTGGCTTTAGAGGTGGAGGAAGGAGACCAGGAACCAAGGGATGCCAGCAGCCTCTAGAAGCTGGAGGAAGCAAGGAAAGAGATTCTTTCCTAGAGACTCAACAAAGGAGTGCAGCCCTACCAAAACTTTCATTTTAGTCCAATAAACCTGTGTCAGATTTCTAACCTCCAGAACTATTAGATAATAATTTTTGCTAAGCCACTATATCTGTGGTAAGTTGATACAATAGCAGTAGAAAAAATATGCACATGCAGAGCATCTTTTAGAAAACATAAAACAGCACTAGGCACAGAAACCAAAGAAGACAATAATCTCCTACTCAGCGTTCCATACTTTCAGTTTCCCTCCTAGATGTAACTCATTTTGACCATTGGTCTCTTCATTTCTACTGGTGCTTTTTTCAAAGCTTTACATATCGTTCTTAGGCTTCCATCTCCTTATTTACCTAATTGAGGCCATATCTATAAATCCCGCACTAAGAATGATTAGGGTTAAATTATTTACACTCATTTCCAGTTCCCATGTCCTCCTCTGAAAAGGCGAAAGCCTTATTTTTCATCTATTGTTTAGATTTATGTATGTCATGTTGCATTAAATTTAATAAATATTACTAATAACTTATATTTGTGACAAATGTGTTAACATCCTCATTTAAGATTCTATCATTTTTCCACTCTCCCTACTGCAATTGTATGTTAGATTTAATATTATATTTATAGAGGTTGATAGCATTTTGTTATTTCGTATAACCATAATTATTTAATACTACCTATACAAGTAAATTCTGAACATTAATCAAGAAATTATCAGCATTTATATTATCAAGAGCATCTAAGCTTTGTTATTTTATGGGTAAATACATTCCTTCATTCTATAATTTGAGATTTTTTTCTCCTAGTTACTTAGCATTCATTTTAAATCTGTACATTTATGTGTTGAAAAACTTAGGATATATAGTATATATTACTGTTCTATACTTTATGTGGAATATAGTTAACATTTGTTTATATAAATAAACACTAATACACATATTTAACATATATTCCAAAATAGCCCAAACTATTATTGAGTGGAGAGTATATGGAAATATACTTGCATAAGGTACTTTTGTTTCGAGTGATGAGGTACAAAATCAACTCTGAGTGGACTATGATGAATTAAAGATGCATATTTTAACACCTAGAGGAAATAGAATGATGAAAGGAGATATAATTAAACAGACAACAGAGAAAATAAAATTTCGTAATGAAAGTATTCAGTTAAAACAATGAAGGCATCTAGCCTCCTATATTCTGGAGCAGCCAGAAGGAAAAATCTGATATGATGGTATGGTAGCCCATGACAAACTCTAGGATCTGTCCTGTAACTATTTATTGAAGAGTGCTTTGAAAATTATTGCCTTTTTATTTCTGTACTTTGTATATACATTCTATTATACAATAAAAAAGTAAAAAACATAATGAAGGCAGCAGAGAATAAAAAGAAAAAGTGAAAAATATAGGACAAATAAAAATAAACTAGATCTTTGTAAGACTTAACACGAAACATATCAATACCTAAATATAAATGGCTCACGGCATATTTAGATAGTCCTAATATAGACACATTTCATTAAACAATATTAACACCATCACTAATCTCATCAAAAATGTCTTTAAGCATTTGAAAACTTAAACTCACAGTGGTGGATAGAGTTTTTCAAAAATTCTTATATTGTGTTAAATCTTACATTTTTTAATTGGCAATGCATATTGCTAAGTTGTTTCTTTGAAGTGGCAGTCTCATTTCCTTCATTTTTGAAAAAAAAAATGTCCACCAAATACCTAAGCTGGATACACCATAGTTTGCCAGTAATTGATTCTTTCAACTAAAGATGATGTTCCATGAAAAAGGCAGTCATTTCATCTCATATCTCAAAACAAACACACAAGAGCTTATACTCATGGCAATTATCCTACCTCACTATGCAGCAGAAAGCTTGCAGCTTCCTTCCTATTTCATCACACAGGATATTTTAAGTCATATTGAAGGGTTGAAATTTAATGAAAGTAACACTGATATTGCTTTAATGAGGACAGTCTTAAGTAAAACTAACTTTTTTTCCTGAAAATTAAGGCAGTGAGGGATACGATGTAATTATTACAATTTGGGGATACTGCCTTGATTCATGATAAGGCACCAGCAGTTTTATCCACCATTGCTTTTGCAACATTAATGTAAATAGCAACACAGTGAAAAAGATAAATGATGTTTCGGTTTTATTATGAATGTAATTTTGATTTACTCATCTCTGAAAGGGTCTCAAGGACTCCTACATCTTAGATCCTCCCTTATGAATTACAGGATTAAATGATAGCAAAAATTATAAACCTTCTGATCATTATAATTTTACGGAAGTTGTATAGATATGGTCCTTGATTTGGAGGTATGAGGTAAATTTGGAAGGAGCATGCTATCCCCAACAAACTGTCAAAAATTTCAGAATTACATATATGTGTACACTCAAACACACACGCTAAGAGAAAGGGGCAAAACATAAAAATATAATTCTGGTTAAGAGGTATAGGGGAGGTCCTTGAATTATTCTTGCATTTTTCTAAAGACTTGAAGTGGTATCAAAATTAAACGTTGACCCCAGAACAGAGAAAATAACATGAAATTGCCCAATTGTCAAATCAAACTTACAAGAATCAGGAATCTTATATGTTCCAAGCATTCTAGGGCACAGAGAAAATCAACGGAGCCCAGGACATCAATTCCACCCTTTTAGGACCTTTCTTGCAAGGTTTGAATGATCTCTGGTCCAGATTTTACATACGGAGTCACTGAATGAAGCGTGAAGGCTGCAGTTACACAAAAGGGTGCTATTTCAGCCATGAAACAACTCCATTTTTAATTTCAATAATCACGTAAGTAACATGACATTTTCAAGGAGCTATGCCCCATAAATCCATAGATTATGGGTTAATTTAGCATTATCTGTCCTAGACAGACCAGGTAAAGTTCTCCATGAGTAAACAACTTTATATGCTTCCCAGGAAGTATATCATTAGCATCTTATAAGGGGATTTGATCAGATCATCTTTATTACTTTCCCTGGCTGCCTCTGACAAAAGGAGAGGATGAATTGTAGGGCTACTTCTAGACTTTGGTAAACCCCCTGAGGTGAGATGGGGGAGGTCTGGCTCCTAGTTAAAAACAGGTGATTTCTATGTTAATGAAAGTAACCAGCATTGAAGAAATTGATGGGAAACTTCCTAATTGATTTGATGAGGTGGTCACTTATGTAGTACCAAATTCTTACACAAATATTGTACAAGGAAAATAAAACTAAATAAATTTATATGTGTATATATGCGTGCATGTGTTTGTGAGCATGTGTTTCTAAAGAATTCTGACTTGTATGAGTACTGATTTAATCATGTTGTGATTATCTTTATTTGGGAAAGAGAAATGCAGAGAAAACTATCAGTCTAGGTACTGAGCTTTTCCTTTACAAGATTACTTAGTATATCTTACTTAACAAAATAAAAGAGGGTTCTGAATAATATAAATTGTGTTTCTATTTAGGTATAAAATATTTTTGTTTTAAATACATTTCCACACGAGAACAATGTTGTCCCTTATATTAAATTCAACTTTTGGTAAAGACGAAATAAGTTTGGAAATGTAAACTCACATAATTAAATCTCCTAATTTTTGACTAGACAATAAGACAAATTCTTCTGGGTTTAGAACTGTGGAGGAAGACTTTTAAGATATTAAGAACACTATGTTAACTGTTGCAGCAAGTTTCGCTAAGGTGAGAACTAAGAAATTTCTACTGAATTCAGTTACACATTAATGACAGCTTAGATAAAAAAAATTCAGTGGAAATGTGGGGGGGAAATACATATTTTTATGGATCCAAAGAGAAAGGGAAGCAGAGAAAGTCAAATCTTTTAATTTAATAAATACTTTCAGTATTTTGCTGAAAAGAGAATCAGAGCAGTAAGAACATATGAATTTATATACTTTATTTAAAATGGGAAATGTAATACATTTCTAACATGATAGGAATCATCCAGTAGAAAGGAAAATTTCATAATATAAAAAAGAGCAAAATCTTTGAGTAGTTTCAAGGCATGGGATTTAGTACAGAAATGAAGGAGAAACAGAGCAGTAGAAAAAAATTCATCCCTTTTTAATTGGAGGGGAGACAGAATGTGGCGATAGAACTTCTGTGGGTAAAACATAAAACACCCACTCCCCCCCAGTGCGTGCACACACACACACACACACACACACACACACACACACACACACACCCCGTACAACAAGAGGTAGACTCTGTTCCTTTTTCCGTGAATGTGATCTTCCGGTTGGTTGAGAGAGAGAGAGAGAGAGAGAGAGAGAGAGAGAGAGAGAGAGAGAGAGAGAGACCCGCCCAGCCTCCAGCTGCTTCAGGGCTCCCCAGCACCCACCACTGTCTCCGGCAGCACTCTCCTGGCTGTAACTGCATGAAAGACAGAAAGTTCAGAAACACCCAGCTGAGAATTTCTTGAATTTTTGACTCATGGAGACTGTGAAAAGTAATAAAATGACTTTTTAAAAATGATTTTAAAACACTACACTTTGGGCTGATCTGTTAGAGAGTAATACGTAACGAGAACAGCATTATATAGTCAGAAATGATTGTTTATAACTCTTATTGGATACACTCTTATTTAAATTAAAAAAAGGGAAAAAGATATAAATATTGAAAAATTTAAAACAAACTTCATGAACTTCAAAAATTATAGCATTTTCATTTAGAAAATCCAAAAAAAATCAAACACAGAGAAAATGATTAGAACTAAAAATGGGATTGGAAATATGACCCATACAAGAAACTAGATCAATGCATATAATTCTATTTCATTTTTCTTAACTGCAAAATCTCACAACAAAACATAAAGATAAGAGTGATGTTTCATAGCAGTACATTTGACTGAATATTTAAGAGTAAATTAATGACAAATTTTTAAAAGCTATTTTAAGATAATGTTACAATATTACTGTAGACATAAAATGGGACCTACATCAATGGAGGAAACAAACCATTCTTCAAAATATTAGGATCCATTATTTTTAAGATGTCCATTCTTCTAAAAAATTGCATGTTAAAGTTTTTCAAAGTGAAATCATAAAATTATAATGAAATTCATTCATATGAATAAAAGCAAGAAATAGTTTAAAACAGTTTTTTTTAATAGAACAATGTGGGTAGGTTTTCCCTACAAAAATTAAAATCATAATGCTAAATTTTAATGTAAGGACTTGTGACAGCATGCTTTATATCTTTATTAGGTCCTAATTCTTCCACTACATAAAAAGCTGTAAGGATAATAGTTCTGTATTTGGTAAAATACATGTTTTCAATAAACAATGAATGAGACCAAACATCAAAACATTGCATTTCATTCAAAAGTCATATAAATGATCAAATAAATAACCAAGCCTTTACAGATATGAGGACTACCTTCCACAGAATTCCGAAGTCTGTTATTCGACACTGTCCTAGACACTCATGAACTTCTATTGATCATTGACAGGAAACAATGAATGAATGAAAGACAAATATCTGTAAAGGCTTGCTTATTTATTTGATCATTTATATGACTTTTGAATGAAATGCAATGTTTTGATGTTTGGTCTCATTCATTGTTTATTGAAAACATGTATTTTACCAAATACAGAACTATTATCCTTACAGCTTTTTATGTAGTGGAAAAATTAGGACCTAATAAAGATATAAAGCATGTGATCATAAGGTATTAAGCAATATCAAATAGTTAGAATAGAGAAAGATCTCTCATATTTAGAAAGTTCCACTCTGCTCCAGTTGTGGAGCTATGTTCAATTAAATTATTTGATATTAATAGGACTTTTGTTTCTGTTTGAGTAGAAAGTTGAACAATAGATTTCTTATTTCTCTTTACAATATACTTCCTTATAGACTGAAAAACAAGAAGAGGTTCTTGTCACATAACAACTTCTATCCTTCTAAAATCTTACTTTCTATTTCTTAAGCCCCATAAATGTTAGGAAAGAGATTTATGTCTTTAACTCCTGTAAAGTCACCTTTATGATGAGGCCCCTGAGGCTATTTTATTTGCTGCCTCTTAAACGGCAGTGGGCTGTTTATTTTTAAAACACTGGTTTTAAAAGTTAAACTGTATTTTTATTTGATTTAATCTCTCGTTTTGTGATAGAGAATTAGTGTTGCCAATGAACTTGCCTCACTGTGCATTAAGAATCATGGAAAAAAAAAAACAGGAACCTTTCAGAAAATATGTCAGTTGAGTTATATTTTGATTCACAGGTATTGGCTTGTAAAGTGTTCCTAACTTCAATATTCTATTATTTTGTGGTTCATAAAAGCAGATAAATCATTATATGTTCATTCTTCAGAAAAAATCATTTATTTTCAAACAGATACACATATTTTTGCCAAAATTTGGATCACTTTTAAATTGGAAAAGTAAGAATAATTGTCCTTGAAGCTGGTATTGATGGTACCATATTATATTGATAGCTAACAAATAAGCACTGCATCTTAGTGCCATAAAGAGAATGCTGTGTGTCTCCTTCGTGTACTGCGCCACTCACTAGGGATGCAGTGGTGGCAGCGGCAATGTCTCTAACCTCTGTCATCACAGTCACTTTTGGGTAATTTATAAAACAGAGTCATATATATTATACACAACAAATAACATTCTAAGGAAATTGTTTCCCATTTTAGTTAGCGATTTGTTTCCTTTGTGTGTGTATATACAATATATCTACATGCATATATATACATATAATGTTCTAAAATATGACATTATATGTAGGTATATATATATAAATGTGTGTGTATATTACACAGTTCTAAAGGATGAAAAGGTAAAGTTTCATAGATATGCATCCTTTGACATCAGAATTACTGATTAATATTAAATGGAACTGCTATGGTTTCCAGTCAATCAAATATTAACTTATTTATTAACTTAATCAAGTAATTGATCAAATTATGCACAAAACCAAGTCAAGTTAGTTACCTCCACTGGCAAGATACACTATTGTAAACTATGCATGAAAAGTATTAGGTTCATTTCATGATTGTAGAAAGTATTTTTTAGTTATGATTGGTCGCAAATGCTATGAAATTCTTATACGATCAAGTACCTGATAAAAGTCATTCTGTGCCTATGGCATTACCCAAAACAATACCTCGTATAAAATTTAGTCATGAAAATAGCAGCTTATTTTTGAATTTACTAATAATTATGTAGTACATGATAATGCAATAAGAGATATTTGTAAATAATTAAACCATTCATAAAGGAAAGGAAATAAAGAGTGAGAGAAAATAGGAAAATCAGATTTAGGGTAAAAACAGAAAACACTATACGCCAGAATAGAAAGACACCTCTTTGCTCAGATGCTTAGGCAATATGATCTATGGTCTTCAACATTACCAAAGGGAGGAAATTGTTTTTTAAAAAAACAAACTGCTTAGGAAATAAATTAATAAAAGATCCACCAGGAAGAAAAATGAAATATATTGATTAAAATACCAGATAAAGATTTACAGTTCCCTATTAAAAACAAGTGTTCTCCATTGTGACACAGATTTCATGCTTATCTTTTCTGCTTTCATATTTTAAAATATTGATAGTCTTTTAATGAATTTTTAGGTAAACAATATGCATGAAGGTTTGCATTCATTCAATATATAGTTATCTACTTTTGGGTGTCTTTATATGGCAGATCTCAAACTTTGCTAATAATAGAATCACTTTCCTGTTTTTGTTTTTTTGTTTTCTTTTACATGGGCAGGCACCAGGAAATGAACCCGGTTCTCCAGCATGGCAGTCGAGAATTCTGCCATTGAACCACCATCGCACTGCCATACTTGTGGGTTTCTAAAAAAATTCTAACAGCTTGGATCTATTACAGAAAAACTAAATCAGAAAATATTTAGTGGTATAATTTAAAAGCTTCCCATGTAATGATTATATTCAGCCAGGGCTAATGATAAAGACCTTTCAAAGTTGAGCTCTTCATCTGAACTCATGTTCTTCCCCACAGAACTGTCTCTTCTCAGTGGCCCCTCAGAAAAGACAGGGGTATCTCTCATCCTGTTTGGCAAGCCGCCCTTGGAAGTATCTATTCCATTTACTTCTTTTAATTGCCATATCTGATACAATAACCAGATCAGTTTCACTTCCTAAATAATTTGCATACCTGGCATTTACTTGTTTCCACATCTCTACTCCCAATGCACTAATCCACCATCTCTATGCTGAGAACCACAAGGACTTCCTTCCTGCTTGCAAACCTTTCACCTCTGTAGCCCCCAGAACAATTCTCTACATTGTAGCTTGAGTTTATTTGTTCATCTCATGTTCCTCTATACAAATTCCCTTCATAGTCTCAGAGCCTAGGCATATGTACTTGCCACTTTCTAAAATGTTCCTCTTCTCAGCCTTGACTGATTTGCCATAATTTTCAGTAAGCACCCATCTCAGATATAGGATCTCCACATAAATATTATCTGAACTCCCTTTTTTTTCCTCTTTTTTAATTTTATCATCCTTATTATCCTCGCTCATAAAATCCTATAACTCTTTTTCTGTTAAACTTTTTCAATGGCAAGAGCTCTCTCTGGTTTGGATACATTTACATCACCAGAACTTGGAACAGTGCTTGGCATATACAAATAGTTGAAGAAATATTTGATAAGTAGATAAATGAAGGGCTTTACCTTTAATGTTACTTAATTTTCTAGAATAAGTCATCTTATTTTCTTTCATTCATTACAATCTGGTTTCTCATTGATTTATTGAAAAATAATTTTCAAATGCATGATTAGAAACTAAATTACAATGAAATCAAATTGTATTTCATTCAAACTGTGAAACAAGATACTGATTCATTTCCAGGAGAAAAGACCAATGCCTATATTAAAGTTATATGAATCGCTTTATGAATAAAAACATTCTTTAAAACAGAATTGTGTAGCCTGCTAAAATATACCTTATTAACACAGAACTATTATCAAAATAAACTGCTTCATTTAAAAAAAAACACACATCTACATTGGGAGTCTGTATTTTAAATAATCATCATTTTTTAAAAATTGGAATTATATGTGCTATTCTACATGAAATTGAGTATTTGTGCTAAATATACCGAGTTTTCTTGATGAATTTACAGGCTATTAATGTTTTAAACATATACTAAGTAGCTATCTATTCTCTGTACTTTAATTTTCCAAGAAGACTATTCTTATCTTATAAGCCTTGTGGCTCCTTGATTTGGAAAGGTAATTAAATATAAAAAGAAGAGGATTTTTGTGGAAAAAACACCTAATAATAAAGGTTAATTAGCTGATTGAATGACAATAGGACTATAATGAAAAGCCACAAAGGAACATATAAGCAATTAAAAATAGCGTAAATACATTGGAAACCTAATCAAATTTTAAAAATATCACAAAGATATTTTCTAGAATTTATACACACAGACTTAAAATACGTCAAGGTACCATGATTGTAAAATGGAAAGTTTGTATTTGTTTTAGCTTAGTTTTATTGCAGTGTATTCTTTTTTTATGCAGAGTGATATCCAAAGATTTTAATAAAGGCACAAGAAAAAAGAGAAGAAGGAAAGGTGAAGTGTTTGCTGCATACAACTTCAAATCTCCCCATTAGTAAAAACCTCCCTATATCCTATTTTATAAGAAGACTTGACAAAGAGGTGATAAAATCATTATCACACCTATGATTAAAGATTAAAATTAGAATTTTTTATAATGAAAATTCTTGTCCTCTTTTCATTCATTCATTCTTTTATTTTGTGGTTCTATTAACAGACTAGCAAATATTTTTATATTTAGCTAAACTGGTATTCAGCCTCTATATATATGTATATATATGTATGTATATGGTGTAAAAACAGTGTGTTCAGCTAGAAATAGGAAATATAGTTACAGAATATTTAACTGATACTGCATGATAAAATGTTGAAACAAGCCCATCACACTGCTTTGAACTTCTTAAGAATAATGCTTCTGATCTGAAAATAATGTTAACCAAATAATTACTGAGTACTCTTTTGTTCTAAGTATAGTGGTAAGCATTTCCCTTAGTAGTTCTTAGAGCACAGACATAAAGATTCAACATGTGGGTGCCAGAATGTATGCCAGTGTTAAATGGGGAGTAAAAATTGTGTCTTTCTCATAAAGCCCCTCCTCTAAAACACCTACTTCAGATGTGATCATGAGATTCTTGGACAGAGGAAACTCCCAAAAGTGGATTCAAGAGCCACGGAGGACATTGGATGAGAGCATTTCCCCAGAAAATAGAATCAACTCTGATGAAAATGTCCTCAAATGCTACGATAAGGATTTCCACACCCATTCATCAGGATTTTATCGTTATGGATTCAAAACTAGCACACTGTTGTGTTCTATTAATGTGGAAATGTGTGCTAAAATATTTTAATATTTCCCCAAAGTGTTTGTAATAGATGATAAAGTCAATCAGTGACAAAAATTACTTAGGAGTGTTAATTAATTTAAATGACTTTCTTTTTTTTCTTTTTGGCACCCTGGAAAAACCCAACTAAGACTTCTCAAGCTATATGACTATTTAGTGAGAAAGTTCTGAATCACCCAACTGGTCCTTCATTACCCACTGGAGAATAAAACACAGATTGGATGCCAAGTAGTGTCTATTAGAGTTTAGTGAAAGCTTATACATGATTTGTTAAACAAAGAACGCCCCAGTATTGCATTATCAGATGAAGGCCATAGGCCTCAAGTAAGCAGGGAAAGAACGTTCAGGTCTCTTAAACCATTAGTTCAGGCCTTCTGGAACCATTTGTAGTAAAAAGCTTTAATATGACACCCAGAGTTCTAACAGATTATGAGCCTTTTGTGAACACACTAAATTTGTCATTAGCTATATATATATGCCAACTTGGTGGGCTGAGGCACTATAATACATTACAATGAAGAATAAGAAAGTACCTAAATTTTGCCATCCAGAGATTGCATGAGGTTTACATCCATGAATTGCTAATGAATTATACTTTCTAGCATTGAAAGGGCAATCACCAATATATTTTATGGGATTTTTTAGAAGCGTGGACTGATAGCACTTCTCTTACATACATGTCCTCTAACACAAAACTCAATGAAACTGTGCAATGGTAGCTTTTAACAATGGGCAACCAAAATTTCAATATTGCCTACATAACAAATGTCATTGACAAGAATATAGATATAGTTATTCTTTCCTGACAATCCCATACATCTATGGTTAAAAACAATTCCTGGAAGGAGTGAAGACAGGTTAGGATGGTAAAGAAGATATAAAGGTGATACTCCAGATGACTACTGCCTTAAATTTTTTGACCCTGAATCGGTGATTGCTGGTTTTAATCTGTGATGGACCCCAGAAAAGCCATGTCCTTTAATTCTCATTCAATATAGCTGGCTGGGAGCTTTTTCATTATTCCCATGGAGATATGTCCCACCCAGCTGTTGGGTGGTAACTTTTGATTCGATGATTTTCATGGAGGTGTGTCTCCACCCATTCAAGATAGGATTGCTTACTGGAGCCCTTTAAGAGGGAATCATTTTGAAAAGAGCTACAGAGCCTATATAGTCAGAGACCTTTGGAGATGAAGAAGGAAAATGCTCCTAGGGAGCTTCATGAAACAAGAAGCCTGGAGAGAAAGCTAGTAGATGCTGCTATGTTTGCCATGTACCTTTCAAGTTGAGAGAGAAGCCCTGAACATTATCAGCCTTCTTGAACCAAGATATCTTTCTTTAGATGCCTTAGATTGAATATTTCTATAGCCTTGCTATAGTTGGGACATTTTTATGGCCTTAGAACTTTGGACTTGCAACATAATTAAAAAGCAATTTTAAAAGCTGTTCTGTTTCTGGAACTGGCAAACTAGAACAGTGACCAACCAAGTAAGGAGCCAACTAGAACAGTGACCAACCCAGTAAGGAGCCATATGGCACTATTTATTACAGCCATAGTTAGGGCTAAAAAAGCGAGAGAAGTCATAATACGCTTTCTCTGACTTGAAGGAATTGGCAAAGGATAAAAGCCAAAGACTCCCAGTATGATAATTTGAGTTCATCTACTTTTTTGCTTAAATTTTGAAATGACTAGTATAGGGTAATCATTGATGAAGTGTTTTATTTTATTTATTTATTTCTAACTTCCCAGATGTAGGACTTTTCAAACAAGGTGTGCTGAATATTTAAGATAGGAAAGAAAATTCTCAGATTCAACTCAGATGATGATATTTCCTCTACATAGATGTGTGTCCAAATCCATATTATTCAAACTTCAATAAGCCTGCTTCCTTCTTCCAGGAACCCACAGATTACATAATAACCTCTTGTTACTTGCCATCCATGACCAAAGGCTCTCTTCTCACTGAAATTGTCAACAACGTCACTGAGGAGACGTGGATAGTGAGGAAGGGCATCGTGATGGGTCAGAATCTTTTTTTCTTTTTGTAGATATTAGTTCTTCTCACCTCTCTCTCCATATATATAAATATAATTTTTTTCTCCCCTTGGCACACTCAAAAGCCTCTTTAAATTAATGGAATAATTTGTACTCCTCCAGATAACCTTCCAGGATGTTATACCTTTCTATGAGTTGTCTTAGCTAATAGATAGGTGATAGGTATAGAAATAGATGGATGGATGGATGGATGGATGGATGGATGGATGGATGGATAAAGATACCAACATGCCGTAGCCTTGTGACACATGAATCCTTATTTTACCTGGTTATCTGAATTTTATTATTTCTTCTAGATAAATACACATTTCAAGCTTAAGTTCAAAGACTAGATACAATCTTTTCTTTTTCTTTGTATGCTATATGGCAGGGGTCACATTTCATTCTTTTCCCATGTGAGTATCCCCTTATTGCAGCAACATTTTTGAATTTTTGTTTGTTTGCTTGCTTGTTTGGTAAGTGCATGGGCTGGGAATCAAACCTGGGTTTTCTGCATGGCAGGCAAGAATTCTGCTATTGAACTACCCTTGCATCTCCTTACTACCCTTGCACATGCTGATATAATCTTGATTCATAAGGCATGTTATAAAGAGACTCTTTAAAAGCTATACAAAATAAAAATAGAAACAGAAGCGGACTCAATTTTAGACAATATATTAAAGATTTTTAGTAAATACTCAAATATTATAAAATATCTAGAAACAGGGAATAAAAATTAATGTAATAAAATTTTAAACAGGCAGTAAATTATGAAATTTTTATGTATTCAAATGCACAAAAGCAAATGTTAATAAAGGAATCAAGTTAAATAATTTCAGACCATGACTACTATTCCAATTTGATAAAGATACATTATTTTTCATCATAAAAGTCATTTATTTCCAGAGACTTCAGAACTTAAGTAATTTGCCATAAGAATGTGATATGAGAAACTCACAAAATGTTTCTTCCATTGTATTAGTGTTTTTGGACTTTAGTGTTAGATGCGGCAAATAAAATATTAGTTTATTTCAATTATAATGGTGTTTCCAAATGCCATATTATGAATTTATCATTAAAAGCAACAGTCTCTTTCTTTTTTCATGAAAAAGGTAGAAAGATGGAAACTCAGCAAATAAAAATTCACAGGATTTAGAATGTATGACCCTAGCATAATTCTAGAAAAAAAATTGTTAATATCTAAGAGAAAGACAGCTTAATTGCACAGTTCCAAAAATAAATTTCTTGATAGTATAGAGGAAAATAGATCATAGATGGTTTTGCTAAATGTGAGAGTGGGAACTTACGGGTTTCATTAGAGATCATAGCCACTTGTGCCATAAGATGGTGGAATCTATTAAGAACACTGTATTTCTTTAATTAGTATTTCTCCAACCCCAGTGGGTAGGAAGGAGGGAAGATATAAAGCTTTTTATGAAAAGTCTAGAAGACAGTGGGCTAGTCCATAAATTCTTTGAATGTTCTGATAAATACTAGGTCACAAATTAATGACTATCTGTTAAGAAATATCTGAAGACAATATAAATTATAGATTCATTTGTTCTTAAGCAGTATAATCAGACTGTCTCTGATGGAAAAACACTAACTTTTTTTAAAGCAGTTAAAAAGGGGTTATCTTGTCTTTTGCAAAAGTTAGTTCTGTTGAGAATTTAGGGCTTTAGATATAATGGGGAAAAAAAAGAAATCAAAATGAAAGAGGCAAAGACCCCATAAATAATAATTAATGTTTATACATCAGTATAAAGCCTGGTGAAAAAGTCAGATAAAATTGGCACAGAGTAGGAGAGAAAATCAGTTGCCTCTGGTATTAAAAAAAAATGATTCAAATCATTAATTTTGAGGTAATCTGTAAAATAATCATCAGAGATATGATTACTATTTGGCATTTTCTAATCACATAAAAATAATCATGCCACAGGATATCTTGAAACCAGTTTAGTTATTAGTATAGAAAATGGTTGGATGAATTTAAAGTAGCATTAATATAAACTTCCATTGTTCAAATATATGTTTATTAATGCATATAAAATACATGAGAGTTACAGTGGTTGAGTTGCAATCTTTTCAAAATCCCGCCTTGTTACACAAAGAATTCTGTCAATAATTTATCACTTCAGGTCAAGTAGGTTCTATTTTGTAACCTGCCAGAATGCAATATTCCAGAAATGGAACAGCTTCTAAAGGGGGGAATGTGAGGTTGGTGATAATTAAGTTGTACGTTTACAGTATCAGGGCTGTGAAAATGTACTAATTGAGGCAAAGCTATAAAAATGTCCAAATTAAGACATCTAGGGAAAGACACTTTGGTTCAAGAAGGTCAATGATGTTTGGGGTTTCTCGCTCAACTGGAAAGGCACATGGTGATGTCTTCTAGCTTTCTCTCCAGGCTTCTTCAATGACATCCCCAGGAACTTTTTCTTTCTTCATCTCCAAAGGTCTGTGTGGACTCTGGTGGCTCTGGTGGCTCTAAAGCTTTTTCCAAAATGCTTCCCTCTTAAAGGGCTCCAGTAAGCAACCCCATCTTGAATGGGTAGAGATATATCTCCAAGGAAACTACCTAATTAAAGGTTACCACCCACAATTGGGTTGGTCACATTTCCACGGAAACAGTCAAGATCCCACACAGCAATATTATATGAGGAATAAAGGACACGGCATTTCTGGGTGCACAACAGATTCAAACTGGCACAAAGGTCTAACAAAATGAATATTCTGCACCCATTTTTATCTGTCTCTTTTATAAAAGTATCTTTTCCTTATTGTTGGCATATGTAGGTTTCGATGCTTAGATTAAGGACAATTAGATCCAATACCTGGAAGATATTTTTGTGGTTTAGATTGCAATTTGACTTTCCTTCTCCACATATATTTTATATTAAATTAAAGTTTCCCACCCACAAACACACACATGCATGCATGCATGCACACTCATACACACACTTAACTCATACTGTGCCTCAAGTCTCCCTTTCTTCATGAAATGCTGAAAAGCCAAACTTAAGTTAAAAAAAAAAAATCAGTAACTAAGCTGTCAAGATTATCAGGCTACATACTTCATTCGGGACCCTGTTTTAAGCACTGTTGGAATTGCAAAGGTTTATAATATGATCTCTTTTTTTTTTCCTCTTAAGAAGCCTATAGTCTAGTCACAGAAGCAGAAAGTACAGCTATCAGAATACTGTGACCTATTTCGGTTTTGAAAAAATGAAAGATAATTATAAACAGTAGGAAGACCTATTTTGTGAAGGCAAAATGACTGGCAGGAATTATTACAAAATGAGTTTTCACTTATTGAAGCTCTTCTCATATTGTCATTCCTTATAATATGATTATTTATCTCCCTACTTTCAAAAATGTCTCAAATTCAGATATATAGGAAACTTCAGCAGTAAACAAAGTAAAACACATTAGTGAAATTCTCAGGGGATTTAATATGATAATATGCAATATAAATATAAAACAAAGGGTAATTGCATGCTTGTTATAATTGCAATATAACAAATATATTGACCAGGAAGTATATTATATATTCTCAATATGTAAGCCTCAATATAGTGTTGAAGATGGGTTGAGAACTGTTTCTGTTTCTGAGAAATATTAAAGAACATTTCTTCCAAATTCAATATAAAGGGAGTTATATTAAATGAACATGGGTGAAGATTCAATTATATTAACTAACATGTGTGATGTTAGTTTATCAATTATAGATGAGAGGTTAATGAATCTTTACACTTTCCAAGTTCATAAAAGAAGTAATATTCTCTAGTGCATCACGTACAGTGATTTCTAGAATCAATGTTAATGGACAATGAGAATAAATAATCTATTCAGCTGATTATTCCACAATAAGTACTTAAAGCTCATCCCAGAGTCACATTAGGAATTCCTAGACACTTGTGGATAGAGGGTTTGTTGGCAATTGGTCTTATCTGGACATGCAATCTCTCTTCAAATATTTAAAGATAATAGTTTATCCAGTTAATATTTTATTTATTTTATGGAAATTTCTTTTTAAACTGAGAGAAATCTGATTTTCACTTCTATCAGTTAAGAACTGAGCTGCACATTTGGTTAAATAAAGACACAAAATGAAAATACAGCTGCCTCCACCCCGTTATTTATTTATTTATTTATTTTGGTGTAATGCTATGGGCAGAGGAGATTGGTTGACTGGGTCTTATAAGTCAAAAATTCAAAAGTATCTTGTTTGTCAGTGTATAATCAGTTAATCTGTCATACTCTCATTTCCCTCATTTATATTGCCAACCCTAAAATTATGATGTTTATAGAAAAACAGCTGAATTTGAAGAGTCAACTATGGAGGCTTCCTCTCCTATAATAAGGTACACTTTGCACTTTTGAGCGTTCCCATGTCATTTTTTTTTCGCATATTGTATGGCGGGGTCACATTTCTTTTTCCATGTGAGTAGCCCGTTATTGCAACATCATTTATTTAATTTTTGTTAGTTGGTTTGTTTTTGTTGGTTTGTTTGTTTGGGAAGTGCATGGGCCTGGAATTGAACCCAGATCTCCCACATGGCAGGTGAGAATTCTACCACTGAACTACCGTCACACCCTCTTCGCATATCATTTTTAAAAAGCAAACTTATGAAATGAATTCTACTGAAGCTTTAATGTTCAACTGCTTAAGGAGGCCATTTGTTTCTTTTTAATGCAATTTTATTGAAATATATTATATATTCACATACCATACAATCATCTAAATTGTACAATCAGTGGTTCAGAGTATCATCATATAGCTGTGCAATCATCACATTTCATTTGTGAACATACACTACTCAAAAAAAAAGAATAAGAATTTAATCAAATAAAAAATTTGATAAGAAAAATTTCATTTGCAACTTAAATTTCTCTCTAATGGGCGGAAGCTAAATAAAGTAATATTCTTTTTAAAAAAAGAAAAAAAGTAAAAATTAAAGGGAAAAAAGAACATCCAAAACATCCCATGTTCCCCCCACCCCCCTGTCATTATTCATTTCCTTTTTGTCCTTTTTATTCTTAATCATCTGTCCATATTCTGGAATAAAGTCACTGACAGTCACAAGCTTTTCATAATCACATGGTCACACCTTGAAAGCTTTATAGTTATTCAATCATCTTCAAGACTCAAGGATTAGAGTTCAACAATTTTAGGTGCTTCTCTCTAGCTACTCCAATACACCAAAAACTGAAAAGGTGTACCTATATACTGCATAATAATAACCTCCAGAATGACCTCTCGACTTGTTTGAAATCTCTGAGATAACCTGCCATGCCTGTGGGGGAGGGACACCAGCTCCCACAGTTTGGGAGAATTACAGCTCTGCATGGGATCTAAGCCATTAAATCCATTCCAGACTGTTGTATGAGGTGCGTCTGGTCACTGAAGTCCCCCCGACATATGCTCCAGACAACTCTTGGATATTTACTAGCTGCTCTGTAGGACTAACTAAATTCCACACCTCATTACACTACCAAAATTGACCCACCCCTTCCTCTGGGGTCCATTTGTTTTAACTATTATCTGCTGGCTGTCATTCATTCAGTGATGGATTGTAAAAATCTGTTTTCTCTTTTGCTTTTTCCCTTATTTCTATTTTTCCTTTAAGCTCAGGTTAAGGACAAAAAAATAATCACCCATACATTTATATATGTGTTTTAAAGCTCCCTCAT
Organism: Tamandua tetradactyla; assembly: GCF_023851605.1. Taxonomy (NCBI): domain Eukaryota; kingdom Metazoa; phylum Chordata; class Mammalia; order Pilosa; family Myrmecophagidae; genus Tamandua; species Tamandua tetradactyla. Next base: position 50,565,997 of record NC_135330.1, read on the forward strand.
TCCAAAACCTTGACACTTTTACCACATAATCCACATCAATTTAGAGAAGTACTCAGATAAACTGCTTGTTTTAGTTATATCCACCCTTTGATCTTTTCTAAAATATTATGGCTATTTATTCATGCACTTTTTTTTTTTTACTGGTGGCCATTTAAAAAGTATTCATTCACTTCTGTTTTTACTTTATTAAATAGCTATTTTCAACATAACTTCACAAAATGTGGTACACTTTCATGTACATATACCCATCAATCATTAAGAACTTATTTTCCATCTTGCTAGTGCTTTTAGTGGCTCTTCTGCGTGTGATTTTATACAGATAGCTTAATCTTAAACTCCATTTTATGTTCTCTCAGTTTTTTAGGTTCGAGTCGATTTTCATACTGACTATAGTGAGCAATGTAGTATTTTATGTGATTTCTCGATACATATTGACAAATTAAGTACTTATAATACAATAAACTTTTGTGGTTTTTAAATTAATTATTCAAGCAAATAATATTTCTATTGATTCTGTGCACAGAAAGTTGGAAAACTGAACTTTAAATTACACATTTATATTTTAATTCTACCTAGAGGTTAAAAAAGTTTTTAACTTCATTTTCCCTTCCTAATTATTGTACTCATTCATCATTTCTAGCTGTTCTTAAAAACAACTACCATATTTCTATTAATGATTACTTACAATCACTTCTAAATTCCTTCGTGTATCCTTTAATCAACTACACACACATATTCACTAATATCAGCAGTATTCTTGTTGGTTCATAAATTAAAGAAAATCTTCTGATTATTTTCCTGTATTTTACAAAAGGAAAAATTCTGTATTAATCATCTCAAAACTATAAGCAAAGGGGTACAATTTTCTAAGTAAAGAAAACACATTTACAACCTCTTGAAAACAGATGTAAATGGAAGATGAGCATACTGAAACTGTTTTCAAGATGTTAAGAAATAGAATCAAAAGTTACATAAAAATCTTCTTAGATTAACTTATTTCTATTTTTTCATAAATTTTACTATTTTAGGTCAGTTTTAGATTTACAGAAAAATTGCAAAGGTAGTACTTGGAAGTTCTATTTACCCCAAATCTAGTTTTTCCTGTTATTAATATCTTACATTAGTATGGTATATTTGTTAAAATTACTGAACCAATATTGATATATTACTATTAACTAAAGCTTATAGTTTATTCAGATCACCTTAGCTTTATCTGGTGTCCCTTTTCTCTTCCAGGATTCTATTCAGGATTTCACCTTACATGTCATCATGTTTCTGGTTCCTCTTGCCAAGACAGTTTCTAAGATTTTCCTTTTTTTTTAAATTTTCTTTACAGTTTTGAGGCACATTGGTCAGGCATTTTGTAGAATGCTCCTCACACTGGATTTCATATTTATCTCATGAATAAACTGGGTATGGGTTCACCATGTTTTATTGATCACCTCCATAACTGTCTGCAGTCAGCCCCTTTGGTCATTGAGATGCATAATCTTGAACTTGAAGCCTCAGTCTAGCTACTAATGTTCCAGGGCTAGACCTACCTCACTGATCCCACACCAACTTGGTGACTCACTGGATCATGAACAAAAGCGATGGTTGTTTTTTAAAGTCAGTAAGTTTTGGAATGGTTTATGCAGCAGTAGATTGCTGATACAATGATTTTAAGGAGCACACAATACTGTGGGTGAGAGACAAAAATAAATCAAGCAACATAGCCAAGTTTAATAATCTGTATTTATACAATATGCGAAATGTTATGTGGGAGGACAAAAGAAGAACACTGATGTCTAAAATTGGAAATATGACAGTTTCCCACTTAAAAAAATACATGATTTTCTCCTCCTTCATCTTTGATAATGCTTCACATTCATGCTTGAGATCATTGTTCTTATCTTAGCTTTGAAAAATTTGTCTATCTCAACACATTAGTCCTACACATCAATTCAGGAAATAACCTCATAATTTGAATAATTAGTACTGAGAAACTATTAATTAATTCACAATTGTGTAAACTAATTTATCTGTACTTTGTTAACAAGTGAGGATAAATGGCAGTCTTAACAAAAGTTTTCCTACCTTCTCAAATTCTCTGAAGGAGCTGGATTAATTATGACATGGGAAAATTGTTTTTCAAATCATCAACGGGTAAAATCTAAATACCTTTTTCCCTCTACTTTGAATCAAATGGTCACATCCTGGTGTTATATTATTTATTTGCTTAAATGTTAATAGAAGGTAAAAATTACGAAGTTGGGCTTTGCCCATCTTACTTAAATAGAAGAATGTTGAAAACATAGTAGGGTTCGGTATTGTGAAATAAACATGAATGAATATAATTTTCTCACTATAGATTTCAGGCAACTTTATTATTGATCCTCTTTGCCTATTACGTAAAAATTTGTTGGGAATTTTAATTGGAAATATGTAAGCCATTTCAATTACTGGGTGTTTAAAAATGTTTACTATTTAAGCCAAGCTTCATGTTTATTAAACACAAAATGTTTTTGTTTTCAAATAATACTGGCCATTCCTCATGGCCTGTGTGCTCCCTAGGATTATTTCAAGAAAATTCTGAGTATGTAGTCAAACTGGAGATATCTAAAATTGCTCTTTTAGAATATAATGCTACAATAGCATTTTAACCTTACTTGCTTTTGGTTTGTATGTTTTGTCAATGGTTATTCTGTTGGATAATATTCCTTCTTATCTTGTTAGGATTTTAATTATTTATATAAATATATTTAGCTATCTATATGCATAGACAGAGCTATGTAGTTATGTGGATACAGGATATGCAAGTTCTCTAGTTTTTATGTCCACAACTCTATGTGCAATGTATATTTACTTTTTCTGTAATTAATAAAGAGTCAATAATTTCTACTGGGTGAATAGATACATTAATTTTCATAAACAATTCTGACATGGACTTAGAGACTAAAATCAAAGCAATGTTTTTCTTTGTTTTATAGTACATATAGTTTTTCTCTGTTATAAGATTCTGGAACCCTAAATAATAGTAGGAGCAAATAATACTGGTCTATAACTCATCTCTTAACTCTGTGAAGTAAATTATAAAGAAGACAAAAATCTGAAAAGTAGAAGCCTTCTCCAAACTACACACAGTTATTTTTCAACAATGGGTTAATATTTAATGTTTATTCAATTACTTTTTTCTACACGTACTTTAAAAATATTATTGATTTGTGTTAAGCAGCCATGGCTCTATTACCAATTTCTAACTAATGCAATAATTATTTAAAAAATTCAATATCTTCTTAAATTATTTTGTTATGATATGAAAAGCCCTGTTTAAATCAAAATGACAATTGTTTTTTCCAGTCATAGAATTAAAAACATTCATATCTCATAAAACATACTATTTTTAGCAAATGGAATTGGATGAATGAATTGAGGTTTTTCAAGGCAAATTTTTCACTCTAACTGACAGAACCACTAAATGTGCTTGCTCAATTGACAGCTGGCTAATTGTGTCATTTTATATATAAAGTCTAATCTATAATATATTGGAAATATGGTCATAGAAATTATAATACAGAATAGGAATTATATATATTTTGATATTAAAATATGTATATGTACATTATTTGCAGAAAGCTTCATTAAAATGGAAATTGGATTTTCATTGAGAGTAGGAAAAAATAGCAATTTTTGTCAAATTCATTGTTGCATGTATCTAGGTTGTGTTTGTAACATAATTTTAGCTACATAATTGGTTTTCTTGCAAAAGTTAAAGGCATCAGTTTTCTTCAGTACAAAGTAGAAAAGTGTGTGTGTGTGTGTGTGTGTGTGTGTGTGTGTGCGTATAGATATTTTAGAGTTTTATATGGAAAACAAGTGGGAGTACTTTCTGAGCATGTTTATTTCACAATGTTAGCTTCTGATAAAAATAACCAATGTGTTTAAAATAACTAAATACAATTTGATTTTGTGCTTAAGACAGGAATAATAAGCACATTTGTCTTTGCAGCATTTTTTAACTATCAATATTTTATGATTTCACTTTTTGATAACGATTTTGACTTTGACTTAACTTGTTCAAAATTCCATCATACGAGTCTCACCAAAGTGAGAAAAATAGAAATTATTTTTATTTTATGCTCATCAGACAATGAGCATCTAACATGTATTTGGCCCTACAATATATGCTGCATATACATTTTTGCCACTGAGTCATATAATATTTCTAAAGGCAAGACTTATTATCTCCATTTTACAGGTAAAAAGAAGACTTAGGTGTTAAATGACCTTCTCTAGCACACACTGCTGATATCTGGGAATCAAACTACTTACAAGGATTCATGTACTCTTTTTAGACTCCTATGTCCTGATTCTTTTTTCCAATATACAAAACTGCTTCTAACTTTCTCTGTTTTCTAACAAAAGCTCTAGACTAGAATAGAATAGAACTGAATTAGCAATATTATCATGATATCATTAGAGAAAAGTTTAAATCCAATATAACATTATTTTTAAAAAATTCTTTCTTTTTGCTAATGTAGTTTATTTTTTTATCAATAGGTAAAACATGAACCGTGGGTCAAATTTAGAAATTTCTAGAGGTTATACTGTTAAAAGTGAATCTCCTTTATGCCCTGTCACCCACCACTCTGTCCCCTGTCCCAGTTCTTCCTGTTGTATAATCAGAGACATTTCGTTCTCTACAAAATTGTTCTCAATAAAAACACAGGTCACTGAAGCTGGAGTCACTGAAGCTGGAGTGAGTGTCCTGGTTCGCAATACTTTATGCATATTTTCACACAGTGATACCAGGAAGGGAACCTGTACTGAGGACAGTAGAGACTTCACGTTTGGAACCCAACCCCCAGACTCGTCCCTAGATGTCTCTTTGTCTGATTCTAATCTGTATTCTTTCTCTTTAATAAGCCATATCTATGAGTATAATAGCTTTCTGTGAATTCTCAGAGATTTTCTGGCAAATATTGAACCTGAGGGTGGTTTGGGGAAATCCCAGAACTTGTAGTCAGTGTCAGAAATGAGAGTGATTTTGTGTAGATTCTCTTCCCTAAATTTGTAATTGGACTGTAACAACTTCCAGTTGAGTTCAGAAGTCTTAAGTAGACTTGGAAGTCTGGAAGCTGGGCTCTTAAACTCTCAGTTTGACTAACTCCAGGTACTCATTCAACTTAACTTCTACATACCTTTTAAAACATTTTTTTCTTTAAATAAATGTCATTTGTTAAATTTTCATAATGTATCTTTATTCTTTTAGGTAATCACATTATACCTCCTTTTCACTTATTTTCAATGAATAATATGTTCCAAATATTACATTTTTAATTCAGCTCACCTAGTGACAGCTATTAGGTTATTAGTGCTTTAATGTATGATTAAATACCTTTTACTAATAGTTTATTAGATATTTTTGCAACTAGAAATGACTCGGTTCATACAGTGGTTGGTATAAAGCAACTGGAGTAGTTATTCATGGTTATATCTGTGAAAAGGGACCAGCAAGTAATCCTATCAAAACAGTCTTCCAGACAGCATGCTGTTGGCGAGTAGCCAGAATATAGTTGAATTCCAATAAATAATTGATGAATAAATGATTAAGTTGGACAAAACTCTTGACTAATAGGTCAGAAGACAGGATACTAACATCCATCTGGCCATTCTTGGACCTAAAGTCTTTTAAATGTAGAATAGGCTGAAAACAAGGATGGATTCTGCTTAAAAACAATAAAATAATATTTCAAATATGCCTAAATTACTTTTGTTTTTAGTTTGCAGATTGCTAGTTGCTTATTGCATATCCATTCCCCACATTTTACTGCTGCTCAGCTGGAAGGCTGCAGTTTCTACCCTCCTTACAGTTAGGTGTGGCTGTGTGAATGAGTTCTGGCAACAAGATGGAAGCAGAATTGTTTTGGGGGATTTGAAAGAATAATATCTAAAAGTGATGGGGCTTCATTCATAGCTATGAGTGCTGATTTGAATCTGTTGTGTATCCCAGAAAGGGCCGTGTTCTTTTAGTCCATTCCTGTGAGGGCAACCCTATTGTGAATAGGTTGTTTCATTTGAGATGTGACCCAGCCCTTTCAAAGTGGCTTTTAATCTTTTACTGGAGCCCTTTATGAGGACAAAATACAGAAATACCAAGAAAGAGTTCAGAGAAAAACACTGAGAGAGAGAGCTGATGGAGCCATTGAAATCAGAACCCAGAAGAGAAGGACCAAAAAACTTCACGATGTGCCTTCCCATGTGACAGAGGAACCCCGAATGCCAAGTCTTTCCTCAGAGAAGAAATCTTCCTCTTTAAAGCCTTAATTTGGACATTTTCGTGGCCTTAGAATTGTACATTTCTAAACTAATCAATCCCCATTGTAAAACCCAACCCATTTCTGGTATAATGCATTTGGCAGCTTTAGCAAAACATTGTACAATGGAGTGAATTTTCCCAAGATAAATTGCACACATATAATCACAACCTAAAATAAGAAACACAATATTTTACCAACATCCCAAAAAATTCTGTGAAAATGGAATGATAAATGACTCCACTAAGCATCTGGATTTGCTTTAACTCCCCTTATATTCTGAGAGCTACGAAGAAGAAACAGAAGGAAACTGAACTGACTGACATACCAATGATCCTTTGCGGTACTGTTAAAAACCTCTGCCCCTGCTAGAAAAGAGGAACTTTAATAAACAAGGCAAGTTGATACCTTGGCAAACACGGCAATACTGCTAATCTTCACCAGTGTATGGAATTTCTCATATTACATTAGCTGACAATGTGAATGGAAGATTATAAAAATATATAGGCTGTAATCTAGGAAGACACCTTACTGCATTCAGCTAGTAAAAAGATTTCTTAACAAGGACCCAAAAAATTACCAAAGAAAACTAAGAAGGAAAATTTTGAGGAACTGAATTATATTAAATTAAATTATAAACCACAAAGGACAACTATCTAGATTGCAATAAGTGTAATACATAATAAAGTAAAAATAAAGTGTAATATGGTGTAAACTATGCAAATTTACAAACCAACTAAAAATTAAGGCACATTAGATTGTTTCGTATTCTTGGCAACACTTGATGATATCAGTGATTTAATTTTCTATCTATCCATCTTATCTACCTATCACTTTCTATCTCTAGATATTTAGCTAGCTACCATCATTGTTTCTTTCTTTCTAATCTATTATTTATCTACCTATCTAAAAAGTTAGAAACTGATAATTTCCATAAATTAACTACCAGATGTGTGTATATAACTATTTTAAAAGCATTTACTTATTTGGAGAAACCTGATATCTATACAATATTGGGCCATCCTACCATTTAAGATGGTGAATCAGTCCATTTATTAAGGTCCTTTAATTTGTTACAAAAATGTATACTTTTTACTATAAAGCAGTCATTTGTGGCATATATCCCTAGTTAATTAAAAATGTTTAATACTATTTATTATCTTGCTTTTATTTCCTTTTAGAAAATGCATTTTTGAAATATAAAAATGTAGTTATATATTAAACTTACATCCAGCAAAGTAGATAAATTCACTTATTAATACTAAGAATTTACCTGTGAAATTTTTTTTTTGTTTCTTATGGATACGAGCTTACCATCTGCAAGTAATAACAGATTCAATCATCCAATTTATCTTTCTTTTCTTTACAGCATATCCCTCTTAACATGAAAGGTCATGAAGATCTTATACAGATATTATCTGTTAGGAGCTTTCTTCTTTCAAATCTTTATAATGTATATAACCTTTATTATTATTGTTGTTTTTCTTTGCATTATGTTGTAGAACAGAATTTCAAATAAAGTATTAAAGAGAACTAATTTATTAGGAATATTTATTGTTGATATCTTTCAAAACATCATCATTAATAAATGTTTTTTATCATTTATTTTTGTATATATCCTCAATCAGGTTAAATATACTTTCTCTTATTTCTAGTTTGCTATGAAATTTTTGGCTTATGTATTTGTTTTATCATAAATAGTTTGCTACATTTTATCAAATGCTTTATCTGCATCTTCTGGGATTATCATATTTTTCCCATTTACTCTGGGGAAATGAATGTTATGAATTACTCGAGTAAATAGACTATTATAACAACATGTATTCCAGATATACATCAAATATGTTTGAAATGCATTATCCTTTATATCAATCGTTTGACTTGTTTTACTCAAAATGTAGGTAGTATTGTGGCAGTGTTTATGAAAAGTCTTAGTAGTATTTTGCTATTATTATCTCAGCTTTGTGATTAAGGTTATGGTGAAAGTAAAGAAAATAAAAATAAATTCCTTTCTTCCTTTTCTATTCTTCAGAAAATTCTACATAAAATTAGAGTTATTTTCCTTAAATATTTGTAATTATTCAATAATGAAATAATTTGAGTCTAGGGTTTTCTATATGGAAAGTATTTTTATTGCTTTTAATTTAATTTAAATTGCCTTTAGTTGCACAGCTATTCATATAATCTTTCTTGTATCAGTTTTAATTTCTTTTGTAGTCTATGTTTTCAAATTTAAAGATGTAAAATTCTTTGTGATAATACTTTACTATTTTTATTGTCTGAAGGACCTATAATAATACTACAATTTCCATTCTTTTTTGTGTTTGCATGGGCAGGCACTGGGAATCGAACCCGGGTGTCTGGCATGGCAGGCGAGAATTCTGCCACTGAACCACCATCACACTGTCCTCCATTGTTTATATTGGTTAGTCACATTACATCTATTATTCCTGATATGATTTTTCATGGGCTTGTCATTCTCATAATCTATTCAAACATGAATATTTTGGCTTTATAGACCTTCTGGTTTACATTTATTTTATATTTCATTTATTGCATTCTTAATTTTTGTGTGATCTAACAACATAGCTACAAGAGCTTTCTTGTGTTTTGTATTTCCATGGATAACCCTTTCCATTCTTTTAATATCAAACTCATACTGAATATCTATATATTATAAATAACATACAAATATTCTGTTTTATTTTTACATCCAGACCTACAATTTTTATCTTATAACTGGAATATTTGTCTGCTTATATTTAAAGTAAACAAAAATATCTACTAGTCAATTTCTTACTACTACTGTTTGCTTCCCATTTGCTACACCTATTCTATTTTCCATTTCTATTTCTTTTACATTTTCCTTCTTTTTATCTTGATTCTTCTCAATTAATGGATTTGTCTGGGTAAGTGTGTGCACATGTGTATTTCCAATTATTTTTTTCTCCATTAACTTGAATTTTTGATTTTATGAAACATTAAAATTTGACGTCAGTTCTGGAATATTTTCTGGCATTTTTTCTCCTAGTATTTGTTCTCTCCCACTTTCATTCTTCTATTCTTTCAAAACCTAAAAATACACAACATTTGCAATGTCTCATATATATCTTATGTTCTCTATTTTCATTTTGTTCAATGTACTCAGGACATTATAAATTTCTTTCCTCAACCTATATTCTGGTTCATTAAGTATATCTTTAACTCTATCTAAACTATTATTTCAATCTGCTGCGTTTTTAACTTTAGCTACTACATTTGATTAATTCTTATGACTTCTAATTTTCCCCACATTTTCCCTCTCCATTTTGAGCACTGTAATCAAAATTGTTTTCAGTACTTAGTATAGACTCAAATATCTAAATTTCCCATGGATTGTATTGTCTGTTTTTCTATTTTGATCAGGTCCTACCTTTTTGAAAGTTTGGTTGTTTTTTATTAAGCATGCAGGGTAAAATATGCATATGATATTATGTTTTAAAAATTTGTAGAAATAATTTTTGGCACTTGATGAGAATATCTTCCTCCAGGTTAAATTTCCTACTGATTTTAGCAAAAAGTTAGGGGAAGAACAGGTGGATTTAATTGAATTTCAGAATCACTTTATTCAAAACTTGGTTTTAATTTTAGGGTAGACTGGTCTTTTTATTTTCAAATACTCTCTAGTGTATATCTCATTCAGATCCAATCAAAATTTCTGGGGTATTTACCAGGTTCCTTGCTCCTTGGTGTACTTGAAATCATTTTTTGTCTCCCCAAACCTACAAAATTGGCATAAATTTTGCTCACCTTCTAAGACCTCAGTCATTTTAGAAACAGAAAATCCTTTGAAGGATTTCAAGAGCAAATGAGAGCTAAAATGAGAGCAAATATTTTTCTCACCTCAATGAGTTTCCTTTCTCTTTAGGTTGTTGGCTCCCCTAATCCTTGCTTTGTTTCTAGTTCACTGATAACGTCAAACAACAGTATTCTAACTTTTCCCATTTTTCTAGTTTTATTGATGGGTGGGTTTGTTAGAAGCAATACTGTCCACTACAGTCAAAATTAAAAGCATTCTGTATTACTATTGACTTTATTCATCATTAGGTTTTAGATGTCTTTCTCATAAAAAGCATAAATCCTTATTTTCAATTTTTACTCAAATTATACTTATTTTCTTTTAATAGGAAATTTAAATCCATTTTAATTTTGTTGACAAAGCTTGCATAAAAATAAAAATTAAATAATTAACCTTTTTATTCATTTTTATGCTTTCTTGATTTTTCTCTCTCCTTTTGCTATATGTTCATATGACTGACTTTAGCTATTTGGGAAAAATTCAACACTTTTTATTTTATTTTATATTTTACATTTAATAATTTTCACAGTTGCATTTGAAATCAATTTAATTAAATTAATAGCAATGGCCAAAAAGAAGTGCAAATTAATTGCCAAATTAAAGATTGATATTTTTCTACTACTTTCTATTTTTTCCATATTTCTATTTTAAGTAACAGATTTCTGCATCTTTTATTACATAATTTTCTAGTGGAAAAGGAAGGAATATCTTGACAACCATCCAAATATTTTCAAAATATTTATATATTTTTATCTCCTTTTCTTTGTAAAAAGTATTTTATTTAATGGTGATATGAAAAGGCTCAGAGCCAGATTTTTCTTACTAAGATGACTCTTTTATCCAGATATTTTTATTTTATAAATTATTTCTGCCTTTTGTATATTTTCTCACATTAATAACATATGTTCAAGTATACTACATTTAAATCTTTTCAACTTATTTTTGTATGTCCTTCTACATTGTACTTTTTCTACTTTAGAATCTTTTGCATTTGCTATTTGTTATATATAGGAGGATTAAAGCTTCACTTATTTTCTTTCCCCAGTAAGGCACTTGGGTGCTATATTTGGCCAATTACTGTACCAATGATCACATACTCTTGTTTTTCTCCATATTGATGGCACATGCACGAGTTTAAAAGCTGTGGATCACAAAAACTGTTTTCAACAACTCTAGACAAATACTGTATGGTGCTTAACATTTCTGAGGTAAGATGTGAAGGTTTTTATTCTTAAAATTTGTCTTCAGTGTTTCTTTTTCTTGTATGACTGCTTGAAGGATTTTGTTTTGTTTACTGTAATTTCACCACTAATCATTTGTAAGGAAATTTTCTTTTGTCTGATATAAATATAAATTATAGAAATTGACTTTCATAGCTATCATCCTGACAGCCAGATGCATCTTTTATTTTTACAGCAGTTTCTGTAATAATGATAGATCAGGGTAGAGAAAATTGAATAAGCAGCATTTAATGCTGAATGGAAGGTTATTTCTTATGAAAAATCAGTATGAATTTCAAAGAATCTCTTTCTCCTTTTTCCTGATGAATTCCTACATTTATGACACTTTATCATGAAGGTAAAAGGCAAATTCTACCTCTAATTTTTATTGTTGTTGTTGATACTAATTCTTGGGTCCTAATCGTACCAAAGTATTTTAGAGTGAATCCCGTAATAGTCCTTAGGTCTTATGCAAGCAGGACTTCTAATGTACTGCTTCAATGTTTTGACTTCCTAAAATTAGTATTCTTTTTTCTACCATGATCCTGACTATGATTCTGCTAGCATATGATGAAGTATATTTTTGAATCCATCTGAAATGTTGAATGCATGTGTATGCATGTGTGTTATTTTTAATTGATAAAAGCAATGCATTTGACTTTAAAAATATGATTCCTTTATGGACTCTGATGTTTGTGTCAGACTAATCCTTGCCTACTGGTATTTATAATCTCAGATAATCGCTTTCTCTCTAGTATGGGATGAACGTACAGATTACACTGAAACAAATACACCAGCATTGAAGCGATGTCACTTTGACACTGTTATCAAAAGACTGTGGCTTCTGTCTTGCATGTTCATTCTTCTTTGCTTTTGGATTTCCTGCCCTGGGGGAAACCAACTGGCATCTCATGAGGAAATACCATGGAGAGAGTCACATGAAGAAAAGCCAATGCCTGAAAACAACCCCATGATTGGGCTGGAAAGCAGATTCTCCCCAACAGTTGATACTTCAGAAATTATCAGAGCCTTCAATGACAGCTCGCCTGAAGCTTCTTGAGAAATCTTGAACCAGAGACAGATATCTAAACAGTGTCCAATTTTGTTTCCCCAGAAACTGAAACAAAAAAATTGGGGCAGCATTGACCTGCTAAGTTTTAGAATAATTTGTTTCACAGCAGTAAATTACAGATACAATGTTTTCCCAACTGTCCAACATCCTTCTCTCTAACTAAATACTAGATGTAGTCCTACATCTTGGGGTGAGGGAAACTATCAAAATTCAATAGCTACTCATTTATAGCCATAATTGAAAGATCATGCAGATAAGAATTTGTATGGTTTTTCTTCAACAAATTATGTAACTTCAAGGGTGAGTTCCACAGAAGGATGAAAGCAAAAATTATAGTGGTTTAGTTAATGTAATTATATCAATTAATCCTGTCAATAAATGATGTGGTATTAATATATCATATACCTAACTATCCCTTAGTGAGCTTACTTTGTCTGTCCTTGAGTCTTATTGGTTACCCTTCACTATTTTAAAACAAGACATTATTTTTGCTATTGTCACTGTTGCTGTAATTTCATTTTATATAAATTGACAAGAAGCTATACATTATCCACATAAAGCCAAGAACTAAATTTGAGGCAGGTATGGTACTCTAAATCTGCCATTGATGACAGGTTTTAAAAACAATAAAATTGTTAAAATAATATGTTAAAGTTTATGGTTTATTTTATAGTAAAAATAAAGATAGAGATTTAACTCATTTTTTTTATGCATGTCATCTTGGGAGTTTGAGTATATAAACTATGGCTAAATCAATCTATTTTGGAAACTACACTAACACTCTTGTGTCACAAGGAATATTATCAGTTAGTGACGAAGTAAGATTACTAACTGTGATTTCCAAATTTACTTTTATGAATATACCTCTATCCTAAATTGGCCTTGGCATTTTTTTTAAGTGTTAACACTGTTGCTTTAAATCATCTCAGACTATCAAGATAACAGCTTTTGGAAATGTCATAAAATCTTAAAACAGAATGTCAGGTACGAAGTTCATGAAGTCAGAATGTCAGGATTCTAAAATCTGCCAGACTTACTGTGTGATAAATGCCGCAATGTTGAGTGAAAATAATCCTTGTAGCTTTTTGAACTGATTTCAGAATACATATACAGGTTAATCATTTTAAATTTGACAATAAAATTATATTTGTAAACACAGAATTTTATAATGAAAGGAAGTCTTAACTTGATTATAATCTCAAAGCTTCTCAGGTTGGTTATATTCTTTAATATCTTTAGTGACAATTTCAAAGTAGTTTTAAAACCTTGTGAGAACCATAGTATTGTGATTTATCCAGTTATAGATGACTGCTGCACAATAGAATGTAGTTTCCATGTGAAACACTGCAATATCATGCATCTGAGTATAAAACATTTCCAGGGATACCAGTTATTGCTACATACTAAAATTGCTCTGGTCAACATTGAGATAAACTTTTATAATTTGTCTAAAATAAACAAATACTCAGATATGGTCAAGCAGTACCAAGAGTTATAGGAATTTAATGAGATATTCACCATCAACATTTACCAAATCTTACCAATCAAGCATGGAATAATAACTGATGGCTAAACTCTTTGAAAATGTTTTACAACCACAAAAGTGAGTTTATTATCAACCCAGTGTCAGTCTATTGTTCAAATATTCTCATAAGATGGTAAAAAGTTTTGGATTTAACTCTGTGAAGGGTATGAAAAAGTCTGACTGTTCAACAAGTAGATTCATATGCTATTTGATTAAATATTCTTTAGAATATTGTTCTAATTGCTTTCAAACACTACTAAATAAATGAGAGTACATCTTGACCACACCTTGTCATAAATGCGATTTTTTAGATTATCCAGCAGAGATGGGATGGTAAGTCAGCTACACAGGAGAATACATAGGTCCTAAGTTATGTTCATTTTTCTCTGTAACTTGAAACGAGAATGTCTCCCCACCCCACCCCTTTTAACATTTTCTCTTCAAAGCTTCCAGTCCCTCTACTTTTTGCTTTCTAGTATGAGCATTCCACATTGACCCTCCTTCAAGTTTACCTAATTCCAGTATTACTTAGTTTTTGTGAACTAAAAGACAGCAAACAAATAAAACAAAAACAAATAAAAACATAGCAAAATGAAGGTAAAGAAATAAATTTTTTCTGTATTCCATTTTGGTGAATGTTAAGTCTTCAATAAATGGAACTTTTATTAAATACAGAATGTATACTGTTACCTTTTCTTTATTTTGATTTTCTGATTAGGATATAAAATATTGATCTTAGGATACCTGTGAATGAGTATAGTAAAAAATGTAGTGAAAATACATAGATTAATACTTCAGATATAAGCCTATCACATAGATATTTAATCATACATTGAAGTATTTTTCTATTAGGTCTCCTTTATACTCACCAGAATACGAAGTCTGTTCAGTGGGACAAAAGAAGCGTAAGGAAGCTGATGAGTCCTTGATGACTTTGTAGTCTTATGCTGGAGGTAATGAAACCAGTCCACAATATGATAAAATGTCTTATTCAAGACACCTGGAATTGTTGAAACCAAGGCAATTGTTTCATGATATCCTGTTCAATGAACAATAGCATTGCCTGCTTAATGTCTTGAAATGAGTATGAGTTCCTTATGCCATTTTGAAAATTCAAAAATAGATGAGCTACATTTCTGTTTCTGATTAAAGAATCATAATAATGCTGCATTTGTAAATGGAAATTCAATTAACCAAATAAAGTTACATCTGCCTAATTGTAATATTAAAAAATACATAAGTACAAAGTACCAAATACATTAAACTGAGGTTTATGAAATCCATCTATAAATAAATGCCATCTTATCATGTATAAATAAAACCCTATAAAGCACTTTAATTTTATTTGTAAACAATTATATGATTAGTATTCTAATTTAACTATAGCCATTATATTTTACAACACTAACTTTCAGTATCAACAGATGAAATCTTTAATGAGTTATGATCAGAAAAAGGAATACAGATATACTGCATGTCAAATTCTGCTTCCCTCATTAATATAGCAGCTGTTTTGCTGACAGTTTGAATGATATTTAGCATGTATTCTAGGTCATATTTATAATTTGTAGACATTTTGGTTAGAGTTTCCCATATTACTCTTTAGTTTACTTTTCAAAAATGCAAGTAAAAACAATAAACATAATTATATTAAAAAATTAAATGTACTATGATTTGTGAAAATTTAAATGAAGTATATTCTATCACTTCACAGAGGACATAAAAGATCTATATACCCTAATACTTTTAAGAAAAAATATGTATCAAGCATATTCTTGAATAAGAATTAATACAATTAAAATAAAAGTCTGGGTTAGTGTGGAGAGCCGCCTCCCGGGTCTGGCCTAGTGGACACGCTGCGGCCTGCTCTAGAGTTCCCCCCGCCCATCGAGTGAGTCAAGATGGCGCCCGCATCCTGTTTCCGCGTATGACGCACGCGCCCGCCAACCCTATCTTCCAATCACCTCTGTATACGTGGCACTAACCTATTGGGTTTGGGCACAGTATATAAGAGGTTACCCGGACAGGGTGGGTGGAGACGACCCACAGGGAGCCGTACCTGACGGCCGCATAGAGGTTGTTCCCCCGCGGGGTATCTTGTCCCGCGTGGAACCTGTAACAGAGAATGCAAGCTTAACTCCAGTAAAGGTCTGTGCTCACAACCGTTGCGTGCCTCGAACCCGTGTTTATCACTCGAGTCGGTTTGCCTGCGCCTGTCTCTTTCTCCCCTCCTGTTCCCTTCGCCGGCCGGGGATCAGAAGCCGAACGAGACGGCTGCGGACAAGTGGTGGCCCGTACGGGGAACCTCCTCTCTCGACACCTCTTCTGCAAGGAGAGCCGTACTGTCTCTTCTTGAACTGAGAAGGACGTGCATCCTGAGCTCGCAGCGGACTTCCCGCGCCTGATCACCGCGAGAAGGTGAGTACTTCTTATTACGTGAGAGTTAAGGCCCGCGGGCTTTCAGGTAGCCCCGGGGACTCGGAAGAGCTCTCCGAGTGATTAAAGTACAGTGCCGACTGCAAGCATGGGGCAGTCAGGAAGTTCACCTTTATTACCCCCTTTAAAAACCCTTTTGAAGCAGTGGGGCATCTCAGTTAAGAAGAGTTCCCTCCTGCGGTTCCTTGACGATGTTGTTACCTTTGCCCTTTGGTTCGCCCATTCCGGTAGCCTCAGTCTGCCCTCTTGGTTAAAACTTGGTAATGACATAGAACGGGCGCGCCGGACGGGCCTTTGTATGGACCCGATCCTGGTCCCTATCTGGGAAACCGTCCGTGCTTGCCCTGAGGCAGAGTCTACTTCAGGCCTCAGTCCGTCTTCCGCCCTGCTGCAGGCACGGCACGCGCTCCAAGAAACTCAGTCAGTTTCGTCTGCGGACGGCTCCCGTAAAGGCAAGCCGCCAGAGTCAAGCACTAGTTCAGACACCTCTGACTCAGAGTCAGATGGTGATGAGACCGAGGGTGCAGACGCGCCTCCGCTGATCGATTGGGGGAGGCCCCCTGTCTCACCCACGCAGCCTTCCGCCCCGCCAGCACCTGCTGCAGGGGCGCGGCGGCTTCCGGTGAATGGTTTTGGTGATCTCGCCAAAAACCCTCACCACGGGCTCCCTCTGGTGGCCGAATCAGGTAATTACAGTGGCTGCTCTCCAACTTCTAAGCGCTTGTTAAAAGGAATGGGATATGTCCCCGGCAAAGGCTTAGGAGCCTCATTGCACGGGCGCGCAAGGCCTATACAAGCTGTCTCCAATTCTGACAGACGAGGCCTGGGTTTTTCCTAGGGGCCACTGAGGGGAGACTCCCACCCACACCTATAAAACTAAAGTGGAAGACCAGTACCCCGGTGTGGGTGCCTCAGTGGCCCTTACCAAAAGAAAAGCTGTCAGCATTGCATACTCTAGTGTCTATACAGCTAAAAGAGAGCCATATCATTCCCTCCACATCGCCTTGGAACACACCCGTATTTGTCATAAAGAAAAAATCAGGCAGATGGAGATTGTTACATGATTTAAGAGCCGTTAATAATTGCATGGAGTCCTTAGGACCTGTTCAGATGGGGTTGCCCCTTCTCTCAGCTCTGCCAGAGCATTGGTCTATTTTCATCTTAGACATCAAAGACTTACTAAAGAAACAGAAAGGGGGAATAGGTCACGGCCTGTCCCCAAAGGCTCAACTGTCTATAGCCTTGTTTACGTACAATTTTTTAAATGAAAATTCACTAGGAATGACACCTGCTCTTCAGCACACTACTCCGAGTCCTCCACATAGAGGTCTAGTTCGTTGGAAGGATGTCCTGTCAGGACAATGGCAAGGCCCTGACCCAGTGCTCAGCTGGGCCAGAGGCTCTGTTTGTGTTTTTCCCCAGGAGCCAGGACGTCAACCAGTGTGGGTTCCGGAAAGACTGGTGAGAACCGTGACGTCACCCGAGGACGCCAAGGAACTGTTGCCCAGAAAATTGATAAGCCTCCAACCAGAGCCACCGGATCCGGTCTCCAACTCTGCTGATGATGGCGACGACCGAAAAGATGACAACAACAGTGCAAGTGACCCTCCGACCGAGTAGAAGAGAAACTAGCTTTAACCCCACTTTTCCCACTACGAGCTACTGTGGGACCAAGTCACCTCATGGTTCTCTTGGCCCAGGTTGACCACTTGGATTCTTTTAGCAGTGGGACTCTTAGTAACTCTGCTCATTGTTAAATGTTTGTTAGAACGCTTGTTCCAGACGCAGCAACAGCTACGCGTCACCACTATGTTGGCTATGTCACTTGCCCCTGATGCCCCTGGCGACACCTGCACCGTAGCCCTGTCCTCCCCCCCACTGCGTGGCCCGTCACGGCCACTCAGGGCGGGGCGCTCGAAAACAGGATCTGCTGCAAAGCCCATGGCTGTGTCCCGGGTATAAAAGGCGGCACCAGATGTCATAATTTTGGTCTTAGGATGATCTCTAAGGCAGAGTCACGGTCCTGGCCAGACTAGACTCCGGCCATTGCACAGAGACATCTAGTGACACCCTCGACTCTGGTTGCCGCTCTCCTGAGCCCCGCTTAGCCCAGTTGTGAGGCGAAGCACTGCAGGGAGAGTCACGTGGTTTCCAGTTCACGGGCTCTCCGGTCTCTATATGAGGAGGCATTCTGGTTGGTGCCTAGCAAGCCTAGTCCAGACTCCCCAAAGCACCAAAACAAGTAGTGGGCTAATCAAGCTCACGGGAGCTCACTCATCAATGGAGACACTGGGTCTAAGAAAGGGTCTACGGACCAAAAATAATAAAAAAGGGGGAGATGTGGAGAGCCGCCTCCCGGGTCTGGCCTAGTGGACACGCTGCGGCCTGCTCTAGAGTTCCCCCCGCCCATCGAGTGAGTCAAGATGGCGCCCGCATCCTGTTTCCGCGTATGACGCACGCGCCCGCCAACCCTATCTTCCAATCACCTCTGTATACGTGGCACTAACCTATTGGGTTTGGGCACAGTATATAAGAGGTTACCCGGACAGGGTGGGTGGAGACGACCCACAGGGAGCCGTACCTGACGGCCGCATAGAGGTTGTTCCCCCGCGGGGTATCTTGTCCCGCGTGGAACCTGTAACAGAGAATGCAAGCTTAACTCCAGTAAAGGTCTGTGCTCACAACCGTTGCGTGCCTCGAACCCGTGTTTATCACTCGAGTCGGTTTGCCTGCGCCTGTCTCTTTCTCCCCTCCTGTTCCCTTCGCTGGCCGGGGATCAGAAGCCGAACGAGACGGCTGCGGACAGGTTAGATTCAAAAGAGGTGCTTAGACATTTTTCAGGATGATTTGCAATTTCTGCATATAAGAAAAATTGCAAAAGCAGCCTAGACATATTTGAGATATAGTAACAATATACTATAGAACATTTTGTCTTAAAATATTATTAAACTGTGATAAACTCGTTATGGGTACAAAAATAGACATATATTAAGAGAGATTATATACAGAAGACATCATCTCAGTGATATATAAAATGATACAGGTAGCACTTGAATGGAAAGATGACAGGTTTATTTAATAATGGTATGTTGCTGTGATGATTTATTATATATTTGAAAACAAAAGTATTAGATCACTTTCGAACATGAAACCGAAGTAAATTCTTTTTTTTTTTTTTTTTTTTTTTTTTTTTTTAAAGGAAGGAAAGAAAGACAGAGAAGGAAGGAAGGATGGAAGGAAGGAAGGGAGGAAGAAAGGGAAACATCTTTATTTTTATTATATTTTGTTTGTTTGTTTGTTTTTTACATGGGCTGGGGCCGGGAATCGAACCGGGGTCCTCCGGCATGGCAGGCAAGCACTCTTGCCCGCTGAGCCACCGCGGCCCGCCCGAAGTAAATTCTTAATGTACTTAAGAGTTACGTAGAAAAGGATCAATCATGGGATAGTAGGGAAAAAATTGGTGAACTTTTGCCTGAATTGCATGGTTTAGTGTAAAAAAAAACAGTGGGAATAAATTTTTGAACCAACTCCAAAGTTTTGTTGTAAGAGTTGTAAAGCTGCAGCACAGATTAAAACTCAACTGTACCAGGTACATCAAAAGTGATACTCTAGGCCAATGACAATGATGGGGAAAAAGTGAGATTATGAGATATTATTAGGGACAAGACTGAATCTCTAAACCCTCCAGACTTTTCATTCTCCTGAAACAGTGCTCCCCTCCCATCCCCCAATTTCCCTAGACATAAAAGCCTGCTCCTGATTATACCTGAGCAGTTGCCTCAGTAGAAATGCACAAATCCTTCCTATCATCAACCTTTTCTGCCTCAAACCCATAAGGACAGTTACAACTCCACACAGTTGAGTTGTAATTACCAGGGGATCTTGGAAGAGCCAGCCTATCACCCCAAAGAGGTGCCTCACCAATTCCCGCCCCCAGAAATCTGGGATCACTGTTTGGGAATAATTTCTATGAATGTTGGGAACAAACAGATGCTATGGAAGTCACAGGCACTCCATGTGGCCTTCTCCCAGACCTTACATAGCCTCCTTCTTTTCTATTGTGTACAGATGTTTCAGTATGTTTCCTTTATGCAGCCCATGGGAGATATGAGGTCTAATGGAGCAGCCTGACCATATCTTAAACCCCAAACAGGGAACAAGCAGTTCCAGCTGCTTATCAGGGCAGGAATTTTCAGTGGCAGGACTTCTCCTGATCAGTGGATAAATACTCCATGTTCAGCATAGATTTGTCTCTCCTCTACAGTGTGAAGTGGGGAATGCAGAGCTGCCATCTACCAACCCTCACCAGAAAAGTTGGCTTCCATAGGAGACCAGCCATGCTGGGTCTCTTACCCTGCTGTTTTGAATCTTTGTTCTGTGTAAGATAAAGCAATCATTTGCCAAATGTCTTTCTCCTGCCTGAGCCTGTGTTCACATGACACACAATATGGCAACTCACTCTACAACAGGAAAGCAATATAAGGCTTTTGATATATTTAATCAAATATAGGTGTGCTCACATAAGATTCAGATTTTATTGTGTTGACTGGAACACCAGGAAATGGCAAAAACAAAAGGATACTTTCCATGTTTCATATCAGAAATCAAAAATATTTCATTAGAAAATTTCTCCATTTCACATATTTATTAAATTTCCCTTCAGTAAACGTAAGTGGACCATTCCAATGTTTCCATTCCTGAGAGAAGAATGTAAAACTCTGAGGGATGGGGAAAAAAGTTTGCCCCAGCCACAATATTCACAGATTGACAATTAACTTAGCTCTTAGGATTATTGGAATTTTCCTTCTTAAACATTATAAAAAAAAGAATATTTTCTTACTTTAAATCAGAGCTGATGTCTAATATGAAAACATGAATTTGTAAATTTTTAAAGATACCTCTGTACGTATTTTCATTTTTTTTCCAGTTATCATCATCAATACAAAGGAGGCAGAAATGGGGTCAAAGAAATATGGGATCTATTGCAAGAGTGTTATAAAGGGTGAAGGGCCATCCCATGATGTGGGCTGCATGGTAGGACCATAGGGGAAGCTGTCCAGTCAAGCAGACCACCAAGAAGTCGATGTATTATAATTCTAACAGACTTGAACATCTGTAGGAGAAATGTCATTATCATGGATTAAATTAGTATAATCATACTGAAAAACAATTAAACAGAATATAAGGCTATCATACACTCAGGATAAACAAAATGTTGTAAATAATGGAGATTATGAAATATTACCTGAGGACTGTGAAGAGCATTTATTTAATTTAAAAGGAAAAAATCAAAATATAGCAATATAAGTTCACCATTTAGATATATTGAGATAAATAAAATGAAAGGGGGAATGGATTTCCTTTGAAGCAAGATTGGTAGAACTTTTTGACTTGAAAAGATTTCCACATATAATTTCCCTGTCAATAAACATCTATTAACATATTTTAAAGCACATATACATATTTTTCTGTTTTATATTATTACTCCTGTATGTTTTCAAAACACATAATTTTAAAAATGTGAAATATGGGCCAGAGATGTAGGGCTTAAAAAACAAGAGGTGAAACAAATAGCCACGCATAAGTAATATGTGCCTGCTCCACCCAGATCTCACCAAAAAATAAAAAACAAAAAGAACCTTTAGCTATTATACAAGATTTTGCTATACCATCTACTTCCTTTTAATATTGCTTAGCTGCTATTGAGTCTTGTTTTAGATAATATACTGTAGTGTCATTATTTATATCATTAATTACTAATACCCACATTTTATACATCTACATACATAATAAAATATGTGAATAAATAATAAAAATTTAAACAGATTTCACTATGACACTTTGGAAGATATACCAAAATAGGGAAGAATGAGAGAGTCTTCTCTTTGCTCAGAGTGAAAGGGACACGTATTTAAAAAGAAAAACAGAAAACAAAGAACCCTTTCCTGAGGAGTCGAGGAGGGCTCTTGTGACCCAGCAGAGTACTGGTGCTGCTTTGATCACCTTCTTCAAAAGCTGTTCTCCACATTTCATTTTTCTTCTCTCATAGACATGAAATTTAAATGACAATTTTGTTTGTTCCAGGGGAAAAAAACCCAAAGGAACTTGGATTGAAGTTATGCTGATGCTACTGTGTGTGTTATTGCACGTGCATGCGCATGCATTACTTCCCCTGCCTCTCTTCTGGTTGGCATTTTTGTCTTTTGGTTGAGTGATAAGAACCCTCCTTTTGTACTGGAAAGGACATGGACTTCTCAGAAATGTGTAAGATTGGCTCTTCTCAAAAGTTATTTTGTTATTTGCCCAATATTCTCTAAGCTAACCTGGGGAAGGGTCAGCAAAGAGGAAAGTTTATGAAAATATAATATGAGATAAGTGCATCGTTTTAGGAAATTGAGAGTGTCTGATTTTTTTGACAATGGTCACATATAGATTCGTGTGTGAGAAAGTTTGGAAAAATATGATGCTACTCTGAAAAACAGTTTGGCAAAGTGGAAGCAGCTTTGTATTAAAAATCAGGTGAACTGACATGGAGTTCCCTATCAGTTACCCAGCTCAGGCATTTTGCATGTTGGGCTGCTCTTTCATTGCTAAAGCTCTTAAATTTGTTTTTCCTTTTTTATATGAAAATTAGAAGTTCAAATGGGATGTAATTTTCTTTCCAGGTTTGCGTAATAGGAAATGGGTTGTGAATATTTCACCATATTCAGGTTCGTGCGTGTTTTGGTTTGCTAATGCTGCCAGCGTGCTCTATACTGCTGTGCAAATGGGTTGGCTTTTATAATGGGTATTTATTAACTAACAACTTACAGTTCTTAGGCCATGAAAATGTCCAAATTAAGGCATCAACAGGATGATATACTGGACTCTGAAGAATGGCTGCCAGCATGCGGGATTCCTCTGTCACATGGGAAGGCACGTGGCTGGCATCTTCTGGTCCCTTGCTCCCACATTTCTTTGCCTTCCTCTCTGGTTTCTATGGCTTCCTGTGGGTCCTCTCTTAGTACTTTTGGGGCTTTTCTCCCTGAGTTCTCTCTAAACTTCTCCAGGTGTTTCTTTCTAAGCTCTCTTCCCTTTTTCTGTCCTTTGTCCTCTCATAAAGGACTCCAGTGAAAGAAGTAAGATGCACCTTGAACGGGATGGGTCATACCTCAATTGAAATAATCTAACCAAAAGATTCCACCACAATAGGTCTGCACCTACAGGAATGGATTAAAAGAATATGGCCTGGGCGGGCCGCAGTGGCTCAGCGGGCAAAGTGCTTGCCTGCTATGCCGGAGGACCTCGGTTCGATTCCCGGCCCCAGCCCATGTAACAAAAACGGAGAAACAGAATACAATAAAACAAGAAAATGTTTAAAAATGTTTCCCTTTCTTCCTTCCTTCCTTCCTTCTATCCTTCCTTCCTTCTCTCTGTCTTTAAAAAAAAAAAAAAAAAAAAGAATATGGCCTTTTCTGGGGTAAATAACAGATTCAAATCAGCACAAAGTATAAGCTTCCCCAATTTCCAGTCCCTAAGAATTTACCATATAGGTGATGATAACATTAATTTTAATGAAAGTTTGTTTAAATGTCAGTGTTCCTTCTTTCCTCTGCAAGCATCTGTGTTTAGCAGGTTGTATTTTTTACTTATATGAAGCTATTCTATAATTTGTCTGATTGATTCAACCACACAATAAGTTATTAGCAATTGAAAATCCAAGTGAGATTAGAGATTTCACCAGCCATCTATGGCCATTTCCATGTGGCTAGAAAACCACTTATTCTTGAAGCTTCTGCATTGCTCATGATCATTCATTTGTTCATTCTTTCATCTATCAGAATTTTATTAAGCTGCTAACAGATCTAGTTTCTGTTACTGGTGTTGGGGATAAAACAATGTGCAGAACAGGATATGCTCTCACAGGTAGTTTTCTACTCTCAAGGTCATCCCCAACAGTTCTGGAGTCATGGACTACTGGGCACAAGGTGAAATAATTGGTAACATCTTAGGCATTGTTGAGTGCTTTTCTAAAGAAGAGCTCATTTAAGATCATTTTCTTGGCTGATCACCCTACTGGCAGTAACAGGCTGACTTCTAATCCTTTAGTTAAGATTGACAGAAGCTTAATCACATAACTAAAGGACTTTTCATGAGAAGTATTTTAACTGTTCATATTCATCAACAAATCAGGCTTCATTCTAATAAAATTGTAGTGATCCTTGCATATATTCATTCCAGAATATTTAGCTATCAACAAGCAGTGATAACTAGTTGTCATAGTTTATTAGAATACTGATAAGAAATAGGTTGCTATCCCTGTTGTTTCTTTGACATCCATGAGGGATTCCTTTGTAAATAAATACCTATGAATAACTCTTTTTATAAGGTGTTAGGACCTTATTCTTTAGCTTTATTTATCTTGTCCTTAAAAGAGTAAGATCACTTGGATAATTAATAGCTTTAACATACAATAAAAGCAGAGAAAGTTCTATTTAATCATCTTGAAATATTGACCCACCTTAATTAATTCCAGGAAATGGTGAATATATGTCATCTAATCTGCTAAACTTGCAACTCTGCTTTAATATACTTACTCAGGGCATTGTTAATTTCATACAATAAGATAAAATATTTATTATATTCGTAAAAGTAAAATGTGAGAATGTTTTTGTCATCTTCTCCCATTTCACAGAAGTGTTATTTTTAAATTAGTACTGACATTAATTGACATTAATGAAAGAGAATATTTTTCATATTAATTGACTAGCAATTTTTGACATATAAAATTCTAGTTAATTTCCATGTAATATGTGCTTATTTTAAAAATACTTAAGCTTTAATTAAAGTTTTCTATAGGATATAATTCATTTATAAATTTGCAACTAGAAAAAATACAGAGATATTTTGATCATTCACATTGGTGTGTAAATGTGTTTATATTTAAACATTGCTGTAAACATAAGCAATTTTCACATTAACATAAAATACGTATTTGTGTATTTTTATTTTGCCCAATTTAAATTATGTTGCATAAACGTGATAAATTGTTAAACTTATTTCAAATTCAGTCTTTGCTTCAATCAAGTTTCTATTCTGTCTAGGCAAAGAGAATATTTTGCTTACTTCACAGGAAACACTATCTTATCCCGGTTTGTTCACAAACACAAATTTAAAGTCAGAAGCTCACATTTGTCTGAAATACTTGGTTGCCTCAAACAGTAACTCTCTAACAGAAAACTTCCTTCACATTATAAACCGACATATCACAAAATTTAATCTATTTTCAACTTCAAGCTATCTTAGTTGTCATTTTTTTAAAAAGACATAGGTAAATACTACTTTTAAAGAAACATGTACTGAATTTTCTGTTGCAGAATTAACCCATAATCATTTGGAGAAAATATAAAAAAGTATAGAAAAACATAATATATAATATCACCACTAATTCTATGTATTATCTGTATAAAGATAGAGTTATTTAGTGATATCTGAGTATAAGACACTAGTATACTTTCATTTTTGTGTGTATTCATATAACTATTTTTTTCCATTTATCATTAATTCACACTTTCTAGTCACTTTCTTTACCTAATTCAAAATAGGTGTCCATCTTAATTTGCTGGGTTGCTGTGACAAATATCACTCAGTGTACTGGCTTACAAGAATTTGTGGTCAGAAGTCCCAAACTAAGGCATTACCAAGGGCATGCTCTCCCCCAGGGCTGACACTCTTCTGCTCCTGGTAGGCTTTTGCACATGGCAGTGTCCTTGGTCGCCTCTTGTGCATTTTCTCTAACTCCTTGCATAAGAATTTCTCCTGCTGACAAAGGACTGCAGTAATAGAAATTAAGGCCCACCCTGATGCAGCTGGACCACACCTAAATAGGATGTTAGAAGAGCCTATTTACAATGAGTAGGTAACCTAACTGATAATATGGCTTGAAAAAGCCCTATTTACATACTGGTTCACACCCACTGGAATATGAGTTAGGGTTAAGAGCCTCACTTTTTGTTGGGGTACACAATTCAGTCTCCCTGTGTCTCTAGTACACTTATGGCTGCAGCTGTCTTAACATTGTCAACTCCACTGATATAGTACTTTGCGTTTGAAATGAGAGATTTGGTTACTTTCAATCATATATATCTGGCAAGCAGAGTCATTTCCTTACTTTCACAAATACAGCATCTTGAATTAAAAGCCAACAGGCAAGATCAGTAATAAAAATTACCTACCCTGAACAAGTCAGCGGTGACATTTCACCAGTTACCTATCATCAGATGGTTACTATGTTCTTTTATGTTTAGGCATTGTTTCAAAACTGTAACTTAATCTATAGAATTTCTAATGTAGATAATGTTAAAATGTATGTATGTGTATAATTTCCATTAAAATAAAAGATGGGTGATAAAGAAATGTAATAGGAGTAAAGTAAGATATTTTGGGGTCAGTGAGAAATACACTAATTAAATCATTTTTATATTACTATATTAACACATTCTGTGAATATCAGCAGATATACTTTTAATAGGCTAGGCTCAAGATCCGAAGATTGTATACTATAAAACATGTGTATAATAAAAATAGAGAAATGAAAAGATTTAAATGTCAGATTAGATTAAAGTTCTGTGCTTCTATTTTAAGTCTGTAAGATCCAAATGGAAAATATTTTTCCTTGTAAGTATATCAAAAACAGCAGTATCTCCAAATAAAGCATCTTAATGAAGAGCTAATTATTTTCTTAGTTAACACATTATTTCTTAATGTGGTTTCCACCTGATTTAGTCCTAAAGATGTATCTGGAAAATATGCTATGATTTAAAACATATTTATGATGGTACTAATTGGTTCTCAGCTACAATTTAATGTTTTTCCCTGTTCCATTAATTTATTTTCTTTAACTCTTTGTGCTTATTTGTTATGTTTAAAATTTCGAAAAATCAGAGGTATTAATAGCAGTCACTTATGTAGCCCCAGACAATTTTTCCATGCTGCTTTTTTTTTCCTTAGAAACTTTCCAGAGAATGTACTTGTTATCAAGTAGCAAAAGATAAAATTGTCTTCTTAAAATGAATAAAACAGTAAAAAACAAAACAAAATATCCTTAGACTGTGTTAGCAGCCAGAAACCAAATTTGGGCACTCTGCTCCTGTTGTTATTATTATCATTCTCAATTGCTTTTTCAGTTATTACTTCATTTATCATTTTTATAACCATATTGAAAGTGAAGAGACTTTTTTTGTAGGAAATAATTTTGAAGTATTGCAAAATTAGAGGATATAAGAACAAGTCCGTTCATCAATATCATATGAAGTCAATTTACTCCCTATGATGAACATACAATCCCATAATACATGCATTTTTAAATTTTCTGTATTTTGTTTTATTTATTTATTATTTATTTTAATTGATAGATATTATATATTCACATACCATGTAATCATTCAGAGTTTACAATCAACGGTTCACAATCTCGTCATATTGTTGTGCATTTATCAACACAGTCTACTTGTTTTTCTTTTTTGTGAAAAATACCATATATACAATAATTAATTTTCTTGGAAAATATATTTATGGAGTAGTGACGAAATTCCCTATTTCACTACCAGTGGGGCTATCTAAAATGCCCAACAAATGTTGTACCACAAGTTATGCTAAGATGACAGAAATATATTGCTCAAATGCAAAATTTAACTGGGAAGAGTTCATTAAATCACTATTACATAATGAGCGCCTTTCATCTGCAATGCTGGATACCTCATTCCCTCAAATGATCAGTGTTTCTGATGGATCCAGTTCTGTGTGAATCATCCTAGGACTTGGTGAACTTCATTTTAGTCTGGGTTGAATGTTAACACAGACAAGATTTTCCTTTAAACTTGACCGCAACTGAACTGGCATTTCTTCTCTACACAGGAGCTACATTTTCTCCATTTTTGCATTGATTCCCAAATGTCCCACTTCCTAAAAAACACCAGTTAGAGGCTTTTTCCTCTCTGGCCTGCTCTCTTTATAAGACGCAAAAGCAAGGGGTGGAGGCACAGACAAAACCCTCTGAGCACGTTTCACCCTCCTCTTCCTTGCCTCCTTCCCACCCCCACCAACCCTGACTCCTGACTAGTACTTTGTTTTGCTAAATAGCATCAGTTTTTTTAAATTCTTTTTTATTGAAGTGATAAAATATGGAACTCAAAATTTCCCATTTTAACCACTTTCAAGTGTTCAATTCAATGGTATTAATTGCATTCATAATTGTGCTACCACCGTTAAATTCCATTACCCAAACTGTTTTATCACCTCAAATAACACTATCTAAACCTTTATTCTCATTTGCATTTTTTCTTCTTTCACAAGAAAATCGCTTCCTTTTTCTGTGGTTCTTTCATTGGTCTTTTAGAGCACCTTTCTCTATTAGAATTTCACAAAAATAGTTTTAACACGATGTCTTCTTAAAATTTTAACCTTTGTTGCACGGGTGGTTAAGAAAAAACCAACCACTTTCACCTTGATAAAAATAAAGAGGTATTACAGTAGAAAATAAGAGAAATATTACAATCTCACATACTTCTTTTCTTTTAAATGAGGGGTCAAACATATATAGGGATAAGTCAAATACATAGTGAGGTACATAAGAAAATAAAATCGGCGGTGATAATTGTATATTATTTTAACTGACAAAGTTCTAGGTTACTGTGGCTTGTAAAATAAATTCCTGGGAATGATTCAAGCTTTTAGAATTTATGATAACACTTTTTCCAACAATAAGAATGAGTTAATAGATATCAAAATATTATCTCAAGTGATTTTTTTAAGGGGCAAAGTTCTAAAACAGTATTCTTATCGTACCTGAGGTTAGAGTATATATCTAAAATTTCCTTTGACTCTACTGAATCTGAGTACAGAATTTTTACTTGTTAATTTCCATTTGTAAAAAATATAAATGTTTTATGAACATATACAGAATACAGAGTAGACATTTCATATTTAAGTTACTATTCTTAAGTGTATTCTAGATTTAAAGTAATACATAACCACAATGTGAATGGTTTTAAATATATTAGTGAGTCTTCTACTGTTGGCATTATAAGGGCAGTTATACTTCAAAACCTTTCCACCTGAAAATAATTAGATACTGAATAATTATAACATCTTTTTACATAAAAAATGCCCATAAATATAAAAAATATATATGACTTATAGCTCAAGGAAAGATGGGAGGGGGGTGACCTGAACAGGAGCAATTCTTATGTAAGATAAATATTTTAAAATGTCACCTTCTGTGTGAGACTAAAGCAAAAAATGTTTATTTGCTACAAAATTTATATTTTGACTAGTGCATTTCCTAATAAAAAAAGATAAATATAGAAAATACTTATGTTTAGGCTCGTAAGTACACAGAGGGTATACAGAGGCAAAATGATTCATTATTGAACTGGAAAATCAGTGAAGATTAGACAGGAGAACTAACTTTTGAATTAGGCTTAGAAATGAAAGCTTTGTAATAAAATGTTTATCCATGAAGAAAATTAATTACGCTCTTTTGAATCATGAAGTAATCAGATGATATAATGGAATAATACTATTTTTTTGACAAAATCTCTGAAAGCTATTTGAGTTGAATAGGTTTGGTTGAATATCACTACACAGTGCCATACAATGTGAAGGGTTCTATGCCTGGTGTTATTTAATAAAATTGCTTTTAGAAAAACATTGGATATTTTGATTAGAACAAAAGTGATCAAAATTTAAGAAAGACCGAATTTATCTGACCTTTGAATGTCACAAAATAATGGAATGAAGTTCCAATAACCATGGCTAGAAAAGAGAGAATTCTATCGTTGTCATGTATTACTCACCTCTTAGAGTAACAGACACCACCACAAAATACAAATCATTCCATTTTTATATATGTATTCATGATATATTTTGTTGTGACCAACATTTTAGTTCCTGTGGACAAGAACAAACAATTGCAAAACATGGCTTGAGAGGAACTCAAAGTACAGTTGATTAAAAAAAAAAACAAAATTTGTTGGAAAACAATGTGTTTTAGAAGTTTCTGATGATTTAATATTTAAATTGCTTCCTGAAGAGTTCATGCTGACTGTACAATGTATTATATTTAACTTCTTTTAAACATTTCAACCAGCAGCTGCCACCTTTCATATGGGTCACACTACAGATTTTTCCCAATGTGGGAATCCTTCCAAAACAATTACATAATTAAATTAAGAACTAAGATAAATTTACATTAAAAGTTTTTATAATGTTAACATCTAGGATCATGACTGTTTTAACTCTCATTTCATTTCATGTGTTTTTTCTTTCTTTTTATACATTTCCCCAGATTCTGGAGGCTGAGTGAACAATCAAACATCTGGAAAGGTATGCCTTTTAAGAAATCAGTGATTTTTCCTGGCTATCGATTACTGTGTAGCAAATTTTCCCCAAATTTAGCGAGTTAAGACAATAGGTGTTTTGTGGCTCAGAGGTGACCTCTCTCTCTAAACCAACTTGGCAGGTAAACTCACTGTCCTTATCCCTGCATGGGACGTAACTCCTAGGGGTGTAAAACCCCCTGGGAACATAGGACAGAAACTGCCCCCAGTATGAGCTGGGACCTGACATCATGGAAGTGGGAAAGCCTTCTTGACCAAAAAGGGGAAGAGAAAAAGAAATTAGACAAAATAAAGTTTCAGTGGCTGAGAGATTTCAAATAGCACAGAAAGGTTATCGTGGAGGTTATTTCTATGCAATATATAGATACTTTTTATTTTATAGTGTATTGGAGTGGCTAGAGGGAGGTTCCTGAAACTGCTGAGCTGTGTTCCAGTAGCCTTGATTCTTGAAGGCGATTGTATAAAGATATAACTTTTATAACGTGACTGTGTGATTGTGAAAATCTCGTGTCTGATGCTCCTTTCATCCAGGGTATGGATAGATGAGTAAAAAATGTAGATTAAAAAATAAATAAGGGGGACAAGGGGTAAAAAGAAATATTGGGTAGATTGAAATACTAGTGGTCAATGAGAGGGAGAGGTAAGGGGAATGGGATATATGAGACTTTTTCTTTTTTCTTTTTATTTCTTTTTCTAGAGTTGTGCAAATGTTATAAATGTCATCATGGTGATGAAATACAACCAGTGACGATGTTTTGAGCCTTTGATTGTACACCATGTATGGACTGTATATGTGTGAAGATTTGTCAATAAAAATATTTTTTTAAAAAAAGAAAAATTGCAACATAATTGAAATTGAAAAAAAACAATAGGTATTTATATTTCACAGTTTCTGAAGATGAGGAATTGAGGAGTGGTTTAGCTTGGTCATTCTGACTTCGTCTGTCATGAGGTGGCATTTCATCTGTCATATCAAGGCTTTACCAGACCTGGAGAATCTGTTCACTTCTCTGATTGTTAGCAGTCCTTAGCTTATCACTGAATTTTGTTCAGGGGCTGCTGCCCTTGCCAAGTGAGTCTCTCCAAGGGGATACTCACCATATGTTAGCTTGTTTTCCCAAAGCAAGCTGTCCAAGAAAAAGAGAACCTAAGATGGACGCTGTGGTCATTTACAACCTCATCTTGAAAGTGCTATTGGTCACAGTGAGCCCATAGACCTGAGAAGTGATAAATTCCTAGATAAGGCACCACCCCCACACTCCACCCCTTAGGTGCACCTTAAAGGGTGCATGCATTTCCTAAGCACCGTAGCTCCTGCTAAATATCAGTAACTTCATAGACACATATTTATGACCCTGCAAATCCTGACTTGGCTCTGTGCCTTTCTTTATTCTACCCCAGAGCACTACTCTGAACATCTTGTGGCCACCCGGGACCAACTTCCCAGTTTGTAAATTGTTTAATAAACTGTTTGTATTTTACTCTATGAAGTGGCAAGCTTCATTTTTCATCTCAAGTGCTCATGAAATTTTGATAGAACCTGTGCTGTTGGCACATGACCAAGCAGTCACACAGACCAGCTCTGGGACACTGTGAGGGTGAACGAAGCAAGGTGTGAACATCAGGAGCGGGGGATTCACCAGGAGCATGTTAGGAAGCCATGATGAGCTTACATCCTAGTGTTTCACCATTCGGGAGCAATTTTACCCCCCAGGAGATATTAGGCAATGTTTGAAAACAATTGTGATTGTCAGAACTGGAATATTGCTACTGGTATCTATCGGGTAGAAGCCAGACATGCTGATAAATATTTTCAGATGCACAGCACAGCCCCACAACAAATTTTGCAGCCTCAATTGTCAATAGTACTGAGATTGAGAAACACTGTAGAGCCAAGTGGGAAAATACGTGGGAAGATATAATAAAGTTAAATAATGATATGCAAAATCTCTAAATAATTTTGCATGTAGGTTTCTAGGGGAACTAATGAAGGAGATAGTCATATAAACCAGAGAAGCAAATATAATTCTAAAAATAAAGAAATGAAATAAAATGATTAAGAAGAAAAGTTTTTAAAAATTTTATTATAAAAAAAACAAATATTACTTTCTAACAGATGAGCAGAGAAAATATTTTTGAAAGTTGCCCTAAAATTTGCTTTCCTGTTAGCTTGCAGCTACCACTTATAAATAAGTTACTTTTTTTCTTGCCATTTTGTTCTCCTTTTCTCTTTGATGCCTGAGATGTTTAAAAATTCTCCTACAGAAACTGGAAGAGGGGTTCTTTTGCTTTTCTGATTTTGTTTGTTTGGTTTGTTTGTTTTCCCTGCTTTCCCCCCTTGTGCTAGTTGAGAGCTGCTACAGAGCCCAGTCAAGACCATGTTCTTTTGACCCACCCCAAACTGGTGCAGATCAATTGTGGGAAGATCTTGTGGTTCAAATAAGATGTGACCCAGTCTATTCAAGGTGGGTCTTAATCCCTTTACTGGAGTTGTTCATGAGGATAAGAGAAAGAAACACCCTGGAGATTCTAAGAAAGGACTCACAGGAGCTGAGAGGAAAAGTCACTGATACCAAAAGCTAAATCCAGCAGAGAAGGGCCAGTAAACTCTGGCTCTGTGCCTTCCCATGTGACAGAAGGACCCCAGATTCCATCAGCCTTTCTTCAGAGAAGGTACCATCCAGCTGATGTCTTAAACTGGGACATTTTCATGGCCTTAGAACGATACATTTATGAACTAATAAATCCCCATTGTAAAAGCCAATCCAATTCTGGTATGTTGCATTTGGGCATCTTAAGCAAACCAAAACATCTCTCATTTTTCACCTCTTTTTGGAATGGTCATTATTACTATTCCTATTTTCCTATATATTGTTATAGAACTTAACCATGCCATTTTAGGAGGTTATTTTGCAAAATTTTTCATGGTTACAGTTTAGCAAGTCCAAAGGGAACCACCCACTTAAATGGAAGTCCCTGGTAAGCTCCACCTCACGTCATCTATTACCACTTGCATATTTATATCATCAGGTCCTTTCTATATCTTTTCTTTTAAAATCCTTTGTAATTTACACACTTTTAGTAAGAATTATTCTAAATATTCAACGTTTATTTAGAACATCCTCAGGGTTTTTTTTTTTTACTTATTTATTAAGATTCTTTCTGTTTTTGTTAAAATATGATCTCTAGTATTTCCATCAGATATTGTCTTTTTCCATAAAAATGCATAACTTTTTTCTAAAAAATTATATATACTGTCATCCTTGAAAGTTATTGTTCTTGATTGCATAACTATATGCTGAATTAATTTTTATCAGAAAGTTTATGATATTTAACATTTTTTTGGCTTCCCGTGTTGAAGAGAAGTCACCTAATAATCTAATATTCATTTATTTTAAGTGAAAATGTCCTTTCTAGCTTTGTGCTAATGCTTTCTTCTTTGTTACTCTGTGTGTATATGTGCATGTGTGTCTGTGTATGTGTTTTGCAGTTTGAAAAACAGACAAATGTAGAACTCTTTTTATTTTTTATATTTCAGACTCTTTTGTTTGGAGTTTCCACAGCTGATGAATCAAGCCTTTCTTTTATTTTTAGATTCATATTAGACTTGAAGTCTGCAGTAATTGAGTCCTTCCATTCTCTATATTTCCTTCCTATGGAATTCTAATAAGATATATTATCAGGTGTTCTTGTTCTTTTCTCTATAATTTTTTCTCACTCATCTTTTTATATCTTTGTCTCTTTGTATACTGTCCTGTGTTCCTTGTAGTACACACAGGGGAGAGAAAACCTGGGTTTAAAATGTTTCAGGATAGGTATTCGTTTCTCATATGAAGTACAAAAGCTAAAGAAACCAAATTTCTTTGTTATTTCCCTGGGATTGAGTGGGCATTTTTTTGTGGATTGCATATATATGAGTTTGTAGATGTGGCTTTAAGTTGGGATGGGGTGGGGAGAGTGAGATCAATGGTGATATCAAAAATTTGTTATTATGGCAAAGACTTTTAATGCCTTTCCAATATCTATCATTCTCTTCTTACTTAGAGATGAACCTTGTTTTCTATTTGACATGACAAGATACTTTGCTAAAATGTTATGCATTATCATCCTTTGTAGCTAGAGTTAACAAAATAAGTGTGAGTTTCAGTCACTTGGTAAGATTTTTGGGAACACCCCATCACACTTCACGTATCTTTTCATCGTATTTGGAGTGTAAGTAAAACATCAGGATTTCAACTAGTCATATTTTGACTTTGAGGGTGGATATTAAGTATTAAAAAAAAAGCTAAATATTGTTTTTGCCTGAGGTTCAGATGACTTCATTAAGCCATTACAAATAATTAGAGCTAGACTATGTAAGCCATTCAGAACCAGGGTCATTAGAACTATAACAGAGGGCGATATCACCTAAAGAATGATTTATGGAGGGATTTTAAGAAATATGCGATGAAGCAACAAGGGAGAAAAGCAGTAAAAGCAACACTCTTGAGGCACTTTGCTATAAAAAGAAACAGAAATATAAATGGAAATTAGGAAGGTGTGGTTCATATAAGGCCCCTTCCCCATACTTTTGTTAGGAGATGCAATAAATAACCAAACTGGATTTCAATGTGATTTTACCACTTAGCACACCCACCAGCAATGCATGAGAGTCATAGTTACTCCACATATTTGTTAGCATTTGATATTGTAAAGCTTTTAATTTTAAAACATTCTAGAGCAGAAATTGACATTTTTTTTCTGCAAAAGCCATAGTGTAATGATTTTAGGTCATGTAAGCCAAATAGTCTGTGGTCTTTGGAGGTGTATGTATACCAGAAAAATATATTCATAAACCTAATCCATTCTTGTGAGTGTGAATCCATTGTAAGGAGGTTCTTTGATGAGTTTAATTCAGTTAAGGTGTGACCCACCTACATCAGGATGTATCTTAATCCTATCACCGGAGTCCGTAATGAAAAAAATGAAATTCAGACAGAAAGAAAGCCATAGCAGGAACAGCCAGAGCTGAACATCAACGGAATTCAGAAAACAAGTGAGAGTAGGGGACTCCTCCTACTGAGGACCAAAGATTGCAGGCAGCTACCCCAGTATGTAACCATCTTCAGGGAGCAAGCCCTATCTTGATGATGCCTTGATTTGGACTTTCTTTTCGCTCAAAACTGTGAGATAATATATTACCATGGGTTAACCCAACCCAATGCATTGGCATTTTATTGAGCAGCCTATGAAACTAAAAGAAATTTTGATACCAGGAAAGTGGGGTGCTTCTTTTAAAAATATCAAAAATATGGAAATAGCTTTGGAATTGAATAATGGATAGAGCCTGGAAGAATTGTGATTCGCTTGAAAAAAGCCTAGGTTGCTTGGAAAAGATTGTTGCTAGAGATATAAATGCTAGAGGTACTTCTGATCAGGTGTTAGAAGGAAATGACCAATGTGTTATTAGAAATTTTAGGAAAGGTAGTCCTTATTTTGCGGTGGCAGAGAACATGGAAAAAATGAGTTCTGATGTCATACGGAAGGCAGAACTTGAAAATGATGGCCATGGATATTTAGCTGGGGAAATTTCCAGGCTAATATGAAAAAAGCAGTCTGGTTTCTCCTTTTAGCTTATAGTCAAATGAGAGAGGAAAGAGATAAGTTGAGAAATGAATTTCTGAGTGCACACACACACACACTCACACAGCAAGAATTGATTGTTTGGATCCTTGTAAACTACGTGCAAAGATGACAGCCATTTTGAGACATCTCTGTGCACAGAACTGCTACCAGCCTGGACTACAAGAGACAGAAAAGGCAACAATTTAAGAAAGAATGGCCTCAAAAGGAAAATTATTGAAACTGAGGTATTGAAAGATCTCAGGCCAAGAGTACAGGCTCACCCATGTGTGTGGACAGAGTGGGTCCACCCCTGTGCCTGAGGGACAGACCTTCTGCCCCATTGTTCAGGGAGAATGTTATCACCCAATACCAACAGATGGCAGGGCCTATTCCTTGGCATATGTGAAGAGCCTGGCTGCCACCCCAGTGCTCAGACTGGGTGGAGCCTCTGTCCAGGCATTCATGCAGAACTTGGCCTCCATCTGATACTTGGAGAAAGTGGTTTGAGGGAAGCCTGACCACAATCCCAATGCTTGAAGCAGGTGGAGCCTTTACTCCAGTGTTCAGAGAGAGCATGGCTACAGTGCTTGGAAGAGGTAGAACTGCCCTTCAATTAGGCTCAGAAGACAAAAATTCTAACTATACATGGCCTCAGAGCTTGGAATCCAATGGAGTTTGCTCTGCTGGATTTTGGAATACTTCGGGACCTGTGACCCCAGTTTTCCTTTCAATTTCTTTTTTCTGGAATGGAAACATAGCAAATGCCAGTGCCTCCACTGTATTTTGGCAGATAACTTGTTCTCTATGTTTCACAGAGAGGGGACAACATTCATAACTAATTTTGATATAAGTTTTTACTTCCAGTATGCTATGGTGGAAAGGCTGCATTTTTCCTGTAGAAAGGAAATTTCTTTTGGGGTCAAGGACATGGAGTCTGGTGGTTTGGAATATGTACCCCAGAAGAACATGGTCATAAACCTAATCCATTCTTGTGGGTATAAGAATCCTACTTACAATACATTGTAAGTAGGATCTTTTGATGAGGTTGCTTCAGTTAAAGCATGACCCACCTCAATCAGGACAACTCTGAATTCTGTGATTAGAGTTCTTTATAGTAAGAATATAATTTTTACAGCTCCCTTGTGATTGTATTTTCCTTGTAGTTGTTCTTTGCCTAGGTTTACTGAGTCTCCCTTTATGCATCTACACTTGTTCAGTGGAAGATAAAGGAGGTTCTGATTCAGATTTTGGGAGTTGTATTTCTTTGTAGTTAACTTCTCTCTGGTACTGTGTCACGGTAGGTCTCAGCGTCCTTCACCTTCCAGAACTCTGATTGTATGACCTTAACTCAGTGAGATCCTGTGATCTTCTCGTCCCACAAAAGGCATTGTGAGAAAACCATGATTTTGTTAGAATATGCTTCATTCTTTTTGATTAGGGATCACAGTCCAGTGATGCCCTTTATTTAGTGTCATAAAGCAATTGTTCTGTTTTTTAAGTGTTTATTGAGGTAAGACAAGTCTGGTACCTGTTTTTCTTTTATGACTGAAACCATGTTATAGTTTTGCAAATTGTGGTTTTTCTCTTAATTCTCAGTTCACAAGTAATGATAATTTATTATAATAAGCTGAAAATGAACTCATCTTTGAGTATATTATTAATCGACTCTTGCACCACTGGTTGATAGGTCAGGAACATGTACTGTTCATTTAATAATAGTAGTTTTCACATTTATAAATATCAAGCCTTCTTGTTGCTTTAATTTTTTTTTAATCGTCTGACATGACAGGAGTTATAACTCGTATATATGACTCTAAAAATCACAAGTTCAGCTGCTACAATATAAACAATAAGGAAAAGTTTGTTATTAAAATTTTAAATGTATTTCAAAGCCATGCTTAGACTTCCAAATCTAGACTGTGAAAACACATGCATTCATTGGACACTTGGACTGCTTCCATCTTTTGGCATTTGGGAATAATGCCACTATGATCACTGATACACAAATATCTGCTTGAGTCTCTGCTTTCAGTCCTTTTGGGTCTATACCCAGAAGTGGAATTACCAGGTCATATGGTAATTCTATGCTTAGCTTTGTGAGGAACCACCAAACTGTCTTTCATAGTACAGACACCACTTGACATTACCACCAGCAATGAATGAGTGTATCTATTTCTCCGCATTCTCTCCAACACTTGTGATTTTTTTGTTTGTTTGTTTTTTAAATAGTAGCCATTCTAGTGAGTATGAAATTGTATCTCATTGTGGTGTTGATTTTTATCTTCCTAATAACTAGTGCTATTGAGCATCTTTTCATTTGCTTTTCAGTAATTTCTGTATTATTTTGGAAAAATGTCTATTCAAATTTTTGCCCATATTTTTAATTGGTTGTTTGTCTTATTTCTGTAGAGCTAAAGTATTTCTTTATATATTCTACATATAAATACTTGTTGAATATGCCGTTTCCAAATATGTTCTCACATTTTGTATGCTGTCATTTTGATTTCATCATAAAGCCCTTGAACGTACAAAAGTTTTAATTTTGATGACATCCCATTTACCTATTTGTTTTGTTCTTATGCTTATGCGTAAAGTCTAAATCCATTGCCTGCCACAAAATCTCAAAGATGCTTCCCCAGGTTTTCTTCTAGGAGTTTCATAGTTCTGGTTCTTATATTTAGGTCTTTGATTCATTTTGAATTGATTTTTGTCTAAAGTGGCACATTCTTATAATTTTAAGAGTTGCACAAGAGCAAAAACTAGAAAAAGACATCCATTTGTACCATTCTACTTTGTTAAGCACAGTTTTATACAGGCACTGTTAATTTACAATGCAGGAGGTTTAGAAAGTTCAAAACACAAAAAAGTAAATTCAAGTTTTATACAAGTGTTCCAACAATTATGCCTTATTATTAAATATAATAAAAATTAGGGAGAAAAATTATAGTTGCTTGCAAACAAACATCAGCTTACTCTAATTTGTACAGTCATTTATTATTTAGAAATATTACATATACTTTTAAATTAAATTTTCATTCAATTTATAAACATCAGTAGTCATATAGCAAGTATTTCCAGATTTTTAAAATGTTGTTTCATTCACCCTTTTATCCACTAACCTAATAATCAAGCCATTATCTTAAATCACATTTTAACAATATTTTCTGTATTAATGTTCCATTGCAAAAATTATCTTTAGAAGAACTAAAATAGTTCAAATATTAGTTTTTTTCTGGGGAGCTTCTTATAAACAATCTTGCTCATGTTGAAATTTTCCCAAAGTAATCACTGTAATTTTTAATTGCCCTTGAAGTTATACTACTTAGAAAGAGAAGCACAAAAGTGATTATACATAAATCAGTATTCACTCAGGAGGATTGATGGTCAAAAGTGAAATATCAGTTGAGAGTCTCTTGGTTCAAATATCAGCCATTTCCTAGCAGGCAGAGCATGTGGAGAGGAGCTCTCTCCCAAAGCCAATTTCTCATATATATAGAAAAACTTGCAGAAACATTCTTATAAGGTTTTAAAAAGCTTCTCAAAGCACTTTATACAAATGATACCATTATGACATGAATTTCTGAACTTGATAATCCTTGCGATGAATTCAGAAAATTGACATATTGGTTATTTTTCTGTCTCTTGCCTTATAAACATGTTTTAATGGGCATATAGCAATGTAGGCAGTAGACAGTCAAGGTGGTAGAATGCCTAGTGGCAAAGCAATAGTTTTGTAGATATTCATCAGATAGAAGGAATATGAATCTGATCACATAATCCAAAGTAATGGGGGCCTATACTCTTAGACAAAGTAAATAAGCTCAACCCTAAAGGTTTCAAAGATATAACAAAAGCTTTGATGAAGCATAAAACTTGTGATAAATAGTTTAGCCTTGGGCAGGAAGAGATTCTCAGTATGAACCCTCTTACTGAGCTCACAGCTCTGAGGAAAGGAGCTCAGCCAAATCTAGTAGAACTTTTGAGTCTTAAGGCTGCCAGATGATAGCCATCAGAAGCATTCAAACAAAGTTAGTTTTTTGCTTAGTGAAGCAACTGGGAACTTACACCAGAGGCATGGAGGAATATCTCCAAAGGGAGACAGTTAGGGAAGGTTACATAAAGGATTCAGGGAACTAGAGTCAGTCAATAAAAGGTCTTGGAAGGTTTGTTAATTCAGCGAACCAAAAATTTCACTCGAACTGTCAGTGGCCTAATTGGTAGAATTTATGAGGCAGTGAGGAATTGCCATTAAGTCAGTTTCCCTGTATCATTCTAGAATATATGGAACTAAATGAGCTGCTTAAATGAGTTGGAGCTTTAGTGTTTGTCTTTCAATGAATGATTTGGCTAAGGTTAACTGCTTTTCAAGTTACGGGATAGCTTTGCAAGCTTTGATTTCTATTTCAATTATTATATACTTGTTGTATTTTACCAAACATTATTATATGTTGTGTAGTAGATGTTTCCTTGTTTTAAAGGTCATTTTCATGTTAAATATTGCTAGAAGTCTAGTCTTGACTACATTCAATCTGGAATAATATTTTTATTTTCCTCTTTCAAGTGAACATAGAGAAATGTCATTTTCAAGGATATATAGCACATGTAATTTCAGAGAACACTTTCAAGAAAAGTGAATTTTATTGCGTGAAACTACACTAACCACCTTGATTTGCTTGAACTTCCACTTTATCCAAGGAATTATGAAGAAGAACAAGCCAACTGAGCTCAATTGATATACCAATGATTCTATATGGTGTTCTCTGCTTTTATGAAAAAAGAAAATTGTAGTTGTATTAGTCAGGGTTCTCCAGGGAAATAGAACCAATAGGGGATATCTTTAAATATGAGATTTTATAAGTACCTTGCACAAAATGGAGTTGCACAAGTCCAAATTCCATAGGGTAGGCCATGGGCTGGCAACAACAATGAAGGTGTTTAATGAATTACATAGGAGAGGCTAGCTGGGCGAAGTGGAGATGAAAGTTCTCTCTTCTGACTGCTGAAATCATCATCTCTCCCTTAAAAGTCTTCAACTGATCAGATTACGAAGGAGACTGGATTATCTCATTGTGGAAGACCCTCCCTTTAGTTAATCATAGATGTAATCAGCCATAGATAAAATCAATTGACTGAGGACCATGAAATGTCCATGTAGTAACAGTTAGGCCAGTGCTTCCTCCACCAGACAACTGGGCATCATCACTTGGCCAAGTTGGTATATGAACCTAACCATCACAGTGGCAAACAAGTCAAGGTCAGTGACAGAGAGTGCTAACAGTCACCAGATGTCCCAGATCTTGCACAAACATCCTGTTCCTGTAGGTTACTGCTTAACCACCATTGTCCAAGGAAAATGGTGCTGGTCTGCATACATGCTGCTCTTACTCAGTAAAATGTCCTTCCTGCTTCACAGAAAGTCTCTCAATTATTTCTTTCATCAGCAAAATTATTCAATATTTAATACTTATGCAATATTGGGAGACTATGCATAAATTCTGATTGGTTATATTGCAGGCAAATATAATAATCATTTTCTACTCTTGGATTATCAGTCCCATTACAAACCTGAATCATTTATACCCCAAATTACATCATCAGTCAAGATTCTGTTGTTCATAATAAATGTGCTATGTAACTATCATCACTTATAGGAGGATGATTAATTCTGCTTGTGGTGACCTATAGATCAGTTCTGCTAGAGATTTAAGAGGAAGAGATTTTATAG
Source organism: Tamandua tetradactyla (assembly GCF_023851605.1). Lineage (NCBI taxonomy): Eukaryota > Metazoa > Chordata > Mammalia > Pilosa > Myrmecophagidae > Tamandua > Tamandua tetradactyla. The sequence continues at coordinate 50,608,091 of NC_135330.1, forward strand.
ATTTACATGTGAATTTGTGTGTGTGTGTTTGTGTGTGTGTATCAGTGGTGTGTTTGTACTTTATATGACAATGTGAAGGGAGTTTTCTTGGTCAAAACTATCTGATCGTGAGCTCAATTATTTTTCCTAACCCCATTATTCTATCTATGATATAGGCAAAATAGTTGATGCTAGCTAAATAGTTTGTCAAACAAAATTGCAATAAGGAAAAAAAAATAAAACCAAGCTTTCTACTTTACAAACGTAACCTATCTTGTAAGTGTCAATATAATTTAAAATCCACATATATTACAGAAGCATTTGGGAGTGTAATTTTTTTGCTCTTTCTTATTAGAGAAGTTGTAAGTTTACCAAAAAGATCATGCAGAAAATACAGAGTTCCTATATACTATGCTATTATTAACATGGCATTAGTGTGGTACATTTGTTATAATTTTTCATAGAGAAAACATTTATATAATTGTACTATTAACTATAGTTCATCATTTATAACAGGGTTCACTATGTTGTACAGCCTTATGTTGCTGTTTTTATAACATTTTTATTCTATAATATATATGCAAATTAAAATTTCCCCTTTTAACCACATTCAAATATATAATTCAGTGCTGTGAATTATGATAGAAATAATGTGCTATCATCACCACCATTCATGCCAAAAATTTTTCCATCAATGAAATAATAAAATCCATATTAATTTAAGGATTAACTCCCCATTCTCTACCTCCAAAGACTAACTCCCCATTCTCTACCTCCACCCCAGCCCCTGGTAACCTGTATCTAGTTGCTGAATTTTTGAATTTGTTTATTCTAATTATTTCATATCAATGAGATCATACAATATTTGTCCTTTTGTGTCTGGCTTATTTCACTCAGCATAATGTCTTCAAGTTTATATTGCCGCATGCATCAGCACTGAATAATATTCCATTATATGCATATACTGCCTTTTCTTTATCCATTTATCCATGCATTGCTTCCATCTTTTGGCATTTGGAAATGATGCTGCCATGATCATTAGTGTGCAAATATCTGTTTGAATACTGCTTTCAATCCTTTTGGGTATATACCTAGAAGTGGGAGTGCCAGGTCATATGGTAATTCTATACTTAACTTTTTGAAGAACTACCAAGCTGTCTTCCATGGTAGTGATACCTTTAATATTGCCACCAACAATGAATGAGTGTTCCTATTTCTTGATATCCTCTCCAACACTTGTAATTTTCTGGTTATTTAATAGTAGCCATTTTAGTAGATTTGAAATTGTATCTTTATGTGGTTTTAATTTTCAGTTCCCTAGTAGTTAATGAGGTTGAGCATCTTTCAAGTGCTTTTTTCACCATTTCTATATATTCTTTGGAAGAATGTCCATTCAAGTTGTGTCCAGTTTAAAAAATTGGGTTGTTTCTCTTTTTTATCATTGTGCTAAAGGAATTTCTTTACATATTCTGGATATTAAACCATTACCAAACATGCAGCTTCCAAATATTTTCTCTCATTGTGTAGCTGTCTTTTTAAATTTCATGATAAAGTCCTTTGATGAACAAAAGTTTTTAATATTAATAAGCTCCCATTTACTTATTTTTTCTTTTGTGTTTGTGTAAATCCACTGCCTGCTACAAGGTCCTGAAGATGCTTCCCTAATTTTCTTCTAAGTATTTCATAATTCTAATTCTTATATTTAGGTCTTTAATTCATTTTTAATTGATTTCTGTGTATGGTGTGAGGTAGGGGTCTACCTTCATTCTTGACATATGTAGATCTAGTTTTCCCAGCATTATCTCATTACAGTCATTTCATTACAACCTCTATGAGACTATTTCTTTATTAAAAATGATGCTACTTTCAGACTATTCTGAACTAACTTTAAAAATCCTTGTCTAAACTTTATAAATTAAGAAATGAAATACAGTATATATACATAATCATATCAATTTATCATGCTATAAATATAAGTCTTAATACTTCACCCTAATAATAAATTTAGAGATGTCTAAACCACGAAATAATCTTATCAGTAGAAACAGATGAATAAAACTTGACCCTCAAGTCTAGTCCAGATTTGAGGATTTGTAAGCATAATCACTTCAATGCAGCTGAGCTTACTTGGACTTTACTTTAATAAGAGCCAACAAGAAGGTGGGGAAAAGGACATATACAAGATAAAGGATAGATGAGGTTGGAATGAATAAAACTCTACATACAGTGCCCTCTTTTTCACCATAAAACACCCTATTATATGTGATCTCAGCAGCCAAATAAAATTAAAAATATGCCTGATCAGATGAGCCCAGGATCACCAGCACACTGACCTTTTTTTTTTGTATACTGTAAGGTGGGGTCACAATTCATTATTTTTCCATGTGAGTATCCCATGATTGCAGCACCATTTGTTGAATTTTTGTTGTTGTTTTTTTTTTGTTTGCTTTTTTGTTTTTGGGAAGTGCATGGGCGTAACTGACTTTTATACTGCTTTAAATTGGGGTTGGTGACTTAGTCCTTTGTGGTCAGCCTTATTATCATAAATGGAATGTCAACTTTGTCATATGCACTCTGTTTCATTTCTTGCTGCACCATTTGTCCTAGGCAAGGTTTCAATGTAGCTGGTGAGAAACAATTGACCTCAATACAGATAAGTGATGTAACTTGATCCACCAGCAAGAAGCACAGTAGTAAAAGCCTGGACAGCTGGGGGATGAAGAAGGAAGAATGTTACAAAGGGTTACCCTGAGAAGAGGCAGATAATTGAGCAGAGAGAGAGAAAGAGCATGGCACAATAGGTGTCAGTCAAATGGTGACTCAAAGAAATCAGTACGTCCTGAACTCAGATCGGATGACCTTTGAGGGAAGAGTGCTCTGGCTTGGTAGGAAAGCTAAGCCAGGACAAATAAATATGGTGAAAAGGAAAGATGCTCAGAAGTCAAGGAGTGAAAATAATTAATTTGAGTTATAAATGAATTAATATAAAAAGGAGAACCAGGATTTGACTAGTGATGATAAATAGGTGGAATTTAGCAAGAGGGAAAGAAACAATGCCACACAAGCACAATTTCCAAAATAAAAACCTTCCAGAGAATTGACGGCTGTTTTGTTGAATACTCTCTAATCTTTAAGGCCTTTCTGAGGAGGCAGGCATTACATTTAGTTAATGATTCATACATCAGTCCTTGAAACCCAGTGCTCTTCTTCTCAGTGCATCTTTTCATTCTTCATGGGTATGCCCTCTTCAGGAAGCACCTTGATCATGTTAAATGAGAAAGTTTTCTAGCCCACAAGCATAGAAAAATGCTCTCAGAAGTTTATTCAAGATTCTATAAAAGTGGGAATGAGAAGTCAGAGTGGTTTCAGAAGTAAAAGTTGGATCACAGCTATGAAAGTATATTTCGTGTCATAGTGCCCTCAATTCTTTATGGTATACAATGCTTATGTTAGTGGACCCCAGCTATGAGACAACCAAATGAGGAAAGTTCAATCCAACCTTCTCTGAGAGCTTTCAGGGGTCTCACTCAAACCCCATTCAAAGAAGTGAAAATATATCATGCTTCCCACTTGCTAGTTTTCCATCAAAAGTATATTGGTATGAATAATTTATAGACTCCAACTGGATATATTTCGTTAGCTAAAAGGATACATTAATAGGAGTAAGTATTTATTAAATAATGATTACTTTTGCTAATACCCTTCTAAGCATTTGATGTTTAATTTTTGTAACAACTTACTAGAACAGCTATTTTATTATCTCCATTTTTAAAATTAAAAAAAAGAAAAAACTGAGGTGCAGAGACTTTTTTTTTTACCTTCCCTCAGGCAAATTGCTAACAAGTGGTAGGATTGTATTTGAGCATAGATGGTCTGGCTCTGTGAATCTGCTCTAAACCATTACCATATGATGTTTTCCTTTAAATAGAGATGTCTACAGAAGTAAATATAAAAGTAGATGATAAAGCTAAAATTATAGAATAAAATGTACATATAGAAACACAAGTATTGCCCCACCTCCCATGAACATATCACATAGGATACACGAGAAATGATGTATCAGAGGGAAACTCAAAAGGAAGCTTTAAAATAATTTATTAAAATTATGAAGGCTGAGGCAGAAAGAAGAAACAAAGATGTTTAAAAATTATTAAATGGACTACTTATTTTATATATGTGTATATATTACACAGAACTATTTTAATGGAATTGCTGATTTTAGAGATTCCCCAATGTAAAATACCAATTTCTTTCTGTTATATATTCCTTTGAATAATTCCTATGTTCGAAAAACAATCACGGCTCTTTATTTAACATCTTGGAATGAGATCAAAACTTTTACAAGATATGAAAAAAGTACTTAATACTGACGGGCCGCGGTGGCTCAGCGGGCAAGAGTGCTTGCCTGCCGTGCCGGAGGACCCCGGTTCGATTCCCGGCCCCAGCCCATGTAAAAAACAAACAAACAAACAAAATATAATAAAACAAGAAAATGTTTCCCTTTCTTCCTCCTTTCCTTCCTTCCATCCTTCCTTCCTTCTCTGTCTTTCCTTCCTTTAAAAAAAAAAAAAAGTACTTAATACTATTTTTAACTATCATTCAAGACAAAATTTCATCCTCCCACTGTTATATAATGAATAATTTCTCTAAACCTTGAAACCTATTGGACTTTGACAGTTTTCCTGAGGTTTATGGAGTACCAACTGCCTGTAATATTGGTTTTTTTTGTTCATGAGAACATCTCCTTTTGTGTTTTACAAAGGCTTAAATTTTGTAATATCTGACATAAAAACTTTCCTAATTCTCTGTAGACTACATAATGTATATACTGTTGTAAACATTTTAAACACAAATTACTATTTACTAAATGCAAGAAAAAGTGTACAAGTTTAATTTTTGCACTATTGCATATTCACTAGCACAGGGCCTGGTGACAAATAAATACTGAATTGAAATGGGCTCAATCACATATATTGCATGTGGGAAAACTAAAGGAATAAGCAGTGTACCTGCATTCAATTTTGAAGGGAATAAATGCTCCATGAGTCTAACCAAGTTGTTAGTATCATCCTAGACTGATCCTTTCTCACATTTGTAAAGGATCAGGAAGTCTGACACATAAGACAGGCTAATTAAATATTTGTATATTGATGTATTTTTAATTCAAATAGAAAAATAAAATGCACTGTGAAAAAATAAAAGACAGTATATTTTATAAAGGAATTAATAAGAAAATTAAAATAAGATGCAATAACACCTTTTAGATGTTTAATTTAAATATGATGGACTACAAGAACAATCGTCGGTATTACTATATATTTTTACCATTTTCATTAAATCTCCTTACTTTCCTCCAGTTTTAAGATAAATGATGATAAAGGAAAAACTATGTGAAGAGCAATAAAGGTTAAATTCCTGATGATTGTGACAACTTTTCAAAATATTTTTATATATTGTATTATTAATAGCCCAATCTTCTAAAACGGAATCTCTCTATATTTATGATATATAAACAATTTTGACCACATATTTTCCCTTGATGGGACCTAAAATTTTCAAAGATAGCTTTTTCCTAAAACTTCTAGAGGGTTGTTTCTCATGGATTCAGGCCCCGTTTAACAAGGTTATTCCGGCTTCAGAACCTGTTCCCTTATGTCTGGTAATATGATAAACTAATTAGCCAAGACATCCAGATAAATTACATATAAATTATAAATACATACACCCATATACACACAGAGTTTTGAATGAACAGTCACAACAATCAACAATGTGCAAAATATTATCTAGACACAAAATTAAATAGAAGCTGTTTACTTGCCAAAAGCATTTGCCGATATAAGTGAATGTGAGCCGTGGCTAGCTTGTGTCGTAAGTATCAAATTTTTTAGTTTGCTTCCTTGACCTTCATCTTATGTTGGCTAAGCCATTTGCCTCATCACTGATCTTTGGCCTAGTGAATAAACAGTTTTCTAGCCCCTGGGACATAAACTCTTCCAGAATTCAAACCCAATTCTGCAGCCACCACCCACACCACCACAAAACCCACATGCCTCGTCCAAAACACTCAGTTGCTTGTCTGACAAGACAACTAACTGGGCATCAGCATTTGACCAAGTTGCCACCAGAACCTAACTACCACAATCCACCCCTTGTCAGTTTGGCAGCTATACATATCACCTTGAAGAATGCTTCATTTCCAAATAGAACACAATAACAGACATGTGTTTCACCTAACGATACTCAACTGTCCTGCGTACAATCGGAAATACACTACATCTCTCCAGAATAGAATGCAAGTCCTTAGGTACCATTCACTGTTAAACTTCATATCCTATGATTTAAATACTGTAACATGAACAATACAACTTATGTCATATGATAAGAGGAAAAGAAGATATTTGCTTATGTACAAATGCAAGCATGCTCATAACAAACAGGAAGAAATTTTCATACAATCATGGTCCTCATTTCTGTAACTAGTCACATGGTCATAGTTCATACTTATCACTATCATCTTCTATACCCATTCCATGTTTCCTTACCCTCAGCAAGCACTTCAGCTGACCATGGTTCTTTGCCAGGTAGGGTGACCCAAAACTTCATTCCTGAAGTTTCTGGTTCATTGGTAGTCTTGCCTGTGTTGGGTTGCAGTTTTCCATTGTCTTTAACCACAAGGCATTGTAGTAGTAAGAGAAACCCTAGGGGATCTCCCGCAACTCTTCTTTACCTCCATTGTATGGTTGCAGTCCTATTTCTCCTTATTAGTCAGGATCAACCTCCCCATCCATGCCTATTGATTCAGTGGCATGAGAAACGCAAGTGTCCAGGTAGCAGTCTTAACTTCCAGTTCAATGGAATCATTGTTGTGTCTCCCAGTAGGAGCACTTATCCTTTAAGAACTAAGACCTGTAGAACAGCAGAACTTAAAGTTGCAGGGACAGAAAACAAAAATTTTCCTCATGGATCACTAGGGGTGATAGTGTGTTGTGCCACTCCCATTTTCATCCTTTGATTCCTAGACCTATGGATTCTGACTATGGGAAAAACAGCACCACACAGTGGGTGCTGATTCACAGTATACACAACCCCTTGGAGAACATTGCCTCAGTACTGCAAGGTATTGCCACCTAGTTGGCACCACAATTGGGTCTCCAATTGTGACTTCACTGTTCTAACAAGCCAGCTGCTTCTGGATGATTGGGAGCATGGTAAGACCGAAGAATTCCATGAGTGTGTGCCCATTCCCATGCTTTATTTGGGAATAACCCAAGTGGGTTCCTTGATTAGAAGCAATGCTGTGTGGAATGCCATCATGATGGATTAGACATTCCTCAAGTTCATGCATGGTAGTTTTGGAGGAAGCATTGGGTACAGGGAAGGCAAACCCATATCTGGAGCATGTGTCTATTTCAGTTAGAACAAATAACTGCCCCTTCCAGGATGGACGTGTTCCAATGTGATCAACCTTATACCATGTAGCAAGCTGATCACCTCAAGGAATAATACCATATCAGGGACTGAGCATGGAACTCTGCTGCTGGCAGATTGGGCACTCAGCGGTGGTCATAGACAGGTCAGCCTTGGTAAGTGCAAGTCCATGTTACTAAGTTCATGAATAACTTCCATCCTTAACACATTGGATACTTTATTCATGAGCCCATTGAGCAATGGCAGGAGTGGCTGGAGAAAGAGGATGACTTTTATCCACAGGATGGGTCATCTTATCCACTTGATTATTAAAACCTTCCTCTGCTGAAGTCACCCTCGTGATGAGCATTCACATGGGACACAAATATTTTCACGTTCTTTGTCCATTCAGAGAGGTCTATCCACAAACCTCCTCCCCAGACCTCTTTGCCACCAATTTTTTAATCATGCTCCTTCCAAGTTGCTGGCCATCCAGTCAAACCATTAGTAACAGTCCATAAGCCAGTACACAAATGCACCTATGACCAGTTCTTCTTCCAAAAAATGCACAACTAGGTGCACTGCTTAATATTGTGCCCACTGGGAGGATTTCCCCTCACCACTGTCCTTTAAGGACATCCCAGAAAGCAGTTGTATGCTAAATATGTCCACTTCTGGGTGACCTCTGTATATCATGCAAAACCATCTGTAAAGCATACCTGTGTTTTCTCTCCCTCAGTCAACTGACTGTAAGGAACTCCCCAAGAGGCCATAGCTCTGGTCTGGGAAAGAGAAGTGTGGCAGGAGTGGGGGCCATGGGCATTTGGACCACTTCCTCATGTAACATACTCGTGCCTTCAGGATCTGCCTGAGACCTTTCTTTTATATACAATATCCATTTTATGATGGAGTGCTTCTGTGCATCCCCAACTTTATGGTTTGGTGGGTCAGACAACATCTAGCTCATGACAGGCAACTCAGGTGTCATGGTAACTTAGTTAAGTGTTCAGTCTCTACTAAGCACCAAAAACAGGATAAAAGCTGTATCTCTAAAGGAGAGTGGTTATCTGCAGTGGGTGGTAAGGCTTTGCTCCAAAATCCTAAGGGTCTTCATTGTAATTCTCCTCTAGAGTTCTGCCAAAATCTCCAGAAAGCATCCTTATTTTCCACTGACACTTCCAGTACCATTGGATCTGCTGGATCATATGGCCCAAGTGGCAGGGAAGCTTGCACACTAGCTTGGACTGTCATAGAATCTCCTCTTATTCCAGCTTCCACACTAAACTAGCAGCTTTTCTGGTCACTTGTTAAATAGGCCAGAGTAGCACACCAAAATGAGGAATATGTCATCTCCAATATCTAAAAATGCCAACTAGGCATTGTGTCTCTACTTTGGTCATAAGAAGGGCCAGCTGCAACAGCTTATCTTTCACCTTAATGTCCCACACCACTGGACACCTAGAAATTTCACTGAGGTGGAAGGCCCCTGGAATTTTGTTGGATTTATCTCCTATCCCTGACACACAAATGCCTTACCAAGATATAGAGTAGCTGCTACTTCTTGCTCACTAGGTCTAATAAACATGATATCCTCAATATAATATACCATTGTGATGTCTTGTGGGATGAAGATGCCTGAGAACCAGATTGCGACATAGGGCTGGAAAGTGGATCTATCCCTGAGACAGGGCAGTGAAGGTATGCTGCTAGCCTTGTTATCAGGTGAATACAAACTGTTTCTGGTGGTCCTTACTAACATTTATTAAAAGAAATACATTTTCCAGATCAATAGCTGTATACCAGGTAACAACCAATGTGTTGATTTGCTCAAGCAATGATACTATGCCTGGAACAGCAGTTGCAATTGCAGTCACCACTTGGTTAAGTTTATGATAATTCACTGTCATCCTCCAAGACCCACCTGTTTTCTGCATAGGCCAAATAGGATAATAGAAGTCCTTAAGAATGGCACATTACTCTGCAAACCCTCCAGGAATCTGGTATTGCTTCTGATTCACTATTTTGCTAAGTAGGGCAGTTCTAGTGGCTTCTACTTGGCCTTTCCTTCCATAATAGCTCTCACTCCATGGGTCAAATAACCTCTGCCTGTTGCTGATTATGTTGATTCCAATTATGCTTTCTGGAATGGAGGAAATGACACAGAATGGTTCTGGGCACCCACGTGACCCACTGTGAGATGGATCAGAGCATAAACTCCATTGATCATCTGAATTCCCTAAGCCCCTACTCTGACTGGTGGTTGAGAGTAATTTTTCGGGTCTCCTGGAATTAGTGTCACTTCTAAGCCAATGTCTATTAATCTTTGAAATTTCTGATCATTTCCTTTTCCCTAATGCACAGTCAACCTGGTAAAAACCTTCCTTGGGGAAGGCTGAGAGGTAGGTTGACAGTGTAAATTTTGGGCAGTGTAAAAGGTTCTTCCCCATGGGTATCTGGCCCTCTCCTCATTCAAGGGGCTCTGGTTCTGTAAACTGTCACAGGTCTGGGAATTGATTTAGGGGCTGCGACTTTCTGTTTTTGTAAGTCAAGTTAGATTTCTGTTCACTTGACCTAGAATTCTTCTGCTTATACAACTCAAAAAAGAATCTATTGACTGCCCATCTATTTTACATCTAGGTACACTGTGATCTACTAGCCACTGCCACAGGTCTCTGTGAGTAAGATCATTTTGATTGCTATTTTAGGTCTGTGGTCCATTATGGTGGCCACACTCACCTTGTTTGTGGTGATTAACTGTTGCCACATGGCTTCAGCCAACTCGGTATCTGATCATCTCCATTCTGCTTAAGGATTCCAGCTCTGTAACAGCAGTTTCCACAGCTGGTGCTTGCCTGACCAGACAACTGGGCATCATCATTTGACCAAGTTAATGCCAGAACCTAACCATCAGAAAGGCACAAGCCCATGGGTCGTTCTTATTCTGCTTGTGTGCTCCCCATCTGCTAGTTGAGCCACCCAAGCTGATTGTACTTCTGATGGACCTTCAAGGCACCCCACATACCCTGGGACCTATGAAGAACAACTCTGTTTTCTCATGTATTTTTGACCTTATACTCCTATTGTGTAGCCCCTGATCTCCAACCAGACCAAAATTTAAAATTCAACTTAACTATTTCTAAACAAACTCCTTTTAAGTTTGTATAAGACAGAAGGCAAGGTCCCAATGTCTAATATGTAATTCTCCCCACAAAAATAGATGGGACATAAACTGTTTTCCACAGTTCCACCTCCATATTTCCACCAGAAGACATGGAAATGGGCTTGGTGGTTTGCAATGGGAAGAGAGAGTTCTTGAGAATTTAGGAAATAAACCAGGAGCCAGTCCTCACATTGATTTGTGGTCTGAATTCATATAATCTAAGGTAAAAAAAAAAGAAGTTTCAGGCAAAGACCTTAATTCAGCAGATTTTTCCTATTTGTTTGCTTGAAAGCTTGTAGTTTTATAGAAAACTCATGCAGAAAATGTTGAGTTCCCATCTACTGCCTCTATATTTCACCCCTATTCAGAGTTTTCCCTGTTATTCACATTTTGCCTTTTGAGTGGTAACTTTCTTGCAATTGATGAAAAAGTATTTTCATAATTATTTTAGTAATTATAGTACAGAGTTTACATTAGGGTTCACTGTTTTTCTTTCTAATTTGTTTTAATGGCATATAGACAACCTATTTTTTTCCTTTTAGCCATATTCAAATATTTAATTTGGTGGTAGCAATTACACTCATTATGCTATTTTATCATCCCCATCATCCATTATTAAAATCTTTGTATCAACTCCAGATAAAAACTATGTACCAATTGAACATTAATTCCTCATTCCTTAACCCCACCCAGTCCCTGCTGAACTGTATTCTAGTTTTTGACTATATGAATGTGTTCATTTTAATTATTTCACATCAGTAATATCATACAATATCAATTCTTTTGGGTCTGGCTTATTTCAGTCAACATGGTATCCTCAAGATTCATCCATATTGTTGAATACATCAGAACTGCATTCATTTTTACAGAGGAATGATATTCCATTATATGTATGTACTACATTTTGTTTATTCATCTATCTGTTGATGAACATTTGGGTTGCCTCCACCTTTGTCAATTGGGATTATTGCTGCTATAAATATAGGTGTGCAAAAAATGTTTGAATCCCTGTTTTCAACTTTTTGCATTATCTCCAGGATAGATACCTAGAAGTGGAATTGCTAGTTCATATGGTAATTTTATACTTATCCTTCTTGGGAACTGTCATAGTATTTTCTCTGTTAACTACCCATTTTGCACACCCACTAACAATAAACAAAGTTTCTTTTTGTCTCAACATCCTCTCCAACATTTCTTTTCTTCTTCTTTTTAATAGTAACCATTTTATTGGGTGTAAAATCTATTTCACTTTGGCTAATTTGTATTTCCCTAATGACTAATAATGTTGAGGATCTTTTCATGTGCTTATTGGTTCTTTGCGTATCTTATTTGGAGATATGTCTATTCAAGTCTTTTGCCCATTTTTAAATGCATTGATGTCTTTTTGGAGTTGAATTGTAGGCTCTCTTTTCATATCCTGGATATGTGGCTTATTCTATCTGAGTCATTTTGCTTCTCTTTCTCCTATCCACTAAACAATTCACTCTATATTCTCAGTTTTCCAAGATAGCTTTTGTTTTGCCTATCTAACAAACTTGCTTAGAAAACACCTTTACCCAGATGCAGACCTTGAGTAGGGTTTTGCTGTAAGGTAGAAAACTAAAATTTCTCTAACATAGAGTGGAAAGTTTATGATTTGCAGCTTATGTTACAAAGCAGCTAATAAAACCATTGCCTATGCTCTCTTGATTATCAGGTTTATGCTTTCTGAAACCAAAACAATGGAATCATGTTATGATTATTTCCACAGTACATCTGTTATATTCCAAATGGGACGGTGAAATGATGTAAAGATTTAGCCTCAGAGTGCACTTCCTAGGGACTATTTCCAGTAAGAAATGGATTATGGTTGAATTTCAACACTTTATGGGTTAAACTTTGGCAATCACTTATATTTATCCCCAAGACTCACATGCCAAAAATAAACAGGCACAGACAGTATGCTAATAGAATGATGCATGAGGTTTATAAGATTCACTAATATTGATATGTATTATGCTATCTATATGTATTGGTTTTAAAGTGCCATTTAAGATCCTCCCCATACCTGCCCCCCCCCACCATTGAGCAGCTACAATGTGGCCCACTGGGAAAAGAAATGAACATCTGCTTATGTTTCAATACATGGTTAAGAGAAATGAGTAGAGAAATTTTCTAACATTTTGACATTTAACCACCTGAAAATGACATTGCCATTGTTTTGTTTTGACCCATGTAGCTTATGTCAATATTGATTAAATGTAACATTTATTCCCTTGACTGAAGAATGCTGAAAAGTAATGCCTACATGGGGTTGGGATAAAAGTAAAGGAGAAGTGGAAAATGGGAGGTTGTCAATTTTGAGACTAATCAAAGAAAATTAAATTTAGCTCTATGAAACCTCACTGGATGAACTATTTCAAAATGATATTGGATTACTCTGGATAAAGGTTAATGAGTGAACCTGCAGTTTTACCTGTGATTGGTCAAATTAGTGGAAAATATTTGAAAATATTTATTTTGGATGAAGATTTTATGTAGGTATTTACAACCAACAAGGCATAAAATGTGTAAAATAAAAAGAATAACTGCCATGAATGCAGATTATTGAATAGGTAATCTTTAACTCACTGTCTCATTTGAACTTGACTAAGTAGTTTTTTTTTGTTTTTTTTTTTGTTGTTGTTATGTTGTGGTTCTGACTCCAGATGATTAGGCTACACTTAGGTACTGTTGCAAGGGCAAGAAGCCATTTGCTGCTGAGCAAATTAGAACATGTCTTCGTCAAAAATGCACAAATAAACAAATATGAAAATGAATTAAAACTAAAATTCTCTATAAGTAAGGATGTGTTAATTATTTATATCAATTAAATTTTATGTCTTTGGAAATTTCAGGGGATAATACAGAGAAATTTTTCAGGTATAATAAAAATAGGAATGATAGAGGCAGAGAAAACAGATATATAGATCACTTCGCCTGGGCTAAAAATGAAGCAGTTGAGTAGTAGTTTCAACCCTAATTGCTTTACTAGGATCACCCAGGGAGCTTTTAAAAACTTCATTGCTAGGACCCATTTCCAAAGGTAATGACTGGACTTAGATGGTGCCTAGACATAAAAATACTTTTCTGTAATACTCCTCAGGTGATTCTAATGTACAGTCCACAGTGAGAACCAGCGCATTCATCTCAAGAAACTCAAGCAGCAGAAGTCCCTGAAATGGTAGGCTTAGATATAGTTCCTGTCCCCCAGAACCCTGCTGTATTAAGGTGAGTTTCAGTTGTTCATAACAGAAAACTCCCAAACACACAAACCAAGTGCCTCACGCTCTCATGTAGAAGTCCAGAGCTCGTAAAGCGACGCTGTTGTTGTCGGGTACTTAGTCTCCCTACTGGGATTATTTTTCTAAAAGAAAAGAAGAGATGAGAGCAAAAGAAAAAAAAAGAGATGGTTGAAGAAGAAATGCATTAGAAACAAAGCCATACTCTCTGAGACATGGAGTATTGCTCTTAGCTTCCCTCTCAAAAGCATTTGGGAAATCTCGTGTTAAAGCAAAGCACGTTTATGTACTGTGCAACTTCTCAGTCTTTAATGTATTGAAAAGCGTACTGAATGTTCACAACGGAAATAGGGGAAATAGAACAGAGTAATCAGTGCTTTCCAAATTTATTTGAAAATGGAGATTTTTAAATTAAATCTCTTCTTTTTCTCTCTCTCCTTCCTTCCCTCCCTCTCTTTAAAATACAGCCTGTTGAGGGATGAAATTATCTCCTCCACAAAAGGCAGGTTGGTTGGTCCCAACCCTCAGTCTTGCATGTGAACCCATTTGTAAATAGCATCTCTGAAGATGTTATTAGTTAAGGTGTACCCAAATGAATGAGGGTGGGCCTTAATCTTATAAGCAAAGGAAATAGGGCATAGGAGGGGAAGCCAGGAGAGTGGCCAGAAGCTGAAAACCAACAAATCCCAGAACAGAAAAAGGTGAAAATGGTGCCATGTGCATTGTCATGTGATGGAAAAGCCAAGGACCAGCCAGCTCCAAAATGCCACAGACTTAGGGATAAAGCACTGCTTTGCCAACATCTTGACTTTGGACAACTCCTAGCCCCCATACCATAAGCCAATAAATTCCTATTCAATAAGTCAACTCATTGTATGGTAAATATGGTACATATTTGTTTTAGCAGCCACGGAACAGGAAAACATGATCTAAATACACAGAAGAGCTGTGTGGAAAACACAGCAATGCCAATTTTCATTATAGTTAGACATAATAGTAGGAATCCCATTTTTAAAATTTCTATTAATAATTTTAAATAAAGGGAAGATTATTGGATTTAAATATTTCAGGTTATCAAAATTAAAATTAAAATTTATAATTATTTTAAATAATTAATTTTTATAATTAAATAATTATTTTAATTTTTATAATTATTTTACTTTTATATTAGTCATATTTTCATAGGAATCAATTAAGATTGTTCTATTTTCAAGTAACCCCAGGGAAAGATGGGGCAGTTAATCATGCATCAGACCATACTTTGATCAACCCCATTACTGCTGTTTGAATAGGGTGTCCTGATTAATAAATTAAATAGGAAATATTGCAATATCATCTTATAAGGAATTACTTTTCATTTTATATCTCAGAGGAGACTTAAGTATTCCTATGGAGAGGAGTGTCATATAAAATTTATTTTCTATGATTCAGATTCTTGATGCTTATGCCAGTGAAAATTTATTTAAATATTAGAACAAAAATGCAGGACCAACAACATATTTAGGAAGTCTAAAAGCATGAACGCTTGTATTTGAACAAAGCCAGCCAATAGCACTTCAATTAAATAATACTTTAAAAAGCACCATGTTTTAGCAGCGTGCTACCAACATAGAAGGCAAATTGTTAAAGGCCATGAAACCTGTGTTGAACTGAAGACTCATCACGTAAAGATATTTTGAGCAAATTCTCATGAAAAAAATTAAAAATCTGACGTTTGTTATTAAAGCCTCCAAAGACAGATGCATATAAAGGATATTTAGGAACAGGAAAACAAGGAAGTTGGAGCTGGCTATAATAATTACTATAATTCCACAAATTAAAGATTATTTTCATACTCTTAATTTTCAGGACTACATTGTGGTTGAAGCTCTGATTGTCTTTAGAGTGTGTTCAATATGTGTAAAGTGTAGGTTCAGTTATTTTCAAAAAAAACCTTTTGTTGCTTTCATAATGTAGTAATGCAAAGAATCACATAAGATATATAAAATTCCCTAACCTAGTAGTTTGTTTCCTCACTATATCAGTCAGATTTCTGGTTCCCAGAGTAAGTAAAGGAAAAAACAACAGATATCATAAAATTAATGAGCAATATCATTTCTATGTGTATTTTACATTTTATTGTGAAATTTTTATTATAAATATAGGCCAAATCAGTAAGATAGCATAAAATTTTGGTATTAGTAGGGTATAATGATTTTCCTTATTCAAATGTTTAAAGATAAAGATATTTTTAATCAAAATGTCTGTAGAAAATTGCTATTTAGCTAGTTGACTAGTTAAACTTTTACTAATAATGCTTATTTTGAAAAGCTGTTGGACATTTCCCACTTTGTTTTTTTTCATAAAAACAATAAATATTTTAGAAAATAGGCATGTTTTGTCATTTTTGAACTTCAGAGCAAATCTGGAATCCTCATCAATGATCAAAATATAGCATCTATTTATAGCCTCAGAATATCCTTAAGTAGTTTGATTAATTTTATTATGCTCATAAAATCAAGGGCTTTCATTATAATTTTACACTCTTATAGATAACCACAATTATAATTTAAATAACTATTTGATGAATTTTTACTTCCTTAGTGGAATAAGAACTCTATGAAAGCAGAGAGTGTACATTTCTTTCAAAATAAATATCCTAGGGCACTTACATAGTTAAAATGCATTTATTAATCAATGAATAAAGTAAAACTACAGAGAAAAACAAATTCCGTTATAGAAGTCTTTAAATTCCTCAGACCTTAATTTTCTACGACTATACTAGTTTACAAAAATCACACTTGTAAACTTTTTATTGTAGTAACCTATATACAACTCAACATTTCCCTTTTTAATCACTTTTAAGTATGTAATTCAGTAGTATTAATTTCATTCACAATGACATGCTACCATCACCAGCATACAGTAACCAGACATTTTCATCACCTCCAACATAAATTTTTCACTTCATAATAATATAGTGCAGATATAATCATCAATATCTTTCCATTCTTCTCACCCATTGGCCCCTGGTTATCTGTAATGTACTATCTGTCTCCATATATTTGATATTTCTTGGGTATTTCATAAGTTCATACAATATTTATCTTTTTGCTTTTGACTTATTCCACTCAACATGTCTTCAAGGTTTGTCCACATGGCAGCATGCAACAGAACTTCCTTCCTTTTTATGGCTGGATAATATTCCATCATATGTATATACTGCATTTTAGGTTTTCATTCATCTGACATGGAAATCTTGGTTGTTTCCTTCTTTTGATTGTTGTGAATACTTTTGCTGGGAGCATTGGTATACAAGTATCTGTTAAAGTTCCTACTTTCAGTTCTTTGGGATACATATCAAGAAGAAGGATTGCTCGGCCATATGGTATATCAATATTCAACTTTGTGAGAAAGTGCCAAATTTATTTTTATAGGGATTGCACATTTTTCCAAACCTAACAATGGCTTATAAATATTATGTTTTTATATCACATTTTAATTTCTAGAGAATTTATTCAAATATTTTATTATACAACCTTATAATAACCAAGGAACTTGGTCAAGATTAAATATTATCAGCAGTTTAAAGGTGTTGGATGTGAAATTTAGATACAACTAAATGGTGTTAGTTTGTGGACCAATCTGGAATCCTTAAATCTTTAAGACTGTGTTAAAGTTTGCACTCCAGTAAATATAGCAAAAATAAATGGCACTGGCATAATAATTCTGAGTCATATATCAGAAATTCACATACTGAAATGTGAAAATTTGATTACTTGTTCAAAATAAATATACATTTACAGATCATTTAATCCTTAAAATCACCATTAGGTATTCTTTAGATTTTACATAGATAAAATTTACCAGATTATGAAATTTCCCTCTATGACTGCCTTGTTGTATTCTTACATGAATGGGTGTTGATGTCAACAAATGCTGTTTCTGCATCCTGTGAAATATCCATTTTCACTTTAAATTTATTCTATTAAAGGAATGAATAGCATAGACAGAGTTTCAAATGTTAAATCACTTTTAATTCTCTAGAATAAGTTAAACTTGGTCATAATATTTTTATGGCTTCAGGATTCAGATTGCTAATAACCATTTACAATTATGCATTTATAGTAATGAGCAAGTTGGTGAATTAATTTCCCTTTTAATGTTTGCTTCTTTTTAATTTTCCTTTCAGATTCTCGTATCAAAGTAATGCTGGGAAGTTGTTAGGAGACAACTCTCCTTGAGTCTCTTGCATTTTTGCATGTCTTGTGTGTGAGGCTCTGATTGCCCTTTATTCTAGACTATATTTTGAAGAATGTATAGCAGACAGCCTTAGAAAATACAGATACTGTCTCCCTCTACCAATAAGGGCAGGGTTGTTAATGCCCAGTATAAAAAGATAATATTTCCTTCTGGAGCAAAGATAAGGCAGATTTATAAAGAATTTTCATTCCCTAAGTCCAATATTTTTCTCCTGTCATACTACCCATTGTGTGTGTCAACTAACCTTTTTTTGTCACCCCTTCTAAAAATAGACAATAAGTTTAAAATACATACAAAATTGAAATGCATGATTTTAATAGAGAACAATGTAGGCAGGAGATAAATTGCATTAAAATGCTCTACATCCTTTACATCTTTTGAGAAAACTAGCAAACTAGAACAGCTGCTTTCAAGTAGATTTTATTTCACAATCCTGCCTAGTTTTTTCTAGGTGTTTCTGTGAGAGTGTGTCTGCATTAACTTTATCCATGATTGCTAAAAGTAGAAATAACCTTCAGCCAGGATATTGGTGGTGACATTTATTGAGAAGGGGAAAACTTGAAAAGTAATATCTTGCTATTTGTCTTAGTTTGTCAGGCTTCTGTGAAAAATACCACATAATGTGTTGGCTTAAGTAATGAACATTTTCACAATCAAGATATCTATTGGCAAGACTAGCTTCCTACCAGAAATCTGTGAGCCCCTGGTGCTGTCTGCTGATAATTCCTTGACTTTCCTTCATGTAGCCATTTCTCTCCTGTCTCTTCTGGCTCTTTGCTGACTTCCTGCTTCCCCCTGTGTCCTTCTCCATATCTGGATTTTGTCTTCTTGTAAAAGGTTCCTGTAACCCGGATTAAGACCCATCCTCAATCAGTGAGACCAAATATTTACTGAAAATAACATCTTCAAAAAGTCCTATTTACCATGGGTTCATACCTACAAGTTTAAGAACGTATCTAATCTGGGATAAATAATTCAATCTATCACAAGATTTATAGCTATTTCCACATTGGACAAAATAAATTTGAGGTACCAATGTAATACAATTGTAGAAATATCCAAAAGATAATTGGGTTCACAATGTTATCATTGGAAGATTTTTATGTCATAGATTTAAGTTGACAAATTCAAAGTGGGTACGTTCATAGAAATAGAACTTTAGAAATCAAAAAGGAGAGTCTATAAACAAATTCTCTGGATTTCAAAATGTAAAGTTTATTAGAGGGATCTACTGTGAAGAAAAACATTAAGGAGCAAGTAAAGAGGAAGTAATAAAATTGGGATAATATGTTGCTCTAAAAACTCAAAGATGAAATCTTTTTAGAAAGGAAGAAAAGTCAACAGTGACAAATTGTACATTTGAGTAAACTGAGTCCAGAAATGTATCAACTGGGCAAGGAGTTAGTATGGATCTTTTTTATTGTAATTGTGGGGTAGAGGACAAGATAGGAATGGAATAAAAAGTGAATAGCAGAATGGTATTTTTTTCTGGCAATTTTGTGAACTAGAAAGCCTTAAAAATCTTCCACTATATAACACCAAGTAATATTGTATGCAATATAACAAAAATCATTTTAAATGCATAACTGACTTTGCAGAAACATAAGAAAAGCTCCCAGAGGCTAGAAACAAAGCGAGAATGGGAAATAGGGCTGTGAGATGAAACAGAATATCCTGCTTACCAGCTCTGCAACAACAAAAAAAAACTTTGCATTTTAAAGACTCTATACTAATAAGATAAAATACATATTAAACATTGCTTCAAAATAAAAGTGAAAATTTGCACAAAACAAACTTATGAGGTGTTATTAAAGTAGAAATTCGAATGAAATGTTTACCAAATACATATATTTAAACAGAAAGGCTAAGAATTAATGAGCTAAATTCAAATATAAGAAGCTAGAAAAATATAAGCAGAACAAATCCAAAGGAAATGGGAACTACAAAATATGAAGTTCAAAGCCAACTTAATAGGTGGAATATAAATTTAGAAATTTAACATAGCTAAAATTTGCTTCTTTGAAAAGATATGTAAAAATCCCTGTCATGGAATTTTTAATTTTAAAAATTTTTAAATTTTAAAAAAGAGAGGGAAACAATAAATAATATTATGAACTTTAAAATGTATAGTGGAATGTGAACTACTTTTAGTCAATTAATTTGACATAGTGATAATTAAATAAACTTTCCTAATTGGAAAATTCACAGAAAATTGTTAGTTACCAGAAATTATTCAAAATATTAGACAAACTGGATAAATATTATCATTACTAAACTGGCCTCAGTAGTTAAATATTTCAACAAAAGTAAAATGAGCACCAAACAAGCAACAACTAAAACATTTAAATAAAAACAGACCAGGGTATGTCTAGAAACATTAATCTAAGGACATTTTATTCTAAACCTTGCCACACTCTTGCCAAAAATAGATACTCATTTTATGATGATTGTGTAATGTTGATTACATAAATGTCTAAGAGGGTATAATGATGTAAATTAGAGCCATTTTTACTTACTAGCTGTAATATAAATGTTCTAAACAAAGCAAAAGTAACACTAGTCCACCAAAGTATTAAAAAGCTTATAATCAAATTGTTCTTACTAGGAACTAAAGATTCACTTGGCATTTGAAATCTGTCAATTTAATTTGCCTCAACAGAACTTAAAACTCATTATTTTTAAGGCTCATTTTTAATTAAAAAAATATTTGAGCAAGCAAGACAATAACAGGGAATTTCCTACTTTTGCTAAGGGCTGTTAATGAAAAGTCAATGAATCCTTAGGTATAGTGGTCATACATGAAAAACACTTCCTTTTAAAAATATGAGTAATTTGGAATGCTTACCTCTTTACTTCTATTCAATATCATCCTACAAGTCCTAGCTAATACTGATACAAAAATAGTATAAAGATTAATAAAGACATGACAAGAAAATCATTTTAAATTATTTTTACTTTTTGCATATAACACAGGAGAGAATATAAATAAAAATTATCTAGATCAGTAGTGTTACAGCTGAGATGACATAAAAAAGAAAAACTTATCTTTATGTATTAGTATCAAATGATTGTGAAATGTAATTGAATAAAAAGATGCTTGTAATAGCAATGAAAGAAACAAACATTGAGTGCTATATTAATCAAAATGCAATTTTATGAGCTAATAAAAATGTTCTATTATATTAGCATTTATTAAGGGAGAACCAAGTGAAGAAACAGATACATAATATTTACAGAAAGAACAATTCTGAAAATTAAAATTGTCAAAGATTCTCAAATTTGCCAACATTCAGAAGACGTTGCTTTCTAAAATTGTTTTAAAGCTATTATGAGATTACAAAAGGTCAAATATGACCAAGATGCATCTAGAAAAGGAAATGGTAAGGAGATCACATAACCAGAATACTGGGAAAGGGCTGTGCCCTAATGAAAAGAGCACTTAGAGCCAGTTACCAATTCTGGTACTTGATTGGTGAACCCAGGGCACTGGGGACCAGCTCTGAAAAGGATTATTTCTTTTTCTCCTTCATGTTCTCTTTTTTTTTCTTTGCCTTTTTTTTTCTCTCTCTCTCTCTGTTTCTTTTTTTAGTTTTCAGCAACTCATTAGAGAAAGAGACAGGCATTCTCAGCTTTCAGCATTGCTCCAGGCAAGGATGGAATTAGGGTATATCTGAGAGAAAAATTGACTAGTTAGGTGAAGGAGATAATTCCCTAAAGGGTACATCATCCACAAGGAAAAGGAAGGGCAGGGCCCAGAACCAGTGGCAGCTCTCATTCAGAGAATTCAGACTTCAAGGGCTGTGGTAAGCAGTTTCAACATATATACAAAGCAGAACCCAGCCCTTTTCAAACATGTTACAAGTGGGAGTGGGGAAAGGGGCTGTTTAAGAAGCTTGCAAATTTTCTGGCCTATGGGGAACAGAGGGCTGAAGAGCTGCTCTCTCCTACTAGAAAAAAAAAAAAAAAAAAGAGGGGGCAAGGCCCAGCACAGACAGTGATTAGTTATTTAGAGATTAGTTATTCAGACCACAGGAGCTGGAAAACAGAAACAGTAAGCCTGCCTTCTGCCTCAGCCTCTATCTCAACCATGCTCCTGCAGGGACTGGGTCTGCTGACAATTAACGGCACCTCACCACTCTAAATTATTGGAGAGCAACGAGCTGACAAGCACCCTCTGTTGGGCAGAATAAGAAAAGCACAGAATCAAGAGGCCTCACAAAGGACTAGCACCTGCTGGGTCTCATCCCAAGGGAAACTTGATACTGATTATACAGTTTTCCTAAGTCCTGTGTATGTCTTGTCAGGGAAAATCTTATTGGGGTTGATCCTATCTGGGGGACTCTCTTTAAAAATTTTCCATATAAGCACAGCATAGCTAAAATAAAAAGAGCTGAAAAATTCTGATCAGTTAAACAGAATCTGTGCTGGAACTCTAGAATAAGTTGAAACAAAAGTCAAAGAACAGAAAGAGAACAAAACCAACCAATGAGAAAAGCATAGAAACATAGGTTAAAAAAAAGAAAATAACTTCACGAATAAACTAATCAAGGAAATCAGATGTCTAGACACCAGCAAAAAATCATGAGTCATGTTAGAATGCATGAAGATATGGCCCAGTCAAAGGAACAAACTGACACTTCAAATGAGATAAAGGAGTTGATACAACTAATTACAGTTGTTCAAACAACTCTTCTAAATCAGTTCAGCAAGTTGAAGGAAAATGTGGCAAAAGAGCTGAAAGATAAAAATAAGACACCGGGTGGCAATAGCTAAGAACTAGAGAGTTTGGAGAAAGAAATGGTAGAACTTATGGGAAAGAAAGGCACAGTAGAAGAGATGAAAAACAAAATGGAGATTTTTGACAAAAGCAGATTTGAAGAGGCAGAAGAAAAGATCAGTGAACTAAAGGACTGGATATCTGAAATCTAACACAAAAAGAGCAGGTAGGGTAAAAAATGAAAAAAAATAGAAGGATCTCAGAGAATGGAGTGACAACATGAAGCAGATGTTATGGGTGTCACAGAAGGAGAAGAGAAGGGGAAAGGGGCAGAAAGAATATGGAGGCAGTAATCACTGAAAATTCCCCAACTCATTTTAAAGAAGTAAAATTACTAATCCAAGAAGCACAGCATACCCCAAATAGAATTGATCCAAATAAATCTACTCCAAAACACTGACTAATCAGATTGTCAAATGTCAAAGACAGAGAAAAAAAATCTGAAAGCAGAAAGAGAAAATTGTCAACTACATATAAGGGAAGCTCATGTGTGCCTCTCTAAGCAGAAACCATGGAAGTGAGAAGGCAGTGGTATGGTATATTTAAGATACTGAAAAAGAAAAACTGCTAACCAAGAATTCTATATCTGGCAAAACTGTCCTTCAAAAAATGAGGGAGGGTTTAAACTATTTACAGACAAACAGTCACTGAAAGAGGTTGTGATTAAGAGGTCAGCCCTACAAGAAATACT
This sequence comes from Tamandua tetradactyla, assembly GCF_023851605.1. Classification (NCBI taxonomy): domain Eukaryota; kingdom Metazoa; phylum Chordata; class Mammalia; order Pilosa; family Myrmecophagidae; genus Tamandua; species Tamandua tetradactyla. The sequence goes on from NC_135330.1 coordinate 50,631,610, forward strand.
AAAGGGAGCCCTATAAGCAGACAGGAAAAGACAGGAGAAAGAAGTTTGGATAAGAGAGTAGAAGTGAAGACTATTGGTAAGGGTACAAAAAATAGACAAAATAAGATATGGCATATAAAATCCAAAAGACAAAATGGTAGTAGAAATTACTGCCTTTATAGTAATAGCATCAAATATTAATGGATTAAAGTCCCCAAACAAAAGTCATAGACTGACAGAAAGGATTAAAAAATAGAACCTGTCTATGTACTGTTTACAAGAGACTCATTTTAGACCTAAAGACGAAAATAGGTTGAAAGTGAAACACTGGAGAAAGATATTTCACACAAACAACAACTAGAAGAGAGCAGAAGTAGCTATACTGAGAAAAATTAGTCTTCAAATGTGAAACAATTGAAAGGGACAAAGAAGAAAACTATGTATTAATAAAAATGCAATTCATCAAGAAAAAGTATTCATGCACCATACCAGAGAGCCCCAAGATATGTGAGGCAAACACTGACAACACTGAGGGGAAAAGTAAACACCTCTGCAGTAATAGTTGGAGACTTCAATACACCACACTCACCAATAGCTAAAACATATAGGCAGAGATCAATGAGGAAATCAGACATCTGGAACAGTATGATAAATGAACTGCAATTAACAGGCATTGCAGAGTAATGCACCCCACAACAGCAAGGTATACATTTTTTCTTAAGTGATCATGGATCATTCTCTAAGATATACCACATATTGGGTCACAAAGCAGATCTCAATAAACTTAAAAAGGTGGAAGTTACACAGAACCCTTTCTCAGATCATAATGGAATGAAACTGGAAATCAATAACAGGTATAAGATCAGAAAATTCACAAATATATGGCAACTAACAACACACTCTTTAGCAACCAATGGGTCAAGGAATAAATTACAGGAGAAATCAGTGAATATCTTGAGGCAAATGAAAAGGAGAACACAACATACCAAAATTTATGGAATGCTTAAAAGGAAAATCTATTGCCCTAGATGCTTATATTATAAAAGAAAAGAGAAACACAATAGAGGAGTTAACTGCTCACCTGGTGGAACTAGAGAAAGAACAGCAATTAACCACAAAGCAAACAGAAGGAAAGAACAAAGATTGAAGAGGAAATAAATGAAATTTAGAGTGTTAGGGAGAATTTTTTAAAAAAAGTAGTTGAGCTTTTTTTTTAGAAAATCAATCAAATCAATGGACCCTATCAAAGAAAAAAAAAGAGAAAGGATGTAAATGAATAAAATCAGAAATAGGAGGGAAGACATAACTACTGACCCCACTGAAATAAAAGAGGTCATGAGAGGATGCTAATAAACTAACAAACAAACTAGCTAACAATATATGCTAAAAACATAGCAGAATGGACAAATTCTTAGGAAAGCATGAAAAGAAATAGAAGATCTCAACAAACCAATCAAAAAATGGAGATTGAATCTGTCATTAAAAAAAAAACTCCCCAAAAATAAAAGTCCAGCTCCAGGACCAGATGGCTTCACATGTGTATTCTACCAAGCATTCAAGAAATAACTAGCACCAATTATGCTCAAACTCTTCAAAAACTTGAATGGCAGGGAAAGCTACCTAAATCATTCTATGGAATCTACATCACCTTAATATCAAATACAATGAAACTGTAAGAAAAGAGAATTATAGACCCATCTCTTTAATTAATATAGATGCAAAAATATTCAAAAAAAAAAAAACCTTGCAGGTTGAATCCAGTGGCACATTAAAAGAATTATACAACATGTTCAAGTAGAATTTATTCCATGTATGCAAGGGTTGTTCAACACAAGAAAATCAATTAATGTAATACACTACATCTATAAATCAATGGGGAAAAACACATGATCAAATCAATTGATGCAGAAAAGGCATGTGACAAAATTCAGCATCTTTTCTTGATTACAGCACTTCAAAGGATGGGAGTAGAAGGAAACTTCATCAACCAGATGAAGGGAATAAATAAAAACCCACAGCTAACATCACACTCGATGAGAAAAGACTGAAAGTTATCCTCTAAGATTAGGAACTAGATAAGAATGTCCACTCTCACCATTGTTATTCAACATTGTGTTAGAAGTTATGAGTAGGACAATTAGGCAAGAAAAAGAAATAAAAGGCTTCCAAACAGAAAAGGAGGGTCACTTCCACTTCAATGTTTGCAGATGACATGAACATATATAGAAAATCCAAAATAAAATCTACAGCAAAGTTATTAGAACTAACAAATGAATACAGTAATACGGTAGGATACAGGATCAACATGCAAAAATCTGTAGTGTTTCTACATACTGGCAAGAAGCAATCTGAGGAGGGATCAAGGAAAAAATCCATTCACAAAAGCAACCAAAAGAATCATATATTTAGAAATAAATTTAACCAAGGACACAAAAAAGTCCTGTGCAAGAAAACTACATAAATAGTGCTAAAAGAAAACAAAGAATACCTCAATAAATGGAAGGACACACTATGTACAAAGATTGGAAGACTAAATATAGTTATTATGCCAGTTCTAGTGATGTTGATTTATATATTCAATACAATACCAATTAAAGTCCCAATAACTTTACTTTGCAGAAATATAAAAACCAATTATCAAATTTATTTGGAACTACAGTGTGCTCTGAAAACTTAAATATGTCTTGAGAAAAAAACGAAGCATGAAGTTTTGCACTATATGACTTTAAAACATTTTACAAAAGTGTAGTGGTCAAAACAGCATGGTCCTGGCATAAAGATAGATATACTGACAGTGGAATTGAATTGAGTGTTCAGAAATTGACCATCTCATCTATTGACAATTGATCTTTGATAAGGCAATCAAATCAATTGAACAGGCCTTTCAACAAAAGGTATTTTGAGAAATGGATAGCCATATCCAAAAGAATGAATGAGGACCCCTATCTCACACCATCATACAAAGATTGTATCAAATGGATGAAAGACCTAAATATTAGAGTTAAGATAATAAAACTTTTAGGAGAAACTGTAGGGAAATATTTTAAAGATCTTGTGATAAAAGGTAGTTTCCTAGATCTTACCCCCAAAGCATAAGCATGAGCAATAAAAGAAGAAATAGATAAATGGGATCTCCTTAAAAGTGAATACTTTTGTGCATTAAGGACTATGTTAGGAAAGAAAAAAAGGCAGCCTATACAATGGGAGACAATATTTGGAAACCTTATATAAGATAAGGTTTTAATATCCAGAATACATAAGGAAATCCTACAACTCAACAGTACAAAGACAAAAACCCAAGTAAAATACGGGCAAAAGACATGATAGAAAATTTTCCAAAGAGAAGATATAAATGGCCCAAAAGTATATGAAAAGATGCTCAATTTCATTAGCTATTAGGGAAATGCAAATCAAAAGCATAATGAGTATCATCTTACACCTACTAGACATTCAATGAGTGTCACCATTGCAATATGTTGAAAATGGGATGGTATACATATATATAAAATACAATCAGCACAAACTAGGGTCTATAGTTAACAGTAACTTTGTAATATCCTTTCATTAATTGCAACAAAGGCAATGACAAAACTAAATGTCCATAAGAGGGGGGGTATAAGACAGGGGTATGGGATTCTTGTTATTCTCCATTCTGATTTTATTACTTTATTTTTTATTTATTTGTATTTTTTCACTCTTCTTATTTTGTGAAAGAAATAGAAATATTCTCATGTAGATTGTGGTGGTGACACAAACTTTTGATTATACCAGAGACCATTGATTTTGTACTTAAGATGGATTGTATGGAGTGTCAATAAAACTGTTTAAAAATAAAAAGAAAGATGCAAGTACTGGAGAAGATGTGGAGAGAAAACTGTTGTCTATAAATACACACTATTGAGCAGTTGCAGGAAGGAATGAAGTAATGAAGCATGTAAGTAGGTGAATGCGTTTTGAGGACATTACATTGAGTGAAGCAAGCCAAAAACTAAGGGACAGATATTGTATAGCCTCAATAATGTGAACTAACTATAATGAGCAAACTCTGAGAACTGAATCTGAGAGCATGGGTTGCTAGGGAATAGAAAGAGTGCAGAGTTTGGGAAATTGATCATTAATTAGTACCGAATGTTCAATAAGATGCATTGTAAGCGTTCCTAGACTGTAAGCTTTTACAGCAGTCACATCTATTCCTGAGTTTGAAGTGTTATTTCTAAATTCGGAGATGCTGCACTCTTTTTGTATAACCTAGTAGTTTCCTGGATCTTTGAATATTTATGTGGCACCTGAGATGCAGAGTTGGAGTTTTGCAGTTCTAAGACTCAGCATTAGTCCACATGGCAACTGTTAAACAAGCTGAAAAAGTGATCAGAGTTCAATTGAAGATATGAATGAAGTGGACCTGGTTAGCTCTAAGGGAAATCAGAATACAAGACAAAAAATGATATTGTCTGTATTTTAAAACTTCAACTTCTGTGTGAGACCATAGAAAGAGATGTTTATTTGGTCCAAAATTTAAATTTTCTGTAGCACAGTATCTAATTTAACCAGCCTGGTCAATTTATTTTAACAGCTTAATTACAGGGAACCTAGAATAGGTAATGAAATCTTGCTATTCTGTGCAGGTTAATGCAATACACAGACATACTCCAGACTATTATAGGCAGAACATTTTTAAAAAGTATTTGCAAAATCCCCTTGAGGGACTGAGAAAAAATATAGAACTATTAAACCTCCCCACCTGGGAATTCCTAATATTCTCTCAAGCATTATGACTTAATATGCAAAGTCCTAGATCTTGAGGTTTACCGTTATGAAACTTACTTCTGAAATGGTGACGCTAAGCCTACTTATAATTACGGCCTAAGAGTCACCCCCAGAGAACCTCAGCTTTTACTCAGATGTCAGCTCTCTCTCTCTAAGCCAACTCTGCAAACACCATTACCCTCCACCCTATGTGGGATGTGACTCCCAGGGGTGAAAGTCTCACTGGCAAGGTGGAGCATGACTTCCAGGGTTGAGCCTAAGCTCTCCATCATGGAATTGGGAATGATTTATGGACCAAAAGGTGGAAAAGAAATGGAACAAAATAAACTTTCAGCAGCTAAGAGTCTTCAAAAAGACTAAAGAGGTTATTCTGGAGGTTGCTCTTAGGCAAACTTCAGCTGAATATTGCACAATGTCACAGTATGCCAAAACCCCTCCAACAGTGTTATTGAAAACCTTAGAGAATACCCTGGGCTTTAAGACTCTGTAAAAGTTTTTCTTAGGAAGATTTTTTTTTTTTTCAGAAACTTAAGGCCTCCAGGCTATTCCTATGCCAGCTAAGCCCTGAAAACCGTGGGTACCAGTCTTTTCAAAAACATAAACCAGTTTCATTCCTCTACCCCAATAGGTCAACACCCTTTTCCAGCAGAAGGAAGTGAAATGGTCATTGCCCAGATATCTTTGAAGATTGAGAGAATGATCAAATAAGAAGGAGGAGGTGTATCTGAAAAATTAGGTTCTAACAACTACTATGTAGATATTTCTTTTTAGTTTCTGGTATATTAGAATAGTGAGAAGGAAATATCTGAAATTGTTGCACTGTAATCCAGTAGCCTTGATCTTCGATAATAACTGTACAACAATATAGCTTTTATCATGTGACCATGTGATTGCAAAACCTGTGACTGACACGCCCTTTATCCAGTGTATGTTCAATAAAATAAAGACAAAAGAAGTAATAGTGGGATAAAAGGGGTATGGGATGTTTTGGGTGTTCTTTTAATTTTCATTTGTTTTTGTTTTTTTTTGGAGTAATGACAATATTCTAAAACTTATTGTGGTGATGAATGCAAACTGTATGATGGTATTGTGAGCCATTGATTGTATACTGTGAATGGATTATATGGTATGTGAACACATTTTAATAATATTGAAAAAAAAAAGGAAACCAAGTGAAAACAACAGCATTAAGAAATCTCTGTATCTTTTAGGTATAATCCCCTACCTCAACTTTTTACTTTATTGTTTTCTTTAAAATAAAAAAAATAATTTGTACAAAGTTCAAATTATCTTTTTTTTACAAAAATATTTGTGCTGCTTACATTTTGTGGCATATATAATAAAATTTTGCCTAAGCTAAACTAACATCCTGAATATTGATGCCCAAATTTCTGGTAAGAAATTTATATTTCTAGCTATTATATTTTTAGATCTTTGTTTCATTTTGAGTTAACGTTGGTATATGTTTTGAGGGATGGGTTCAAATTGACTTGTGGCATGTGCATATCCAATTGCCCCAGCATCATTTACTGAAGATATCATTCTTTTCCTATTGAATGATCTTAGCACACTTGTTGAAAATTGATTGACCTTAAATTAAATGCATATTTCTGTACTCTCAGTTCAATTTCTTTGATCTATATGTTCATCTTTATTCCAGTGCGACCGTCTTGATACTGTAGCTTTGTGGAAAATTTTGAAATCAGGTGGTGTGGGTCTTCTGACTTTGTTCTTTTCAAGATTGTTTTGACTATTCTGGGTTCCTTGCACTTCCATATGAATTTTAAAATCAGCTTGCGATTTCTAAAAATGAGTTAACTGGTATTTGGATACAGATTCTTTGAAACTGTACATCAATTTGAGGAGTATTACCATTTTAATAATATTGTCTTCCAATCCATGAACATGTGATGTCTTTCCATTAATTTGTATTCTTTCATTACTATTTTATAATTTCAGTGTACAAATATTTCATGTGTATTGTTGACTTTATTCTTATATATTTTATTATTTTTTATTACACTGTAAATAGCATGGTTTTGACTTGCATTTCTGTAATGAATAGTCATTTTGTTCATCTTTTCATATCCTTATTGGTTATTTGCGTATCTTTGGAAAATATGTCTGTTCAAGACATTTGCTCTCTTTTTTTAATTGTTTGTCTTTTTTTTGTTTGTTTCATTATCAAAAGTTTTTACATATTCTGGCTGTTAAGCCCTTATCAAATATATTGCTTGCAACTACTTTCTCCCCTAGTTTATCTTTCCACTTTAATGATAATGCCCTTTGATGTACAAAGGTTTTAATTTTGATAAAGTCAAATTTATCTATTGTTTCTTTTGACTTGTGCTTTCTGTGTCATATATAAGAATCCATTATTATTATCAGATCATAAATATTTGCCCCTGTATTATTCTGTTAGTGTTTTCTGGTTTTAGCTCTTATATTTTGGTTCTGGATCCATTTTGAGTTAGTTTTGATATATGAAGTGAGGTAAGCATCTACTTCATTCTTTTGCATGCAGCTGTCCAGTTTTCCCAGAAATATTTGTTGAACAGACTATTCTTTACCCACTGCAGGAACTATTTTGAAATCTTTTTCCATTAAATCTGTCATCTTGTTACTCTCATGGCCAGTTTCTGGAACACGATTTTTGTTAGTTTTTGGGTTATATTTTCTTGTTTATTTGAATTACTTGTGTGTTTTTTTAATTGGAATCTGGAAATTTTAGATAATATATTGGTGTGCTGGTTTGAAATGATGTATGTACCCTAGAAAAGCCATGTTTTAATCCTAATTCCATTTTGTAAAGGCAGCCATTTCTTCTAATCCCTATTCAGTATTGTATGTTTGAAACTGTAATTAAGATCATCTCCCTGGAGATGTGATTTAATCAAGAGTGGTTGTTAAAATGAACTAGCTGGAGGCATGTCTCCACCCATTTGGGTGGGTCCTGATTATTTTACTGGAATCCTATAAAAAAGGAAACATTTTGGAGAAAGCCAAAGATTCAGAGAGAGCAGAGCAGAATGCCATAGCCATGAGAAGCCGAGTCCACCAGCCAGCGACCTTTGGAGATGAAGAAGGAAAATGCCTCCCAGGGAGCTTCATGAAACAGGAAGCCAGGAGAGGATGCTAACAGATGACGCCATGTTCACCACGTGCCCTTCCAAATGAGAGAGAAACTCTGTGTCCACCATGCGCCCTTCCAGTTGAGAGAGAAACTCTGAACTTCTTTGGCCTTCTTGAACCAAGGTATCTTTCCCTGGATGCCTTTGATTGGGCATTTCTATAGACTTGTTTCAATTGGGACATTTTCTTGGCCTTAGAACTGTAAACTGGCAACTTTTTAAATTCCTCTTTTTAAAAGCCATTCTGTTTCTGGCATATTGCATTACAGCAGCTAGCAAACTAGAACAATTGGGTATGCCCATAATCACCCTGTGAGGACACTGTGTTTGTCAGGGTTCTCATCCTCTCTTTCCCTGGGCACTTTCAGCTGTTAAATTCCATTAATTGCTGGCTGTTTGTCCTGTTGTTTTCAGTAGTGTGCTGTGGTGTTAATTGGTCTACAGATGAGTCCTGGATCCTTTAAAGGATAGTTCCCAAGGTCAGTATTTAATATTTGTTCTGACCCAGGAAGATGACTCACTTGATAGTTTTTCTCCTGGAAATTAGCTAGCCTACAATTTATCCTGGGTCTTCATAGGGTTGAATTTCTCCACACTCTGTTGTCTATCAAGTCAATTTCTTTGGGAGGAGATTAGAAGCTATTTGTTTGAAGGTCTGTTCCCCCCTGTCATCCTCCCCTGGCAATACGCACTCACACAAATACCTCTGAATTAGGGTTTTGGAGCTGGGGAGAGGGCAGTATGGGTGGGGTGGAGGTGGGATACAATGGAAAGAATCCCTCTGAATGGCATCCCCTCTTTAGCTGCTGCACACTCAGTGGACAGGCAGTCAACAGACTGAAGATAGCCTCATTTGACTTTTTTGGTGTGGAACTACTACCTTATGGGTGCTAACAGAAGAAAGGTACCCCCACCTCCTTACTGCATTCACCTGGAACTTAGCTTCAGTAACAGGTAACTGAAGGTAATATGGGAAATGCTGATGTCTTGGTTCTCCCAGCAAGAAAGCAATATATATTATTTTGTGTCTACTTTATGACTATAGAGTTATTGTTTAGACTCTTTAGACAAAGATGAATACTAGCAGGTAAAATAAAAACTAAGAAAATAAGTTATTTCTTTAAGTTTTTATGAAATACATATCTTGAGGGATAAAATATGAGAAATGGGGCACATACATATCAGATATTTCAATTCGTCACAAAGCATTTCTGTTACTTAAATGCTCTACAAGCTAAGGGCCCCAGATCCCAATGCCTAATAAAATCTCAAATAGACTGATGTCAGTTTTGATGTGTTTGTGTGAAGAGACTTATTTGGAGAGAAATTAAATCTCCTAAGAGCTTTAATCCCAAGAGATAATGCCACATGAACGTGTCAAGGACTCAGTATTTTAAACAAATCATATGATTATTTTTCTATAACATTTGATTTTACTTCTCTCCCATTTATTTTGCTTTTTATATCTATGCTTCTTCTAGAGATCTTAAAGTGACTTTGAATTATGGCAAAATAAATATTGGCCTATGCTATATTTCTATGAGTATGAAAGTTCTTCAGTTTAATTTCCTAAAATGGTGTCATTGCTTGAAAAATATTAGGCCATTTCACTTGACAGTATTTTACTTAAATTCAAGCTGTTGTAAACATTAATTAACTGAAGCTGAAAGAATGCAAGATTAAATGCAAAAGAATAAATAAATTCATGCAAATGCACTTGTTTGTAAAGTCTATTTTATCATGGTAATCATATATTGTTAGCAAATTATATTTTCTTATCCTGCACACAAATTCATTAGAATTTCCATACCAATTCTTTGAAAGATTTTTGAAGAGCAGTTTCAGAGACTTTTTTCCTTATGAACCTCAAAAAACATGAAAATTTATTTTTATACACAAAATCCACATTGTTCATTACAAGGATATGTGACGGCCACTAATCTTCTCTATACAATTACTGTAAGGACTAGGAAATGCACAACTAAGAACAGGATCCTCTTGCCTTTTCAAAGGGCTCCTTGTACTATTCAGAAGTACAAGAATAACGTAGGGGAAATAAGAGCAGAAAATTCACAAATGTAGATGAGCACTACCTAAACACTGTGTAGGCTGCAATAGATTCATTTGAAATTGACTTTTGGTCATAATTTAGAACCTGTCTAACTGTGATCTATGAAATGGTAATGTGTACGTAATCCTATATTCAGTCATAAAATAAATTGCTATCAATCAATTATCTGTACTATCACTAAGTGAAGGGCATTGTACAACATAATTCTTACAATTTTCATGTTTATCAGATTAGGTTTTCTATATTCTGGCTTTCATTTATTTATCCATTCTTTCTCTATTTGTTTCATTTTATTATCTATTTTTATTTTTTTCATTCAACCAAAATTACCATTTTTGTGCCAGATAAAAAAGTGAAATAACAACCATCCCTGTTCTTGTGAAGATTATTTAGTATTGGTGGTCTGGACATGGAAGTGTTTAACGTTAAACAAAATAAATAGGTATGTAGTTGAAAAATTAAGATGGTATGTTGTAAAATTTTGTAATTAGTCCCCATTATAGCCTTTGGAATTTTTCAGTGTTGCACATGAAGTCTTTAAATGATTATATTTATTATATTCAAGAAAGACATTACTGGATATATTTATTTAGATAAGAGAAATTATAAAATGAGAAATTATAATTCACATCAACATTTTATAAATATGTTTAAAGAAAATCAACTTTAATATGCCTTAAAATTAATACAATATAAATATATAGGAATAGATTTAACCAAGAAGACATAGGAACTTTATTAATTTAAACAGAAAGCTTCATAGACAATAGATAAATGTAAAACATAGGTATAAATGATATGACATGAAGGTTATCATAAGTAAACAGTTTTCTAGTGACTCTTCTATTGATAGGCTCTATAATTGTTGTTTATTTAAGTAGAACCTTGTCACTGTTTGTTGTTTTTCTCTACCCATATCTACCTCAAAAGTATACACTTGTTAAAATCTTTCATATCTGAATTTTATAGTAGTGAAAACCTGAATTAAAATGTGGAACAAAATCATAGTGTATGAATAGAATGGATCTGAGAATTCTTAAATAATAACATAAGAAAGGTTCTGTTATTCAATAATTGACAAGTGCTTGGAAAAAAATGTTACAACTCAAAATTATGAAAAGAATTTACAGACAAATCCCAAAATTCCTGTGCATATCTGAAATGGGAATTATTGGGGAAAATTGAAGTTCTCCATCAAGAGAACTAACAGATTGTGGATAATCCTCTGAAGTCTCTTTTATCTACAGTTTAGGTTTGCATAGATAGCTTGCATAACCAATGGCCAATGTACAGTAGAGAAGGACCCTGCCCTTGTAATACTGTACGTATTTCTAGGGAGGAAGAAGACAGGGAACATCTACGTAATCATGTGACAACTGAAACAGAGCATGCCCTTGTTAAAAAGACACTGGAGCCCAGTAGCAGGATCAAGTTAGGATCAAGTTAATTCATGCCTGCTGGCCAGTTCTCTGCTAAATTATCAAAAGTGGAGAAGAAATGGGCCACCAGGGCCATTTCTGGATCTGTTTCATCTAGTTAAATTTATGTAAAATACATTAAACACTTAAATGTAAACAAAGAAAACATAAAGGAGCTGTAAAGAACAAGATCATTTATATGATGTTGGGGTGGGAAAGTACTTCATGAGAATAACACATTAGACATAAAGTTAGGTGAGAAGGCAACTTTTAAGTCACTATATACCTTACTTGTTAAATGAAATATTTCTAAGTCATACCAGAAAATGTAATAGTGTTGTGTCTTTGGAAAAGATTCAAGCTTATTTTTCTGGTCTTTTGTGCTATTTTCATAAATTTCCATGGTTATCATACATTTCTCTTATAATCATGGAAGATAAAATAGATATTGTTTTCTGTAGGTTTTTTAAATATCATGTAAAAATTATTCATCCAGTATTTTTTTTAATTTCGAAGAGGACTTAGGACTTAATTCTTATGTTGAATATACTAAGCAGAATTTCAAATGTAAAAATGATAATTATATTCCAAATATGGCAGTTGAAAAGGAAAGAGAAAATGTTAGCAATATCAATGAGCATGCGCAATCTGTTATTTTATTATTTGTAAGATTATCTGCTTTCTCACTCCAGCCATATTGTGAGCCATATGGTCATAATTTCCTTCAAGTTTTACTTAATTGTCACCTTATCAGGGAGGCTTTCCTTGACCATGATATACTAAATATAGCCTCTCTTTTTCAAACTGCATGCACTGTTCAGCTTCATTTTTAATTATAACACATCACAAACTAGCATATAAATTTTATTTGTTTGTTGTCATTATGCTACCTTGAATTAGAGATGAAAGTGGTTCTTGTGTGTGCTTTATTAACTGTTTTGTTCCTAATAAGTAAAAAAGTACAGTGGGTTTGATAAAATCTCAGAAAATATTTTTGAAATGATTAAGTGAATATATAAAATGTACATCCAAGGATCACAGTTTAATTTTGGAGGAGTCATATGAACCAATCAGAGTACTTTACAAGGGTTTTATTCACCTTACTAAGTAAAGATGGGCTTCCCAATCTTGTGATGGCAAAACTACCTGCCGCTAGCAGATATGTTTCTGATAATATGGTAAAATATGGTCTGAAGTATGAAGCTGACACACAAACGAAACAAATATGAGATTTTAAAAAAAGAAAATACAAGTGAGAATTAAGTTCCTATTTGGAATTATACTTCAGCCTTAGCTGCATGTGCTCTCTCCATGGCTTACTTGTATTAGTAACATATTCTCTTTTTCCTGCGCTTATTATGTTTGGATTTCTGCCATATTCAACCGATAAAATCCTGACTGATTCTATCAGAATTATAGAATACACTATAACAATGCAAATCTATAAGGGTTCATATAGTTTTTAGTAAACTTTGAAAAGAAAAATAAATTAAAGTTATATAAAATTGTAACTAATGACACTGCTGGGGTGATGTAATAAAGGTAGTGTGTTAGTTAGATTCAGTTGTCAGCTTGGCCAGGTGAGCATACCTAGTTCTGTTGCTGCGGACACAAGCCAATGGTACGTGAATCTCATCTGTTGCTAATTACATCTGCAGTGGGCTAGGAGGCGTGTCTGCTGCAATGAGTGACATTTGACTTAATTGGCTGGTGCTTAAATAAGAGAACGCAATGTAGCACAGCCTAGCAGCTTGGTGTTCCTCATCTCAGCACTCGCAGCTCATCCCAGGCCTTTGGAGATGCAGAAAGAAGTCACGCCAGGGAAAGTTGTTGCAACCCAGGGGCCTGGAGAGAAGACCAGCAGAGACCATTCTGTGCCTTCCACGTAAGAAAGAACCTCAGATGAAAGTTAGCTGCCTTTCCTCTGAAGAACCAACAAAATAAATCCCCTTTTATTAAAAGCCAATCCGTCTCTGGTGTGTTGCATTCCAGCAGCTAGCAAACTAGAACAGGTAGAATACCGAATTTGTAGTAGGTAAAATTATCATTATACTATGAAGTTTCATTCTAATATTAATTTGAATCTTCTCACTTTTAGTGAAAGACTATAACCCCAAAGCAATTTTGGCTAAGATACTGGTGAATATTCTAACACCTTTTAAATTAGGTTCATGCAAATCACATGAGAAGAATAAAGAAAATGTTATTTGTGTTTATTCTATAGTTTTTCAGTGTATTTATTCAAATACAGTATGTAGTTGTTGAATCTTTGTTTTAGTTTCCTAGCTGTTAGAATCAACATCATACAATGGGTTGGCTTAATAACAGGTATTATTAGGCTCATGGTTTTAGAGGCTAGATGGCTTGCTTTCTGCTGGTCTTGGTATCTTTTGAGAGGATTAGCGAGATGGCAATCTTTGGAGTTCCTTGGCTTTTCTCACATGGCAATACACATGGCTGTATGTTGTTTCTCTTTAAGGATTCGTTGATTTCTAGCTTCCAACTGTTCCCCATAACTTCTCTCTTTATGACCTTCTCTATAAGTCTTCCAGTATAGAATTAAGACCCATTTTGATTCTGTTGGGTCACACCTTAACTGAAGTAACCTCATCAAAATACCTATTTGCAATGTATTACCACCAAGAGGAATCGATTAAGATTAAGAACATGTTTTCTGGGATATATAACTCCAAGTCATCCCCCCTTATTAATATGCTTTGTTTAAAAAACATTGCTCCATTTCAATTTGTTTTCAAAACATCATTCAGTCATATTTATTGTTTAGAAGAAACGTATATATGTTGTTGCATCTCTTTCGCTCTCTTTCTCTGTTTTTGCCTTTCTACTTCAGTATTTCATCTGAATATGGGAACACTGAGAGTAAGTACTTTCTCCTCCAGCTGTAAAAAAGGATATTTTATACCCATTTTGGTGGATAAAATTTTACTCATAAATTCATAAGTGAATATAGTTTCTTCATTGATCAACACCAGGAAAATTTGTGGAATCATTTAACCATTAAACATCCCAATTGTTAACAATAAATCCAGGAGTTTCATTAGCATACATTTAATGCTAATCATAATTTACTCATCAAGATGCCTCTCATAATTAAACTCAAAATATTTCTATTCACCGTATTTGTTTTTCCTTTGTTATTCAGAACTCACATTGAGTATGGCACACAGAAGACATTCAGGAAGTATTTATATCATGAACATTTGGGGGCTGAATTGATCATCATTATGACACTAGACTTTTTTAAAATGAAGTTTATTTATAAACTCCTAAAAACATAAGCTTTTCCCCTGGTAACCACTAACTTACCTTCTGTCTCTGTAGATTTAACATTTCAAGAAATTCTTTATAATTGAAATCATATAATGTTTGTTCTTATGTGCCTTGCTTATTCACTGAATACATTTTCAGTATTTTCCACGTAGCAATATGTTTCAGAACTTCATTCTTTCTTATGACCAGGTAACGCTCCGTTGTATGTATCTACCATATTTTGTTTATCCATTAATTTTTGATAGACTTTTGGGTTGTTTCCACCTTTTGTCTATTTTGAACAACACAGCTGAAAATATTGATGTACAAGTAACAGCTTGGGTTATGGTTAGGTTCATGTATCAACTTGGTCAAATGATGGTGCCCATTTATTTAGTCAAATAAGAGCTGGCCTAACCATTACTGCAAGGACATTTATAGCTACTTGATAAACCAGAAGGCTGGCTTATTAGTGATCAACATGTTAATTGCATCCATAGTTTATTATATCTGCAATCAGCCTAGGGGAGAGCCTTCTGCTTTACTGATGTTTAATCTAATCAGTTGAAGGCTTTAAAGGAGAAGTCAGAAGAGAAAATCTCTTTTTCTGTTTCATCCAGCCACCCTTTCCTGGAAAATTCATTGAAGACCTTCATTAAGAGCCACCAGCTTATGGTTTGCCCTACAGAATTTGGACTTATGCATCCCTACAGTTGCATGAGACACTTTTATCAAGTCTCATATTTACAGATATCTCCTGTTGGCTCATTTTTCCTAGAGAACACTGATCTATACAGTTTGAGACCCTGCTTTCACTTTCTTTGGGTATAAATCTAGAGGTGGAACAATCAGGCCACATTGCAATTCTATATTTGACTTTTTGAAAACCTACCACGTTGTCTTTCACAGGGGCTGCACTATTTTAAAGTGCACGAGTTCCAGTTTCTCCACATCCTCTCCAAAACTTGCTATTTTCCGATTTTTAATAATAGCTATCTTTGTGAGAAGTGATATCTCATTTTGGTTTTGATTTGCGTTTCCCTAATGGCAACTGATGTTGAGTATATTTTACATATGCTTATTGGCCCTTTGTATGTCTTTGAAAAGCATGTCTATTCAAATCTTTTGCCCATTTCTTAGCTAGGCTATTTGTCTGTTTGTATTTGTACTGTGAAAATTATTTTTATGTTCTAAATATCAAGTCCTTATCTGAGATATGGTTTTCAACTATTCTCTTCCATTCCGGGTATTCTCTTTCCATTTTTGTGATCATGTCCTTTGATGTACAAAAGTTTTCAGCTTTGACAAAGTCAAATGTGTCTATTGTTTCTTCAGTTGTTCTTGCTTTTGCTGCATTATATAAGAATACATAACCAAATCTCAGGTCACAAAGATTTGCCTCTATGTTATTTTCCAAGTATTTTGTAGTTTTAGCTCTTATATTTAAATTCTTGACCCATTTTGAGTTGATATTTGTATATGAAGTGACATTGGTGTCTTAACTTCATTTGTTTGTGTGTGGATATCCAGTTTTTCCAAGACTATTTATTGAAGAGGCTAATCATTAGCCTTTCCAGGTATTTAACACTATTGTTGAAGAATCAAAAGGCCATAGATGCATGGGTCTGTTTCTGGAGCATTGAGTCTCTTCCTTTGTCCTATAGGTCTATCTTTATGCATCACCATAAAGTTTTGATTACTTTAATTTTGTAATGCAATTTGGAATCAGAAAGTATGAGCCCTCCAATTTTATTCTTTATAAAAATTGTTTTGGTTATTATGAAATTGAGGATCCACTTTTCCATTTCTGCAAAAAAAAAAAGGCATATTTTTGACATTTAAAATGTTTCTAATCCATGAACTTGGGATTTCTTGGCACTTTTTTACTTTTCCTTTAATTTCTTTGAGCAGTATTTTTGTAATTTCCAGTATGTAAGTCATTTGTGTCCTAGTTAAATTTATTCCTAGATATTTTATCCTTTAATATGCTATTATATATATATATATATATATATATATATATATATATATATATATATATATATATATATATTTAAATTTCCTCTTCGTATTTTTCATTGCTGGTGCCTGGAAACACAACCAAGTTTTGCATGTTAATCTTGTATCCTGTCACTTTCCTGAAACTGTTTATTTTCTCTAACAATTGTCTTGTGTATTCCTTTGGATATTCTACATATCAGATCATGTTGTCTGCAAATAGTCTCATTTTTTCCTTCCCAATTTGGGTACCTTTATTTCTTTTTCCTGTTTTAATTGTTCTGGAAAGAACTTCTAGTACTCTATTGAATAGCAGTGGTAAAACGCAGAAATTCTTATCTTGTTCCTGATCATAATGGGAAGGTGATAATTCTTTCACCATTGAATATGATGTTAGCTATCAGTTTTTATAAATGGTCTTCATGTTGAATCAGTTCCCTTCTTTTCCTAGTTTTCTGTGTTTTTATTAAGAAATGGTGCTATATTTTTTTAATGAGCTTTTCATTTTAGAACAGTTTTGGATTTATATAAAAATCATAAAAATAGTATAGTGTCCCCATGCGACCCACATGCACTTTCTCAAATATTAACATCTTGTTTTAGTCTGTTGTACTTGTTATAATGAAAGGACCAATACTGATATATTATTATTAACTCAACACTTTATTCAGATTTCCTTAGCTTTTACTTAATGTGTTTCTGTGAGTTCGCATACAGAATATCACATTACATTTTATTATCATATATCCTTAGGCTCTCTGATTGTGACATTTTCTCAGACTTCTTTTCTTCTTTTTGATTGTCTTCACAATTTTGAAGAGTAGAGTTTTGAGGAGGCCAGGTATTTTGGAGAATGATTTTCAATATGGATTTTTCTGGTGCTTTTCTCATGATTAGATGGGGGTTATAAGTTTTGGGGAGGAAGGCCACAGAAATAAAGTGCTATTTTCATCACATCATATCATGGAAACATGTTATACACCTTTCTCACTGTTCTAGTTTGCTAGCTGCTGGAATGCAATATATTAGAAATGGAATGGCTTTTAAAAAGGGAAATTTAATAAGTTGCTAGTTTACAGTTCTAAGGCCATGAAAATGTCCCACTTAAAGCAAATCTATAGAAATCTCCAATCTAAGGCATCCAGAGAAAGATAACTTGATTCAAGAAGGCCAGTGAATTTCAAGGGTTCTTTCAAGTGGAAAGCCACATGGTGAACACAGTCAGGGTTTCTCTCTCACCTGGAAAGGCACATGGCAAACATGGTGTCATCTGCTAGCTTCCTCTCCAGTTTCTGGGAGGCATTTTTCTTCTTTATCTCCAAAAGTCACTGGCTGGTGGACTTTCTGCTTCGCAGTTCTGTGGCATTCTCATGGCTCTAAAAAGGGACTCTCTCCAAAATATTTCCTCTTTTAAAGGATTAATGGGTGGAGTCACAACTTATAGAAAGTCTACTCAGTTCCAAAGTTACTTGGGTCCTTACCTTTTTGCCTGACTTCCTCAAGTGAGTCCTTTTCATATGTTTGTAATACAGTTGGATTGTTTTGCCACATTCTGCACTCCAACTTTTGATTCCCAAAACTCTTAAAAGTTGCTTTTTCTTTTCATCTGCATACAGAAAGGTTAATTCTTTGTGCTATACCGTTCATGGATTTTGACACATGCAGAGTGCTATGTGCATATCATTACTGTATCACACCGAATAGTTTTGCTGCCCTAAAAAATCCCTTGTGCATTACCTGTTTAACTCTCCCCTGTCAATCACTGTTCTTTTTAGCATATCTACAGTTTTGCCTCCTTCAGAATGTCATATAATTTGAATTACACTATATATAGCCTTTTCAGACTTACTTCTTTCTTGTAGGGATATATAGTTAAAATTTTCCCATTCTTTTGTGCTAATTATTGAATAATATCCCATTGTGTATATATATCAAAAATTGTTTATCTTTCATCTATTTTAGAACACCTTGGTTACTTCTAGATTTTAGTGTTTATGAGTACAGCCAATATACATTTGGGTACAGAGTTCTGTGTGGAGATGAGACTTCAAATACTTTGGGTAAATAGAAACACAATTGCTGGCTCATAACATAAGGCTATGTTTAGTTTTGAAGAAAGTGACAAACTGTCTTCCAAAGTGGTTGAAACATTTTTAATTCCCAACAGTGATAAACATGAGTTCTGTTGCTTCAAATCCTTGCCAACAGTTAATATTGTCAGATTTTGTGACAATTGCCAATTTAATAGATGGGTACTGGTATTACACTTGGGTTTCAACTTGCATATCCCTATTGACAAATGATGTTGAACATCTTGTCATATGTTTATTCGCCATCTGTATATCTTCTTTAGTGAGATTTATGTCTATATCTGTGGCCTGTTTTTCAATTGGTTTGTTTTCTTATTGTTGAAATTTAAAACTACTTTTATATTTTGGTAACAATTCCTTCAACTGTTTTGCAAATGTTTTTTCTTGCAGTCTTTTGCTTGAATTTTCATTCTTTTAACACAGAGAAGAAATTTTAATTTCACAAACTCCAACTTATCATTGTTTTATCTCATGGATCATACTATTGGTGTTATATCTTAGAACTCATCACCAAATCCAGGGTCATGCACATTTACTATTGAACTTTTTCAGAGATTTTAATGTTTATTGTTTTACATTTATATGTATGATGATCCATTATGAGTTACTTTTCTGTAAGGTGTGTGGTGTGTGTCCGGGTTCAAATTTTGCACATGGACATCAAATTTTTCTAGCTACCTCTGTTGAAATGATTTTTTCTCCCTTGCATTGCCTTTATTTATTTGTAAAAAACCGATTGATTATAGTTATATGTGTCTATATTTGGCTTGCCTATACTGTTACATTGATCAAACTGTATTTTTAATTTTTTTTTTTTTTGTTAGAGAAGTTGTGGGATTGCAGAACAATCATGCATAAAATACAGGATTCCCATACCCACCCACCAGCATTTTGCACTGATGCGGTGTGGTAGTTAGATTCAGTTGTTAACTTGGCCAGGTGAAGGTACCTAGTTGTGTTGCTGTGGACATGAGCCAATGGTACATGAACCTCATCTGTTGCTGATTACATCTGTAGTCAGCTAGGAGGCGTGCCTGCTGCAATGAATGATGTTTGATTTAATTGGCTGGTGCTTAAATGAGAGAACGCAACATAGCACAACCTAAGCAGCTCAGCATACCTTATGTCAGCACTTGCAGCTCAGCCCAGGCCTTTGGAGATGCAGAAAGGAATCACCCCGGGGAAAGTTGTTGGAACCCATAGGCCTGGAGAGAAGGCCAGCAGAGATTACCCTGAGCCTTCCCACGTAAGAAAGAAACTCAGATGAAAGTTAGCTGCCTTTCCTCTGAAGAACTAACAAAATAAATCTCCTTTTATTAAAAGCCAATCCATCTCTGGTGTGTTGCATTCCAGCAGCTAGCAAACTAGAACACGTGGAAACAAGTGACTACAATTTTTGAAGTTTGTTTCTTTTAGTCTATGAATGTTTTAAATTTCCCTCAGTCTTGAAGGGCAATTTTACTGAATAGAGTATTTTTGGCTGGCAGTTTTTACCTTTCATTAACTTAAATATATTACACCACTGCCTTCTCCCCTCCATGGTTTCTAATGAGAAATTAGCACTTAGTCCTTTTGAAGATCCTTTATATGTCACAAATAACTTCTCCCTTGCTGCTTTCAGGATTCTTTGTCTTTGGAATTTAAAATTCTTATTAGTATGTGTCTCAGAATAGGTCTATTAGGGTTAATTCTATTTGGAGCACATTGCATTTCTTGGAGATGTGTATTTATGTCTTTCATAATACAAGAATTTTTCAGACACTACGTCCTCAGATATTCCTTCTTTCCATTTCTCCTTCTCTTCTTCTGGGACACCAAAGTCATATACGATTATGCACTTTGTGTTGTCACTCAAATTTCTAAGACACTGCTCAATTTTTTCCATTCTTTTCTCTAGCTGTTCTTTTGACTCTATGATTTTGATTGTCCTGTCTTCTACCTGCAGATTCTCTCTTCTGCCTGTTCTGCTGTTGTATGCCTCTAGTGTATTCCTAATCTCTACTATTATGCCTTTCGTCCCCATAATTTCTGTTATATTTCAGTTAAAACATTCTGATTCTTCTTTTTGCTCATACATTGTCTTCTTAGTATCCTTTAACTCCATATCTACCATTGCTTATTTCTGTATTTTCCTTCATCTCCTTGAATTGATTTAAGAGATTTGTTTGAACTTCTTTGATAGGTTGTTCCAAAGTCTGTGTCTCCTCTGACATTTTAATTTGTTCCCATTGCTGAGCCATATCTTCCTGTTTTTATGTATTATTCTAATTTTTTGCTGATGTCTAGGCATCTAATTATTTTGATGTAATGACTCTGAAGGTCAGTTCTTCCCTTTTTCCTAGGGCTTTAGTGTGAATTGGTTATATATTAAGGCTCCTTAATCAAATTTATATGGACCTTTGGAGTAAGTAGCCTGTGTTTACTGTTCATATTTTCTCAGGTCTTCTGCACTTGATTTTTAACCTGTATATAAGTTACAAATCTTAAGATTGCCACTTTATGTGAAATGTTTTTACCTTCAATAGAAAGCTACCTTCCCTCTGTTCCTTCTCTGGCAATCCTGATCTGTTCTGCTCGTTTTGGGGCAGAATTTTTTCCCCACCTCTTATGGTTTGTTTAACTTCTCTCCTTTACTCAGGTGCTCCCTTTTATTATTAAATTTTCTAATTCTTGGACCCATCCTACCTTGTAACAGTTGAGTTTCCCTCCCTTTTTTCTCTGTGAGACCTCTCTGCCTCCATTTATTTCCCCATTAGGGTATCCTACCCTAGAGATCCAGAGTGGGTCAATCCAAAAGTATTCATTCATTTTTTTCTGGTTTAGGTATTCCAACAGGCAGAGATTGTGCTGAGTGTGTGCACTTCTTGTCAGTGGTTCTGCCAGGGTCTCTTTGATTTCCTGGGGGACTTTTTGAATGCACGTGTGTATCAGCCACTTGTGTTCCACCCTGGGGGTAAACAGACCTGAGTCTATGCACCTGGATAGGTGTGGGTTCTAACTCACTGCTATGAGTGGCTCTATGGTCTGCATCGATGGCAGCAGGACTTCATCTGTGGGCTGCCTCCATATGACTCTTAAGCAACATGGGACTGAATGAAAGTGAGGAGTCTAGACTGGCAGGTCTAGGTCAGGTATCTCTTACCTTTTTAGGTGTTTTTTCCTTTCTTTCTTTTTTTGTTTTTTTCATTTTCTTTGATTCAGTATTTGTGGAGTCCTTTTCTAGTCTCTATTGTCCTCTGGAGTTCCAAGCAAGTAGTATTTGTTCTTTACTAGCTGTTTCTGAGGGATGCTTTTCCAGAGGATGTCCTATATCACTGTGTTGATGATGTTGCTCTGGTCAGTCTGTCATTTTGATGTGAGCAATACTTCTCTGATTCTTGGATTCAACAAAGTTCTGTTTCTCAGTCTTCCTTGGAGCACTTCTTCTGGTCAATTGTCCTTCCTTTTCTTCACTTCCTAAATGTACTTTTCTTGATATTGCAAAAAGCCATTGCAGCTTGCTTTTTATTATTGCTTTCATGGTACACCTTAACTTTTGTTTTTCATTAATTTATCTATGTTTTCATATATAAAGTGGGTTGTGTGCGAATAGCATCATCAAAGTTCTTGCATTTTATTTAATCTGACAATATATGCCCTTTAATTACATTCACATTTAATGCAATTATAAATATGGTTGAGCTTAAATTTGTTATTTTGCTCTTGTTTTCTGTCTGTTCTTTATTTATTTTTTTTTTTTTTGGTTTTGCTGACATTTTTACTCTTCTTGTTCTGTATTGTTTTAGATTAAGAATTATTATTTTTCTTTCTGTTGGTTCACTAAATAAATCTCTTTTTTTTAATGTGGTTGCCCAAATTGATAGCAGTGTAATTTCAAATAATATTTCCTTTCAAATATAAGAAACACATTTTAATTTTCCATCCAATCATCATTCATGGCATTATTATCATGCATTCTATATATATATGTAATATGATCTCATGTAATACATTGCTACAAATAATTATTTCTTCAAACCATTTTCAGTTCTTTTCTTTCCCTTACTCTTTCAGGCACTCTCCGCACACATATATTGAAAGTCTGAGTATTTTTTTATAGAACTGTTCCTTCTTCAATTATTTTGTTTCTTTTTTTCCCCCAATGGTATGGTTTCCTTTTATATATTTTCCTGTTTATTGATTTTCAGCTAAGATATTTACAATATACTGTAATACTTTACTGAAGTTTTCATTTTTATTATTGAATTATTTTGCAGTAGACTCTCTGTTTTTCCACTTCTGCTTTAATAATTACTTTTGTTTACACATTAAAACTAATTTTTTTTAAACTTTGGTCACATAGGTAAAGGTGCTGAGAAATCTTTGCTCACTGCATCCAACATTTTGTACTAATAAGAGTCATTTTCCATTGATTGCAGTTTTCTTCTTTTGTACAGATTTCACTTTTCTGATTCTTGGCATAATTAGTATTTTTGTTGTTGTTAACAAACACTGTATATTATGAACAACACTAAAAACTGTTATGATCTTTTCATTGTTAGTTTTTGTTGTTTGCTCTTTTATTAAGCAGTTACTTTATTTTTCCAGCAGTTAATTTACTGGTCTAGTTAATATTTTCTTCTCAATAGTGTGTCCGAGTTGATGTCTCTATTCTCTTTTTACAGTTTCTAGATACTGTGATTTTTATTTTTTATATCTGGGACCACGGGTCTAACAAAGTCCATATAATTCAGCACTTGGTTAAAATTTTTGTCAGAGGCTACATTTACATTTCAAGGCTCATTTTCTTTGTGATCTTTCCATCTGTAGATTACTCACTACCCTCTCCACAATATTCCACCTTTGTGGTCAGCTCAGCCTCTTGTCCTCTGATTTTTCAAACAGGTACCGCTTTAGGTTTCTGCCAACAGAGCTACACATGGATGGGAAATTCACTCGTTTTGTAAACGTGCTGAACATTTAGATATCACTTCGTGATATTCCATATTTTGTCATGAGTATCTAAATATATTTTCTTTGGGTCCCCTGGGGTCTTTTTCATTGTTGTGTTGTGGAACATGAAGCCAGCAATATAGAAAGAGTTCATACTCAGATTTTGGGTTTCATTCTTTTTGTACCTCTCAGTACCAAAACTCGACCTACTTTTCCAATTTGTCTTACTGTACTGAATTATGTTCTATGGCTTCCTGCGTGAATAAGGCTGTGTGCTTTTCACCACTGTTTTTCATCACAGTAGACTTGGATACTGACAATGCTATCAGCTTAGAAATCCACGAATTTGCAATTTTTGTTCCTTTTATTTGCAGCTTTTCAAAAGTTTTTCAAAACTGTCCTCTGGCTTCTTTCTAGGTTTGGATGCTTTCCAATAACTTTAGTAATTATTTTTTTTAATTTTTAAAATTTTTTTGGCATGGACAGGATCTGGGAATCGAACCTGGGTCTCCAGCATAGCAAGCAAGAATTTTGCCACTAAGCCACTATTGCACTGCCCTTTAATAATTCTTTTTAATGTTGTGTTCAGTTTTATAAGCTTATTTGTGGGAGGCATGACTCATTACTCCTCTTCTATTAGTGGAAGTCAATTCTGTCATGCTATTGATAAAAAACAAAAATCATTAAGTGTATGCATTGATATTATATTGATTATATAATATTAATTAAATATGCTATGCTTTATTTTTGATATATTATATTCAATAGTTTATTTCAGTACTTTTTTGCCTATACAGGATATTTTATTAACATTTATTAAATCTTTGTATGCATGTTTAACTACCACCACAGCTATTAACAGTTCTGTTGAAAGTGTGAGATAAATAAATTGTATGATATAGGAAGTCACTTTAGTTATACAAGGAACTACCAAAAAGTGAAAAAACTTTGGAGTAAGAAAAATTTTTTAACTTCTTAGTTATGAGAGTTTGGAAATTACTTCATCTCTTTACTCCTCATTTCCACAAGCTTAAAGAAATGTAATACATATTTTTGCAATTTGATGTAAATATTATGCAAAAAACATATGAATGACAGTACAGTTTCTATCTATAAATGATGGCTTCTATCACTATCCAAAGAATGCTGTTTTTGAATATTTTCATTAAGAGAAAAAAGAATGTTTGGTGTTAAATACTTTTAATATTGAATATACATATTACTACTGAAGTTTCTTTAATTATTTTTCTTTTAATAAAAGTATCCCCCTTATTCCTTTGTTTCTAATTCATTTTATTTTTCCCAATTTAGACCTCTCCTTAAATAACCTGATAATAACTACCTGAATTATTAGCACTATTTCAAGATCAGTTTTGATAAATTTGTGGATATGCTCTATCCTGTCAAGACGTCTGCTGACAACTGACTTCAGATGCAGAAAGTAAGCCCACT
The DNA here is from genome assembly GCF_023851605.1 of Tamandua tetradactyla. Taxonomy (NCBI): domain Eukaryota; kingdom Metazoa; phylum Chordata; class Mammalia; order Pilosa; family Myrmecophagidae; genus Tamandua; species Tamandua tetradactyla. Next base: position 50,656,718 of record NC_135330.1, read on the forward strand.
CATAATCAGAACAGACTAGTTGTCCTGTAGGCTTGAGTTCAATAAATGATTTATTGTTTTGAGGTAGTTGTAATAAAATGATAGTTAGCTGGCATTTGGAGACAGCATAGGGCCACGTGTCAGACCTGAGATCAGGAATCATAATTAGGAGAAGCACCAGCCCCACTTCAGTAAGGATAAGGGATTAGGTCCAGCAGAATTATGACATAACAGAAACTTTGCCTGAAGCAAGTTCTACCCTCCCAGCCTTCATTGTTGGGACTGTACGAATCCATACTCCTGAGTGATCAGCAGCTTGGGTTTAATTCTCACAGTTGCATTTATATAATATCATCAACAGAAGCTTATGGTATAATCCAATATCAATGTTATTATTAATATTGAAATGAGTGAACTAATTAATTTTATGATATTTTGCACATCATTTTATTTATTAAAGAATTCTTCATAACTTAGCAAAGTATTACAGAAGTATTACACTAAAAACAAAAATAACTACTTATTTGATATAGTTAGATTCATGAAATTCAGGCAATTGTGATGGTTAAGGTTAGGGAGAGTCTGTAGATAATCACATAAGAGGAAAATTAGGTACAAATTCAAAACAAAATACAGTAAATGCAGCTTATAAAGAAAAGAATATAAATTTTATGTTTTAGGTATACAGAAAGATTTCAGAGAGTCTACAAAACTTTTTCTATCAGTTTGCTTTCCACTTTATTCAATAGGTACAGCTAAATTTTAAAGGGAGAAAATATTATTTTGTAACTGACTTTGTAATTTTACTTAGATGTATTTTTAAAAGAACTCCTAGAATCCTGTTAATTCACTCTTGGTATAATAGAATTTTTTTCCATTATAAATGGTGTACAAGATATTTTAGAAAATACATCATATTCCCAAGAAATTGGTTTGTGCCAATAACAGAAGTGGGTTTTATTGAGAAACAAAATACATATTTCTCTGGAAATTGTTTTTATATAGTGAATAGCAAAGTGTCTTAGTATAAAGCTGATGATTCACTGACTATAGTAATTACATTACTTCAAGTGACATGTTAGCATTAAAAATATGCTCTATTACCTGAAAATGAACAATTTTCATTTTATCTCATTGTCAACACTAGTCTCTTTTTGTAAATTAGAGGATGTCAGGCAGTAACTGCTGAATTTGCAGATGTTGAGAGAATGTGGAAATTCGCAATATGCACTTCATCAGGCTGAATAAATATGTCATACATTTCTTGTGTAATATAGAACAAGTTTCTCCTCCATTATTGGATCAAAACTGTGCTGAAAATTTGATTTCATTAACATCCTTTTCAGACATTTCTCTCACCATAAATTTTCCAGTGAAATAAAATATGAGCAATTGGAGTTAAAGACCTAATTTTGAATCATGCCTAGTACATTACCTAGCTAATATTGGTAGGCTGCCGATAAATGTTGGAAACTGAACTACTGGAATTACTATTCCATTCTTATTAAGATTATTGAAACTATATATGTCAGTCTTCGTATTTGATTCTAGAAAGTTGTGCCTTAATTAGAAACATGAAATTACAATTCATTTTTCAATCCTCAAAATATATATTGTATGAAAGCAAGAAAAATAAGCAAAAATAATTAGCTTTTGGCATATGTAATATCTAAAACATAATCATGTGTTATTTCAATTCTCATTGAGAAGTAGTAGGGTTTTTTTTTAACCCTTTATTTACAGTCAAGACTTAAACCAGCTAAAACATTTACCCAAAATGATTTATCAAATATTTTTAATAAATATTCTGTCAAATATTTGGGGGGGCACAGCTTGGATTTGAACCAATATTTAATAATTCTAACTTATTTCTCCTCAAAAATAGTTTTTATGAGAATTGTGAGAAGAGTAAATCCACAGCTCTAAGCCTATAGCATAGACATAGGTAAACATTTCAGAAACTCTAGAAAGTGCTAAGAGTATGCATGTTAGATTGAATTGTGTAATCCAGTGTGGATATGTTCTCTTGATCTTGGTCCTGTTCTGGTGCATGGGACTTGCTGTAAATAAGATCTCTGCAAGATGTTCCTTCAGTCAAAATGTGACCTGGCTGAATCATATTGGGCTTTAATGGGATTACTGAAATTCTTTATAAGCAGAGTAGAAATCGGTCATAAAAATAAGCGAGGAGTAGGGCAAGGGTAGCTCCATGGTAAAATTGTCATCTGACAAGTTGGAGACCCGGGTTTGATTCCTGGAGCCTGCTCATGCCAAATATATATTAAAACAAACAAACACACAGACAAAAACTTCCTTTGGGGTGGTGCAATGGTGGCTCAGTGGCAGAATTCTTACCAGCCATGCTGAAGATCCAGTTCAATTCCCGGACCCTGCCCATGCCAAAAAAATAAAAATAAGCCAGGAGGAATAGCCAGAAGCCAGATGTCAACAGATGAGAAGAGAGAAGAGATGACACCATCATATGCATTGCCACGTGATGGAAAAGCAGAGGAACCCCGAAGATTGCTTGCCAGCCAGTAGATACGGATCCCAGGAGTAAGCATGCCTTCTAGCCTCTGGAAGGTTGAGCCAGCACTGCAGAGTCTTCCTGCAGAGGTTCAAAGTCCTTCACGTGGAACAACAGAAGCCAAAGGATAGGTTAGATGGCGGGATCGGGCTGCCGAGGAAGGAAGAGTGTCTGGCAGACTGATCTCCTCTGAGCCCCAAGGGTCTATGTGGCCAGGTGTCTGGGGTCACAGGCTTAAGGCCAGCTGTGGGTTCCGGCCCAACCTGCAGAGGACGCTCTCCCCCCGAGAACTGCAGCCTTATCCAGGCCGTCCGCGGCTGTGGCCAGCACCACTATCACACCATGGACACCGCGAGGCCCTAGTGCTGGACAGTTCGCCGGCAGTCAAGTAGGAGTGGGACAAGGAGACAGCCCTGCAGCTCCCCGAGAAGAGGGGCTCCTCCCCTCCTGGGGCCTCCAGCAAGACACACCAGGCAGAGAAATCAGGGCCATGGCCGAGACCTCAGGCTGCATGGCCCAGACAGAGCACAGCCTTCCTTGGATGGTAGCCTTGTGGGGCTCGTGCATAGCCTCCACCTCAGCCAACCAAGCTCGACCCCAGCACAGCCCCAGAACACATGAGTGAGAAGCAACTTCAGTCTTCAACCTGGAATGATCCGGTAAAAGATGAGTTCAGTGACTTTACTGAGGGAAACTTCTTGAGGGAAAAGGAAGATGAGAAGAAGCAAAATGCGCAGTTGTGGATCAGTCCTTTGAGCTTCACCCTGGACGGACCTCTAGTAAGAAGAGTGAAAGCAAAGAAGCCAGGAAATCCAAAGAACCAAAACTTCGCAAGAAACCTGGGCCCAAGTCTGCCTGAAAGAAGATGCTCCAGTGCGAGAGGGATGAGCTGCCCACCCTGTTGAAGTCTTGCCCCCAAGGCTGCACAGCCTGGACAGCGGGGCCAGCAGCATGAAGACGCACATCAAGGAGCACCGCGCTAGCAGCATCACGAGTCTCTCCGCTAAGGGCCCTTGCCCACCCCGGCTGCAACCAGTTGTTCAGGATCCACCGAGACACACAGTGCCTTGTGAAGCCCACCCATACCTCTGCGTGACTGGGCGCAGTTACTCATGCAACGAGTGTGAGCAGACCTTCAGTCTCATCCCCCAGATAGGACACTCAGGAGTCAAGACCCTGCAGGATGACAGCTGAGGCTTCCTGAGCTGATAGCTGTTGTCCCTCAAGTACCATACGACCCTGAACTAGGCGGAGGCACAGCTGGACTTCGCCGGCCCATGGCCTCCGCGTTCACACGTTCCTGGTGCTTCCGGTGATGCAGGCGCGGGACAGAGGCAAACCCGGGCGACAGAGCTGCCAGCAGGCCTGCGGGGCCCTTGAGGATGGTGAAGCCCAAGCCCAGCTGAGCCTGGCAGGTACTATGGGACGTCAAGCAGCCCAAAGATACCAGGTGTTTGAATATTGTTTATAGACAGGTTTAATAGCTCTTCCCATCAGGCCCGGCTGGGTCTGAGAATTGAAGGTGGGCAGACGCGGGCTCAGCCTCCGGCGAGGCTCTCGCAGGCTTTCAGGCCTCCTCGCTGGCCTAACCATCGAGTTTTCTACGAACACGGAGTAACTGGGAGCCAGAATCACATGGTAAATCGATTTCTCCTCCTTAGTAATAATCAAGGATATTTGTAGCCACTTTTTGGTGTGACAAGAGCTTCATGGTTATGCTTGTAATAAATTATTCACAAAGTTAAAAAAAAATAAAAAAAACGTTTAAGCCAACCCCATTGTATGGTATTTGTTGAGCAACTGGGAAACTAAAACAGTATGATGAACTTGCAAATTGATTTATAAATAATTATGTATTTCTATGATGCTTGTTATTATATCCATTATTATAGATGCATTTTGTTCAGTTTTTTTTGTGTTTGTCAATTTTCTCAAATAACCTTCCTCCACTTCTCTTATGAAAGAAGGGGTTTCTTGGTTTATGCAGGGATAAATGTATGAATTACGTTTTCTTGTGACATTAGTAAAATGAAGGAGCTTAGATTCATATCTGCCTTTGGGAATGACTTAGCTAGCATGCATTTGGGTCTGCGTACCGATTTGGGGAAAAAATTGGCCGTTTTTCATCCCTCATTGGCTGCAGCCTCCTTAATCTTTGCCACGTTCTCCATCCCAGCCAGCTCATTCTACTGTGGGGTACATCACGGAAGAGCACTGGTTCTATTTAGAAGATAAGCAGAAATGAATTTTATCAAGACCGAGAAAGAAACACTGTTTCAATCTCTACACTATCTCAGCACCTAGTACATCATCTGGTATTGCAAATATTTGCTGACGAAATTAATTGCCTGTGGATCTGAGCTTCTCATCTAAGGGGATAATAGCACTACATAAAACAAAGAATATAAGATAAAGTGCAAGAAACTGTCCAGTTTGTAAAAAAAAAGATATACGGTTCCAGGAAAAAAAGATTAAACTATTGTCCTTAGGGATGTAGATATCACAGGAAGGTGTGGATGCAAAATGGTGAAAAACTTCAAAATAAATTCGGGCAAGCATATTAGAATCTAAGCATGAATATTAAAAATAATATCCATATTGCTATGCCATTTTCCAAAATAAATACCTAGCTATTTTTACTTCTGTGAGATAGATATATTTCAGTTCCAAAAACAATATAATTTACCTTTAGAGACCACTTAGTAAATATGTATTTGTATATGCTGTCAACATTCGTGAGGAATATGTGATACTTTATTAGACTGTTCTCATATTTCCACCTCATCTCAACACAATTATTTACTTGAAAATTTTGATGCACTCTTAGCAAACATAAAGACGTTTTTCAACAATTAATGTATGTGAAACACCTTTGTAAACACTATGGTGCTCTGAGTCGTTGCTATTATGATTATTATTAAAATAAAGAAAATGAAGGTAGAGTTATTATTAAGTCTATTCAACATGACCAAATAAAATTGGAATTGATTTTTTCTTCCTGAATTTCATAATATCAGCCCAACCACAATCTATTTATTTACAATTTGATTATTCTACATCAACTGTAGCCTCTTTTGGATTATATAAATTAATTCAAAACAACTTTTTTTAGTTCTGACTTATTTCCTAAATTATTTGATAAATTTAAACTCTTATTTTACTTCTTCCGTTCAAAATCTCCAGACTGGATGATTACCATAAATTCATAAAAGAAAAAAAGTGAATATCTTAGTGAAAATTGTAGAATTCTGACATAGTAGGTCTTTCTCTAATTTCATTCTGCAAGGTAAGCTTTAGCTTCCTTAATAGAAAGAATCTCTTAAAGTGTTTGAAACTGCTACCAATATGCATTTGTCTGGTTCATAGACTACTCAGCTCACACCTAGCTCCCATGAGTCCATATTTCCTTCTGGAATGTTTTCAACAAAAATTGTATCATAATTGTCTAATGATGTTCTGTTTTTAATTTATTTTTTTTAATTTTTTCACGTGGGTAGGCAGTGGGAATTGAACCCGGGTCTCCAGCATGGCAGGCGAGAATTCTGCCACTGAACCACCATCACACCACCCTTGTGATGTTTTAATGGTTTCAGAAGAGGTAATTTACCTTTTCAATTAGAAACCTTTAATCTAGGGATTGCATCAGGGTCATCCTGTTTCTAAGACGTCTAAGGTATTCTGAAGAGCATACTACTTTGTCTAAAGAGGTATATTTATAATATTTCTAGAATAATTATTCAATAATAAAAGCCTCTTCACATTTGACATTTTAAGAAGAGAGTTAAGGTGACTTAGACAGTGATGTTTGAGTAAATCAATAATAAAAATAGTAATCTGTTAGAATTACCAGCGTGAGATCAGTGTATAAAAGGCTAGTTATATATATCTTGATTCCATTTTCCCCTTATCGAGGAAGAAGTTTAATATCTAGTTATTATAAATAATATCTAGTTATTATAAATAAAATTAAAAAGTTCAATATCTAGTTATGCGGCATAGGAGCAAGTGCTTACAGGCAGCTGGCCGGTGAGGACTTGTAGCAGACTTTGTCAGTAGATTGTCAATGATAACAGGTGAAAACCAGGAGAAAAATGTGAAAAACAAGCACCTGAATCAAATCAGTAGGCATTCTGTTAGTAAGTTTATGCTGCTTAACTGGCTGTGTTTACTGACTGTTTACTGCAAATAGAAAGCTAAAAACTACAAACATTAAGGACCATGTCATGCTGTGACTTAAAAAAAACAAAAACTGAGTTATTAAATTAACTAAATGCAAATCAACTATTCACCTTGAATTATAATAACTTAAAATTATCTTACAAATGTTATTTTGGGGATTTTCAAATTCAAATCTTTATTCTAAATTTGGTGTCAATATTCCATAAAATATAGTTGTTAGTTATTTTGTTATTGAGACTGTGTGCAAGTAAACATATCTCCCAAGAAAATTATTTAATTAATTTTATTTCACAACTACAGATGGATTTTGCAATCATTCTTTTGAAGGCTAACGTAACAATTTAAGGTCAGTGGATAAAATACATAGCAAGGATATTAGTTAGGAGATAGTTTCCAGTGCTATAAGAGAGACCACAGTGGATTTTAAAAAGATAAAAGTTAGTTTTACTCCCAAATTTTTGTACTTTTTCTTCTGAAATCCTCAACGCATAAGACTTTCAAAGGCTCTGGTGGCTATTCCAAACTGGACCTCTTCTCATGGGACTAAAATTGGTGCAGCCACCCTGGAAAACTGTTCAATAGTATCTACTAAAACTGAAAATGTACATACCCTATAACTTATCACAAATGTTCAAGTATATTCCCAACAGAAATATATATTTACCAAAACGCAGAGCCTAGAATGTTCATAGTAGTACTGTTTATGACATCCCAAAGCTGGAAAATAGTGTGATGGTCAGCAACAGAAGCACGAATAAAGCAATAGTGTTATACTCACACACTAGAATACTGTAGAGCAAGGAAAGTAAATGCACTGAAACTACTCACAAAAAAATAAGGATCAAACTGAGAAGCATAAAGACGTTTGAAAGAAGATGGACACAAGAAGAGCATACTACTATATGTGACTGCATTAAATAAAACAAAATTAAATAAAATAAAAAAACATGTCAAGATAATCTATGCTACTAAAAGTCAAAATAGATATTACCCTGAATGGGGGAGAGAAGCCATGGAAACTAGAAGGGACCATAACAGAGTTTATGGAATACCCAAACTGTTCTGTTACTTGATATAGATGTGTTCTACATCTGAGCATTCATCAACCTGTATACTTTGACATGTACCTAATCTGCAAATGTACATATCAATAAAATCTAAACAGAGAAAAAGAAAAAAAGTAGTTAGATCAGCTTATCTATGGTCATATTTACAGTGTGCCAGTAGGAAGTTGAGAAAGGAGGAAGCAGAGAAAATGACCTTTCCCTTTAGCCATATGATTTGGAATTGAATAAATAATGCTTAGTCCTATTCCTTGACTGTAATCTAGTGTCATGGTCATAATTTGCTTAAAGAAAGACTTGGAGATGTGGCCAATTTTCTCAGCCACATATTCAGCTGCAACTCTGATGTTCTATTACCTGAGGATAAAGGAAAACATGGAAGTTGGGGCTCGACCGACAGTTTCTGCCACCATGGGTCAAACCTTTTTCCCAGAAAAATGGCGTGCTGGTTTCAAACTGTTGCGTATCCCAGCAAAGTCTTGTTCTTTAATCCTGATTCAATATTGTTGGGTGGGACCTTTTGATTAGGTGGTTTCCATGGAGATGTGTCTCCACCCATTCAGCATGGGTTTGCTTACTGGAGTCCTTTAGGAGGACTTTTCCCATTTTGGAAAAAGCTTCATAACTGACACAGACAAGAGACCTTTGGAGATGCAGAAGGAAAACGCCCCTGGGGAAGCCTTTGGAAATGAGAAGCCAGAAGAAAAAACTAACAGATGTCATCATGTGTCTTTCCAGCTGACAGAGAAACCCCAAATGTCATTAGCCCTTTCTTAAGTCAAGGTACGTTACCCTGGATGCCGTAGTTTGGACATTTCTATGGCCTTTGAGCTATAAACTGGAACTTAATAAATTATTTTTTAAAAAGCCATTCCATTTCTGGTATATTGCATTCTGGCAGCCTTAGCAAACTAAAAAAAGATTGGTAAAATTATTTTTCAGTAAAAGTACTACTTCTTAGTGCTAAAATTTTATTATAAATTGAAGTGAAATTTAAGGGACAATGAAGGTGCAATTCACACAATGCAAAGAAATGTTGATAAAACATGAGAAAATTATTGGTATCTTAGAAAAAAGGAATAAATTATTGGTATCTTAGAAAAAAGGAATAATCACAAAAATTACCCACATCAGTTTTCTTGTAGACTCTTTTGTTTAAGACTATATAAAAAGGTTCTTGTGTTTGAGGTATTTTTATATGTATCGGGAGATTATGATCTCATCTGGAGAATTGCTCTATGTAGATTATTTTAAATCAGTCGTAGCATCTATATAGAAGAGATAACTGATTTGATTAATAATGCTGTTATATAGCTTGAGAGTTAAAATCATACATCTACATCAGATATTTTTTTGGGGGGGGATGTATGGCCCGGGAATTGAACCTGGGTCTCCAGCACGGAAGGTGAACACTCCACCACTGAGCCACCCTCCACTTACACCAGATTGTTTATATTCTTTTAGTAGTTTGTGGCATCAGGCTCTCAAAAAATGTTTGTTTTATTAAAATATCCTGTGGACTGGCTCTAGTACTTTATTTTTATATCATTGTTTTGTTGGCCAATGAATTTCCTATGCTTTGTGTTATTTAAAAATGAGGCAATTAAATGTAAAGCTACGCAAGTATGTTTTTGTGGTATTTTTAAAAATAATTAGTGAACAATTTAAAACATTTAATTGTGTGACTGCATCATATGTCAGGCAAAATAAAAGGTAAAAACTATGGATGATGCTGAGACAACTTTCCCTTAAGATTGAGCACTAGGTTATCTTTATCATTTGAATGGGTAAAACTGTAGGAAATGATGTAAGATAATTAGTTAGCCAGTGTCTCATTCATAGTAGAAAATATGGAAGTCTGGAATATTTCCCGGTACCATTTCTTTTAAATTAAAATATAAGGCAGCCATCATATTGGTCACAATATCAATTAATGATCTGTTCAAGCAAGTAATACAAAGGAGCAAAAGAAGCCATGCATGAAACAAAGGGTGTGACAAGGAAGTTGGCCAGTATGATAGCACATAGCCCACATATAAAGGGAATATCTTTTCCCCTGGCCAATTGTCAATATGTAGAAAGTGAGCTTCCAGGTTCTCAATGAGAAACTTCAGGGACTTGCAAAAAATTTCCCACTTTTAAGAAAGTGGCAATTAAGTTAGTTTTTAAATAGATAAAATAGATCTGAAAGACAGACCTGCTTATGGACCATCAGATTGCAAGCTTTGCATTTTATTTCAAAGGGTATGATAAATAGATAATTTCAAGTTAAGTATATGCAACTTCAATGAATTTTATACATTGATTTTCATTACCCTTGTCATTTACTTATATTAATTTTGAGTCTTTCTATTGAGATTTTGAGACTAAGTAACTCTAGAATATGTAAGCTCGATAGAAAATCTGCATTTGCCTTGCAAAACTTTACATATGCATAAATGTGTAAAAAGAAGTGTTCTTATTAAAAAGCATTTCCTCTAAGTGTGCTGTTAAATTTTTAAAACTTAAGTATCTTTTTCCTTACTCTAAATTTCATCTCATACTTTTGATCCAATTTCAGACCTGGAAAAATATTTTTAATCATGATATTGTTAATGAACTTGCATTAACAATTTTACCACTTCTAAAGATTACTAATTATATTCTCTACATATTTATTTGTCTTGCATTTTTTTTCATTCAGAAAATCTTCTCCATATGAACATTGGTATTTGAGAAAGAAGCAATAAATCATGGAAATAGGTGGAAAGCCTAGAACTACGGGAGTGGAATCAGGGACATTAGATAGAAAATGTGTTAGGAATGGGAATTGGCTAGACCAAATTAGTGGCTGTGTTAAGTAACAGAATATGAGCTAGATTTAAAAATAAATAGGAAGGGAATGATGTTACCAAAACCACAGAGACACTGAGTTCCATTTCCTCCCAGAATTTTTGAAACACAAGCAAAAATTGGTGCAATCTTCTTTCTGACAACTCTGGAAAACAGTAAGAGAGTTAAAAGGTTGGAGTAACTGGATGAGCACCAAATCAAGGAAAAGTCAATTAAGTATGGTGGGAAGAACTTGTGACACTTTTGTGGGTCCTTCCTTCTCCCTCTCCCAGGTTTGTCATAGGGCTAACCCATGCTCCTAGTGTAGGTCCTGGTCCCCAGTTCTGGAGGAAGCAGATTACATCTGTGCAGATACTGCATGCATATACATTTGTACCAGTCTGTCTGGTGGTAGTCTAAAGGACTGAATCAGAATACTCGCCATGTGGCCTTTCTATCCCACAGTTTACCTTATGCATAGAAGAAGTATGCAGAGCAGATGGTGTACCCCCAGAAAAGGGGTCTAGTTGTTGCTACCTGGGGCAAAGTTTTTCTGAATTTTGGATATGAAGTATGGGGCATGAGAATTTGGTAGAGAAACTGATTCCTTTGGAAAGGACTTCTTCATATCCATGTAGATTGGGAATTCCTAGGACTAAGCATGTGAGCCCAGGAAAAGACACATGCATAGAAAAAATCAGGGAGTACCGTATGCTTTTGCCTTAGGCTTTTCTTTAGATACATTATAAGGAATGCTAAGCTCTGAAGATCACTCACAGAGGCTAATATTGAAAGACCAAGAAAGGCATTTTGCTGCTGTTGTTGTTAAGCTCCCGGCATTCAAGGGAATCTCTGTCATAATAGCTGGATAAAAGCTTAAGAAACAGAAATTTCATGACTAATTACCATAGATAACACATTAAAATATTTTAAAAGTTCAGCATACAGCAAAATATTAGCAGATATGCAAAGAAACAATACCTTTCTTTTCTTGATAAAGGTATAAGGGTTCATCCAATAATCAAAAATAAAATAATCTTTAGGTAAAGACAAACTCGTAGGTTTGTTTTCATAGTTTATCTATTCGGCTGAAGGAGCTGATTGGAGAATATCTGTACACTTCAGTCAAGGTCTTCAGGTCCTTTAAATTCAAAAGTTTTATGCTAAAAGGTTTTGAATGAAGTTAATACCCTTGTATTGATTTGTTCGTTTTCCACACTTTAGTCAGCAATATCCATTTCTGGAAATTAATTGAATTGATTAACTGTAACACTTGCTGGCAAATCACAGAGATATGGATATTAAGTATTTGGGAGTGGGGATGAATATAGAAGCCCCCTTTCTCGCCTTGTACCAGTTTATTTTAGATGCACGGGATCTGGTTCCGAAATTACATTTTGACGATTCAGAAATGTAACTACCCTTCTAGAACATTTCAAACATTTTGAATGTTAGAGTTGACTGAAGATATTTTCTGGTAGATCAACCACTCAGATAATTGAAATTAAACTCCCTAAAGAACATGGCAATTCTAGTTCACAAGCTTAGAAAATAAAATGCATAATCAATAGATAGTAAAACATAATGCTGATAGTGGCATATGGTGCTAAATATCTAAGAAGGTGCCAGTTGGTCATAAATGGGCATCTATCAAATGACATTTAAATTAGCATTATATTTAATTCTCTTGAGTAAATGATAAAAAAACATCTCTGCTATAGAGTGTTTCTGACTATTATAGAAATCCATAAACCATTACCAAAATAATGCTTATTCACACACATGCAAAGGCTTTGTTACAAATTGAAAGGAAATGCTATTTACCACAAATACCATTCTTTATACACTATGCTAAGAATTGAAAATGCTATATGATGGCTTCTTTTACACAAGTTTGTAAATACTGAACAATTTTAATGTTTCCTTTTTTGGCAGTGTTGGTTTATGATGAGTCTGCCCCACTATACTACTACTATTTCCAGTGGTAAAAAGTATATCATAAAATTTCACACTAATAGTCAATAATATTTTGTTATAACTATATATAATTTGAGGGTGAAAGGGTCAGAAATATGTGGCTCTAGAGACAAGTGTGACCATTAGAAAGGCATTTGGGTGCCAGTTCTTTGTTTTGACATTTGGAATTGGCATGCTCTTAATCTGGTATTCATTTCCTGTTTGTCAAAATAATCTCATTTTTCTATTGCTGCATATTCACTCCTTTAATTCGGCTGCCTGATCCTTCTAGGTATTTAATGACCCTGAAAGGAACTGCTTTAAGTAATCTCTGATTTTCATCTATTTTATATTTCCATCTCACTTTTAATATAGGTAGAAAGTGTACAACAATATCATGGACAAATAGCCTTAGAGAATGATCCTTGGTTGACAATTCAGTCCCTCACAAAATCTGTACTTATTCTTAATTTTAGGAGAAGGACTTTAGCAAAATTAATGAGGAAAAAGTTATAGAAGTTAGCGATGACTTAAGGTCACCAAATTAACTCATTGGTAGAATTGCCTCTACTGACCTTAACCTCATTCTTTCCTCTTTTGGTCTCAGTAGCTATAAATTCCCCTCACTTTATTAAAATGATTAATATTGACCTACTTTTCTTCCTATCTCAATCATGAATTTCTCAGGAGACTTTTACACCGAGAAAGACTATCAAGATATTTCCTCCCCCAAAATATGGCTCTTTTCCCATAAAAATATGAGACCATATCATAAATTACAACAATAGTTTGTTCTTAGATATACCCATAAGGGAGTTCTACAACTAAATGATAGCTTTACTTGGATTTGAGTTTCTAAAAAATATTTATGTATAATTTCAAAGGCAAATTAGAACAGAATTTTAGCCAAATACTTTTTAGAAAAATACAAGGCAATGTGATACAATTACAAAATGGTATGACTCTAATGATATAGTATGGCTTGATATAAATAGGAAATAATTAGCAATAGTTATAAATATGTCCATATCTTTGAATATACATTTTCACAAATCCTGGAGATTTATTTTGAACGTATAATTTATAAAACACTATAAAGCAGTGTGCTTACAGCAATATTATGAATAATGTCAAAAATTATTATTGATTAGAATGATTTCCAAAATTACATGCAATTATTAGTTTGTGATCATTTATAGATCACAATAAAGAATACAAAAATATCAAAATCTTAAAGTTTTTTTAAAAAAGAATACATGAAAGCAGGCACACTAAACATGCATACATATATATACAGATTATGATAAGCAATATTGGAAAAAGTAGATTAAATGTGGTTAAAGAATTTTACTGGTCTATTCTTTCTCCTTTATTTCAAATATGTCTTTCTTTTGGTCCTAATGTTCTGCCAAACGTCAAAAAAATCATTAAATGTTTATTAATATAACTTTTAATAATCCCAATGATAAGAACACATATGTAATATTTGTGCAATAATTAGTATTTATGAAAGTAGCATCCTTGGGAATAACTTCTCTATGATGTGGTTTTGTATTTCACCACTATTTTTCATTCATGACTTTGAAATTAGTAGGAATGTATTTTTTAGTGATTCTTATAAATTGTATGATATTTGAAGGAAAAATATAGTTCTCTCAATATAATAAATGGTTATAAATGCCTTTTTTCAATAAAGCTAAATAAATATGGGAAAGAGAATTATGTGTTCTTAATAGTACTATCAGGTTGAAATCAACAATTATAATGTGAACATAAAGTCACCAAAGACTTTCATTTTCCTTATAAAATAAATTATTGAATTTTCTTTTTCATTTCCTTTCACTTTCCTTCCAGGTGTGAAGGGTTATTTTTAAGTGCAAGACTTGTGATTGTCATTAAGTTGGTCACTAGGAAATTTTAAAGAACAGATTATGTGTGTGTTAATGTTTTAAATTACTTCTTTATTACTGTTAAGATTGAAAAGATAAATTTGCATTGTTATCAAGGGAAAAATAATTGCATATCCTATGTTTTAAATCCTGTATGAGTTTAGTATAAAAGCTTATGAGATATATTTAATTATGACCACTTTATAGATAATAAATGAACAAAAATTAAGAACATTTAAATTATTAAAGAAACTAAAATCTACTCACACTCATATACAGAACATTTTACCTATTGATAAAATTGATACCTTTACTGTACACACAATTTTTTCATCAGATTTACTGAATAAACATTAGCATATATTAAAATTCAATATTTTATGACTTTTGTTCTTTGAACTTTGACACCAAAAACAGTTTTATAGCACCGTGATATTTAGAGATATATTTTCAATTCTGCTAAAAATATCCCCCGTTCCCCTTTGCAATTCATCCCTTTTCTCTTCCACAATACTGGCAATAAAGGCCATCGTTTTTTTTTTTTTTTTACATATAGAAAGAGATTTATTATAAAGAATTGGTGGGCTGGCAAGTTCAAACTCCACAGGGGAGGCCATGAGTTGGCAGCTCTGATACAGGTGAATCTGAAGATCAATTTTTTAAAATATTTTTTGACAAATCTTCACACATATATGTTCCATACATGGTGTACAACCAATGGCTCAAATTTCATCACAAAGTTGTGTACTCATCACTATGATAATTTTTTATAATATTTGCATCACCCCAGATAAAGAAATAAAAAGAGAAAGAAATCATATATACCATACCTCTTACCCCTCTCTCTCATTGACCACTAGTATTTTCATATGACCAATTTATTTTAACCCTTATTCCCCCTAATATTTATTTTTTAATCCATACCTTTTTACTCATCTGTCCATACCCTGGACAGTTCACTTGCAAGTGAGTTCACTTGCTAAGTATGCTTAGAAAGAGAGACCACATCTGAGCAACAAAAGAGGTTCTCTGGAGGTGCTGCTTAGACCTAATTTTAAGTAAGCTTAGTCTGTCTTTTTCAGGAATAAGTTTCATAGGGTCAAATCCCAAGATTGAGGACTTGGCCTATTGCTTTGGTTGTCCTCACTGCTTATGAGAATATCAGAAATTTTCCAAAAAGGAGAGTTGTATATTTCCTCCTTTCTCCTCAGTCCCTCAAGGGGACTTTTGTAAATAGTCCTTTAGTCACTGACCAAATTACTCTGGGATATATCGGGGCACTACAATAATGTGGACAAACTAACAAAATCTCACTCTCTATTCAAGATGCCATGTACTTATGGCATTCAACTAAACTGACCATGCAAATTAAATTAGGTAATGCACTACCCAAAATACAAATTTTGCACCAAATAAACATCTCTTCCGTTGGTTTCACACAGAAGTTGAAGTCTCAAAATTTGGACGATATCATCCTTTACTCCATATTCTGCTCTACTTTAATCCTATCCAGATCAGCTTCATTTATATCTCTACTCGAAGTTTGATCCCTCTTTCAACTTTTTAAACAGTTCCTTTATAGGGTACTGCTTACTTTCGTAGCTTCAGAGCTCTATGAGTCTCAAGCGTCACATAAATCCCTGAAATTTCTGAGAATGTCTAGGTTATATACAAATAGCTCAGTATCTCAGAATTTAGAAATAGCAATTATAACTCCTGAATATGCATGACTGCTGTAAGAGCTTACAATCTAGGATTCTTTACAATAGGCCCCAACCTGATAATTCATGCACTTGACTTCAGTTCACTGAGTTTTTATATTGTAGTTAGTCCATATGATCGAGGCAAGATAATATTTGTCTTTTTATTCCTGACGTTTCATTCAACATACACTCCTTAAGGTTCATATACCTACTTGCAAGCCTCACAATTTCATAAAGACATTGTTTATTGCCCCTCAAATTTTGCCTATGCCAAAATGTCTTCTTACTAGAATCAAACATTATCTAGGCTTTCAAATATAGCCTCTCTCACTTGGTTTAATGCATTTAGGAGTCATGCATGTTATTGATTGCCTCAGTAGTTAATTTCTTTTTCTATTGATAAATAGCACTCCATTACTAGTTGAAGGAACTGGGGGTATTTTTGTTTTGTGATTAAGCTGCTGTGAACGTTTGTATAGAGATTTTCATATGCATATACCTTTTCATTCTATTGGGAAAATACCTGGAAAGAATGATTGGTTGTATGGCAAGTGTAGTTTAAAAACCCCATCCCCCCAAAGTTTTTAAAAATCACTTACAATTTTGCATTTGTATCGCCAGCACTTGTTTTGCATCCTTTCTAGCATTTAATAATCCAGGTTTAAATTGGGGTCTTTGTATTTTAATACTTTGTATTAAAGTATTCTGTATTAATTTATAGTTCTTTAAATATCTGCATACAATCCCTTTCTAGTGAATATTTTCTTCTTTTGCACTTTTAATGGGTTGCTATATTATTATTACTCAGGCAGAAGCCTAAATCATAGGGCCTGATCTTTACTTATATGTCATGGTATTTCTAAACAAAATAATTATTTTTAAATTTCTATTTATGCACATTCTTCTTCATTAGAGTTTTATACTTTTGTATTTCAACCAGAAAGGAAGAAGAATGCTTTTTTTTTTCACAGATACACTAATAGAAGTTGCCCTCCATTTTTCAGTTAAAGCCAAATATTTATTTATCGAGTATGCAAAATATCAGGTAAATTCAAATGGAGATATTCTAAAAATAACTAGCCTATAATTTTCAAAATGTGACATTATAAATGATATCTAAAATATGATGAATTGTTTTATAAAATGATTGAGGAGATATGAAAATTTAATGCAGGTGTAACTGTTTATCCTGGATTAGATACTGACTAGGAAAAAAAGTATATAAAACATTGTTATGAGAATTGAAAATTTTGAAAACAAACCATAGATTGTATAATAATATATTGTAAATGCAAAATGTACTGATTTTAAAACCTGCTGTAGCTATATATTAAAGCATGTTTAACTATTTCCTTCTGACAAATGGGGAGTTAAAAACATGAGCAACAACCTGGTATGCAGAGATAAGAATGAAGTTGATCAGGTCAGGAGTAATGTAATTCAGAAAGCAGGGATAAAGAAAACACTGTCTTTATTTTAGAACCTCATCTACACTCTGAGACCAAAGGAAGAAAGGTTTATTTTGTCCAGAACCTAAATTTTATGTAGTACATAAACTAACTTAGTCTGAATAGGTCATTTAAACAATGCAAACACATGGAACCTAGAATAAGAATGAGCACGTTTATCAGCATTGCCAAATACAACAACTGTTAAAGAAATTGAAAAAGACATCAGGTTTTAATTACCAATAAGAAGGAAGCCAATAAGGTAAATCAGAATATAGGAGTAAGGAGGACATTGTATTTTAGAACTTCATATACTCTATGTAACCAAAAGACCAGAGGTGTATTTTTTCTAGAACCTACAATTTTTGAAGCCTATACTCTAACTCAACCTGTATGGATAGATCATTTAAATATCCCAAACACAGGGACCCAAGAATGGGAATGAGGGCTTTGTAATTCTGTGTAGCTCAATGTAATGTCTGGATATGTCCCAGAGTATGTTACATTGATCAGATCATTAAAAAGTATTGGTGAAGTCCCCCAGGGATGGGAAAATAAAAAGGGAATTATTAAATTTTAGCACTGTGGAAATTCCTGAAATGCTCTCAAACATTCGGAACTCCCAAGTCAATAGTCCAAGCCCTTGATCTTGAGTCTTGGTCTTGTGAAACTTATTTATGTAGCAGACATGCTTAGCTGACTTATAGCTGTGTCTAAGTTACCTCCAGAGGACCTCTTCTGTTGCTCAGATTTGGCCTCTTTCTTTCTAAGCCCAACTTTTCGAGTGAAATCGTCACCCTCTCCCCCTACATTGGACATGGCACCCAGTGGTGGAAATCTCCCTAACAATGTGGGATATGAATCCCAGAGATGAACCTGGCCCTGGTACCATGGGATTTACAATGCCATAATGACCAAAAGGGGAAAAGAAATGTAACAAATAAGGCATCAATGGTTGAGAACGTTTAAATGGAGTCAAGAGGCTATCCCCATGAACGCTTCGGCTAGATATTGCTACTTATCATGGTTTACCAAAACCCAACCAAAATCATTCCCTCCAACTCAAAAGAACACCTAGGGCTTTATTTGAGATTCTGTAAGCTGCGATTACTTTCCAGAAACCTACAAGCCCAAATAGGTTCCAAGGTCATAGAAGTCCTGAAACCCAGAGAGGACAGCCTCTCCAGAGCATCAACTAGTTCCATCCCCCATCCCATAATATCAGCAGCCCTTTCCAAATACCCCCTAAGATTGATAGAAAGATCAAGGGAGAAAGTAGAGTTATAACAGAAAAGATAGGATTTAACAAATGAGTATGAATGCTGAATCATTATATTGATTTTTTTTAGTCTCCAGTGTATTGGAGCAGCTGAAAGTTAAAACCTAAAATTGTGGAATTGTCTAAAATCAAATCAAAATCTGAAATTTTGTCTACAGTTAATTGTTCATGGTGCACTTTGAAATTTATGGCTTTTTTGTATATGTTATTTTTCACAATTATAAAAAAGTGAAGAAAAAAACCCTAAATGTTAAAAAAAAAAAAAAAGAACGCCTTTAATCCTGTTTAGCTTAATGTAATGATGGATACATCCCAAACTATATTAAGCAGATAATAAAAAAAAGTAT
The DNA here is from genome assembly GCF_023851605.1 of Tamandua tetradactyla. NCBI lineage: Eukaryota > Metazoa > Chordata > Mammalia > Pilosa > Myrmecophagidae > Tamandua > Tamandua tetradactyla. Next base: position 50,675,900 of record NC_135330.1, read on the forward strand.
TGGCAAAATCCCTTGAGGGAATGGGAGAAAAATCTGGAGCTATTAAACTTTACTATAGGGGAAACCCCTGATACTGTGACAAACACTAGGGACATCTGAAGTCAATAGGTCAAGCATTTGATCTTGAGGCTTGTTCTAGTGAAGTTTATATATCTACTGGAGAAGCTTAGCTTACCTGTAGGTATTCTAAGAGTTATTTCTGGAGGACCCCTTTTGTTCCTCAGATGTGGCCTCACTATCTCTAAGCCCAACTCTACAAGTGAAATCATTGCCCTCCCCTCTATGTGGCACATGACATCCGGGGGTGAAAGTCTCCCTGGCAGAGTGGGAGATGACTCCCAGGGATGAGTCTGAGCATCATGAGTACCATGGGATCAATAATGCCATCCTGACCAAAAGCGGGAAAAGAAATGTAACAAATAAAGTATTAGTAGCTGAGAGAGTCCAAATAGAGTCGAGAGGCTACACTGGAGGTCACTACCCACCGTAACTTGCCAAACCCCAATGAAAACCACTCCAGCCAATCCTATAGAGCCCCCAGGGCATTATATAAGATACTACAAAGAGTCCAGGCTCTAGGGTAACTTTCCAGATAAGTCCTGAAATGGAGAGGGGCCAGTCTTTCCAGAAAATCTCTGCCAGACTGGTAAACATTGAACAGAAAATAACAGTAGAAAATGATATTAGCTAGACAATGATAGTAGATACCAGGGCATCATAAATTAGATGAACTCAAATCCACCACCTAATGACCAAGTAGAAGAAAATATAGGCCAATTCCTAGGCACTTTTATTATTATTATTTAAACAGCAGGCTCTAATATCCTACATAAGATATCTGGCTTCCCAAACAAACAACTGAAAAAAAAAAAAAAAAAGATTCAAGAACTACATAAAATCTAACAATAAACAACAAACAAAAACAACATACATAATCAAGAAAGTAATCACAAGAAATATAATCAGATATGATGCAGTTATGAGAATATTCTGAGAGGTGATTGAATATAACCATAATTTATACAGCAAAGGCTTCAAGGGAAAAGAATGTCTGTATAATTGTGAGTGAGAACCTCTGAAATTTTCTCCCTACTTATCTCATTTACTTCACCAAGTCCAAATGTTGGATGAGATCATTAGTAGACACAACTTAGCTGAGAAAAGAATTAATGAACTTGAAGGAGAGGTCAATGGAAATTATACAAACTAAATTAAAAATATTTATAATGATTGTGAATCATATTGTAATGTATATTATAACATATTTTTCCTATTCAAATATTTCAAATTTTGAAATTATTAATCATATTTAAAACTCCAGACCTACTTTGATTCCTAAAATAAAATAAAATAATATTCCCTCTATTTGACACTCACACTTTAAACAACAATTCATAAAAATAGAATTTAAAATACTAACTGGAATTCTTATGTTCAGTGGTCTTATTTTTTCTTTAAAGTGCAAATGACAGACCACATTCATGTGTTAGATTCAGAGAGCACTCTTTTTTGAAATTCAACCTTATCATTAGCTGAATTAAAATAGAAATTCAGCATTTAAAATAATCTTTGATTCTAGCTTAAATCACTTGACTTATATTATTGTTATGAGCTCAAGACTTCAAAAGAAAAATCCATCAATTAATGAATAATGGTGATCCATATTGAATACAAATATTGGCTTTGATTGGGCAAGAAAGCTTGATTCACATCCCAAATGTTCATTATATTCACATTTTTGTATTTTGCTTTGGAAAATATATTTTCAATGTTAATCTATTTGGAAAAAGTCAAGAACATTGAGTCTTCCTCAATAATACATTTTCCTTCATCCCAACCATATTTATTTGTATTAATGCTATTTTGAAGCACTCACTGCTCCCATTGCTAGAGACTTTTATAAAGCAGAGCATGCACTTTCCTTCAAAAGTAAACAAACAAAAGCATAAGTTAAAAGAAAGAAAGATAAAGTGAACCAATCACCACTGATTTGAAGAGTGTAAGAATAAAAAGCTTTGATGTCAGTATTTGTTTCCTTTCCACTGTAGTGTTATATTAGAGTCTTACTGTCTCTATATATGCCCCTGTGAATGGTTCAAAAGGGAAATTCTGTCCTTGTTTTCATTTATGCTTTGGGTCTGGTTATTTTTATTATATTTTAAAATTCTTAAACTTGAGAACTGTAGAGTAAATGAGCACTGTTACATTTCAGATATGTGAGATGCTTAACATATAATGCTTTCTTAACAAAACTTAAAAAAAATCACGTCATTACTCTAGAATATGTTCTTAACCATTTACCTACTCGAACAAACTCAGAATATGAATTGCAATAACTGTGACCCATCTAGAAGAAATTAAGCACGAGTTGAAAAATTTTTTTCCTGAAAACTGCCTCGTATTCTTAGCATTGAAGGTTTATAAGCAAGACAAACAGTAACAATTCTGGTGAGATTTTTTTTTAATCTATTTTTATTAAATTAGAATAAGGATTTTAAAATTATAGAAAAAAATATAAAACTTTGCAAAGTTACCTAATATGTAGACCAATGTGTTTGCATTGGTGTCTCCCTTTTCCCTTACCAATCTATTCTCCAAATATTCAAGTGAGTATGCTGAAGATATTTTTCAATTTAAAGCAGAATTTTTTATTCAATACAAAGATGCTTTCAAATTTAATCTAGAGTTCCAGCTGGGACAGAAACTGAAGTTATGACAGTTACTCGTCTTGAAAGATTATTTTTACCTTATTTTTGGCCAGGATCAAAAGTAGAAATGTTAGAAATATTTCAGTAAAAATCTGTTCAATTTGCAATTCAATATGGAAAGCATATCACTTTCAGAATCTTTTAAATACACCATAGATGTTTTTCACATTTTTAATTATAATTACAGCCCAAGTACACACATTTAGAATATTATTATAACAAAGTTCTTTTCTTGCTTGTTTGCATTTATTTATATTCTTTACTTCATATAATCTGCATGATACTTGAAACTCAAACTCTTAATAATTATTTTTAATCTGTAAGCACTCCTAGAAACTTCATATTTTATAAATGAAGATATTGAAGTTTAGTTTAGGATGTCAAGTAAATTGTCCCAGGTCAAGGTATTTTAGCTTTGATTTTAGTATCTTGCCTAATGTGAATTTTACATTAATAGTATATATTCAGGATAAAATGACATAAAAACTAATATTTATTGAGCACATACTATGCATGGGGCACTACTGTAAGTGGATAAAATAATTATCTTATTTAATCCTCAGATCTTTAGTAGTAGGCTTAAATTGTTAATCTTGTTCCTTTTTTTTTCCTTTTGTTTTGTTAGGAGAGTCTATCAGATTTAAGTGATTTGTCTAAGGTCAGGTATACACATGATTTAAAAGCTGACATTATGATTCAACAACTCTTAACAACTACATTATATTTTTAATATATAGAAATTTATTTCTTGCCAGAAATTTCTGTCTCTCAATCTAACATCTGTCTAATCTGTTGGTATCTCAAAAGCTCTTCGTTTTACATATCCATAACATCTTCATATTTTCTTTATGTATTATTTGACTTATGGAAATATTAAATCTTTATTATTAAATGCTAGGATTAGAGGGAATTAAAACATTTCTTAAAAAGTATTTTGAATAATCTAAAATCTAGATAATTTTCCCTTTCAATGGACTTTGTTGCCTCTTGACTGATGGCATAGTATTTGTTCAAGAACAAGAGTGAAATTCCTAAGTAGTTTTATTGTTAAACCTTAATCAGAATAGTATAAATTTACAGATGTTTTAGTTTATTAGAGAGGGAAATGACACTTCAGGGGACGAATTCTGGGAAAAAAGCTTAGCTTTTTTATTCACTCATTTTTTTAAGCATTATTGGGCCTGTATATATATTGAACACAATCATACACCTGCTACACACCTAGAACTTTTGAAAAAGGAAACAATGCTGTAATATTTTATATATCTAGCTAATTACGCCCCTACATCTATGTGTATATCTGTCTCTGCAACTATATGTATCATCACACAAACCTAAGTAACATCTCCCATGGCTCATGTCACATGCATCAAAGAATTTTTACAATTGCTTTGGTCCCATCAACCAACCTCTTTATCTCTATTATAAAGTAAATGATATCTAAATCCATGCAGATGTTCAATAAAACTACCTGGATCCCATCTTAAATTGGTTTCCTCATACCACATACTCAACTCATCAAGCACTCTGAATTAGAACTACAAAATCTGCCTTGATACCTTGCATTTCCTTCCATCTCCAGGGCCACTGCCATGATCCCAACTTCCAATGGCTCTCCTCCAAGATCATTGTCCCTTTCCATTGTTTTCTTTTGTGTTTAATTAATTTTCCACTCAGAATTATGGCTAACATTTCTTAACTGCTAATTGAGTTCCCATTCCACTTAGAATAAAATATAAGCTACTTACCTCTTCTCTACCAACTTGTCCAACCTAAAATTTGGTGCTGTTCTTTTCATTTGCTTTACTACAGCCTCACTGGAATGTCAGTTCCTTAAAAACCTCAGCTATTTTTCTATCTTGCAGTCTTAACACGTTATTATCCCCCACTAGAAGGTATTCTCCCCATTTTATATTACAAACTTTTACCCATCCTTCAAGTAGGAGGTCGATTGTCTCTTCTCTTCCTCAGCCAAATCTCGATAGCCTCCACAGTCTAAATTCTAATGATGATTTGTATACTAGCACTGCCTTGTATGTCTTGATCACCATAGCTTTATCTAACATTTGGAAGTTAACTTTAATGTTTGCCCCTAAGAAATTGCAGAGTAACTCAAAATAACTGTTAGGAAAGATGCTAGAAAATAAGACTCCTTAACTACAACAAGCTTTTTGAATGAAACAGTAAGAACTGATTAATTTGCCTTTTACATCAAGCTTAATTTCCCAATAATAATAGATGTGAAACTTAATTTAAAAGCCAAAGAAATAAAACAATGAGAAAATAAATGTTATTGTGTATTTGTAAGTATATATGATATGTAGTATATATGCATGATTCCTCACCCACTCAAATCTTTAGACAGCATTTGCTTATTTTGGTCTCTTTCTCTATGGCTAACAGTTTTTATCAATCCCATAAATCAGTACAACTAAAACTAGTTTATACTGTTACTGTGCACAGGTGATTTCACAGCAGTCAAGGGAATAAATATTTTAATTAATTTGTGAGAACTCTGTTGGATTTATCCCAGCACAATGATAAAACTTTGATTTCTCCACAAACAGTGGTGACCTTTACATAATTTACTCTGGTAAGAAAATGAAGAGCAGATAAACAAATAAAAAAGATCTACATATTAACAACTTTAGGGTAGATCATCATTTTCTGAATATAAACTGCTAAATCTGCCTATTAGTTGTAGCTGTTAATCCACAGGGAAGAAATACTTAGAATATATTTTGTTTATGAGAGCAATTTGGATTTTAAAACAATTCTGATATATCTAATTAAATATGGCCTGCATGGAAAGCCTCAAATCCATTGTTTTCAACAAAAAGTTTTCAAGAAATGAAAATGAGAATAATTTAATCAGCTCATATATACTTGAAAAATAATCAAATAACACAGCCTTTGCTTGACAATTCTTAACACAACCTGTTCTAGTTTGCTAGCTGCTGGAATGCAATATACCAGAAATGGAATGGCTTTTTAAAAAGGGGGATTTAATAAGTTGCTAGTTTACAGTTCTAAGGCTAAGAAAATGTCCCAATTAAAACAAGTTTATAAAAATGTCTAATCTAAGGCATCCAGGGAAAGATACCTTGGTTCAAGAAGGCTGATGAATTTCAGAGTATCTCTCTCAAGTGAGAAGGCACATGGCAAACACAGTCAGGGCTTCTCTCTCAGTTGGAAGGGCATATGGTGAACACGGCATCATCTGCTAGCTTTCACTCCTGGCTTCTGGTTTCATGAAGCTCCCCAGGAGGCATTTTCCTTCTTTATCCACAAAGGTCGCTGGCTCGTGGACTCTCTGCTTTGTGGTGCTGTAGCATTCTCTGCTCTCTCTGAATCTCCTTCATTCTCCAAAATGCTTTCTCTTTTATAGGACTCCAATAAACCAATCAAGATCCATTCAAATGGGTGAAGACATGTCGTCACCTAATCCAGCCTAACAACCACTCTTGACTAAATCACATCATCCAGGGAGATGATCTGATTACAGTTTCAAGCATACAGTATTGAATAGAGATTATTCTACCTTTTTGAAATGATATTTTGATTAAAACATGGCTTTTCTAGAGGACATACATCCTTTTAAACCAGCATACAACCTCAAGGAGATAATTGGATGCACCATTTAAATTAACCAAACTACATGCAAACACACACAAATTTGAGTTTTCTATCTTTAATTTCTCTATGCTTGTCTGTTTTATGTGACCCCATTTAAGGAGATATGTGTCACCACAAAAGGACACTAGTCCTTTCCACTTACTAATTTGTTCCTCTCTCTCTGGCTTCAGCTTTCCTACCTCCTCATTCCATTGATTCTGTGTCTTATTTTATAATCTTATTTCCTTTCCACTGTTGGGCACTTATCCTAATTTTGCCCTTTTATCTATTTTACCCTGCTACTTTTTCTTGGACATCATTTCATAAGTGGCTTACCATCTCTTTAGACTGCATAGGATAAATATCAGGTAGCCCAATCTGTCTTAAAGGGACTGGGCAAGAATCCTAACACCACAACAAGTTGAACAGTGTGCCACTTACTGATGTCAGCAAACAGGGTATAAAAGATGTTTGTGTTCAGTTTTAAAGGATTGTTCCATGAGTAGCTCAAGATAAATACAAAGAAGGTGAGATGATATCATCCTACTATTTTGCCAGAGAGAATAAACTAATATCTAGTCTACAAAAAAAAGGATGGAGAAACTAGAACTCTCCTAGGCCCTGTCTCTAGCCTCTCATTTATTTTCACACAAAGCAATTCAAATCCTGTGGCATTTTTCTTTCCCAGGAAATTCAGTATTTCTAAGCATACAACAAATCTATGACGTAGAAAATTCTCTACCATCTGAGGATAAGTTGTTCTGCATGATGTAAATTATTTTCACATGGTACAAAATAATTCAAATAATCAAAAAATAAACGGCTATACACCCTTAACAATAATCTCTGAAAGATAAAAATGTTGATCAGTTGCAGGATAGTAAGATAGTATCTTAGTCATGGCAAAGGAAATTTGAGTGAACCAGAGGAGAGTAACATTCAAAATGTAGAAGTGGCAGGTGAAATTAGATTCACAGATTTTGGAGCTAAGAGCTAAGAGTGAGTTTCAAATCATGTCTGTTATAAACTGATTTTGAAACCATAGCCCAGATCACTCCCACAAGAAAAAAAAAGTGCAAGAGCTGAGATACTCCTGATGAAACTAGAGCAGTGCAGTTACAAGGAACTACACAAAAGTTATGGAGACTACAGGCAAACTTCAGAGACATTGCAGGTTTGGTTCCAGACCAATACAGCAAAGCCTACAAGTCAATAAAGTGACCCACATTAATTTTGTTTGGTTTCCCAGTGCTTATAAAAGTTATATTTACACTGTAATGTAGTATATTAAATGTGAAATAAATTACAAAAAAAAAGTACGTCTTGTATTTAAAAATACTTTATTGCTAAAAAATGCTAACCATCATCTGAGTCTTCAGTGTGTCACAATCTTTTTGTTGTTGGAGGGTCTTGCCCTGATTTTGATAGCTGCTGTCTGATCAAGGTGATTGTAGTTGAAGGTTGGGTGGCTGCAGCAATTTCTTAAGAGAGCAGTGAAGTTTGCCACTTCAATTGATTCCTCTTTTCATGAAAGATTTCTCTATAGCATGCAATGCTGTTTAATAGCATTTTACCCACCATAGAACTTGTTTGAAAGTGGGAGTCAATTGTCCCTAACCCTGATGTTGCTTTATCAACTAAGTTTAGGTAATATTCTAAATCTTTTCTCGACATTTCAACAATGTTCACAGCATCTGCACCAGGAATAGATTCTGTCTCAGGAAACCACTTTCTTTGTTCATGCATAGGAAACAACTCCTCATCCATTAAAATTTTATCATGAGATTGCAGGCAATTAGTCATATTTTCAGGCTCCACTTCCAATTCTAGTTCTCTTGCTGTTTCCACCACATGTGCAGTTATTTCCTCCATTGAAGTCTTGAACTCCTCAATGTCATCCATGAGCATTGGAATCAACTTCTTCCAAATTCCAGTTAATGTTGAACTTTTGACCTCATTCCATGACTTGTGGGAATCATCTAAGTTGATGACTCCTTGACAGAAGTTTTCAATTGACTTTCCCCAGATGCATTAGAGGAATCACTAACTATAGCAGCCTCAAGAAGACTCTACTTTTACTTGAATAGTTAGAGGACATTCTATAATTATTAATTGATCTGATTTCAATATTGTTGTATCTCATGGAACAGGGAGACCTAAGGAGAGGGAAAGAGATGAGGGAAGGCCTGATTGATAGAGCAGTCAAAACATATACAAAATTTACTAAGTTCACCGTCTTACATGGACATAGTTCATGGCACCTCAAAACAATTACAGTAGTAGCATCAAAGACCACTGATCATAGTTCATTATAACAGATATAATAACGATGAAAATTTTTGAAATATTGAAAGAATTACCAAAATGTGAGCAAATGCTTTTGGAAAAATACCACCAGTAGTCTTACTCAATGTGGGATTGCCACAAACCTTCAATTTGTTAAAAAATGCAGTATTTTCAAAATGCAATAAAGTAAAGTACAATAAAATGAGATATGCCTGTATTCTGATTCTGGCATAAAACCAGAGTTGAATTATAAAAAATCCGTTTTACAATGAAGGCCAATATCTGTACATAGGCCTCTACTAAAGAGACTGATAACTTCTTTCTCAACAGTTATGAAAAGGAATGATGGTCATGGATATAGCAACATTCACAAACAAACACAAGATTATTAGGATTTTGAAATTTTCCATTTCACAGTTAAATTGATTACACTTTTTAAACCAAGTCCTTCTTCAGTGGCACATTCAGTGGCATTGTGTTTCTGATAGCTACATGAAAACAAAAAACCTAGGGAGAGATTCTGTCAGAGGAAGGTTTCACTGACCAGGTTATCCAACACGCAGTCAAGATTCACTCACAACAAAGTGATAAACCGTAGAGTTTGCTTGCACATTCACACCTACTTTATTAGCACTTCTCTGGATCTCTTGGTAGCCCTCTTCTCAAGCATCCAATGATCTGAGGCTTCCTTCCCCTAGAAACCCAAACCCAAACTTGTAAAGGGTAATGGGGAGGGAGGCAGATGAGTCCCAGCAAAGGCACAATATAGAGACAGCAACCCAGATTTTTGTCCCAATCAGCTGATTCCCTTAAATAATGTAGGGTGCATCTAAAAAAAAAAAAAGTATGAGGAAGGAAGCTGAAGGGAAAATGATGCAGAAGGTAACTAAGCCTTCAAAATAATGAAGAAAACAAATGACTTGCAATCTCAAATGAAATTCACTGAAACTATAGAATCAATGAGTGGGAAGATATTCATAAATGGAGGACATATTCTGAAAAAAAAGGAACACAATTCCAGAACTATTGGGGTAAGAAAAGTGCACTGTGAAAATTTTCCAGGAATATGTTGATGATTGATGTGTTTATGATTTGCTTTTGAGAGTTGTTATATGTGTTGGTGATCCTGGAGTCGAGTAAATGGGGTGGGGTAGGGTGAGCACTAGATCCGCATCTTTTACTGAATTGCTCTGCCAGGCATGCAGGTCTGCACTGCTTTCTTACTCTGTGAAATTGAGAGTTTGGATTCCATGCTTTCTTAGGGCTTAAAATGGTATGATTCACATTATAATTTAATAGCAATAAGAGTATCTATAAAATATTTAATAGTAATATTGGATATCTAGAATTAAATAATTTGAGTTTTCCTAGTATTCTCTAACCTATGCCGTGAGGAGAAACTGCATGACATTTTGATAAAAACTGTCATAATTATTTATTTCAGACGTGAAGGTAATTAGCATGTTGCTGTAGGCAGATTTCTAAGATTTCAGTAGCCTGGTGTTCAAAACCTCTATGATCTTGTACCCTTGAATGTGAGTGGGATTTGTGGATGCAATGTGATTAGTTACATTATATGGCAGAAGGGTTTTTTGTAGATATGATTAATGTCCCTCTCAGTCAACTTTTAGTTAATCAAATGGATGATTAACTTGGGTGGACATGAGCTAATTAGATGAAATCATGAAAGAAGAGAGATTAAAAATGAAATTCTCTTGCTGCCCCTGCAGGAACAAATTGCTGTTTTGCACAGGAAGTCACATGTACTCGAATAGTAGACAGTCTGTAGGAGGTGAAATTGGCAACTAGTTGAATAGTCAACAAGAAGGCAAAGCCTCAGTTATACAACCACAAGGAACTGAATTCTCCCAAAAACCAGTGAACTTGGATGATTATTCTAAGCCTTACATAAAATTGCATCCCCAATTAACTCTTTTTTAGCTTTGTGAGACCCTGAGCAGAGAATGCCATTGTGCCATGTCTACATCCTGACCTATAGAAACTGCAATAATAAACGGATGTTGCATTAAGCTGCTAATTTTAGATAACTTATTATTTAGTAATAGAATACTAATATAGTTGTCATAGACAGAATTCTAAGGTGGTCTCCAGGATTCTCACTCTCTGATAGATATGTCCAGTATAATCCCTTCCCCTTGAGTGAGGATGGGGCTGGTGAAAAGTTGGCAATAGCTCCCATGGTTAGGTAGAAAGAGGGAAGAAATATTGTACATGAGCTTAAGAGCCAAAGTTAGTTGATCTTGAGTTATTCAACAGGAAGTTCATGCTGTGGGCCTGAGTTAATCAGGTGAAGGCCCTTAAAAAAGGGACAGGTTTCTTCTTGAAAAGAGATTCTCATGCTGCCATGTTTTGAGGTTGGCTGTGAGAGGGTCATATGGCAAGGATCTGCAGGCAGCTGAGGAAATGAGAGTGGTCCTTAGCTGAGTTAGCAAGAAAGCAATAGCCTCAGTTCTACAACTGCTGGCAACTGATTTTTGCCAAAAGCCACATGAAGTTGGAAGAGGACCCTGTACTCCAGAAAGAAGTGCAGACCAGCCAATGCCTTGATTCTAGCCTAATGAGCAGAGGCATTCCTGAGCAGAGAAATCTGTTTAAGCAGTGGCCATTCTGCTAATTTTTTGGTCATATGTTACACGAAAAGGGAAAATATGTTGAGATTAAAATTAAGATATAACAGAAATATAGTTATCTGGAATACAGTATCCAGAATTTTTACTTTAAATTCCAAGGTATATTTTTCACACACCATTCAATTTTATTTGTGTAAGCAGAGAAGGATTTATAATACAGAACACAGGCAAAAATTATTTTTCTTTCAAACAAAGTGATGAGCTTGTAATTAACCTTTCTTGCATACAAAAGTCCAAATGAAGACTCCTGAATATTTTTTCCTCATCTCAAATGTCTTTTTGGATGAAGATGTGACTCATACCCTGAATTCATGAATTTCAACATATAATGCCATCTAATTTTTCTTCTTTCTCCACTGCTACTTATTTTTCTAAATACTTTATGAGTCTAAACTTTCTAGCTGCAAAAATATAGTTTGTTTTTTGAGATTGGAGGAATATCTATATAACCATGTTTAAGTTATTCAACAGTGAAATTAATGCTGTATTCACAGTATCAACAATTTCCAGGCTGCCTTTACAATTGGCATAACTGAGATACTGCTGAAGCTGAAACCAGGATTTTGATTCATTCTGAAGCAAATAAATCCAAATGAAATAAAAGCACTTGCAATTTTCTCATATCAAATATGATCATCTTAAACATGTATTTTGCATATTCATAAAATATTGAATTATTTATTGAAGCAAATAAATCCAAATGAAATAAAAGCACTTGCAATTTTCTCATATCAAATATGATCATCTTAAACATGTATTTTGCATATTCATAAAATATTGTAAGTTACTATTAGAGCCAACTAGTTGTATTTATATATTGTGGATCAGTAGAATAGTTAATTCACATATAGGGAATTATGAAAACATTTGAAAAACACACAAAGACCTTCTATACACAGAGATACATATCTACTTCATCATGTTTCTTGTTAAATGTTCAACCATTAGTTTTAGCATCCAGAATGATTTCTAAATGTATGCTTCCTTCTGCATTTACTAGTTGGCGTTTAGCATCTATCCCATTTATTTATTAATTTTCACATATATGTATATAATCATGGATTCTTATTTTACTTAAAGAGATGCAATTCATTACTATCTTGCATACCACACATATATACAGGAAGAGCCAATTAGTCCACTAATGTCTTTTACTGCTGTTGATTTTCCCAGTCCTGATTCCAATCCAGAAATATATATTCCATTTAGTCAAACTTAATTATTCTATTGTAATCTATAATATTGTTTCTGACATTTTTGTCTGTTTATTTCTTGACCTTGATGTTTTGTAAAAGTACAAGCAAGTTATTTTATAGGCTATCTCCCAAGCTGGAATTGCACAGTGATTCTTATTAATTAGATTCAGGCTATGTAATTTTTGAGAATAACAATGAACAAATTTGTTCTTCACAGTACATCATATCAGTAGGCACCTGATGTGAGCTTGTCCCAATACTAGTGTTACTAGTTTTGATGGCTTATGGCAGTAGTGGGCACCACAGTTCTACACTGGAAATCACTGTTTTTCATTTATAAGTAATAAAGTAATTTGTTGGAAGATACTTTGTGACTATGTAATGTTTTGTTACTTCAAATTTTAATCCATTACTTTTGCCATCCATTACTATTTCTAAGTACATTAGTCATTTTGTTTATTAGGTGGCATTTATTTCTATTACCTTTACCCCACATCAGTGTAGAATCATGGATTATTCTTTTATTCAAGGGGCTATAATCTATTACAACATTATAAGTTCCATGCTAAAGGTATCACAAATTTGACAGTGAAAGCCTCCCAGGCTGACGTCTGTGTCCTTTCCTCATATCCTCATGATTCTTTGAACTCTTTACTTTCTGTTGCAAACACAATGTTTCCTGCACATTTCATAAATTTCTTATCCGAGTCTAAACTAGCATTATCACCCAGGAGCCTTTCATTCTTTAGTCAGCTTTTGTTATTTAGAAATCAAGATTTGGGTATTAATTGTGCTCTTTGAAAATCAAGTATCATATTTCTGGGCCCCTTTCTTAGAGAGAGCTATATTATAATATGCATTTTAATGGCTGCCTACTTAGCTAGCTATCAAACAAAAACAGTAACAAGAACCATGAGTTCCTACTATTTCTTCCAATTGCAATCCTCTGCAGGGTAATTCTATGCTTCCTATTTCCATATCTGTATTTTCATTCCTCAAAAGTGAAAACCCAGGTCCCATTATGATGATTAGGTTTACTTATTTGATGAATTTTAGTTTCAGAATTGCTAACCACATCATGACCCCAAAAATACATATCATATTTGTTTAATTCTTTTTTTAATTTGGAGATAAAATTTACACACATTTAAATACACATATTAAGTGTACAATTCAATAATATGGCACAATGGTTGCACCCATTCACATAATCCACACCCTTATCAAAACATAGGGCATTTCTATCTCCCTCCAAAATTGAACTGTGTTCTTCTCAGTTATCATTCTGTTGTGAGAAAATTTTCCACTATACATTCTACACAGCTGAGCTGAGTGAGAAAAAAGAACACTGGAAAAACATGGTTAAAAATGACTGAATGAAAGATATTATTTGGAAGCTACGGATAATGCAGAGTCCCAGAGATATTTAGAGGTTTAATCCCCCCAGAACTATTTGCTTGCATTACTAAGTAGTAAAACCCTGGCCACCATCATCCTGTCCTCCCTGAGGAGGGTTTGTGTACATTCCAGTAAAGCTCTCTCTCTCTCTGGAGAGGAGAATGAGGAAATGTGCCAATCACTTTATATAAACTCCAATTATTGGCATCTAAATTGCCAGTGAATAATGAAGATTCTTAGGACACATTATAGACCAATTGAATCAGCACTGAAAAATGAACTTTTTAAAAGAATGACAGGATTCTATTAGAACAAAAGCCTTAGAAATGGAAACTTATCAGACATAATTGGTTACCAGGGTAAAACATCAGAATGAACTGATCAGGATCTGTTTCTCTGCTGCTGTAAACTTCATTAGGAGGAAGAGATACTATTTAGATATTTACATAAGCTCTTTTAAAAATATTAAACAAAAAAAACAGAAGATAACAAAGAAAATCAAAAGAAGGTTTAAATTAGTAGAGAGTGTGTTGAAAGGAATTAAACATGACAACAATAGTCATTAAAAGTTGTGGGGGAAAGTCTGATATTGTCCCAAACATTAGGGCCTCCCAAGTCAATAGGCTCCTGTTCTTGAGGCTCTCTTGGGAAACTTATTTATGTAGCAGAGAAGCTAAACCTACCCATAGGCTTACGATATGACATCCAGGGGTGAATGTTTCCTTGGCAACATGGGATATGAATCCCAGGGATGGGCTGGCCCTGGCATCATGAGATCAACAATGCCTTCATGACCAAAAGAGGGAAAAGAAATGTAACAAAATACGATGTCAGTGGTAGAGAGTGTTCAAAGGGACTTGAGAGGTTATTTTGGAGGTTACTCTTATGCAAGCTTCAGCTAGATAGTGCTCTTTACCATTGCTTGCCAAAACCATTGCAAAACCATTCCTGTCAACCTAAAAGTTTCATGCACTGTGGTTACTTTTTAGAAACGTACAACCTCCAGATGGGTTTCTAGCCAAATCCTGAAACCCAGAGGGGCCAACCTCTCCAAGAATATCAACTTTTTCCATCTGCTTATCCCATATTATCAACAGCTCTTTTCAACATAAAAAAAAGTTAGAATGGGCATAGCCCAAATATCCCTAAGATTAGAAGAATCAAAGGAGGAGAAGATAGAAGATACGAGAAGATAATAGAGAAGATAGGATTTAACAAATGAGTAAGACTGCTAAATCATTTTATTGATACTTTTAGTCTCCAGCATCTTGTAACAATAGAAGGGAAAACATAAAACTGTGCAACTTTCAATTCATACCAAGCTCTGAAATCTGTTGTTTAACTACTTGTTACAATATATTTTAAAATTTATTGCTTTTTTTGTATATATGTTATATTACACAATAAAAAAAAAGTTTAAAAAAGAGAAATGAAACCAAGAGAAGCTCAAAGAGAAATAGCCCCCAGAGGAGCTGTGAGAGGAAGCCACCTAAGCCAAAAGCTGAAAGCAGTGAAACCTGGGAGATGAAGGACCAGCCAATGCTGGCGTCTGTCTTCTCATGTGACAAAGGTCCACCAGATCCCAGCCACCTTTCTTCCGAGAAGGTGTCACCCTGTGGATGCCTTAATTTGAACATTTCCACAGCCTTGGAACTGTAAATTTATAAGCTAATAAATCTCCACTATAAAAGCCAAAACAAAAAGAAAAACAAAAACTGTGGGTAAGGATTGATCTTGACCTTTTACATACCTAGAGATTTTCTAGATAGATGGCTGGCTGGCTGGATGGCTAGATAGATAGATGATAGGTAGATAATAGATAGATAGATAGATAGATAGATAGATAGATAGATAGATAGATAGGTAAATTGCCATAAATAAAATAAAAATATTAAAAAATACATATAAAATATTTCTCATATTTTAGCAAAATGTAATGGTATTTTAATTTATTTTTAAATGATAATACAGTTTAAAACAACAAGCCTGTAATGACTTAGATTAAATAATATTAAACTAAAAATTTATGTATCAAAGAGACTATTAAAATTATATATAGAAAAGGATCAAAATCCAGAATGGCAGTGAGAGGTTCTTCATGAGAAGAAAAAAAAAAAAAAGAGAATATAACTAGTGAAAATTATTTTTTAAGAAATGCACACAACCATTTAGTGTCTCTAGAAATCATACATAAGGTACACAGAAAATGATGAAACAGTTATTAGACAATAACTAAATATTGGTAAGTACAGTGAAAGTCTATGGAACTTGTGCACCTTTTCTCCCAAGTTTGGTGAGAGGACAGCTCCATTCCTAATAGGAATGGCCAAGAAGACAGGAGAGGCATTCCACTTACTTCCCAGGAAAGAGCTATGGTATCTCCTGGGAGGTACAGCAGTCTCTGTACCTGCCAACTCCATGTAGCAGACAAGAACAGCCAAGACATTAGTCTCCCTTTCTCTAGCCACTTCCTCTGTGTAGATATTTCTAACTCTATAAAAATATTCTTTCTCTTCTCTCAGCTTCTTTAATAGACATAAAATGATATAAATCAAAATGTATAAGAATTTTACCAAAAAATATAAGAATTTATTGTTGCATTTATAACATGTACACACACACACACACACACACACACACGTTTTGGTTTGCTAATGCTGCCAGAATGCAACACATCGGAAACGGATTGGCTTTAACAAAGGGGATTTTTTAGGCTACAAATGTACAGCTCTAAGGCCATGGAAACATCCAAATTAAGGTATCAAGAAGAGGATACCTTCATTTAAGAAAGGGCAATCACATCCAGGGTTTCTCTATCACATGGAGAGTCACATAGCAATGTCTACCGGTCCTTCTCTCCTGGGTTGGTTTCCAAAATTGCTCTTTCAGCTCCTGTAGGCCCTTCTGGCTTCTCTTGGGGGAATTTTCCCTCTCTAAGTATCTCTAAGGGTCCTCTCAGCTTCTCCAGGGCAAACTCTGGATTTCATCTCTTAGCATTGCATCTCCCAGGACATTTTCTGTCTCCAAGCATCTGTCATCTCTCTGCCTTCTGTATCAGCTCTCTTAAAGAATCCCAGCAAGCAAATTAAGACACACCTAGAATGGGTGGGGTCACATCTCCAGGGGAACAACCTAATCAAAAGTTCCCACCAGCAATAGGTGGGTCACGCCTCCGTGGAAACAACCTAATCCAAAGATCCCAATCATAGCAAGTTTGTACCCATAAGATTGGAAAAAAAGAGCATGGCTTTTCTGGGATACATAACAGTTTCAAAGTAACACATTAGGTATATATTCAGAGGAATGCAAAGCAGGGACTCAAGCAGACATTTGCACACCAATGATCACAGCAGCATTATTCACAATTGCCAAAAGATGGAAACAACCCAAGTGCCCATCAACAGATGAATGGATAAACAAATGTTGTATATAAATACAATGGAATATTATTCAGCTATTGAAAAGTGTGAAGTGAGAGCAGCTAGTAAACAGCAAGGAACTGTATGGAACAACTCTTGGGGAACATCAGTGACTCGGCACACATCATACAACAGTGTGTAATGGATAGAATGACTGAGATCTCACATGGAACTTTTCACAAGTTGCATCATGATATTGCATTAAAGGTAAGGGGAGAGTACAGCAGAGAGATATCTACATAATCCAGAGGAAGAGCCACTTTAACTGAAGATACTAAATTATATGAACTCCAAATTGGAATACTTGGTTTAAAAAATGAAAGAACATTTATAGGACAATTAAGAAGAATATTTAGAGACTTCCAGGAAGATGGCCAAATAGAGTAGCTCGAGATTAGCCCTGCTCCACAGAAAAGTTAGAGAACGGACAGGAGGGCGACTGAGGTGGTGATTTGGAAGTGTGGCTGACCTGGGAGAGCCTTCTGCACCACATGGAGAAGCCCTGGTTGCAGAGGCCGAGGAACTGAGAGGCAGAAAGCTGGAGTCTGGCATGGAGGTACAGAGCCGTGGAGCCTGCAAGAGTGCATGGACAGGAACCTGGGACTAAGAAGTAAGCCAGTCCACATTCCTTGGGTGCGCTGCCTTCCCCAGTGCAATATATATAACAGTAACAGAATATATGTAGGAGAAAGGCAGTAGAATGCTGTTTTAGTTTCCTAGGCTGCTTAAGCAAATACCATGCAATGGGTCAGGTTAAACAATGGGAATTTACCAGCTTACAGTTTTAAGGCTAAAAGAAAGTCCAAAATCAAGGTGTCATCATGCGATGCTTTCTTCCAGAAGACCAGGGTTCTGGAGTTGGCTGCAGTGATCCTTGGCTCCTCTGTCACATGGCAAGACACAAGGCAAGAGAAGAGACCTTTTCTCCTCGTGGAGGTTCCATTGATTTCAGCTTCTGTCTGCTGCCTTTGCTGTTTTTTCCCTCTCTGTCTGCACCCCATTTCCCTATAAAGGACCCCAGTAATAGGATCAAGACCCATCCTGACTGAGTTGGGACACATCCCAACTAATGCAACTTCATCAAACAGTCCCATTCACAGTGGATTCCCACCCACAGGAATGAATGAGATCCAAACTGTGTTTTTCTGGGGTGCATAGAGCCCCTAATCTGAATAAATACTACTAGAAATATAAACCCTATGTCACTGGAATTGTTGGTTTAAATCTGAGTTAGATTGTGATAAGTTAAGATGTATATAGTAAACCCTAGTATACTTGTAAGAAACTCATCCAAAGAAATATAGTAAAAATTCACTAAATGAATAAAAAAAGTTGCACTAAATAATTTACTTAAATTGTTAAAGGAGAAACAGAGAAATAAAAAAAAAAAACATGAGCAATATAGAAAACGAAATAAAATATCTGGCATTAGTCCATCCACGTTAACAATAAAATAATGTGGAAATGGATTAAAAAATCCAACCAAAAGGAAGACTGAGTAAGTTGCCAAAAGCTCATGAAAAGATGGTCACCATCATCTGTTATTAGGGAAATGTAAACCTGTTTGAAAGGTTTATGTCCACTGTAAATTTAGCCTTTTATCCCTTTTCACATTAGACTCTTTGGAAGGGAGTCACTAGCTAATACTTAAGGGTCGGGATTATGCTCCATCTCTTTGGGGGTGAAGCATCTACACAAATTATTTGAAATTATTCTGTGTGGGAGATTTGTTTACCCTCTCCTGTTTATTTGTTTATCCAATCATTTATATCAAAATGCGTCCATGAATAATTGTTTTAGACTTCAATATATAGTCCAATACCAACTTTGTTTAATTGCTCAAATTTTTCCAGCTTTTGCTAGTGAGAGCTCTTTCAATTGGTTCCTGTGTCCTTTTGCCCCTTTCATAGCTTCATGTTGTGGGGTTTGTTTACTTTTTTCAGTATTTTCTTGATTTATCCCAGGCTCTTCTTGTTTATTTTCTGTCCCAGTCTTAGAATCAACAGTTTCTTCAAAAAGATTTGGTTCCTTTTACTAACAATTGATATTAGAAACTAAAATTTCTGGGCCAGGTGCAGTTGTTACTACTGGGGTGTCAAGGTTTTAGCCCTCACTGCCAACAGATATAAAATATTTGTGCACACACTAATCTGGGCATGTGCGGCTATCTACAAATGCATTTATATGTATATACATTAAGGTAAACATAAGTTTGTACTCTAATCCATTATCATATAGATCATTCTAGACTTTTCCCCTTGCTTGTCTGTAAACTTTTACCTCAAGAGTGAGAACTTTAACTCACAGAATCTGCTATCCATTTACTTAATTGTTCAATTTCAGTATACATGTGAAGAAAAAGGTATATCAACTAGAGTACAGTGCTTATGTACTGTTTCTTTAGCCTCAAACTTATCTCAATTCGATAGCTACTTAGGTCATTAAATTTTCCCAACCCCCTTCATTGAAGTTGTTTCACACATTGGTAATAGAGAATTAGATACCTTGTTATAGTATGACATCCTTTCTGGGTTCCACCTGCCTCTTTAATGATTTGTGTGTGTTTTTTTTTTAATTTGCACTTGATTTTTGGATCTCCTTTGCTAATTTGTGTGTTTAATATTTATAAATTTCTCTTTTAAAACAGTTTTCATTGCATCTCACAAATTTTGATTTTTTAAATTTTCATTTAGTTCTAAATATTTTCTTTAATATTGAGACTTCTTTTTTTCACCCTGTAAGTTATTTAGAAGTGTTTTATTTAATCTTCTAATATTTGAGAAATTTCCAGCTCTTATGCTATTGACTTCTAGTTTAACTGTGTTCTAATTTGCTAGCTGTCAAATGCAGTATACCAGAAATGGAATGGCTTTTTAGAAAGGAGAATTTAAAAAATGATAAGTTTACATTTCTAAGATCATGAAAATGTTCCAATTAAAGCAAGTCTATAGAAATGTCCAATCTAAGGCATCCAGGGAAAGATGCCTTGATTTAAGAAGTCTGATGAAGTTCAGGGTTTCTCTGTCAAGTGAAAAGCACGTGGTGAACATGGTCAAGGTTGCTCTCTCGTTTGGAAAGGCACGTAGTGAACACGGCATCGTCTGCTAGCTTCCTCTCCATGCTTCTTGCTTCATGAAGCTCCCACAGGGCCATTCTCCTTTATCTCCAAAGGTCACTGACTTATTGGCTCTGCTTCATGGCTCTTGTCATTCTGTTATCCTTCCCTGCTCTCTCAGACTTTCCAAAGGTCACTGGCTGGTGGACAGTGGTTCTCTCAGCCTTGTGGCTCTGCTTAACTCTGCTATAGATTTCTTGTCATTCTTAAAGGGTATCCTCTCCAAAAATTTTAACTCCTCTTTTATAGGATCCCAGTAAACTAATCAAGACTTATGTAGAATGGGTAGAGACATATCTCCATCTAGTTAAGTTTAATATCTACAATTGGTTGAGTCACATCTCTGTGGCGATAACTTAATTAAGTTTCCAACCTATAGTACTGAATAGGGATTAGAAGAAACTGCTGCTCCCACAAGATTGATTAGGCTTAAACCATGTATTTTCTAGGGTACATAAATCCTTTAAAACCGGCACAAACTGCATGTGGTCCAAAAACATACTTTATATGTTTTTTATTCATTTAAATTTATTAAGGTATGCTATATTGCCCTGAATAGGATCTAGTGTGATGATCCTATGTAAGCCTGAGAATATTATGTGTTCTGTTATTGTTGGGTGGAATACTGTGCAAAAGTCAATTAGATCAAGTTAATTTATAGCATTGTGCAGGCCATCTACATATTTACTGATATTATGTAGGTCAAATTAAGCAGTTCCAAAGCTTAATTTATCAATTACAAACAAGTAAGAGGAGTTGAGGAAAATTACAGACAAGTAACAGGAGCGGACCTTTTAATGTGAAGATTAATTTTAGTGTGGAAGGTGTTGAACTGTGTTTAATGTTGGTATAACTATAGATTCCAGAGAATGGTTTCCTCATTTTTATTTTCCCTCACAACTTGAAGAAATCTTCCTCAGAGAGAGTTTGTGTCTTTAAACTCTTTCAATTATAATTTACTAGTATCATACTGCAATCATTTTTGTGTGCTGGAAAAGTATGGGGAAGGGAAAACATTCCATAATCTTCCAATTAAATCTCAATCTTCTTGTGATCCTGTGTCATGGGCTGTGACCATCAGGAGTGGACCCCTAGTGGTATAGCATGCCCTCCCCCACTCCCTCAGCCCTCCCCCAGCTGCAGCAATTGCCATCTATTTATTTGAAGCCCTGATCCCTGTTGACCATGTTTTTGGTTTTGTTTTTCATTATTCCTGCTGTTTTTTTCTTTCCCTTATTGTGGGAATGGAAGGCTGGGAATCTGGAACAGAGGGACTACTTTATCACATTTGGGATAAGGCTCTGGCAAGTTCCTCTCCACTAGTGAGAAGATATTCACTATGAAGAAGACTTTGGGGGGGTATTTTGCAATAATTACGTTTCCTTTCTCTTGCCAGAATCATGAAGGAATCTCTTTTGGATCTTCACTGTGAGAACCTGGTGGGGTTCCTGGAGGAAAATGTGAATCCCCTAAGATTGCAGAAACTTGGTATTCCTAACTTACACACTAGTCTACAATGAGCTTCTAGAAATTTGTTAAAATTGACTATTAAAAAATTCTTTATGGTTCTAGTGATTTCTGCTCCAGATGAGCAGATCTTGGTTGTGTCTCTTTGAATGCATGTATTTCTCCAGACTTTGGGTGGCAGTTTGCTTTGCTTTCTCAATTTTCTGACTGGAAGGAGAAAAAGTTATTATTTTCAGTTAGTCCAGCTTTTTGTGTGTGTATTAAATATCAATTCTACAGAGAGGGATTCTCTCTCCACTTCTCCAAAGTGAATTCACTCAGTTTTGTTCTCTCTCGATTCCAGCTGATTCAATTAATATGCTACATTTAACACAACTGGTAGTCATCTTGCTGCGTTTTTCCTTTTCCTTTCTTTCTTTCTCCCTATAATAAAAGCTTCATGAAGCCAAAAGTATGACTATCTTGTTCACTGTTTTATCCCCAGAACTTACCTAGAGCCAAGAAATTTGCCCAACTTGCTTGTTAATGAATGAATGAATAGTACTTGATACTCTTGATCCCTATTTGCAATCTCTCCATTGAAAAAAAATCCTCATCTCCAAACAGACGGGCACATGCACACACATTTGGCACAATAAAGTAGCTAACAGAATGGTCATTTATATATTTAAAACATACATACCAAGTTAGAAACTATTTTATAAGACAACTGGAATTCTTGTAAATTTTGGTGAGCATTTAATTTGATACAAACAAATTTAGAAAACTTTTTCTGTGTCTACAGCTAAACATATACTTACCTAGAGCCAAGAAATTCCACTTCTGTGCATTGCGATTGAAATAAATGCATACATATGTGCATCAAATAACTTAGACAAGAGTGATCACAACAACATTTTTCTGTCTAGGCCTAAACTAGAAATAACTCAAATGACTAACTACAGCTTAATGTATAATTAAATTTGGACTAGCCATATAATGTTACCCTCTACAAAAATATAAAGGAATAAACCATTATTCAATGAGACATATGAAAGAGTATGAGAAATACAAATACGTTATTAAGTCAAAGGGGCAGATACAAAAAACTTTGTGCCACATGTTCCATGTATATAAAGTTGAAAAATAACAAAAATTAATATATATGAAAAAAGTCAGATTAGGAACTGTCCATGTGAATGGATAGTGTCTGGAAAAGAGCGTAGAATAACATGTGATGTTCATAAAATGGGTAGTAGCTGAATGATGTGCTCAGTTTTTGAAAATGTATTGAACTGTACTCTTACAATCATATAATAGGATATATGCTATATTTTATAATGATTTTTAAAATCCTGTGCATAATCAGTGAACCTGATTATACTTACTGGTCCAAAGACTCAAGTTATAATTACTTGAATGCAGTTTTAAGCTACACAAAGTAGTAAAAATACATAGGATAATGCATTGCTGGCAATAGAAGACAATTAGTTCTTTAATGTGCATTTTTTAGTAGCACCTGATTTGCTATCTATTGATTTTGTTTATCTCTCCTACCGAAGTAAAAATAAGCCTGTAAGCAGATTTTTTTTTTTTTTTTTTTTTGCATTGGCAAGCACTGGGAACTGAACCCACGTCTCCAGCACTGCAGGCGAGAAGTCTGCCGCTGAGCCACCGTCGCACCACCTGTAAGCAGATTTTTACGTTTTGTTTACTGCTGTATCTCTAATGCCTGGACTGTACTTAGTATATGAATCAATTAATTAAATAATTGACATCAACTCATAATATATTTATAATTTATGAAATTTATGAAAGTTTAGGTCTTCCTTTTTTCTCTAGTTTTATTCTTCATTTGCTCAAATATAAATGTTATCGCATTTTTGAAATTTTCTTGGTAATTTTATGGGACATTGTATAGCTTTAAATTATCTTCTTTCACTTTTACCATTGAATATCTTATAGTGGCTATTGCTCATTAAGAAATCATAATGCATAAGAAAATTTTGCAAATTTTATTGAAGTACATTTCTATTTCCAGTGTTATTCTTCTTTAGATAGGCATTTACCAACTACCCTTTCCCAATAGAGATACATTTGAAAATTTATTAAAAAAATTTTTTTTGAAAATTTATTTAAAATTTTTATTAAGAAAAGATCAAATTGTATCTTTTTTCTTGTTACTCTTGTTGTTACTTAAGAAGCCAAGCTACGTAAAGAAATGGGAAATGGCATGGCTTTTTCATTTACAGATATAAATGAGAATATAGGAAGTAGTCATCTCAGAATACTCGGAAACATTGTCTTTAGAATCTAAGGTATTTTTTTGGGATAGGCTTATCTTATCACCTCATCAGCTCCAGGAACTTGGTATCTTTATAATAGAGTCTGAATATTAGTTTAACTTATACTCTTTCTTTATCATTTCTTATTTATATTTCTATTTCAGGTCTGGATAGGGTGATATAGGGTGATTGTTTTGGAATATTTTCTTAAATTCTATATATGGATTATCATATTCATGGAGGTATTTATAAACAACACAATTGGGAAAAATATACTTTTTCATACCATGCCATTTATGTATTTGTTGTCAGAATCTTTAGTCAGATTCTTTGGGGCCACCTGCCTATACTATGTCCTCATCATAATTACAACAAATTTGACATAGGAGGGAGTGCACTTGATTTTTTAATGAAGAAACACTCAATGAGACAGTTTTCCTGAAAGGTCACCCTGAATCTTGGGAATATTCAGTCTAGTTGACTTATTTAATAAAACTATAATAGCAAAATGGAAGCATATTTTATACTGTCTTGATTTATTTTCATCTTCATTCTACCTTGTGCCACGTCTTGAGAAATATTTCTGATGTATGTTCCACATATATACATACACACACATTATAAAATGTTGAGTATAGCTTTAGAAAGAAAAGAGAAATTTGAGCTTCAGTTATTAATAATTGTTTTGTAACATTTATGATTTTAATAGAGTGATTGCAGTTTCTGGTTTAAAAAAAAAGAGTATCTTTTGAGCATGTTACTATGTTATCTATACATATTCCTTTAATGTATGTCATTCTTTTAAAAGTTTTCACACTATCCAAATGAATTACTATATAATCATTGGCATTTTATTTATATTTTATAACTAGCCAGTTGAATTATGAAAGAAAGCAATGTAATTATATTATTAACTATACATCATTGAAATTTACACTCAGAAAAATACTAAAGAAACTAGCTGAGGAAATATTTATCATAGAGTTCTCCAAAAGATCTCCTGCACCAGAAATGCCATGTGTGTTCATAAAAATGCATATTCCTCAGTCATACTCCAAATCTATGAAATCATTATTTTTGGTAATTGGGACTAAAGAACCATATATTAAATAAATTGTTCAGACAAATTATTTATGTTTCTCCTGTTGCCATTAAGTCATGTTTATGATGAAATCAATAATTTGAGACCAATCTACACTGCTAACTAAAAAAAAAGGGCAAAAAATACTGTGTAATAATGTCCCTTTTTAAAAATGGTTATTATAAATATTCCATATATTTAGTATGTACACAAACACATATAAATAACAAATGTGTTTTGTGTAAATACAAATGTTTTAATGGTTGATTTTGGGCTCGGATTATATATGAATTTGTTTACACTCACACCACCCAAATATTCCTACTCAAAAAGCATAATGTCTTCTGAAAAAGATTAAAAATTATTATTAAAATATAGGGAGTAATACCTGCTTATAGGCAAAATGGAATAACAGGTATTGGGCTCACCCTCTCACTTGAAACTACAAAAGCAAATCAAACAGAAAGATAGCTTGTTGTTTAAAAGTTTGATGTTGTTGTTTGGGAAGGCAGGGGGTGGGGGAATTGTTGTTTTTTGCCCACCTCAATCTGTTAGCTTCTCCTCACAAGTTCTATGGCTTTTCAAAAAGTAATTACAGTGACTTTGAGAAGCAAAAGGACTAAAATCCTTTCAGTATTCTAGGAATGTATTTGTCTAGTTCTACACACTTAAATTCAGTGAAAATATCTGCCTTATTATCTGATGTTCTTACACATTTTTGTGCTTGGCTTCAAAGGTAATTCTTTGTGAAAACTGCAGATTACTGAGCATTGTTTTATAAACATGAAGAAAAACAATTAATAATAAAAATTAGTAAATAATCAGTTGGTGATAAAATAATATAAAAGATAGTAAACAATTGCTCTCAAGACACTGGACATCAGACAATGATAGTCATCTTGAGAGAGAGTGAATAACAAATGGGATAAGCCCTATATTTGCCCCAGCTTACTATCTTGAGAGAATTTCCTGGATATGGTTCAGAAAGGGGAAACCCGGAAATAGTCCTGTGGGCTCCCTGATTTGAGATGATGGAATATAGGATTGGGGAGGAAAAATGCATCTAAAGTTTTCAGAACAGAGTACTAGAAGTGAAAAACTGCCACAGATTAAGTACTGAAGATATGCACTGGGCTCCCTTCAACTATTTGTTGGTATAATGATCCATACATGCTTACATGAAACTATGCAAGACTATGGAAAGAAACACCAACTGAAATGGGAGTGAACAGTACCTGGTACTCACACAGGCCATAAGTAATGCCTATTTCCAACATCCAGATAGAAAAAAAATCTCATAATTTACAGAGAATAGAGCGGAATACTAATAATAGACTTGCTTCAGCAATGAGCTATAATAAATCCTAGACTAAGCACAGTTGTGTGCTTCCCCCCACAAAGCAAGACTTAAAAGGATTAAAGTTGATTGATCCTTCTGTAAATTGAATATGTTCCAGATGGGAATAAAAATATCCAGCACCCATCAAGTTTAAATTCACAGTGACTGGCTTTATACAAAAGTAATAAAAAGACAACAGAAAAAAATTCATATTTATCATATCCCTTGCCCCTCCCTTTCGTTGATCACTAGCATTTCAATCTACTAGGTTTATTTTAACATTTGTTCCCCCTAGTATTTATTTATTTTTAGTCCATATGTTTTACTCATCTTGTATAGTTATTTTTATGACTTGAACAATTTTGTATTTGTCTTTTAATATTTAACACTTTTCTGCAAATGTGTATTATGATTTTGAAATCATAAACATGTTATCGTAAAAGTCTTCAGGTTCTCAATTTTAAATAACCTATTCTTGGGGTTCAAGGGTAGTTCAGTGGTAGAATTCTCACCCGCTATGCAGGAGACCTGGATTTGATTCCTGACACATGCACTTTCCAAACAAACAAACAAACAAATGAAAAACAATTATAACAAATAAAATTCAGCAATTGGTGCTGCAATAAGGGGATACTCACATGGAAAAAGAATGAAATGTGACTCCCGCCATACACCATACAAAAAAAAATAATAATAACCTATTATTTCCATATGCCAAAAAAAAAAAAAAAAAGTACCAGGCTTGCAAAGAAGCAGGAAAATTCGCCACATAATGAGGAGCAAAATCAATTAATCCAAACTATGCAGACCCGACACAGATATTAGGATTAACAGAAAAGGGATAAAATTGTTATTATAAATATATTACGTATGTTCAAAGAGTTAAATGGAGTCAGTTAAAATAAATAGTAAATACGCCTTCTATTAATTCAAACAATAAAGACTGCATTGAAAAATGAATGGGATGGGATAAATGGCAAGTTAGAATTTGCACTGGAAAAATTTAGTGAATTTGAAGACCTAACATTACAGACTATCCAAAATGAAACCAAAGGGAGGAAAAGCACCTTAAAAATACACAGAACCTGGGAGTGCAAGGGTAGTTCAGTGGTGGAATTCTACCAGAGTAAAATTGTCATGCCAGAGACCTGGGTTCAATTCCTGACCCATGCACGTCCCAAACAAACAAACAAGCAAACAAACAAACCAAAACCAAACAGCAAAATTCAACAAATGGTGCTGCAATAAGAGGATGTTCACATGGAAAAAGAATGAAATGTGACCCCCGCCATGTAGCATACAAAATAGAACTATACAGACCATGTTAGAGGGGTAAGGCAACTTCAACAGTCAAATGTTCATGTAGTTGGAGTCTTCAAACCAGAGGATAGACAAAAAACTTGAAAATAGCCAATTTTTTTTCAAAATTTGATGAAAACAAAAACCCATATACCCAAAAAGCTTAAGGTGCTCCAGGCATAAGACACATGAAATCCACATGAGGATATCATAATCAAATTTCTCAAAATTTATAATAAATAGATATTCTTAAAATTAGTTTGGGTGAGGTGAGGAACATGTATTATACAGAAGAACAAAAATAAAGATCAGATTTTTTTGGAAACAGTGAAAGTAAGAAGACAGGGAACAATAGCTTTAAAGTATTGGAAGAAAAAATTGTCAACCTAGAAATCCAGCAAAATGTATTTCAAAAATAAATAAATAAATGTGTCTGATCAACTTATTTAAACTACTTAATTACATGAAACCTAGAATAGGAAATGGAGATCTTGTTATTCTGTAGAGGTTATTGTAAGGCCCACATACATTTCAGAATATTGCGGGCAGAAAATCAAAAAAGCATTTGTGAAGTCTACTGAGGGACTGGAGAAAAAATGTGGAGCTATTAAATTTTTCCATTTGAGGAATTCTTGATATTCTCTCAAGCATTAAGGACTAACAATTTAATAAGTCAAGCTCTTGAACTTGAGGTTTGCCTGTATGAAATTTATTTTTGTAATGGTGCAGCTAAGCCTTCATATAATTAGGCCTAAGAGTCACCTCCAGAGGACCTCTTTTGTTATTCATATACGGCCTCTCTCTCTAAACCAAACTCGGCAAAAATCTTACTATCCTCCCCACTACATGGGGCATGATTCCCATGGGTATAAGTCTCTCTGACAACATGGGACCTGATTCCTAATGATGAGCTTGGCTCTGGCATCGTGGGATCGAAAATGCTTTCTTGACAAAAGAGGAAAGAAAAATGAAAAAAAATAAAGTTGAAGTGTCTAAGAAATTCAAATACAGTTTAGGGGTAATTCTGTAGATTACTGTTCTAGTCTACCAAAGCTGCAAGAATGAAACACACCAGAGATGGATTGGCTTTTAATAAAAGGGGATTTATTTAGTTAAAACCATATAGTTCTTCAGAGGAAAGGCAGCTAACTTTCAACTGAGGCTCTTCCTTACATGGGAAGGCACAGGGTGATCTCTGCTGGCCTTCCCTCCAGGCCTCTGGGTTCCAACGACTTTCTCCAAGGTGATTCCTTTCTGCATCTCCAAAGGCCGGGGCTGAGTGGCACGTGCTGAGATGAAGTATGCCAAGCTGCTTAGGCTGTGCTACATTGAGTACTCTCATTTAAGCACCAGCTAATTCGATCAAACATCATTCATTGCAGCAGGCACACTTCCTAGCCAACTGCAGATGTAATCAGCAACAGATGAGCTTGAGCTTTACATGCCATTGGCTCATGTCCAAGCAATAGAGCTAGGCACCTTCCCCAGCCAAGTTGACACCTGAACCTAACTACCACAATTACTGTTATGCAAACTTCACCCAGATATTGCAAATTACCACAGTATTTCAAGCCCCAGCAAACAGCAGTCTTGAAAACCCTAAAGTATACCCTGGGCTCTAAGACTTTATAGAAGTTACACCTATTAAGTTTATTTTTCCAGAAACCGAAAGCCTCTATATCGCTCCTAAGCCAGATAAGCTGTAAAACCCAGAGGTACCAGTATCTCCAAGAATATCAATCTGTTTCATTCCTTTACCCTATAATGCCAACACCCCTCTTCTGCATGAAGAAATTAGAACAGTCATTTCCCTGATCACCATCCTAATTTCTCCATCCCTGAAGGTTGAGAGAATGATCAAATGAGAAGGAGGAGCTGTAACTGAGAAATTAGGATTTAACAAATAATTCCTGACTCATTATACAGATATTTTTATTTTCTATTGTATTAGAATAACCAAAAGGAAATATCTGAAATTCTTGAACTGTAATCCAGTAGCTTTGGTCTTTTTATAATGATTGTATAAGTGTATAGCCTTCATCCTGTGACTGTGTGACTGTAAAAACCTCGTGAGTGACACCCCCTTTATCCAGTGTCTGTGTCGATGAGCAATAAAGGCATGGATGTTAAAAAAAAATATGCTGGGGATATGGGAGGGAAAACCCTATATAAACCATGAAAAATAGTGAATAGCTGTGCTTTCATCAATTGTAACAAATGTAAATGCTGTTAAAAAAGAGAATTACAAAAAAGGGTATTCTATCAGTTGTAACATATTCTCACCAGTACAAATGCTGGTGGTGGGGAGGTATGTGGAAATCGGGTATTTTATGCATGTTTGTTCCATAAGCCCAAAACTTCCCTAGTAATTTTTTTTTAAATTGTATTGAGGGAATAAAGTAGATAACTATATACTGATTAGGGTCTCAATTAAGCAAGAAGATATAACAATCAAAATTATAAATGCACCTAATGGCAGGGCCCCAAAATACAATAAGCAAATATTGACACACTTGAAAGAAGAAATACAGTTCTACATTAACAATAAGAGATTTCAATTTATCACTTTTGATAATGGGTAGAACATCGAGAAATATGATTACTATGGATGTAGATAAATCAAATGATACTATAACTAGACCCAATAGACCTATAAAGAACCCATCACCCAACAGAACCAGAATACACAAATAAATAAATAAATAAATATGATATGATATGATATGAAGACAGAAACCAGGGCTGAGAGAAGTTTTCACCAGCAGAATAGTATCATAGCAAGGTCCAAAAATATCCTTCAGGCAGAAGAAAAAGGAAATTAGAGAGAAATAAGAACTCAAACACTGAAATGAAGAGTTTTGGAAATGCTAAGTATATGTTTAATTGTGTATGCTTCCAACATATGTTCTAAACTTTATAATGCCTTATATATATGTCTGTACATTTTGTATGCAAATATGTATGTGTATGTATATACACACATATGGGTATACACACACATGTATATATAAGAGAAGTATTCTCAATAGTTTTGTAAAATATAGGTACATTCAAAACTCTGAAGCAGCCAAAAAAATAATTATAGGTAATAAGCCAATGTGCCAGTTTAAAAGTATTATGTACCATAGAAAAGCCATGTGTAAGTCCTAATTCAGTCTTGTGAGAGCAGCCATTTACTTTAATCCTTATTCAGTACTGTAAGGTGGAAACTTTTGATTAGATTATCTCCACGGAGATATGACATGCCTAATTGTGGGTGTGATCTTTTAATTACATGGAGATGTGAGTCCACCCATTCTAGGTGGGTCTTGATTAGTTTACTGGAATCCTTTAAGAGAGGAAACATTTTGGAGATGGCCAGATAAGACAGAGCCAACAGAAGCTTCAGAGCAGAACTGACACAGATGTGGACATGTGGTGAACAGAGATACAGATGTTTGCAGATACTTGGAGCCCAGAAGACATTGCCATGAGATGTTAAGCAAGCCAGAACCTGGAGAGAGCCAAGGGAAAACAAGAGATGAAAGCCATCCCTGGAGAAGTAAAGTGCAGAATCCCCACAGGAACACAGGCTGAAAGGAATGGAACCCAGGAGCAAGGGAAAGGTACATGTCAGCCATGCAATTACCCAGCTGACAGAGGTGCTCCTGATCCATTTGCCTTACTTGAGTGAAGATAACCTCTTGTTGGCACCTTAAGTTTACACTTTCACTTCCTTAGAACTGTAAACTTGTAATTAATTAAATTTCTCTTTTCAAAACCCATTCCATTTCTGGCATATTGTCTGGCAGTTTGCAAACTAATACAGCCAACGAAAGAAGAAAAATGGTATCATAAAAATACTAATCCAAAAGAAGTCAGAAATAGGGGAAACAGGGAACAAATAACATATGGGACTATCATTTTGTTATATGTTATAGAAGACATATAACAAAATGATAGGTATAAACCCATCAGTTGCAAGAATCATAATAAATATAAATGGTTTAAGTACCTTAAGAATAGCGTGAAATTACCATATTGGATAAAATGCAAAACCCACAAGCAAAACACATAAAAAATGCACACACAAACACCTACATAAACACCTGCAAATAGGTTGAATGAAAAATGATGGGAAAAACATATAATATTTTGACACTAATCAAAAGTAACTTTATTTGATAAAGTAGATGTGACAGGAAAGCATATTACTAGGGAAAAAGAAGGTAATTTCAAAATAATGGAGTCAATTTATCAAGCTAAAATAGTAATCATAAATGTTCCTTAATAAGTGAGCTACATAATAAACATTGATAAAATTTCAAAAAGAAATAGACAAAACTACAGCTATAGTAGGAGGCTTCAATACAGCTATCATAATATTGAATAAAAGAAGTAGAAATTAAGTATGTAGCAGAGTTGAAGAACACTATCAATCAAATTGATCTAGCTAACATTTTTTTAGAATTCTCTACCCAAGTTCAGCAGAATTCTTTGAAGTATGCAGAATAATAAAAATAGGCAATAATCATCATTGTAGTTTTATCAGTATTTTTAGTTTTATTTTTAAAACAAGTTTCACGATAGAATTGAGTTAAATTAGAAATACTAAATGGAAAAATATTTGGAAAATTACCAAATATTTGATAATTAAATAGCACACTTCTAAATAACTCACAGGTAAAAGAAAAAAAAATTTAAATTAGAAATGTGTGAAAATCAAAATCTATTTCAAAATTGGGGGGATGCCACATAGTCAATATTTAGGAGAAATTTATAGCACCTATCACCCACTTAAGAAAATAAGAAATTTCCTTAATCATTTATCAACTACACCTTAAGTATTAGAAAATAAGAGCAAATTAAATCCAATATAAATAGAAGAAATGGAACAAGAATGATCAGTATGGAAACTAGTGAAATAGAAAACAGAAAAAATAGAGAAAAATCAATGAAGCTAAAAATTAGTTATATGAAGACATTGACAAAATCCATTAACCTCTAGCTAAAGGAAAGAAAACTATAGAACAATCTCTCTCATGAATATAGATTTGAAAATTCTAAGCTAAACATTTTCAAATCAAATCTAACAATATAAAATAATGACTAAAATAACATGACCAAAAGGCGATTTTATTTGAAGAATGCAAGGTTGGTTTGATTAAGGAATTCAACCCATGTAAATTGCCATATTAATTGTTTATAAAAGGATAACCATGTGACCATCTCAAAAAAAATGAGTTCTTTAGTTTTTTTGGTTGTTCAAGCAAATACCATGCAATGGGCTGGCTTAAGCAATGAGAATTTAATGACACAGTGTTTTGATGTTAAGACAAAGTTTAAATGACCTCATCAAGATGATACTTCTCCCTGAAGACTGTGGCATTCTGGGGCTGGTTGCCACTGATCCTTAGTACTGGAGCTCTGTCACATGCTAAGGCACATAGTGGCCTCTGCTGGCCCCTCCCTTCTGTTTCATGCTCCATTATGTTCAACTTCTGACTGCTCCTTCTGTGGCCTTCTCTTTCACTGTCTGAATTTCATTTTGCACATAAAGTACTCTAGTAATAGGATTAAGATCCATCCTGATTGAGGTGGGGCATATCTTTACTGAAGCAACCTCATCAAAGTTTCTACTCACAGTTGGATCACAACATCAGGAATGGATTAAATTTAAAACCATTTTTTTTCCTGGGGCACATACAGCTCTAAACCACCACATAAAGATTTTTATGAAACCCACCATACATTTCTGATAAAATCTCCTGATTTCTAATGAGAACTTGAAGGCGTTTTCTTAACCTTGAAAAGGAAATATATGGAAGCCCTTTTGAGCAGATATCACCTTTGATGGTCAAAACTAAATGTTATACTTCTAAGGTAAGGGTCAAGACAAGGATAACCCTTCTTACCACTTCTATTCAACATTGTAATTTAGGTTTCAGCCAATCAATAAAACAAGGAAAAGAAAAGCAATTCACACTATGATGGTTAATTTTATGTGTTAACTTGGATAGGTTATTGTGTCCAGTTGTTTGAACTGGACTGATTTGGGTTGCACTGAACTGGCCTGATTACTGTGAAAGTATTTCATAGATGGATTTAAATCCCTAGTCAGCGGATTGCATCTATGGTTGATTACATATGTACTCAGCAAAGGAGCTGTCATCAGAAATGAAAAGAATCTCCCCATCTAATTAGTCTGAGGTCTTGAAGTGAGAACTGTGGATTTCAAAAGTCATAAAAATAATTTATGTCTTTATTTCAGCCAGTTAACTTCTCCTGGGGAATTAGATTAAAATTCATTGGAATTTCCAGCTTGCTAGTTCTTTTGGGGATTTCAATTTCACTTTTACCAACTTTCTAACTCATGCCTTGCTCTATAGAATTTGGACTTGTCAATCCTCATGGTAGTGTGATTCAAGTACAGTAATAAATACTCTAGACAGATATATATATATATACATATGTAAATTAGAAATATCAATATATTTCAATATCTTCATATCTCTACATATATTGTATTGTTTTTTTTTTTTGTATGCTGCATGGTGAGCATCACATTTCTTTCTTTTTCCATGTGAGTTACCCCTTAGTGCAGCACCATTTGTAGAAGTTCTGTTTGTTTTTTTGTCTGTTTGAGAAGGGCATGGCATAGGAATCGAACCTGGGTCTCCCACATGGCAGATGAGGATTCTACCATTAAACCACCCTTGTACCCCCTTATCCTATTGGTTTTATTTCTCTAGAGAACCATGAATAATATTCAGACTGAAAAACAACAGAAATTGCCCACATTTATATACACATTTTACCTATGCATCAAACTTGAAGGAACTTACAAAATAGCTAATTGATTAAATTGTTATGTTCAGCAAGTTTGTGCTATAAAATGAACATTGAAATAAACAGGATGAATTGTACCACTTACAATGATATCAAACAAAATATTTAGAACAAAACCTGATAAAAGAAATGCAAGTTCTTTGATACTGAACATGATAAAATATTCCTACAGAAATTAAAGAAGACCTAAATAAATGAAGATATATACGGTATGTATAAGTCAGAAGAGTCAACATTTTTAAGAAATTAATTTCTAAGCAAACTAGATATCCCATGAGATTCCAATTAAGATCACAGGAAGATTTTTTTTTAATGACAAGTTGGCTTTAAAATTCACATGAAATTGAAAGGAACTAAAAGAGCCAGAAAAACCATGAAAAATTAAAGCATTTTAGGACTAACACTGTCTCATTTAAAGATCTACTAGAAAGACACATTAACCAAGACAATAAGATATAGGAAGAAATTTAGATAACCAGATCAATAGATCATAATGGAAATTCATAGATGAATATACAAATATAGAGACATGCATGAATCCCAAAATAATTATGCTGAGAAATAAAACAGACAAAAACAAATGCATTCTATATAATTCCATTTATGTACCTAACTATAAAATGCAAATTAACCTATGACAATATAAAGCAGACCAGTGACTGTTTGGGAATGGGAGTCAGGGATGGGGAGGAAAGGAATGGCACGATTAAAATAGGATGAGAAATCTTTGGCTTTCATTCTTTTGCTTGTGGTAATAGGTTCCTAAGTGTATATATAGGTTAAAACTTACAAAACATGTACAATTTATTTTAGGTGAATTATATCTTAAAGCTGTAGCATCTTAAATCAATAATTGTATATATAATATTTAATTCATCCTTGAGAACATATTTTTTCAAATGGATTCTCTATACACTTTACTCACTGATTATTAGTAAGTTCAGGGCTATGAGTTGGTCTTTTATGAATAACAATAAATGAAGTAAATGATATGTAATACCAGCCTCTTGGGAACATTAAGATCTATTCATCAATAATTTACAGATTAGAAATCATCTGCACATCTACAATAAGATGACTACTCATCACTTCCTTAAGTGGTGACTCCCTAGAAATAGAAATAGAAAGTACAATTTCAGAAATCAGTGTTTATCTTACTTAAGATAATCATGTTACTTTATTTAAATGATCAGATATCCTATGTCTATGGGTTATACTCTACTTTTTTAGAGAACTTCTGTATCTGGTTTTAAGTCAATTATATATTACCGATTGAAAAGTATATTGTAAGGAAGTTCATACTGTATAAATACTTTCATATAGCAGATCTTATATGACGCTCATAATAAATTAGAATATCACTAATATTGTTTCATCATTTTATAAAATAGATGTGACTCAAAAGTTATTGTCTTCTACAAGCTTACTCAGCTGGCATAAATGGGAAAATTGTGATGCAAAGTTTTCTCACAATTTCAAGTAACTTTGTTTTTCACTTTGATACCTCAAAACATGAGTTTTCTGTACCTGGAGATATTTGTTATTTTACTTACTCTTTTGAAAAGATATTTTAAATCAATAAAGCTTTCTAGTCATATCACAGCTATCCACATAAAACAATTTCCTGGTCTGTGAATGTTTTAGTTTACTAGGGTCCTGAAAGCAGATACCGTGAAATTGGTTGGCTTAACAGTGGGGATTTATTAACCTACAGCTTTGAGGCTGAGAAAAATGTTTAAATCAAGGCACCATCAAGGTGGTGCTTTCTTCCTGAAGACTGGCTCCTGGTGATCCATGACTCCTCTGCCACATGACAAGGGACATGGTGTCTTAGACTGCTCTCTCCCCTCTCTTCTGGGTTTCATTGCTTTCACCTTATTGCCTATATGGCTTTCTCAGTCTCTCTCTTTCTCAGTCTCTCTCTCTCTCTCTCTCTCTCTCTCTCTCTCTCTCTCTCTCTCTCTCTCTCTCTCTCTCTCTCTCTCTCTCTCTCTCTTTCTCTTCATCTTGTTTATAAAAATTCCCATAAGGAGATTAAGACCCTTCCTGAATGAGTCTTAATTGAACATCTTAACTGAAGTAGCCTCATCAAAAGGTCTTACTTACATTTGGGTCCATACCTACAGGAACAGACTGAATTTAAGAACATGCCATTTGGCATAAACAGTCAAACCACCAGAGTGAATAACTATCAGAATCATACCTGTAATAATTTGCATAACACTCATTGCAAATAGATAATTACAGCAATTTTTAGTTAATTACATATCTATTATTTTATTCAGCTGCTCTGCATGCTACTTATAAACATCATTCTGTGATTAAATTATTGTTCTTGTCAGGTAACCACAGATAACTACCTGATTAACTAGATAAAGTCTGAAAGAGGACGTAATCTATGTATTGGCATATTGCTTTGTAATGCCTGCCTTGTGTTCATTTTCCCCCTAGGTCTGAAAAATTTTAAACATGATCACTGTTATAGTTCAATCATTTTGGATATAAATCTTTCCAAACTTATAAGATCCTTGGTGAACTATGATGAATTCCCTTGCTCAATGTATTTTATTACCTTGTTTTTCTCCTCTGTTATCTTTCAGTAACAGAGTCCATGTATCAGGTAAATTTAAAAAAAAAACAAGCAATAAATATAGCTAATAGATATTATACATTATTATTGTGATTATCATTTATTTAGAAACTACTGCTGAAATTTATACCGACAGGATATTACGCAGAAGGTTAATTTATGCACTAACAATTTGTGTACACCTTTGAAATCTCTGTAACATAAACTTTCCACATCTTATATCTAGAAAACTCCTCAAAAATGCCTTATAAAGCATGAAAATAATTTCTCTATATGAGTACTGTAAATGTACCAATTAACTTAAATCTAACAAATTCAGGTAAATTGTATTAGGGAGTTGAAAATATCTTTATAAACGATGTTTTATTAAGTTGAATGTTTGTTTCATTATGACTATGTTGAAAATGAAGACACCTAGCAAGTAAATATATCACCACTGAAAGACAACTAGCCAGGAAGAGGTCTCTCCTGCCA
Source organism: Tamandua tetradactyla (assembly GCF_023851605.1). Lineage (NCBI taxonomy): Eukaryota > Metazoa > Chordata > Mammalia > Pilosa > Myrmecophagidae > Tamandua > Tamandua tetradactyla. The sequence goes on from NC_135330.1 coordinate 50,713,630, forward strand.
GACAAGGCACACTTATACCTGTGTTAATTTACCACAAATTGAATGTTGAACTTCTATCCTCTAGTCCTAGAAACCCTAAAAGAAGAAAGATTTTTTTTTTGCCCAGGAATGCACAGATTATCTTCTTACCTCATTTATATTCATGTACTTATCAATTTTAATATAAATTAAAACAAGAATAAGTGAAATTAGTAATGTGACACCAATGTCTATGATACCTTTATTCTTCTGTTTTTAGAAAAGTGATGTTTCTATTATAGTAAAAATAGAGACAAGGCCACCCCATCCCAAATACAGAGTTTGAAATTCAATTGTTGATATTTAACCATACTCCAATCTGACTGGAATCATATCTTTATACAATCTTTTAAAAATACGTGCTAATAACATCAACTAGGGATGCTTTCTTTCTGATCAGGAAAGTTCTGAAGGTAAATGTATATTTCTCTGGTCCTATGGATATACACAGTAATGTTGATATTTCATAAAAATAACTTGAAATATCCACTTGACTCACTAGTATCTTCTTTGACAAAATATTTCTCTATATTAGTAACCAAGATGTTATAATTTTCCAAGTAGTGTCATTCAATAACTGTAATACAAAGGTGTATACATACACTCACACACGTTTTAATTATGTTATTTGCATATATGTTTGTACATATGTGTGTATGTGTATGGATATATATATATATATATATATATATATTCACTATCATTCATCCAACAAATGTTTTTAAAGCTAACGCAGACTTACGAATACCTTCAGGACTATGGTTTTCATGTTCCCTAAAAGCAAATTTTTAAAATTCAATCAATAACTTACATTAGGAGTAATTGAACATTATTGCTCCACAGAGGTCTGTTTAGAGTGCCTTTAGTTCAATTTGAATGGACATAATGTAATTTTCTATTTCAAATATGTTTGTGGGGATACTGCATTTTCACTAGAAAATGGCCTTTACTACCTTAGTCTTCTATGTAGCTATGCTGTCTCTATCCAGTAAATGATGATGGAATTACTGGAGACCCATTCTATCCTTATCTCTTTGCTTTGAGTAATCGCAATTAAAACTAAGGCTTGATTACCATGTGTGCATTAATATGATCCCCAGACCCAAGTATTTAAATGCCCTTATGGAAGCCAAAAAGTCTCCAGGGGCTCCTTTGAGAAAATATACCTCACACGTTCTTGAAGAGTTACAGACTTATCATGCAACTTAAGCCTAGACATTTTGGTTCCCATTTATGAAACATTAAATCGTGAGTTAACGACAAATATGAGAACAATAAAATGGATTCACATTGATTATTGTGCTTTAAACTAGTACATTGTAAGAGCATTTCTGAATTTTTTTTCTTCGTATTCTAGTGCTGCTTGCCCATTTCCAAGCCCAATTTTCCAGCTTTCCATTGATTCAATGATGTTTTGATTACCTTCTAAAACTCTTCCGTGCTTAAATTAGCCATGAGAATCCTATTGCTTGCAACCAAAGAACTAATAGACGTTCTTTCTCCCCTAAAATCAGATTTTTTAGTTTATTGGGGGATCTCTATTTTCTCCTCAAAATACTTATCTCAGTTAGTAATAAAATTCTTATTTGTCAACATTTGGTTATGTTTGTGTCTGTTGTTAAATGAATGTTCTAACAGAGGGCATGGACTTCACTTAGTTTTGTTCTGTTGTTTTTTTTCTGTTGTTATATCAGATTGATGAAAAATGAGGATATTGAAAGAATAAATTGATTTTGAACTCTGTTTAAATATTTTGAGTTATGCAATTCCACCAATTTTTAAGGCAAACTTTTAACTATAGGAATTTGCCAATATGTTGTCTCAAAGTGTTCTAGTTTGCTAGCTGCAAGAATGCAACACACCAGAGATGCACTGGCTTTTAATAAAAGGGAATTTATATCATTAGTTCTTCAGAGGAAAGGTAGCTAACTTTCAAGTGAGGCTCTTTCTTATATGGGAAGGTGTAAGGTGATCTCTGCTGGCCTTCTCTCCAGGCCTCTGGGTTCCAACAACTTTCCCTGGGGTGATTTCTTTCTGTATCTCCAAAGGCCTGGGCTGAGCTGCGAGTGCTGAGATGAGGTATGCTGAGGTGCTTGGGCTATGCTATTTTAAGCTCTCTCATTTAAGTACCAGCCAGTTAAATCAAACATCATTCATTGCAGCAGGCACGCCTCCTAGCTGACTGTAGATGTAATCAGCAACAGATGAAGTTCACATGCCATTGGCTCATGTCCACAGCAACAGAACTAGGCATCTTCACTTGGCCGAGTTGACAACTGAATCTAATTACCACAAAGTTTCCTCAAATTATACCAGAAGTTCAACTGAAAGAAACTGATTGCATTTTAGTATTTCCTGAATAACACTCAATCTACTTACTTTTTGAATACATGTATAATAAAAACTCTATCCCAAGATTTTAAAAGATCAGATAAAATCTGAAACTAGGCATAATATCTACCCCCACAGAATTGATTTTATTGAACAGTTTCCATGTCATCATCTTCCTGTATGTTTCAACTCTAAGGTTCAAGACCATGAAACATCATTTTGTGCATTCTCAGGATATAGTGAAGATATTGTCATGGTTCATTAAATTGAATAATGTCTCTTTTATGATAAACCTTAAGACATTTTATTTTTCTGGTGTTCACTTCAGAAAGATTTGGCTTTTCCTAAAAGTTATTATTGTTGTTTGCTATTATTATTAATGAAAACTATGAATTTTTAACAAAGACATTCTCTTTTATTGACAATACTACAGAAAGTTAGAACTAAATCTGTGAACAAATTTAACATGAGAATCCTATTGCTTGCAACCAAAGAACTAATAGACGTTCTTTCTCCCCTAAAATCAGATTTTTTAGTTTATTGGGGGATCTCTATTTTCTCCTCAAAATACTTATCTCAGTTAGTAATAAAATTCTTATTTGTCAACATTTGGTTATGTTTGTGTCTGTTGTTAAATGAATGTTCTAACAGAGGGCATGGACTTCACTTAGTTTTGTTCTGTTTTTTTTTTTCTGTTGTTATATCAGATTGATGAAAAATGAGGATATTGAAAGAATAAATTGATTTTGAACTCTGTTTAAATATTTTGAGTTATGCAATTCCACCAATTTTTAAGGCAAACTTTTAACTATAGGAATTTGCCAATATGTTGTCTCAAAGTGTTCTAGTTTGCTAGCTGCAAGAATGCAACACACCAGAGATGCACTGGCTTTTAATAAAAGGGAATTTATATCATTAGTTCTTCAGGTAAATTGTATTAGGGAGTTGAAAATATCTTTATAAACGATGTTTTATTAAGTTGAATGTTTGTTTCATTATGACTATGTTGAAAATGAAGACACCTAGCAAGTAAATATATCACCACTGAAAGACAACTAGCCAGGAAGAGGTCTCTCCTGCCAGACAAGGCACACTTATACCTGTGTTAATTTACCACAAATTGAATGTTGAACTTCTATCCTCTAGTCCTAGAAACCCTAAAAGAAGAAAGATTTTTTTTTTGCCCAGGAATGCACAGATTATCTTCTTACCTCATTTATATTCATGTACTTATCAATTTTAATATAATTTAGGACAATTTGAAATCAGGAAGTGTGAATCCTCCAAATTTGTTCTTCTTTTTTCAAAATTGTTTTGGCTATTCACTTGAATTGTTTTTGAGATAAAATTTGTTATTTTATAAGTTAAAAAAAAGCATTCAAGGAAAGATTACCACTGGATTCACACAGGAAGGCATAGGGTAAGTCAGAGGAGAGGTAATATCACATCTCAATTTTGACACAGACATAGAAGATGTCATTTCCTTTAAGTTAAGGGTGATAAGATGCATGAACTATGGCAAGTTTTCTGGACCAAATTTTCAGGATTGTATATGCATTGGGGATTCTGGCAAAATGTTCACATAATAAGGTTAGTAATTGCAAATAAAAATAGCTAAGATCAATCCTGAATTGATCTCAATTTTTTGTTTGTTTTTCATTTCTTCCTATTTTAATTTGTATTATATTTCTTGTTTTTTTAAAATTTCTGTAAGCTCTCATTACTTGTTGAAATATATAAAATGAACTCCAGTTATAAGACATTTGCCTGAGACTATAAAGTAAAATTATAAAGAGAAAAAGAGATATCACATTGTCACAAACAAGAGAGAAATTCCTATTACCCGATATTTCTGTGATTCTCTGTGGTTGCCTAAAACCTCCTCAGTATGATATTTTAGACAGACATTTCCATAAATAAATATCTGATTTATTATTACCCTTTGATATTTGATAGGACTAAAGAACAGCATATATAAAAATCTGCATTGTTTCATTGGTTAGAAAGACACATCTAGCTGAAAAAAATCAGCATTTTTTGAACTTAGACATATCTCAGCAGCAAACACCACCCATTTTTCCTTAAGTTAATGAAAAGGTATTATTGTTTCAAAACTACACAGACACACGCATACGTATATGCACATACATAATAACATAAAATGCATATCCAAGATAATAAAAGATAATACAATGCATGAATATATGCTCACATGCATAAAGCACACATACATACTTATGTCTTTGCTAAGATGTTTGAACAAGTGTTTACAATATTTTTTAATCTAAGTGTCAAGAAAGTTTTTCTTGAGTTTCAAGCCATGGTATTTATCATTGCAGAAATGAGATATGAGAAGGGCACTGTTTCTGTCTCACAACCAGTTTATCTAGTCTCTGAAGCAGAGAAAATAATGAATATATAATTAGAATAAGTACACTGAGGGTATTTTAGAATTTGTATAGTATACTTGAACTAAATTCTTAAAGATAAAAGAATTGGCTGGTAAAGATTGTTTGAGATGTGCAAAATCATGTAGATAATAGAACAAAAATATTTGCACCTTAGTGTATGGATTACTTTATCAAATCTTTATTTGATCAAAGTTTTAGAGGATGCCACAAAAGATTTTGTAACTAAATTGAGAGTCACACATAGGAGTATATAGAATAAAACATTATAAGTGAAATTAATGTGTTCAAGTAAGCATTTAAAATTTTGGTAAATAAGAGCAGATTGCCCTCTTTATCATTATTGTGTTTTATGGAACTTACCATGAATACATAACATGTAATGTCTTATGTACATTTTGGCCTTTTTAACTGCTAAAACATTCATGATATTTTCCCAGCAAATTGTAATAATCAACTTAAGAGACCATGGGTAGTTGTATTTTTTTTTTCATTATTTTCTTGAGCATTTTAAGGTGCTTTTTTAGGTGTATCAGTAAGTTGCATTTGGTACTTAAATACAACCAGAGAATCTTTTTCCTAAGGGCTGAAAATGAAAGTCATTTTACAATGTAAGGTAGGATTTTCTAAAATATCATTTCTGCTGCATCAGAGAAACCAAGGGCATTCCAAATATGGAATGCAAAACGTTCTTAACCTAATCCCATTCCTGTGGGTGTGAACAGGAATTCTTTGCAAATAGGATTTGAAGGTTCTGTCTTTAGTTAAGATGTGACCAGTTGAATCAGGATGGATCTTAATTACTTACAAAGAGAAAATTATGGGAAGGAACCAGAAACCAGAAATCCAGAGAACCCAGATGAGAAAGGAGAGAGTATCATCATGTGACAGGAAAGCCCAGGAACCCAAAGATCGCTTACCAGTCAATATGCTACTGACACAGGACGAAGTGATTCTTCCAGTTTCTGAAACCATAAGCCAATATATTCCTATCATTAAACCAAGTCCATTGTGTTGTATTTGTATAACGTCCTGGAAACTAAAAGATCAGATTTAATGGTTAGAAAACATATTCCATCTCTCACTCAGAGTAATTATAAATAATTTGCAGCTATCTATATTCTGTGGCAAGGTCCTCTGGGTATGAATTCCAATTATAGAGTCCTCTATGGGACTGCTTCTATTATCTAAGTTATAAAAATACATCATATCTTGGGTGTGCAAGGCTAGTTCTGTGGTAGAATTCTCGCCTGCTGTGAGGGGGATCCAGCTTCAATTCCTGGTCCATGCACTTCCCAATAAACAAACTAACAAGCAAAACAAAAATTCAACAAATGATGCTGCAGTAACGGGATACTTACATGGAAAAATAATGAAATGAGACCCAACCACACAGCATACAAAGAAAAAATGTCGTATCTCACCTTCAGTCTCTGAAAGTCCAAATACTTTAGAACTAAATTATTTTTAGTATTTGTAATTCTAAATTATTATTAGAATAATAATTCTAAATTATTTTTAGAATTAACACCATTCCAATGTAGATATATGGAAATAGAAAATCAAGACAGTTACCCAGATATCTTTTGAGTAATATTGACTACAAGGCTTTTCGTGTAAAATATTGTTGCATTCTGGGTTAGTCTTTATTATCTCACTGAATGCATTCAAGATGTACTCTGTGTTGTGAAATTATCTGAAGGGGATATATGACACCAGGTTATTTTCTACTCAATATATATATCTTATGCTATATATATGAATTTGTACATAGCTGAGGGAAAAGTTCTATGTCTTGATTGAGGTGGTGGTTACATATATGTATTGCATTTGTCAAAATTTAGAAATGTACACTTAAAATTTGATTTTACTGTCTAGAACTTAATGAAAAAAATAAAGATACGTAAACTCACATCAGGCCACACCATTCAGGATTGATCTTAGCTATTTTTATTTGCAATTACTAACCTTATTATGTGAACATTTTGCCAGAATCCCCAATGCATATACAATCCTGAAAATTTGGTCCAGAAAACTTGCCATAGTTCATGCATCTTATCACCCTTAACTTAAAGGAAATGACATCTTCTATGTCTGTGTCAAAATTGAGATGTGATATTACCTCTCCTCTGACTTACCCTATGCCTTCCTGTGTGAATCCAGTGGTAATCTTTCCTTGAATGCTTTTTTTTTAACTTATAAAATAACAAATTTTATCTCAAAAACAATTCAAGTGAATAGCCAAAACAATTTTGAAAAAAGAAGAACAAATTTGGAGGATTCACACTTCCTGATTTCAAATTGTCCTAAAAAGTTGCAGTGATTTAAATAGAGTGGTATTGACATACAGATCAATGGAACAGAATTAGAATTCCAGAAATAAAACCACACATCTATGGCTAATTGATTGTTTACAAAGTTGCTAAGCACATGCAGTGAAGAAAGAGTAGTCTCTTCAAAAGTGGTGCTTGGGACAGCTGGATATCCACATGCAAAAAGAAAAAAAATAATGAAGTTAGACCCTTCATACCACAAACAAAAAAACAACTCAAAATGAATCAAGGACCTAAATATTAAATATAAGAGCTAAAACTATAAAACCCTTAGAGGATAATATGGGAGCAAATGTTCAGGACGTGAGATTCAGCAATTGATTCTTAGATATGACAATAGAAGCATAAGAAACAAAAGAAACGATAGATAAATTCAACTTCATGAAAATTAAAAGCTTTCGTACATCAAAAGACATTAACAAGAAAATGAAAGACAAGCCCTTAGTATGAGAGAAAATAGTTGCAAACCATATATCACAAGGACTTAATATCCAAAATATATAAACAATGTCTACAACACAACAGCAAAAATACAAATAACCCACTAAAAATATATAGGCAAAGGACTTGAATAGACATTTCTCTAAAGAAGATATATAAATGGCCAATAAGAATATGAAAAGATGTTCAAAATCATTACCCACTAGAATAATGCAGATCAAAACCACAGTGAGATAACAGTTCACACCATAAATAATGAATATTTTAAATAAAGAAATAAAAACAGAATGTCAAGTGTTGGAGAGAATGTGGGCTGTGGAGAAATTGGAACTCCGATGCATTGTTGGTGGCAATGTAAAATGGTACAGTCACCATGGAAAGTAATATAGCAGTTCCTCAAAATATTAAATATAGAATTACCATATGACCTGGCATTCCATTTCTAGACACATGCCCAAAGAAAATGAAAACAGGTGCTCAAACAGATGGTTCTGCACTAATTTTCATAGCAGCGTTATTCATGATTGTCAAAAGGTAGAAGAAACCCAAGTATCCATCAACAAAAGAATGGATAAACGAAATGTGACTTTCACACAGAATGGAATATCATTCAGCTATAAGAGAGAATGAAGTTCTGAGACAAGCTGCAACATGGAAGAAACTTGAAAGTGTTATATTCAGTGAAATAAGTAAGGCACATAAGGGCAAATATTGTATGATGTTGCCTGTAAGAGAAGTCTAGACTTAAATCCTCAGAGACAGAAGTTGGACCAGAGGTTACCAGAGAACTGGGAGTGATGGGAAGGGAGTGTATGTTTGGTGAATATGGAATATTTATAAATAGAATTAATTTTAAAAGAAAATAATTCAAGCAGGGCATAAAGATATAAAGTTGAAAACAGTAGCTTGGTCCTGGCAACTTTTTTTACACCCTGCCAAGTTTGCTACTTACTCAATAAGTCCCACTTTAAATATTTTCTTTTGTAATCTCCAAATTTCCCATAATCACACACACATGCAGAGATAAACAGCACACCCATGTTTGGTTCTACAGTGGAATTATTCTATAAATGGTACCCAGTTTGCCCATTTTATTAACAGGTACCTTAGCCTTTATTCCACATCAATGCCATAGAAAGCTTTCTCTTTTAAACCACCACTTATTCATTTGTGGGCAATTAATTTTGTTTCAAGTATTTTGTTATTAAAAACAATGTTTTGTAATGGATATACTTATACTTAAATATTCATAGCAATGAACTTATCACTTTCGTGTTTCATATGTGCTACTTCGTGGACAACAGTTTTAACCTCACTAGACTGCTTGTTACCTCAGGCACACTGATTAAAAAGTAAAGAACTCTGGTAGAAAAAAAAGAATATTTTATACTTGCTATGCAGTGAGCTAAGCTTATCCATTCACAGGTGATGGACATTGTTTTGCCCCTCTGTTTGCCAGAGAGATTTCCAGTGAGTTTCACAATCATAGTCCCACGTGTTAGGTCTCTCAACACTTCTTTATGAGGGTAAAATTTCTGCAAGATGGTTTTCACAATAACTAGTTAGATCATTAGTGACTTTGTTATTCCTATGATTTGGGCGAATAAAAATATTTTTTACTTTTTTAAAAAAGATCTGTTTCGTATGTAATCATTCCATGGTGCCAGTATAAATTAAAGACAAGATGGAGAAGCACTTGAAACTTTGGCAATATGATTTAAAGGCCATTAATTCTATTGAAAGAGAACATTTAGTGGACCTAATTTTCTATCAGTTGCATTTAATAGAATTAAAAATCAGGCCAGACTACCAATTTACCTCTATCTCTTTGAAAAATGTAAACATTTAGTGAAATGATATAAGCCATCTTCAACAGGGAAATGCCAAGTATGACCAAAGATTAAGAAAATTAATTAATTAATCAAAAGACTTATTAAGTATTTATTATGCTACATAGATTAAGAGAAACTGCTTTAATAGTTAATTCATCATTACCAGAGAGGTTCTAAACTTTAGAGGTACTATCATAAGTATGTGCTAGAAGAGATAAAAGTATCAAGTGAGAGACTTAAGAGTCCTTCAAACTTTCAAAGTTTAAATAACAATTATAGGTAATAAGGGGAAAACATGTAAATCTATGTCATAATCTCTGACCTTCAGAGTTCACCATTTTAATAAGTGCTCTTTTGTTTCTTGCATGAATATCTGTTCCTTTAAAAACAGATCTTTCGTTAAATACATTGATATGTACCTAAGATTATTATTCTTAATTTTGCATATGAGCAAGTAAACCATTTATATCACATATTTACTTTGAACTAGTAAATAAAATACTAGATCCATTTTGCTTCGGCTTAATGATGCATCTCAGCTCAATTTTAGTAAGGGTCATGGTGTTGCACATGACTATTAGAGGTTATGAGGGTGTCAGTTTCTGTTAATAACCGTGACCTGAAGTGTTCCTTGGTGCGAATACCAGAAAACAACTTATCCATCTGGAACCACAACTGCATAAACAATAATAATAAAATGATTATTATAAGTAATCTAATTTGACTCTCAATATCAACAGCACTTTCACACAAGCATATTTAAACTATTTAAGGACATAGAAAAATAAATAAAACCTATTACACAGTATTTTTTTATTACACAGCATTCTTAAAGTAAATTACCTGTGTTTTTATTCTGACATCAAATTTAAAACATTAAAGACAAAAACTTAAAAAAAATATTTTTGTAAAATACAGTGTTCCCTTATACTACCCTATTAATAACTTTTGAATTAGTGTGGTATAATTTGTTACAACTGATGTAACCATATTTTTATAATTGTGCTACTAACTATAGCCCACGGTTTACCTTAGTGTTTACTGTTGGTGTTGTACAGCTCCATGGATTTTTTGTTTAAATTTTTATTCTAGTAACATATACAAGATAAAATTTTCCCTTTTGCCACGTGAAAATATAAAATTGGGTGCTGTTAATTATGTTTGCAATGTTGTGCTACCATTCCCATCATTTATTTCCTAAACATTTCCATCACTCCAAATAGGAACCCTGTACATTTTAAGTCTTGATTTCCCGTTCTCTATCCCAACCCCATCCCCAGCTAAACTATAGTCTATATCCTAAATGCTGCACTTGATGTCCTCAAAGTTCATCCAAGTTGTGTCATGTATCAGAACCTCATTCCTCTTTAGGGCTGATTATTCCATTATGTGTATTTATCACATTTTATTTATCTATTCATCAGTTGTTGGACAATCAGGTTGATTCCACTTTTTGGCAATTGTGAATAATGCTTCTGTGAATGTTGACGTACAAATATCTGTTGAGTACCTGCTTTCGATCCTTTTTGGTTATATACCTAGAAGTGATCTTGCTAGGTCATATGTAATTCTATACTTAGCTTTCTGAGAAACTGCCAAATTGTGTTCTGGAGCAACTGCACTATTTCACATTCTCACCAACAATGAGCGAGTCTTCCTATTTCTCCACATCTTCTTTAACACTTGTAAGTTTATATATTTTTTAAAATAATAAACGTTCTAGCGGGTGTGAAATGGTACCTTGTGGTTTTGATTTGTATTTCCCTAATGACTAATGTTGAACATCTCTCGTGCTTTTTGGCTGTTTGTATACATTCTTTGGAGAAATGTCCATTCAAGTCTTTTGCTCTTTTTCAATTGGTCTGTTTTTCTTTTTGGTCTTGGGTTGTAGGATTTTTTAATGTATTTTGCTATCTGCTGTGTAATTTTCATGTATTGTGTAGATTTTCATTTTACTTTTAGAATAACTCATTTGATGCAGAAAAGTTTTGAGTTTCGATGAGGTCTCACTTATCTACTTTTTCTCCTGTATTTGTGTGTGTGTGTGCGTGTGTGCGCGCACGCGCACGCTTTGGGTATAAAGTCTAAGATATCATGACCCAACACAAGTTTTATGATTCTGATTTTTATATTTAGATCTTTGATTCACTTTGAGTTACCTTCGTATGTGGTATGAAGTAAAGATGTGCCTTCATTCTTTTGGACATGGACAACCTGTTTCTTAGCTACCATTTGTTGAAGAAATTATTTTTTCTTAATTGAGAAATCTTAGCACACTTGTGGAAAATAAATGGGCCATCAAGGGGAGGGTTGATTTATAATCTTCCAATTTTATTTCCATTGGTCCATAACTCTGTCCTTGGCCTAGTACCACATTGTTTTTGTTTTTGTTTTTTAACTTTTTATTGTATAGTATAACATATATACAAAGCAAAGAAATAAAAAAAGTTATTGTTTTCAAAGCACTCTTCAACAAGTAGTTACAGACAGATCCCAGAGTCTGTCCTGGGCTACCATATGATCCTCTCAGTTTTCTTTCTAGCTGCTCCAGAATATAGGAGGCTACAAGGCTTAAATATATTTTTATGACTACATCAACTTTTTTCTTTCTTTTTGTGAGAAATAACATATATAAAAAAGCAATATATTTCAAAGCACAGCACCACAATTAGTTGTAGAACAGATTTCAGAGTTTGACATGGTTTACAATTCTACAATATGAGATTTTAATTTCTATCTGCTTTAAGATACTGGAGACTAAAAGAAATATCAATTGAATGATTCAGCAATCATATCATCTGTTAAATCCTATCTCCTCTGTATAATTCCACTATCACCTTTGATCTTTCTATCCCTCTCTTTAGGGGTGTTTGGGCTATGACCATCCTAATTTTTTCATGTTGGTAGGGGCTGTCACTGATGTAGAGTAGGGAGATGGAACTATCTGATGTTCTGGAGAGGCTGGGCCCTCTAAATTTCAGGACTCATCTGACCCAGGGACCCATCTGGAGGTTGTAGGATTCTGGAAAGTTACTCTAGTGAATGGAACCCTTCTGGAATCTTATATATTGTCCTAGGTGTTCTTTAGGATTGGCTGGAATGGGTGGGCCACGGTGGCTCAGCAGGCAAGAATGCTTGCCTGCCATGTCAGAGGACCCGGGTTCGATTCCCGGTGCCTGCCCATGTTAAAAAAAAAAAAAAGGATTGGCTGGAATGGTCCTGGTTAGTGTTTGGCAGATTATGATAGGTAGCAAGTTCTAACTGAAATTTGAGTAAGAACAACCTCCAGAGTAGCCTCTCAACTCTATTTGAACTCTCTCTGCCACTGATACTTTATTAGTTTCACTTCTTTTCCCCATTTTGGTCAGGACAGGATTGTTGACCCCAAGGTTATGGGCCGATTCATCATTAGGAGTCATCTTCCATTTCACCAGGCAGACTTTCACACCTAGATGTCATATCCCACATAGTGGGGAGGGCAATGATTTCACTTGCAGAGCTGGGCTTAGAGAGAGTGAGGCCACATCTGAGCAACAAAAGAGGTCCTCCAGAAGTTACTCTTGGGAATAACTATAGGCAACCTAAGTTTCTCTGCTACCTACTTAAGCTTCACAAAAGTAAGCCTCGGCGGGCCGCGGTGGCTCAGCGGGCAAAGTACTTGCCTGCTATGCCGGAGGACCTCGGTTCGATTCCCGGCCCCAGCCCATGTAACGAAAACGGAGAAACAAAATACAATAAAACAAGAAAATGTTTAAAAGATGTTTCCCTTTCTTCCTCTCTTCCTTCCTTCTATCCTTCCTTCCTTCTCTCTGTCTTAAAAAAAAAAAAAAAAAAAAAAAAAAAAAAGTAAGCCTCAAGATCAAGGGTATGGCATATTAATTTGGGTGTCCCTAAAGTTTGACACAGTATCAGGGGATTTCCTGATGGTGAAGTTTAATAGTTCCATATTTTTTCTCCCACCCCTCAAGGGACTTAGCCAATACATTTTTTTATTATCTGCATAATATACTCTAGGATGTTTCCAGGTATTACATTATGCTATACAGGATTAAAGGACCTCTTTCTTATTCTGGGCTTCCTGTGTTTCAGTTGTTCAAATGAGCTATACAGATCTGTTGAGTTAGATTATGTGCTACAGAAAATTTCAGTTCCAGAGCAAATACACCTTTTTTCCTTTGGTCTCAAAGAGTTTGTATACAGTTCTAAAATATAGACATTGTCTTCCTTACTCCTATGTTCTGAATTACTTTAACCCCAACCTGATCAGCTTCATTCTCATCTTTAATTACCAGGTTATATTCATATATATAACAGCCTCTCAAAATCCTGAAATAATAAATACCATTCCAGACTAAATGTGTCTGCTATAAAAGCTTACAGTCTAGGTTCCTGTTTCCTTGTAAGCATTTTCTAAAGGAGGCCATACCATTGTTTTTCTTTTGTTTCTGGCTTATTTTGCCTCAGCAAATGTTCCAAACATTCATGCACATTGTTGCTTGCCTAATGACTTCATTCCATTTTCGTAGCACCACAACATTCATTCATGAGTATATCATTGTTCGCCAATCTACTTCTCAGTCAGTGCATCTTTCAGCCACCTGCATTCATCTGGGGTCATGTATAGTACCCAATGTCCCACAGTCCACAAAATTCTCATTTTAGATAGTTTCATTGTTCCCAAGAAAAGAAAAACAATAAACACTCTCACGAAATAGGAAATCTCCTCTTAACTCTTGTCCCTCCCCTTTTATTTGCATCTGCTGTTGCTGTGGTAGTGCTGATGTTTTCCTTTTAAACATAGCTCATAGCATGCAATAGCAGATTCCCCACTGTACCCTTGACTTAACACTCTTTATACATGAATCATACCGTTGAAGTAGTTCTTGCAAGAACTAATTTACATATATATATACACACACACATATATATATACATATAGCGTTAATTAGTGGGACATTGTAGGTCTATGCAACCCATTTCAATCTTAATCATCTTCAATATGGTAATATTATTTATAGACCCACTAGAGAGCTGCCTTCACTTTTATCTATTCCCCTACATCGGATTTCAACCTCATTAGCTAACCATTCACCTATCTCTAGCTTCTATATATTTCTAAGTCCCTTATATTCTGTATTATAAGCCTCTGATTTTACCTTTACCATGGTCATAAAAGTGAAATCCTACAGTATCTATACTTTTGTGTCTGGCTTATTTCACCCAGCATTATGTCCTCAGGGCTCATCCATCTTTTCATGTGCTTTAGGATGTCATTTCATCTTATTCCATTGCATGTATATGCCACATTTTGTTAAGCCACTCATATGTTGATGGGCATTTGGTTTATTTCCACCTTTTGGTGATTGTGAATAATGCTGCTATGAACATTGGTGTGCAAATGTCTGTTTGTGTCATTGTTTTAAGCTCTTCTGGATATATATGAATTAGTGTTATTGCTGGTTGATAGGGCAACTCAATATTTAGTTTCCTAAGGAACCGCCAAACAGTCTCTCATAGTGGCTGCACCATTATACGTTTCCACCACTAATGCATAAGTGTCCCAATTTCTCGACATCCTCTTCAACATTTATAGTTTTCTGTTTGTTTAATAGCAATCATTCTTACAGGTGTAAGGTGGTATCTCATTGTAGTCTTGATTTGTATTTCCCTTCTAGCCAATCTGAATGAACATCTCTTCATGTGCTTTTGGCCCATCTGTTTTTGCTCTTCAGAAAAAAATGCCTATTTCTATCTTTATAAAACCTATTTTATAATTGGATTGTTTGTTCTTTGGTTGTTGAGTTGTATGGTTTCCTTGGGTATACAGGATATAAACATTTTGTCTGAAATGAGATTTCCAAATATTTTCTCCCATTGAGTAGGCAGCCTCTTCACCTTTTTGACAAAGTCCTTTGAGGTCCAGAAGTATTTGTTTTTGAGGAGTTCATTTATTTATTTTTTTCTTTTGTTGCTTGTGCTTTGGGTGTAAAGTTTAGGAAGCTACTTCCTATTACTAGGTCTTAATGATGTTTCCCTACATTTTCTTCTAGAAGCCTTATGTTGCTAGTTCTTACATTTAGGTATTTGATCCACTTTGAGTTAATTTTTGTATAGAGTGTAAGATAGGGGTCCTCTTTCATTCTCATTCTTTGGGCTATTGATATCTGGGTCTTCCATGCCCATTTCTTGAAATGATTATTTTGTCCCAGTTCAGAGCTTTGGGGTCTTGTCACAAATCAGTTGACCATAGATTTGGTGGTCTCTTTCTGCACTCTTGATTCGATTCCATTGGTCAATGCTTCTGTCTTTGTGCCACTACCATGAAATTTTGACCACTGTGGCTTTATAATAGGTTTAAATTCAGAGTGTTAATCTTCCCACTTTGTTCTTTTTTTCCTATGATGCTTTTAGCTATTCGGGGTCTCTTTCCCTTCCAGTTGAATTTGGTAACTAGCTTCTCCAAGTCTTCAAAGCAGATTGTTGGAATTTTGATTGGTTACTGTCTTGAATCTGTAGATCAATTCAGAAATAATTGCCATCTTAACTATATTCAGCATGAGCAGGGAATGTTTTTCTACCTATTTAGATCTTCTTTCATTTCTTTTAGTAATGTTATGTAGTTTTCTACAAGTCATTTACGTCCTTAGTCAAATTAATTCCTAAGTGCTTGAATATTTTAGTTGCTATTTTGAATGGAATTTTTCCCTAACTGACTCTTAAGGTAGGTCATTGCTTGTGTATAGAAATGTTACTGATCCTTTCAAATTAATTTTATATCCTACCAAATTGCTGAATTTGTGTATTAGCTCAAGTAACTTTGCTGTAGATTTCTCTGGATCTTCCAAATAATGAAAGTTTCCAACTTGGATGCCTTTTATTTCTTTGTCCTGCCTGATTGCTCTAGCTAGAGTTCTAGCACAATGTTGGATGATAGTGATGACAGTGGGCATCTTTGTCTCATCCATGATCTTAGGAGGAATGTTTTTAGTCTCTCTCCATTGAGTTTGATGCTGGCTATTGGTGTTTTCATATATTCCCTTTATCACATTGAGGTAGTTACCTTTGATTCCTATCTTTTGAAGTGCTTTCATTAGAAAAGGATGCTGAATTTTCTCAAATGCTTTTTCATCATCAGTTGAGATGATCATGTGATTTTTCCCTTTCAATGTGTTAATGTGGCATATTACATTAATTTATTTTCTTGGGTAGAACCAACCTTGCATTCTGGGTATAAACCCCACTTGGGTTGTGGTATGTAATTCGTTTAATGTGTTGTTCGATTCAATTTGCTAATATCTGTTGAGAATGTTTGCATCTGCGTTCATTAGGTAGATTGGTCTATAGTTCTCCTTTTTTATACCATTTTTACCCAGTTTTGGTATTAAAATGGTATTAGCTTCATAAAATGAGTTAGGTAAAGTGCCTTTTCCTTTTCGTGTGTGTGTGTGTGTGTGTGTGTGTGTGTGTGTGTGTGTGTGTGGGCAGGTACCAGAAATTGAACCCGGGTCTCTGGCATGGCAGGCAAGAATTCTGTGGGCATTGTTGTCTCCTTCCTTCTCAGAATTTTACTGGAAAAGTTTGAGCAGGATTGGTGTTAGTGTTTTTTGGAATGCTTGATAAAATTCTCCTGTGAAGCCATCTGGCCCTGGGCTTTTCTTTCTAGCAAGATTTTTGATGAGTGATTAAATCTCTTTACTTGTGATTGGTTTGTTGAGATTGGCTATTTCTGCCTGAGTCAGTGTAGCTTGTTTGGTTGCTTCCAGGAATTTGTCCATTTTATCTAGTTTTTTGGCATATCATTGTTCATAGTATCCTCTTGTGATTTCTTTTATTTCTTCAGGGTCTGTGATAACACAACGGTTCTCATTTTTTATTTTTTTTTTGTTTCCTCTCTCTTTTTTTTCTTTGTCTTTTTTCTTTTCTTTGCTGGTGGCCCATCAATTTTATTGATTTTCTCAAAGAACCAGCTTTTGGTTTGATTGATTCTTTCTATTACTCTTTTGTTCTCCCATTCATTTAACTCTTTTAATCTTTGTCGTTTCTCTTCTTCTATTTGCTTTTGGATTTATTTGCTCTTTTTTTTTTTCAAGTTCCTCTAGATGACTAGTTAACTCCTCATTTTTTGCTCTTTCTTGTTTTTTAATATAAGCATTTGGGGCAATAAATTTCCCTCTCAGCACAGCCTTTGCCACATCCCATAAGTTCTGATATGTTGTATTCTCATTTTCATTCATCTCCAGACAGCTAATGATTTCTCTAGCAATTTCTTCTATAACACTGGTTGTTTAAGATTGTGTTATTTAATCTCCATATATTTCTGAATGTTCTCATTCTTTGGTGGTTATTGAGATCCAGCTGCATTCCATTGTGATTAGATAAATTGCTTTGAATAATTTCAGTGTTTTTAAATTTATTAAGACCTATTTTGTGCCCAAGCATGTGATCTATCTTGGAGAATGTTTCATGAGCACTGGAGAAGAATATATATCCTTGTGTTTTTGGGGGTGCAATGAGCTACAGATGTCAGGCTAATTCATTTGTCAAGTTGTTTAACTTCTCTGTTTCTATGTTGATCTTCTGTCTGGTTGTTTTATCAATAGAGGAGAGTGGTGTAATTGAAATCTCCTACTATAATTGTTAAAAGATCTATTGCTCCCCTTCAGTTTTGCCAATGTCTGTCTCACGTACTTTGGAGCTCATTGATAGGGAGGATATGTGTTTATGATTGTCATATCTTCTTGGTAATTGTCCCTTTAATTAATATATAGTGTCCTTCTTTGCCTCTTATGATGTCTTTACATTTAAAGTCTATTTTGCCTGATATTTGTATATCTACTCCTGCTTTCTTTTGGTTACAACTTGCATGGAAAATCTTTTTTCCATCCTTTGACTTTCAATCGATTTGTATTCTTGTGTCTAAGATGAGTCTCTTAGTACCAGCATATACCTGGATTAATTTCTTAATTCATTCTGCCAATCTGTATCTTTTAAGTTGTATGTTAATCTGTTGACATTTAAAGTTATTACTGAAAATGCATTTCTTGAATCGGCCAACTTCTCTTTTTTATTTTATTTGTCAGATCTATATATTCATTTCCCTCTTTCTCTTTTTATCCTTTAAGTTACCCTTACTGGTACTCTTCAGTTCTCTGTCCTCCTTCAGATGTTCTCTCCTGTTTTTTTTTTTTTTTTTTTTTTGCAACTGGCTGAACATCCTTTAGTATTTCTTGTAGGGTCAGTCTCTTGATGACAAATTCTTTCAGGATTTGTTTGTCTGTGAGCATTTTGATCTCTCCCTTAGTTTTGAAGGACAATTGGACTGGATACAGAATTCTTAGCTGGAAGTCTTTCTCTTTCAGGATCTTAAATATATCATAACACTGCCTTCTTGCCTCCATGGTGCCAGTTGAATAGTCTGAACTCAATCTTGTGTGGTTTTCCTTTTATGTAATATGTTGTTTATCTCTTGTGCTTTCAGAATTTTCTGCTTCACTTCAACATTTGACAGACTGATTACTATATGTCTTGGGGAAGGTGTATTTGGATTTATTCTGTTTGGAGTTCATTGGGCTTCTTTGACTTGTATATTTATGTCTTTTATAAGGGTTGGGAAGTTTTCTCCCATTACATCCTCGACTACTCTTCCTAGCTCTTTACTTCTCTTTTCTCCTTCTGGAACACCATTGAATCTTATATTTATGCACTTTGTTTTGTCTATCATTTCCCTGAGATTCAAATCAAATTTTTCCATCTATTTTACCATTTACTATTTTGAGTTTCAAAATCAGTTATTGTGTCCTTTATATCACTTATTCTTGCTTCTGTCTCTTCAAATCTGCTGTTGCGTGCCTTTCATATGTTCTTTATTTGGTCAATAGAGTCTTTATTCTCTGTGATAGCTGCCATTTTTCAATTTATTCTTTCAAATTCTTCTTTATCCTCTTCTACTGTCTCCCTGGTCCCCTTTATGTCATTAGCCATCCCACTTATTTTATTAACTAGGGTTATATGAACATCTTTGATTAGTTGTTCCAGTGTCTGTGTCTCCTTTGGTGTTTCAATTTGGTTGTCAGGCTGAGCTTTATCAGTCTGCATTGTGATATGCTTAGTGATCTGTTGTTTTCATTGCATGTAAACATCTTGATTGATTTACTTTGGGAGTTGATTTCCTTCAGTAGCTTAAAGCCTTGTGTTTTCAGGGTGAATGTGTAGCAGGATGCAGGGTATGGGTCAGGGCACAACAGTGAAGTGATGCATTGCAGCACAGGTATAGGTACAGGTCAGGGATGTTACACTAGTGCTCATGAATGTGGGTGTCCAGTGGCAAGGTAGGATATAGCTGTGTGGGTGCGTGGGTCTGGAGTGCGTAACTCTGCTGTGCACTGGTTTAGGGCACCAGGTCCTTTTAGCACATGCACAGAGGTATGGCAGAGGGTCAGCATTTTGCCTTCATGGGCCAAGGTAAGACCTCTCCTGTATTTCCATGTCTGGGTGCTCCTTCCTCCTCCCTCAGACTGGAGGCACCATTTCTCCAGGATGCTCTGGCTTTCCACAAGCCTAGTGACTGGGGTCTTCTGGCAAAAAAAAAAAGCCCCCACTCACTCCCTTCTTCCTCACTAACCTCTGCCACAAGGCCAAAGAGACCATGTTGTTTTGATTACTGCAGTTCTTTAATAAGTTTTAAGGTGAGCAAGTGAATTTCCAAAGATAACACTATTAATTTTAACCCAATTATGGAGAGAAACTAGCTATTGGAGTTGAGTTTTGGTGATGGTGGTGATGATCTTCTTTATTCAATATTGTGACTTAATCAGGAGCACTAACACACTTTTTATTTGAATTCACAACTCTTCCAAAGAGAAAACAACTTCATGTCATTGGAATAACATTTATAAATAGAATAAAAACATTTCCTGTTTTATCCAAAGCCTCATCATTTAGATGAGTACAAATATATATTATAGGTGTTAGGAGATTATACATGAAAGTATATTTCACAGGATTTTTCTTCTGAAATCAGGGACAAACCGTGGTCATAGGTTTTTATCTATTGATGCGATCTTGTATTAGTATCATCTTAATAATGGAAAGTTCTGTGATATTCTGGTCTCCTTTTTTCTTATCATTATGACTCCAGTGATAATTAAAGTGGCTGACATGGAGTGACCATTCAATGTTTATTTTACAAGTTAATGACCAGAATTCTTGATCACTATTTTGGAATACTGATTCAGTTATGGTAATAATACTCCAAATTTCTACAAAAAAAGGCTTGCGTTTCTCAAAAAAAAGGGCATTTTTATATTTTAAAAATGATTCTTTCTAATTTATTGAGGTTCTACTAGCAGAAAATTCTGCAGCTATTGTGAAAAATGTACACAGTTTTTCAGTTTTTATTAGAAAAAGAAAAGTTTGTAAAGAAATCTTGATTAAACTCATTTATAATTAATGACACAACACTGTATGTCAAAATGTTTCAAATTCGTTTAAAATTGTAGTAGGCGGTTATCCTCTCCTATGATGGTTTTACATATTGAAAATATCAAGTAAAAAGAAGACAAATGCCATGGCCAATGTACTAAGCATGTAGTAAAGAGCAGAGAGCCTGATTTGAATTTTAAGCATTTATTTACTTAACTACATTGTTCAGTTTTATAAGAACCTTTTTAGCTCAAAAACTGAAATAAAGTATAGTGTATTCTGCCAGAGCAAAAATTTGAGGTTGTCTTTTTCTTTCAAACATTTTATTAACAGAACATATTTTAAAACGTTTGGTAAAATAAATAACTTCAGACAAATCTGAAAAAATATTAATTCTATAAACATTTTCTCATTGTACTTTTATTCTAAAAAGAAATTGAAAACTCATAAAAAGGATTATTTGAATTAGCTAAACATACTGAATTAGCAAACACAGGAGATAATTTCCAAGGTTATTTTTACTCCTGCTGCTTGTATGCTCTTATCTAAACGCATACAGCTTTCAGCCTAAACAAGCATTTGAATTCACTCTTCAGATCATGTGTGTACACTTGATTTAGCTCCAGTGCAGTAACGTAACATAAATAAGAAAATCTATACAACAAACTAAATCAGAAAAATCCTTTTTGGTTCCCTATATGTTCTACAAAAGGACATAAAATTAAAACAGTGATATATATTGAAAATCTTGCTTTTTAAAATACATTAAGAGCATTTGTTTCTTCTAAAAAATTTTGCATTTATTACAAATAGATTATATGATTTAAGTAAGCAATGATATCAATAAGACAGAGTCTAGAAACTCAAAATACAAGAACAAAAGTAAAGTCCCCATAACTAAATTTGCTGCAACAGAAGTCAGAGAAATCATTCAATTAGAAATCTATTTATGTGGAGTTATTTTACAGTAACAGGTATTTATGAAATTATTTTGAAATAATTTTCCATAGGAAATCACTAGCGTGATGATTTAATTGGTAAATAATGTATGTAAAGGTCATGAAGATATTGTTGATCATATAATTTCTAAACATCCTTTGACTGCTCATCTGTTCACTCAAATCTGTTAAAGGCATTTCTCCAGATCCAGATTGGCAATACATCTGTTACAGTTCATCAGGTTGAAATAGAACATAAATAAATAGCATATATTTGCCCAAAGCAAGTTATTTTGGGGAGGGGTGGTCATTTTGTGAAGCTCTACAAACAAACAATAATTTGATTTGCTTACTGAAATGTAGTTAATGTTTAGGACCAAATTGTTTCCTAACCAAAAGTAAAAAAAAAAAAAAGCAAGAGGGAAATGAAATATGTAAAAACCACTCTACCATTAATAGTAAAGGCACTCTTACTGTAACAAAAATATCAGTAAAACAATAAAATAACCTTCATCATCATAATGATCTTATTAATAACTTGCTTTACATAGAGTATTTTATTTTTTTCATCAGCAAAATAATAACTGTAAGGAAATGAACATGGTTGGGAAATTGATATGCAGCTAAATGTATATATTTTCACAGAACCTAAACCCACCATAATCTGGGCCATATGCACTTACATTGTAAATGTAAAAAGGTCACAAGCTGTCTTGGAGCTTGCCTTGAAAATGAATGGACTGAGTAGAACTGCATAGGAAACTCACTTTATCTGTGTTTTAAGTTCAAGCTTAGTATAATAAAATTGCAAAGATAGCTAAAGAACATATGAAGAATAATCCTACTTGTGGCAAAACCAGAAATCAGCTCTATTATCAGGCACAGAATATCATATCACTATTTCTCTGCCTTCTTCCTCCATCTGGCCCATCTCAAACCCTACATCACAGGTTGTAGTGGAATCTATTGAGCACTCAAAATGCTCCATTGTGGTGCTAAAAATATGAAAATTCCTATATAAGCTAATTTTTATCTTAAAAATGAAAGCAAAGTCTCTTGCCTTTTTGACCTCTACCTTTACGAGAGTGCCCGCATGTTCTCTCTCATGTGTACCTAATAAATTTTCTGCCTGCTTACTCTTAAAAAAAATGAAACAAATAACCTTGTTTATATTTAGTATACTGATTGACATTGAAACCCTCCAAGCAGTCAGTTACATATGCTGACAATATTAAATTATTTATGGAGAACGAAATTTCCTGAGAAAAAAAGCATGATAGCCCCAGCCCTGGGATAAAGGCTTTTGAGACTAGGAAAAAAACTGATAAAGATAGAACAGGGGTCTGAGGAGACATTTAATTTATAGTCAGAATCAGGATTTCTGAGAGCGAAATGAGGCTCATTTAATAGTGAACTGAGACACGTATAAACTGAGACAGTCATAGAAAATTAAGAAGTGCTTATCAGAAATCTCTCAGTAAAGATGTCTTGAGAAATTAAGAATGTTCAGATTTTATAAAATTGAGGAAAACTGTAAATTAAATGCATCATTATATATTCAACAATACATACACATAATCACAGTGAAATAAATAAAGACCACGAATACCTTCTACAATTCACATCATTTTATCACTAATGGGCTATATTATTTCATTTGCTTCTAGAGCTTTTGAGACTAAGAGTTGTGAGAAAGTTATTGTGGATACGTAATAAATATTGAAAAGATCTTTCTAGGTATGCCTTTGCATAACTGGTTTGCTCCTTTGTTGCCAATTAGATCTTGGCAGAGATTTTGTTTTGCTTCACCACATGATTAAAAATTAATTTTATTTTCCCCTAGTCTAAATAGTTCAGACTGTAAGTTATTTAACACGACTATCACCCTTCTTTCAGATTACCTCTTAACAAAATGGCCTACTTTCTAATAACCATTGTCAATCACAAATAATTTCTAATATAGATTATATATTTATTTCCATCACATAAAATTAGTATCAAATACTGACTTAATCAATAACAAAGATTAAAGTTTGACCCCTACTTTAAGTGCACATAATAGCCACAATGATCAGTATGCTTTTTTCCTTCTATCTACGGTATTATTCAAGACATTTTCCAAACATTTGTTGTCAGTCATGATGTACAGTGTAATTAAATACTCATAAATAGCAATCACATATGCAGATGACTCAGTAGAATGATAGATGACTCTTCTTTTACTCCTTTACTGAAATGGTAAAATTGAATAGTTACTCTAGTCATTATAATGACATACCTTTAGGTAGAAAAATTACTTAAGTGGTTTCAAGTAGAGCTGTATAATGACTTATAATTTCCTACTTGTAGTGAAGACAGAACAAATGGAATTACTTGAAACATAAGGGAAATAGGAAAAATATCAAAATAATTTAATTAGAGGCAGTTAAATCCTAGAATACATGTATAATCATTCAAATCAATCAATGAAAGAATCATGATTTTCTTCTATAAAATATCTTTAAAAGTTTATGGCTTTCATTCTGAATGAGCTGACTTTAAGTGTGTTTTAAAACTTTGAAATATGCTCTAATGTTAAATTTTCTTAATTAATTTTGCAAGGAGAAATAGCCTTCATTAAATTTCTGTACCATATTGCAGAAATTTCCATATTTTAATTACACATTATAATTTTGCATTAACCAATGTGTGATATTTGATATGAGTCTTCAATTTGAACTACAAAGTGGTTAGATCGAGGTATAATAAGAAGTTTATTTACAATGTGACTACTAGCAATATGATAATGATTAAACATAAAGGGCTTTTCTGGTTTAAGATCTTATTGGATTAAGACAATTGCAAATTCTTATAGATTTACACATGAAAACATACTAAAACATGTAATATTATGTTAACAGTAGAAACTATTTATAATAATTAGCCATTTGTTAGACTCGACAAGGATTGTGAAATAAGCATATGGAATGATAGGCAGGATTAAGAAGACATTATGGGATAGTGTGTGCCATAGAACAGCAGGCCCTTGTGTAGTGAGACTTGGGAAGGATCTTCACAATGTAATTACTGAGATGAAATGAAAGAGGGTTACTTTGTAAATAGGAGATATTCCTAAATGCTTATGGCTTGTGTCTTAGGGTCTAGTATTGAAGGAAACATTGAAGTGAGAGGAGAAATAGAAAATATACAATTTATCATGGTCTCAAATGAGAAAAGGAGGAATTGGATAAGGAACACAAATTTAGCCTTAAATGGGGAAGGATTAGTTTTTGTTCTGAAACTGGCTCAGTGGTGACAAGGAAGAATGGTAGTATCATAACGGTCACATCGTTTGAAATATAAAATCAAATATGACTCTTCCCTACAAGCTAATAGAGATTATAAAAAATATATAATATCTATCATTTTCTCATGCTTTTCTCTTCTGAAGTATATGCGGTGCCAATAAATGGAGATGTGAGAAGACTCCATCACTATTGCTTCCCACACAACTTAACTCTCCATCATGAGTTTTTCATGTGTGTGTGTGCACTGAATGGTGATGTCACATTTCATTATTTTTCCATGTGAGTATCCTGTTATTGCAGCACTATTTGTTGAATTTTTGTTTTTGTTTGTTTGTTTTGCTTGTTTGTTTGGGAAGTGCATGCATCAGGAATCGAACTCTGGTCTCCCGCATGGCAGGTGAAAATTCTACCACTGACCTACCCTCTCACCCCAATCACCAGTTTTTGGTCATCTCTTAGGCACTGCTGCTCTAAACAGGCCATCACGATAGCTGGGCACAGTGGTCGGTTACTTGATAGCGGAGAACCTTTACAGCAATTTCCAAGCCAATAGCCCTTGTTCAGCCTCCAAAGGCTTCAAAAATGTTCACACTTGTGAGGTCTTACCACACATGGTGAACATATTCTGTGCCTTTTCCAGAGTACCAAAAGCTATTTATCTTTCATGAATTTTGAGAAAAACAAAACAAAACAAAACTTGCAGTTGTAACTTTTTTCAATCCATTGATATCTCTCTCTATGCTCCCGTTATCTGGGATTACTTAAACTGATAACTTCAAAATCTTGTTAAATATCCCTGAACAGAAGAAGGACATATTAGAAGGACTCTAATGACTGACTAAGCTCTTCATAAATGGATTTAAATACTACTACTAAACTATTCCTTCTTTACTTATAATACCATGGTATCAGTACATACAAACATGACATTCCCCACCCCTACCACAAGGTCATATCTAACTTTATCTACCCATCTATCTATCTGAGAATGGGGTCAAATGGTATATGGGTATCCATTTGGATGTAAAAATCTTCCTGTGATATATTTTGGTTTTGAGACTCAAGTTATTTTCATTAACCTACAACAACATTATTTATTATATTCAAGCTCAAATTAATCTTATGCTTAATGGATTTACCACACATAACCTGAAATTCACTAAATCAAAATGATTATGACAATAAAATAATTATTGTTAATTCGACATCTCTTATTGCAACTTCTGATGCTGTATATTTATAATCTCTAGCATGAATAGATTACTCAGTTGGAATTGAAAATTGTGTAGGACTTCTTAAAATAACAGAAAGTTGAGAAAATGGTAAATTCAGTAAAGCCAATGGTATTCTAAAGCACTAGAAAAATAAAAATTTAATGTAGGTAATTAACCTTATTTTGTGGCTGATCAGAAGATTTAGGAAGAGCTTTTATTTTTCATACTCAGGAGATAAGGAAAAAATAGAGTTAATACATAGCATGAATGACATTTTATAATTCACAGAAAAATATCTGAGTTTACATGACAAACATGCAGTGAGAACTTGATTGGCATGTTTTCCAGGCATTATTGAGAAAGTTCAGTATTATTTCTATGTTCTTAAAATTTAGTGTTAAGGAAATGTCTGTTTTCAATTGCATTACCTTTATGTAAGGAAATTCAATCCAAGGTATTGGCGTAATGCAGTGATAGACCTTATTTCTCTATGAAGTTACATATGATAATAATAATGATTATGTATCATTTGTTCTGATATAAACAGGTAAAAATGTAATGTTCATTTTATGAAATCAAAAAGGCATTAAATATAACAATCCACACTCTTAAAAAGATGCCCAAAGGCAGAAGTGCCATTTTCTGTCAAGCAGGATTCAATTGATAGTTCACCTTCCATTCTGCACAAATGCCTCTTTTAGAATGATTCAATTCGTCTACTACCTCATCTTTTCTGGTCAGGCAGGAGTCATCTGGAAAGGATTGGGCTATTATCTTCCCACTCTGTCAGAAATAGCAGCCTAACAGTCCTGATTCCCTCATAAGCTACCAGTTCAACACACCATAAAACATATAAACTATACCATCTAGACTTAATTATGCCTAGAGTAAAATAAAATGAACTGAGGTGGGTAGTTAAATAACATGTTGCTATATATGTTAATATCTCTCTATGTGCATATGTTAATCCTTTAAAAACTAAATCAAACTATGAATTGGTTGTCTTAGACATTCATATATTTAAAGACTACACTTGCAGTGTGCCTGAATTGTGAGTTAGTTTAGATATTTTTATTATCGACAAGAGCACTTAGAAAATACATTCAGTTCTCTTTGTGAGCCCCCTTATAAATGAAGAAAAGTTTAAGTTCCCAGGTATTATTTGTCTCAGACCAATTAAGTTTTTAACGTATGGACAAAGCCTTGAGGATAATTGAATGCAGTACCCCCCTCCTTTTTTTTTTCTTCCTTTAGCTTCTTGGGATGCGAGTATATGTGTGCATGTGTATGAATACTTATTGGCATGAGTTCAGAATCTAGCTGAAATAGAACATATACCATGAGGCTGTCTACTCCTCATGGCATTTCTGATCTTGCCAGTTAGAGAGTGAAAAAAAATGTGAAAGTTTATTCCTGTCAGATTTCCAGACTGCTAAACAAATCAAACTTTTAGAGAAGTATGGATGAACTACAGAGAAGTTTTTTAAAAATCACATATAAAAATAAGTATTTAGAATTCCAAGGACCTATTAAAACTCTCACTTCTGTGTTTTAACGATTACTAATTTACAATATTAACCCCTTAAAGCAAATTTTGCCAATAACTTGTACTGATCCAAAACTCCAGACATGGATATGAGTATGACTATTAGATGGATATGACTGAGTGTAAGGAGGGGCATATATCTGGTGTAGGGAAGAACCACCAAACACAGCACCAGGGCGATGTCAACCGAAGAGAGCAGAGCGGCAGTGATGAGATGAATAGATGCGCCACTATGCCAGATTGCTTGTTTTCCAATTTTTTTTATTGGTGAATATAATCAGGGGCTGAGGACCTAGGAGAAGAACAGTTCCTGGGAAAATGTTGAGAGCTTCTAGGTCGTGGCAAGTTCAGCAAATGTGGGTGTTAAAGAGTCATCGCGCTGAAGGGGGATTTGGTTTCCTGGAGTAAGTCACCTGAAATCCTCATCCACCAGAGCAGTCACTGGTTAAAGCATCAGCTTCGGTCCTTCCTCCCAGGGCCGTTCAGACTGGAAGTTGCTGAATTTCTTAAGGGAGTATGAATAATAGAGAAATAATTAAATCTGAATGCAGTTAATACCTTCCTAACCAAAAAAAGTGAGTGAAATTTCAAGGAACAGATAATACATTTGAAGATATATGAGAAACATATAATGAAGAAAGTTTGCTCAACTCAATTCTAGAAGCATAATTATGATTATAAAACTCGATCAAGATGGCACAACAAAATGTTATTGAAAAATGGCACCTATGAGCATTCATGTGAAATCCTAAATAAAATATTAGGCAATATCCTTTAATACTACATTAATAGAAATAAATATTTCTATTCTGGAAATATGAAAGACTATTTTCTAGAATACATGGGAGTCAAACTAAAAGTAATGTAGAAATCTGTGTGGAAAAAATAACCATCTTAAATGAGCAGTTTTTGTTCTCAAGAAACTTAGGAATATTACTAAAGGCTGAAAGATAATGGGAGCTAAAATGATAGCATAAACTGTGGTTGCCTTGAGGTCACTGGCTGATGTGTGTGGGAAAAGGCTTGCTGTTAACAACCCCTGCATGGACAGCATCAGGAGAGGTGATAGCGACTGTAGCCCTGGATCTGAGTTCAGGGAAATTCAGATTAGAACAAATGTGCAACCCCCAAACCCCAACACACATACACACACACACACACACACACACACACACACACATATATCTGCCTCCAAACACATACACAGGGGATTTCCATGCTGAATGATGTCTATTTTGGGGCTATGAGTTTAAAAACACAATAAAACAATTAAGTTTCCCTGAAAATGCTACACAAATTGAGATAGGATGCAACATGAATCTGTATTAGCTTTTCGTGTAAACATAAACCAGGAAAAAAATGCCATGAAGTAGCTGGCAGAAGAAATGTCAACAATCTAAAATTTGCTCTTTTAACCACTTTCAAATGAATAATTGTGGAGTTAATTATATTCATAATGTTGTGCTACCATCACCAGCATCCATTACCAGAACTTTTCCATCTTCCAAATAGAAATTATATATATATATATATATATA
Source organism: Tamandua tetradactyla (assembly GCF_023851605.1). NCBI lineage: Eukaryota > Metazoa > Chordata > Mammalia > Pilosa > Myrmecophagidae > Tamandua > Tamandua tetradactyla. Next base: position 50,742,937 of record NC_135330.1, read on the forward strand.
TATATATATATATATATATTGCTAGAATAAAAACTTAAAACAAAATCATAGGACTGTACTACATACACAGCGAGCCCTAAGTAAACCATGAAGTATAGTTAATAGTATAATATTTCATCAACCATAATAAATATAAAATACTAATGGAAGGGATTAATAATAGGGGGATTATGGTAATGTTGGACAGTCAATATGATTTTTCTTTAAACTTGTAACTTCTATCACTTAAAAAAAGAACCTCAAAAGAAAAAAAGAAAGAAATGTAATAAAAGGTGATTCCTGGCAAATCACATCTGAACAAAATATCCAAAATTTAGATTAATACTTATTACAGTTATAAATCAATTTGAAATTACAGTTATAAATCAATTTGAAATAGTTGTAATAACTTCCCCTTGGTCCATTAAAGCAAAAAATATTTTCAGGGTCATATGCCTTCTTGGATGAACTCAATCAGATATTTAAGAAAGAAATATTTTCAATCTTATGCAAACTTTTCCAAAGACTAGAAAGTAAAAAAATATACTCCATCTGATCCCATTACATGAAGTTATTATAACATTTAATAAAATCTTGAGAATGGAGAATTACAAGCTAATCTCACTCACTAAAATAGATGCAAACTCCTAAACAAAATATTAGGAAAAATAAGCATAGCAATATAGAGAAAATAAAACATGACCATGTAAAATTGAATTTGTCTCATAAGTCTATTAAACATTGCTTTGCAAAAGTAGAAACATCAAATGTTTATGTTAAAAAAGTAAATGTAATTCTCTGATTAAAATAAGTGAGAAAATCTTACTATCGTCTCAGTAGATGCAAATTAAAAAGGTTTTTAATACAACTTAAGATTCCATTATGATAAAAACAATTAGTAACACAGGAATAGAATAAAATAATTTAACTGTTGCAACAACAATGTCTTTCTCTGTTTTCTTTTCTCCCTCTCTTCCTTTGTTTCCTTCCTGCTTCTTTTCTTTCTTCCTTCCTTTCTTCCTTCCCTCCTTTGTTTCTAGTTCAGAAGCAAGACAGAAATTCTCACTATCACTATTTCTACTCAACCATGATGATATATATAAACAAGATATTTTTTCAGGAAATAAAATTTCCCTGAATAGTCCAAACAAATTGAAATAGGTTTCAATATATACCCAATATATATATATATATAAAAGATTAGACAAGAAGGGACAGAATACATTACTTGCATATGGCAAACGTTCACATAGAGAAAAGGTATTTTACTCAACATGCCAGCATTGTTTCTTCATGTTTGCCTTGTATAATTGGACAAGCTAATTCAAAAATTATGTGACTCATTGAGAGAAAATATTTGAAATAAAAATCCAAGAAAAGCCAATATCTTGAATATATAAAATAGGTCAAAGCTTAACCTACAACCCAGAATTTAAGCTACTGAATATATCACATAGTTCCTTAAGTGCACACATACAGAGATGTTTATTGAAGCTGTGCTATTTGCAGTGGCAAAGTGCTGGAGGTAATCTGAAATGCCCCACACAAGGAAGCGCATGTTTAAAATGGGCTGGGAATAAATCAAAGTACATTATAGGAGAGTTGGAAGCAATAACCTAGATGTACATATAACAACACTCATTGAGTTTGAAAATGCTGCTGAGTGACCAAAAAATAAGATGCAAAATCTTTTATGAAACAAATAAATACCTTTATCAAAATTAAACACACATACACAGCTACACATTTTATGAGAAATTAAATAATCACAAATATTCACATAACGTATATTAGAATGGCTGCTTGATAGAGCATAGTATGAAAATGGGAAATATGGATAAAATGCAATAAACAAGTAAAATAAGAGAAAGGGAAATTGGATTTAATCAAACATATAAATGCAACATAGTCTTATTTTCATCTTTAACACATTTCAGAATAATAGCAAAACATTTTTGAAATATATCAAGTAATAAATATCCACAAAAGCTAAGCTAATTTTTAAAAGTAAAAATCAATGAAAGGCAAATTTAACTTAGCAGAAATGAATGATACTATGAATTCACAGGAGGGAGAAAGAAAGGATAGAGAGAAGATATTATGGTGCAGTGTAGGATTAAGTAAGAGAGAATGGAACTAAAAAGTGTTCATAAATAAATCCCTGTAAATATAGATATCATATTTATTGATATGTGGCAACTGTGGCAATGCAAATCAACAGAGCTTTAAGGGATTGTTTTAGCAGCTGATGTATGAAAACTGGCTTCTTTCATGGAGAAAAATACTGGATACCTATCTTATGCTATATGATAAGTAGATATCTGCTGCATAAAGTACTAATATAAAACAAAATTATATAACTAGTAGAAGAAAACATCGAAAAGGTTTTTAGTAAGGCGAGATTGTAAATCTTAAGACACAAATGTGATTTTTTTGATTATATATTTTTGTGTTTATTATGTTCAAAAAAAGATGAGATAAAGATTTCACAGAGATGATCAAGATAAAATATAATGTATAAATCTGTCAAACATTAATATCTAGAATATCCAAGGAGCACATTGTATATTTGCATGTGTTGTGGGAATGTAGAGGGTGGCAGATTAAAGAACTAGAGAATATGATTTTATTTTTTACATTGTCCTTGGTATTTGTAATTCTTTCTTGGATATTGAATGTCTTATGCATTATCAGGCAACTAAATAAACACTTGTTCATATTATTTTGTGTTAATCCTATAAACTCACATATACTTCCACCTAGAAGGCATTCCCCTCTAGTGACATCATGGCATGCCTTCCATCTAGTAGCAACTCAGGATTTATCTAACATTAGCACAAACTTCTGAACGCATATGCTTAACTGAATTCCTGATTTTTTTGAGAGGTTCTCCTGGATCTCCTGTTACTAGTATGATAGAATGAATTGTATCCCCCAAAAGACATATTCAAGCCCTCACCCTTACTACTGTAAATGTGAATCTATGAATAAATGGGATCTTTGAAGGTTTTATTAGCTAAAATGAGGCTAAACTGGATAAGGAAATTCTTCATCTAATATGGCCGGTGTCCTTAGAAGGAGAGGGAAGTTGGTCAGTCAGGCAGAGACAGAACTAATGGCTGTCTAGAAGGCAGAGGAGAGGTATGGATGTTTCCCGTTAAATGCAAGCACAGTCCTACTGTCACCTTGATTTCAGACTTATAGTCTCCAGAACTGTGAGATAACAAATTTCTGTTATCTAAACCAAATAGACTGTGGTGTTTTTTTATAGTAGCCATGGGGGATTAAGACACAGCTTGACCTGATGCTGTACCCCATTCTTCTTCGTAAGTAGTGTTTAAGGGGAAAATATCAATAAACAGAACAATTCAGGAAAGGTGATATTTAGCTGCACCTTGATGACCAAGTAGGTACAATATTTGCTTTATGCTTTTTTTAGTTACTTAATTCTGACTTATCTTTTAATTGCAGAATTTTTTATGAAATAATTATCATGAAATAATTTATGATAATGTTAGGTCTAAGATTCTTAATATTGTGTTTAAAAATTGTAATTGGTCTCTATGCCATAATGATTAATATGTGGTTATGCAAGCATATGTAAATAGAATTTTCAAATAGCATTTATCTATTTCTCTAAAATTTTTGCAGCTCTTTTCAATATCTCCCTTTTAATTTCACATTTATAGTTATAGGATTGATAAAGTCATAAAAGTAAACACACAAATATAAGGAAGTGTTGGAGTTTTTTTCATTCAAGCACTTTGGAATATTTTGATTAAAACACAAATTTAGTTTTTGTAAGCTTAATCTTATCTTTGATATTATATCAATGAATTAGCTGTCCAAAGATTATAATGTTATGGTTGCTGATAACCATGTGAATTATCACTTCCACTTTAAAAATTAGATTACAATTTTATTTGTAGTACAAGCCTTCTTTTCAAAAGAATAAGGAGCAATGAAACAAAATGGCATTAAGAAAAGGTCAATATCTTCAAAATAATCAGTATAAGATTACTATCGTTGTTCATGGAAAATGTATTTAATATTAATATAATATTAGCATTCTTAAACAGATAATGCATATGAATTATAATCTGAAATGGGAAGTCATTTCATAAGCTATTATTCAGTCATATGTGTGGAATTCCAGATTTTGTACTTAAACCATTTTTTTAAAGGAATAGAGCAAAAAGAATAGAAATGTTTTTCACTCAACCTACCTTTGAAATTTAAGGAGTGTCATATCAAAGAAAGACAAGAACTTGTTTCACAAAAAGCAAGTGAAATATCTTAAGCAGTAAGTTACAAACAGATAGGCAACATGTTTTTAAGGACTGGCATTGTTCTGTTCCACACCCACAAATTTTTTGATCACTATTGAGATAAAGTTATTAAGACTTTCTATCATCATAGAAAGTGCAAAGATGCACTTCAAAATTTATTACATGCTACATGGTGAAAATCTTGAGAGTGCAAGCGTTCTTTACAAATAATAGAAAAGACTTAAAGGATCTAGTGGCTCATAGATAAATTAAGGGGGATTGAAGTGGGCTTCTCAATAAGATTGAAAAGGTAAGGCAAAATTTCTAGATCTTATTGTGTAAAGTAAGGTAAATGCTTGTACTTAATGGTAGTTGCTACCAGATAGTAATATGGTTTTTGATAAAAGAGAAGTAAATTTAATATTATTGCACATTCTTAGGCATTTTAAAATAAAAATATAAGTATCATAAAATAATGAATCTATTATTAAGTAGCTATTGTTACATAAAGATGACCATTGATGTAAAAAAAGATAAAGAATTAGACTGCATTTGACTGAATAAAAAACTTACACAATTAAGCTTATGTACCCATCATTTCATAGTACTAAAGTATTTAGAGGACAAATTTCACAAAAAAATTATAGCCTTTATAGAATAAGAAGTAATAACCTTTGCAATATTTTGAAACTTTTATTATATGGAGTAGTAAATTGATATGTCTGTCAAATACAATACAAGTATAAAAGTGCACAATTCAACAAATATTGAGTGAACACCACATACAAAACTTAATATTTAAAATGTTGGTACATAACAAAAATAGTATTTGAAATGAATAAATTATTCACCAAATGGTGCTAGAATAATTATACATTAGAAACTTTGTTTTAATTGAGCATAAAATTATAAACAAACTTATTTCTAGATGAATTAATATGCACTTCTAAACAATATTGAGGAAAAAAAAGAAGAAAGTTTAAATTATCAGATATCAGATTTTTTCAAACTTTCCAAACAAGAGAGATAAAAACAATACTAAACTATACTAAAGCTAAAGCTAACTAAACTTTAAAAATATTATAAAGATATATAGGCCAGAAAAGATTATATTGACTACATAAAAACTTAACGTTTCTTCATAGGAAACATATCATTACAAAATCAAAAGGCAAGCAATAGGGCAGGCCACGGTGGCTCAGCAGGCAAGAATGCTTGCCTGCCATGCCAGAGGACCCGGGCTCGATTCCTGATGCCTGCCTATGTTTTTTTAAAAAAAAAAAAAAGGCAAGCAATATTGGCCTCAATCAAGATAGCAGAATGAAAATCTTTAGGGCTCCATTTCCCCAAGAGAAGTTTTGAACAACCAGTGAGAGTTAGCAGAAAAATCTTTCTCAAAGCTCAAAAAAATTATTTCATGGAGTGCAGTAAAAGTAAGCCCTGAATTAAGAAAAAGCTACTTAAAGCAGTAGGATTTGATGGCACCCTGGCTGGCACCTCTTCCACCCACCTGCTGGGGGTGGTGCTTGCCCATGCTACCAGTGTGCATTTCTGGTCCCAGTTCCAGATGGAGAACTGTGGCTCTCATATTCATCCTGGGAGCATGATTGTCTGGCCCAGTATGCCTGGTGGTGACCTGAGAGACACACTTCCCCAGAACTTGCCCTGCATGTAGAAGGCAGCTCATAGAACCCGTCTTCAGAATGTTATGAAACAACAGTTAAGTAGATGCCTGAGGCAAAGGACTTCTGGCTGTAGGACATACAGTGCAGTGCAGAGGATTGTGAGAAAACTGTTTCTTAAAGAAAAGGGGGCATTTAGATGAGGGATATCCTAGGGACAATCATGCATGCCCAAGACAAGACATGCACAGTAAAATCCCTAAACTCGAGACTGGAGGTCTTCTTTATATTTGTTGTATGGGTAAACTTTGAAGGACAGCACTCATACAAGTCAATCTACTGATACTGGGAAAGGTATTTTTGTTCTTTCTTTCTTCCTTCCTAACTTTTCTTTCTTCTTCTTTTGCCCACCCTTCTTTCCTTCCTTCCTTCCTTCCTTCCTTCCTTCCTTCCTTCCTTCCTTCCTTCCTTCCTTCCTTCCTTCCTTCCTCCCTCCCTCCCTCCCTCCCTCCCTCACTCACTCACTCACTCCCTCACTCCCTCCCTCACTCCCTCTCCCCCTTCTCTCCCTTTCGTTTTATCGTTAGCTCCTGGCATTCAAGGAAAGTTTTGTCATAACACCAGTTGGATATCAGCTTAAGGAAGAGATGTCTGAGGCTAACTTCCCATCATAATTCATTATAATATAAAAATGCCCAGGATTCGGCAAAAGATTATAAAACCTACAAAGAAATAAGAAGCAATGGTGCAGCAAAGAAAAAATAAAAGCATTATAACCATCAATGAGGAGGATCAGAACTAGGACATTCCAGACAAGACGTATTACTAGAGTCCTTTATAAGTGGAGTGAAATTCAGACAAGAGTAGAGAAAGCCACAAGAATCAGCCAGAAGCTGAAAACAGTGGAACTCAGAAGAGAAGGGGGAGACTAGGAGATGCTGCCATGTGCCTCACCACGTGGCAAGCTAAGGACCAAGGATCACCGGCAGTAACATGCAAAACACCACAGTCTTGGAGAAAAAAGCATTGCCTTGATGACTCCTTGGTTTTGACTTTCTCTTAATCATAAGCAAGTAAATCCCCATTGTTTAAGCCAACCCATATTATGGTGTTTCTTTAAGCAGGTTAGGAAACAAAACAGACAGGATGGGAAAATTGGGATGTTTAGCCATGCCCAGCTCTGCTTCAGCAGAGTGGGCAATGAAACTTTCTGAGTACTAATTTTTTAAACTTTTTTTAATAATATAACATATATGCAAAGCAAAGAAAAAATACAATAATTTTCAAAGCGCTCTTCAACAAGTAGTTACAGAACAGATCCCAGAGTTTGTCATGGGTTACCATGCCCTCATCTCATATTTTTCCTTCTAGCTGCTCCAGAACACTGGAATCTAGAAGGAATATATATATTTTTTATCACTATTGACTTTATTTTTCCTATTTTGTGAAAAATAACACATGCAAAAAAGGAATAAGTTTCAAAACACAGTGCAACAATTAGTTGTAGAACAGATTTCAGAGTTTGGTATGGGTTATAACTCCACAATTCTAGGTTTTTGCATTGAGCTGCTCTAAGGTACTGGAGACTAAAAGAAATATCAATATAATGCTTGAGCACTCATACTCATTTGCTAAACTCCACCATCTCTGTATGACTCCATCATTACCTTTCGTCATTCTTTCACTCTTTAGGGGTATTTGGGCTATGCCCATTCTAAATTTTTCATGTTGGAAGGGGCTATTGATAATATAAAGTAGGGAAATGGAACGAGTTGATGTTCTGGAAAAGGCTGGCCCCTCGGCATTTCAGGACTTATTTGGTCCAGGGACCCATCTGGAGGTTATAGGTTTTTGAACAGTTACCCTAGTGCGTGGGACTTTGTAGAATCTTATATATCATCCTAGATATTCTTTAGGATTGGCTGGAATGGTTTTGGTTGGGGGTTGGCAAGTTATGATAAGTAGCAATGTCTAACTGAAGCTTGCCTAAGAGTGACCTCCAGAGTAGTCTCTTGACTTTATTTGAACTCTCCCAGCCACTGATACCTTATTTGTTACACTTCTTTCCCCTTTCGGTGTGAATGGCATTATTGATCCCATGGTGCCAAGGCCAGTCTCATCCCCAGGAGTCATCTCCCATGCAACCAGGGAGATTTTCACCCCTGGATGTAAGGTCCCATGTAGCTCGGAGGGCAATCATTTCACTTGCGGGGTTGGGCTTAGAGAGAGTGAGGCCACATCTGACCAACAAAAAAGGTCCTCTGGAAGGAACTCTCAGGCATACCTGTAAGCAAGCTAAGCTTCTCCACTATAGACATACGCTCCACAAGAGAAAGCCTCGAGATCAAGGGCATGGCCTATTGATTTGGGTGTCCCTAATGTTTGACACAGTATCAGGGGGTTCTCCAGTGGTAAATTTTAATAGTTCGATATTTTTTCTCCCATCCCACAAGGGGCTTTACCAATACTTTTTGATTATCTGCTTAATATACTCTGGGATATATATAGGCATTTCATTAAGCTAAACAGTATTAATGGCCTTCATTCTTATTCTGCTCTTCTTTGTTTGGGTTGTTTAAATAATCTATTCACACAGGTTGAGTTAGATAATGTGCTACAGACAGTTCAGCTTCTGGACAAAATAAACCTTTCTTCCTTTGGTCTCAAAGAGTAGATGAGGTTCTGAAATAGAGATAATGTCTTCCTTACTCCTGTTTTCTGAGTTACCTTACTCTCGACCTGTTCATCTTTGTTCTTATCACTAAATATCAGATTATACATATATAAAACAGCCCCTATCCAGAAATAATAATTACCGCTCTGGGCTAAATGTGACTGCTATAAGAGTTTACAATCTAGGCCCTTGTATTCTTTTCTTTATTTTTAAAATATTTTTATTCAAGAAAATAAACAATTCACTTAGAACCACCAAAAGTGGCTATCTTAATTAGCTTATCCATAGACATATTTAAATAAAGTATTTAATAATTGTTGTAAAACCTATGTTTACCCAGTAAGTTCATAAACTAATTTAAAATTAAAGCAACCAGGAAAAAATTTACAAATTCAGATATCAGAGTCTCTTAAATTCTAAATATTAACCTTAACTTAAATACCATTGATCAGGTATCAAAACTGAATGTTCTCAAAATATCAAGTAGAAAGTTATTTCAAATATCAGTGTTGCTATAGTAATGATCTACGTTACTGAACATTTTCCTGATTTCAGGAAGATAGAAAGATACAAATGTTTCTACAATTAACATATGAGAATCTTTTTTTTTCTAACTTTTTAAATTGTATAACGTATCTACACAGCAAAGAAAGAAAAAAGCAATGGTTTTCAAAGCACTCTTCAACAAGTAGTTACAGGACAGATCCCAGAGTTTGTCATGGGCTACATACCATCATCTCAGATTTTTTCTTCTAGCTGCTCAAAAATATAGGAGGTTAAAAGGAATAAATATTTTTTGTCATCAAAATAGACTTTTTTTCTTTTTTATGAAAAATAACATATACACAAAAAAGCAATATAAATTTAAACGCATAGTACAGCAATTAGTTGTAGAACAGATTTCAGAGTTTGGTATGTTACAATTTCACAATTTAGGTTTTTACTTCTAGCTGTTCTAAGATACTGGAGACTAAAAAAAAACATCAATTTAATGATTCAGCAATCATATTCATTTGTTAAACCCTACCTTCTCTGTATAACAGCTTGATCTCTCTATCCCACTCTTTAGGGGAATTTGGACTATGGCATTCTAACTTTTTCACATCAGAAGGGGCTGACAATAATATGGGGTAGGGAGATGGCACTAGCTGATGTCCTGGAGAGGCTGGGCCCTCTACATTTTAGGACTTATCTGGTCCAGGGACCCATCTGTAGGTTGTAGGTTTCTAGGAAAGCTACTGTAGTGCATGGAAAGTTTGTAGAATCTTATATATTGCCCTAGGTGTTCTTTACGATTGGCTGGAATGGCTTTGGTTGGGGTTTGACAAGTTATGATAGATAGCAATATCTAACTGAAGCTTGCTTAAGAGTGACCTTCGGAGTAGCCTCTCGACTCTATTTGAACTCTCTCGGCCACTGATTCTTTATTATGTAAACTTCTTTCCCCCCTTTTGGTCAGGATGGAATTGCTGATCCCATGGTGCCAGGCCTGGACTCATCCCTGGGAGTCATCTCCCACCCCACGAGGGAGACTTTCACCCATGAATGTCAGGTCCCATAGATGGGAAGGCAATGATTTCACTTAACAGATTTGAACTTAGAGAGATTGATGCCACATCTGAGCAACAAAAGAGGTCCTCCAGAAGTAACTCTTAGGCATATCTATAGGTAGGCTAAGCTTCTCTGCTACATTCACAAGCTTCACAAGAGTAAACCTCAAGATCAAGGGCTTGGCCTACTGATTTGGGTGTCCCTAATGCTTGATACAATATCAGGGGATTCCCTGACAGTAAAGTTTAATAGTTCCTATTTTCTCTCCCATCCCTCAAGGGACTTTGCCAATACTTTTTGATTATTTTCTTAATATATTCTGGATGTATCCAGGCATTACATTAAGCTATAGGCCCTTGTATTCTTATAAGTATTTTCTAAATGAGACCATAAAATAATTGCTCTTTGGCTTCTTGCTTATTTTGCCCCACCAAATATCACACAAGTTCATGTGGCATGCCTCACCACTTGTTACTTTTTGTAGCAGCACAGTATTCAATCATACCTAAACACCATCCTTCATCAATCTACTTCTCATTCAGTGCATCCTTCAGCCACCACCATTAATTAGGCATTATGTATTATGTCCAAAGTCAACCATCCATTAATACTCTCAATTTTAGTTAATTTCTTTGTTCTCAAGAGAAAGATAACCAATAAGCACATCCTCACCAAATAGAAAATCTAAACCTCCCCTTAATTCTGGTCCCTCCCCCCATTATTTACCCCTGGTATTGCTGTGGTGCTGTTGATGTTTCCTGTAAAACATTTTCCGTAGCATGCAATAGCAGTTTTCCCCCTATACCCTACACTTATATACTCTTTGTACAAGATTCATGCCTTTGAAGTATTTCATGCAAGAACTTGTTTATATTTGTAGTGTTAATCAGTGGGACATATAGATCACAATGGGACATATGCGAGCTTTGTCAAAAGTCAGTTGACCATAGATTTGGTGCTCTATTTATGTGCTCTTGATTCAATTCCAATGGTCAATACATCTTTCTTTGTGCTAGTACCATGTTGTTTTGACCACTGTGGCTTTATAACAATCAGTGGGACATATGGGTCAATCACGTTCACCTTCAATAAGGTAATTTTACTTACAGACTCACTAGTGAACTGCCTTCACTTCTATCTACTCCCTTACATTTGAGTTCAAAGTCATTAACTAAGCATTCACCCATCTCTAGCTTCCACGGAGCTCTAGGTCCCCTATATTCTGTATTATAAGCCTCTGATTTTACCTTTACCATGGTCATAAAATTGGAATCACACAGTATCTATACTTTTGTGCCTGGCTTATTTCATTCATCATTATAGCCTCAAGGCTCATCCATCTTGTCACGTGCTTCAGGACATCATTTCATCTTATGCTGCATAATATTCCATCGCATGTATATACCATATTTTGTTAATCCATTAATCACTTGATGGACACTTGGATTGTTTCAGTCTTTTGGTGATTGTGAATAATGATGCTATGAACATTGGTGTGCAAATGTCTGTGTCACTGCTTTCAGCTCTTCTGGTTATATACCTATTAGTGCTATTGCTGGGTCATAGGGCAACTCGATATTTAGTTTCCTAAAGAACTGCAAGCAGTCTACCATAGGGGTTGCACCATTATTCATTCTCAACAGCACTGCATAAGCATCCTACTTTCTCCACATCCTCTCTAACATTTGTAGTTTCCTGTTTATTTAATAGCAGCCATTCTATGGCTGTGGGGTGGTGTCTGATTTTAGTTTTGATCTGCATTTCCCTTATAACTAATGAGAATGAACATCTCTTCATGTGTTTTTTAGCCATCTGTATTTGTTTTTCAGAAAAATGCCTATTCATACCTTTAGCCCATTTTATAATTGGGCTGTTTGCTGTTTTGTTCTTGAGATGTATGATTTCTTTATGTATGCAAGATGTCAAACCTTTGTCTGATGTGTGAGTTACAAATATTTTCTCCCATTGAGTTGGCTGCCTCTTCACCTTTTTGAAAAAGTCTTTTGAGGCACAAAGGCACTTGATTTTTAGAAGTTCTCATTATCTATTTTTTCCTTTGTTGCTTGTGCTTTGGTGTGAACTTTAGGAAGCCACCTCTAAAGGTCTTGAAGATGTTTCACTACATTTTCTTCTAGGAGCTTTAAAGTACTAGTCCTTATATTTAGGTGTTTGATCCATTTGAATTAATTTTTTGTATAAGGTGTAAGTTAAGGGTCCTTTTTCATTCTTTTGGCTATTGATAACCAGTTCTCACATGCCCATTTATTGAAAACTCTATTTTGTTCCAGTTCAGTCAGTGGACTTGCGAGCTTTGTTAAAAATCAGTTGACCATAGATTTGGTGCTCTATTTATGTGCTCTTGATTCAATTCCATTGGTCAATACATCTATCTTTGTGCTAGCACCATGCTGTTTTGACCACTGTGGCTTTATAACAAGTTTTAAAATCGGGAAGTGATAATTCCCTCAATTTGTTCTTCTTTTTTAAGATGTTTTTAGCTATTTGGGATCTCTTTCCCTTCCAGATAAATTTGGCAACTAGCTTTTCAAAATTTTAAAGTAGGTTGTTAGAAATTTGATTGGTACTGCAATGAATCTGTATTTCAACTTGGGTAGAATTGACATCTTAACTGTATTAAACCTTCCTATCCATGAGCAAGGAATGTCTTTCCACCTATTTAGATCTTTGATTTCTTTTTCCAATGCTATGTAGTTTTCTGTGTACAAGTCACTTACGTCCCAATTAAGTTCATCCTAGGTTTTTGATTCTTTTAGTTCCTATTTTGATTGGGGTCTTTTCCTTAATTGACTCCTCAGGGCATTGCTTGTGTATAGAAGTTTTACAGATATTTTCACATTACTTTTATATCACACCACCTTACTGAATTTGTTTTTTCAGTTCAAGTAACTTTGTTGTAGATTTCTTAGGATTTTCAAAGTATAGTACATGTCATCCATGATGCCTAGCAAATAGTTAGCACTTAGTCTTATGTGGCTTCCCTTGTATGTGATGAATTGCTTTTCTCTTTCTGTTCTCAGGACCCTCTCCTTCTGTTCAAAATTTGCAGTCTGATTAATATGTCTCAGAATGGGTCTATTTGGATTTATTCTATCTGGAGTTAATTATCTTTTTTGATTCACATATTTATATATTTAATAAAGGTTGGAGAATTTTCCCCAATTATCTCCTCAAACAATCTTCCCAGCCCTTTACTTTTCTCTTCTGGGACATCAATCTAATATTTGCATGCTTCATGTTTTCAATCATTTCCCTGAGATCCAATTCAAAATTTTCCATCTTTTTCACCATTTGTTCTGTGTATTTGAAATCAGTTGCTCTATCCTCTAATTCACTTATTCTTTCATCTGCATCTTCCCATTTGCTGTTGTGTGTCTAGTATTTTTAATTTGATCTAGAACTATCTTTCATTTTCATAAGTTCTGCTATTATTTTGTGTATTCTTTCAGATTCTTCTTTATGTTCTTTCAGTGTCTTCTTGATATCCTTCATGTCTTTAGACAATCCATCAATGTTATTTAAGAGACTTTTATGTACATCTTTGATCAGTTTTTCCAAATTCTGTGTCTCCTCCAGACTTTTAATTTGGTCCTTTGGCTTGGCCATATCTTCCTGCATCTCAATATGCATTGTGATTTTTGGGTTGGGTTCTAGACATTTGAATATCTTCCTAGGATTATCTTAAAATTTGGTTTCCCTCACTTGCCTAAGATTTTATAGTTGCTTAGGTTTGTGCTGAAGTTTAGAAAAGCAGTTTGCCAGAAAGTATTTTCCCTGTCTTCCCAGCATGTAGTGCTCTTGGGCCACCCCTTCTCCATAGTCCTGCCTCTCATCAACTGTGGCAGAGCGCTGGGCCAGGCTCCAATCAGGCAACAACCCAAGGCCACCATTCTTCATGGGCACTGGAAGCCACGACTTGGGGGTTGGGTGTGGGCATTGTGTGCCTTGAGGAATACCCCGCCTCTGAGTACAATGCCTCTGGTGATTCCAAGGCTCCAGTGTGGAAAGACCTTGAACTGCAGAATTCAGAAGTACTATTTCTCCAGCCAGTAGCCAGCCCAGGAATTCTCTGTTTTTCACCTTCCAGAAAGAACTGGGTTTGTATTAGGGCACTGCTTTGAAAGTTAGGTTGTCCATGTTTCTCAGCCAGAATAGGGCGAAGTTCTTGCACAGGGGTTGTAGACCAGGAGCTCCAATGCACCTGGGATAGGGCATACTGAGGCTCTGGAAAAAAACAGCAATTTCCCTGCACTTTCCAGCCTGCCCAACAGATGTCACTGTTTGGTGACCTTCCCACCATCTGACTGATGGGCTGAAACCGTGGAGTTCATGTGTACTCACTTAGCCAGCCAAAATACTGCTCAGTATGGGGCTGTGTCCTCCACTTTACTTCCAAATGAAGATTCCTCCAGCTGCCCCAGTCTACAGCCATCCTCCAGGCAAGGATCAAGCGGCCCACTGTTATTTCCCTAACAGGTAGGGGAGGGGACCAGGACGCAGGACTGGAAACACAGTCTCTGTCCAGGTTTTCTCAGACTTGTCAACCCTCACTGACCTGGGCCTTGAAATATCTTCCACTGTCTCCCCAGTCCCCAAGCAGTTGATTTTCAGTAGTCTCTCTGCCTAGGGAAGATTTTGTGGGACCCTCCCTAATCCTCTGTTTTACAAAATCTTCCTCGCTGACCATTTGCATTCCACCCTCAGCAGCTTAACTGCTGCCATGGGTCCCATTACAGAACCTGGTAATTCTAGTGTATTGCACTGAAATTAATGGGCTTGGTTCTCTGTGTCTGGATATAGGTGGGGATCTGTCCCACTGCTGTGAGAGGTTTTATAGTCTGGGTCCCCAGTGGGAGGTGGGAGGGATCCCCACTGCTGCCTTCTGCCTTCCGGCACTTCGCATGCTGTGTGAGGGGCTGGGGAGAGGACTAGCCAGTCTGGAATGGAGGTTTCCTAACTGATATTTTTCTCCTTCTTTGATTCAGCATTTGCTGGATCCTTTTCCAATACGTACCTTTCTCCAGAGTTCTGTTTTTCCACTGAATCTCTGGGGAGAGGTTTTCAGTAGCTGTTTATGTCACCATGTTGATGACATCACTCCCACATTGTTGTTTTTTGATAAATTTACATGCATATAATTAGTTTTGCAAAAAGTACTCTATTTCCTGTGTCCAAGTTCTGTTATCACTTTTTTATTGTTGTTTCTTACACAATATCCTTGTAATTTCCTCTTTTTTATTTTGCACTTCTCTTGGTATTATCTTTCTAAATGTTATAAATTAACTTTGATTATTGATTTATATTATTCTGTATAGAATTTTTTTTAGTTTTTACCTTATATATTGTGGAGTTATATATTTTTTCATTATCCATCAATTTTACTTTAAAACAGTCCCTAGCTACCAAATGTAATTGAGTTTTTATTTTATTTTACTTTAATTCTTTTTCTTCCACCTGAGTCTCTTTTCATTTTACAAACAGGAAATTTTTCTTTTCCCCTTATGATTTATTTTGACATTCTAATTTTAACTTTGAATACTGTTTTCTTTGGTAATAAAATTAACTAGGCTTTCCTTAGTTTGGATTTTTTATTTTTATTTATATTGTTGGTTTGTTTTATTTTTCATTCTTTTATATTCAACATGATCATATTTTTTAGATCATTACATCTACACTACACTTCACTACATACAATACCTTAATACATCTTTTTTGTTTTGATCCAATCTGAAGGGATCAGTTTTTGGACTGGTGAGTTTAAAGTAGTTATTTTACGACATATATTTAATCAGTATCCCCAGGCCTAGGATTTATTAAATAGTTATTTTAATATTAATTATGTATTCTGTGATATATGTAATGTATTTACTATCCTGGTATTGCCAGGCTCTTCTACATTCTTTACTTCCCTTCTATTTCCACCCCCCCACACACACACAGTTTAAGAAATAATATATTAAACTTCTTATAATTATCAATATTCTTATATTGTCTTGAACAAAAAAAAAATTCTATACTGTATCATCTTCATTTGGGGTCTCCAACATAGTTTCCTAGTCAATATTGTAATTTTGTTTTGTTTTGAATGCACTTTTTATGATATTTATTTTTTACCAAATAGTAAAATTTTAGGTTATTCTTTAACCTACCTTTTCATTTTTCTTGGGATATTTATGACCGCTTTTAATGGACTATTTCTTCAATATATTTTCAATATATCTATGTAATAAAATGTATGAGCCTTGAGAATATCTTTAGAGTGCATTCAATTTAACGAGATGTCAGAATAAATACAAACTTTCAAGTTTGAATTTATTTCTTTCAATCTTAGAAAATATTATTGCATTTTCTTCTTGCTTACTGTACTGCTTTTAAAAAGTCTGAAATCAATGCTATGAAGGGGGATTGTATCAACAGTATAATTTATTGTCTATACTCAGTACTTAGGTATTTAGTCCCTAGAACCAGTCTGTCTGGGTCTTCTAATCTGTATCTGGAAATAATGATAACATCTTAGAATTATTGGAGGTATTACTTAAGTTACGCTAATCACTTAACACTGAACCATTCATAGCACGTTTTAGAACTCAATTATACATTTGTTTTTTTATTATGAAAATATTTAAAATGTACGGAAGTCAGTGCAGAAAGCATACAAATTATTCTCCACTATTGATTTTGATTTAATCAAAGAAAAGCTACAAATTTAGTATATATTCTGAACAAAAGATTTCATTCAATATTTTGAAAACTACTTATCCATCTGGAAGAAAGAGAAGTTGGACTTCTACTTCCTAGCATATAGATAAAATGTTAGAAGACAGGTATAAGTCAAAGTCAGGGAGGTCTCTGTGAAAAACATAAGAATCACAGATTCTGAAAAATAATTACCACCTACCACACACATACCGTATCAAACTATTTAGAACTATATAAAAAATAATCAAACTATATAGAAACTTGTAAATCACTTATGGCAAAAGATACCAAATAGAAAGGAAAAAAGTGTTCACAATGTGATAAGGAGTGATACATGTAATAAAAAATGTAATTAAAACCAATTCAGAAAATTAATTATCAATTAGGAAACTATCCAAAAGATATCCAAAGGTTTTTATGTACATAAACAAATAAATAATGAACATATAAAAGGATCTAAAACTTAACTAATAGTCAAGGAAATGAAAATCAAAGGCCAAATCAATATAACTTTATATCCACCAAATAATAAAAAGTGTAAGAAACCATGATAACTATTGTTAGCAAAATACATAAAACATATATAGCATCATATTATTTTTAATGACCAATGAATGTATAGTTTTTTAGGCAATTTAGAAACTGTCCTGGGAAAGGTTTTCTCCATTTCTCTCTCTTATTCTCTCTCAGCATGCCACTGAGATTATTATGTTGATATGTTCAAAAACATTATTACTGAAGGATCATAGTGATATGTGACACTAAACTATAATGACACATTGTTTTAATATTAATAAATTGAAAAGAAGTGCCGGCATTTCCAGCAAGATAGACCATCTCCTGAGCCATTAAAGCAAGAATCAATACAGTTAAATAAATTGAAGTTATCTTGAATATGCCATTTGACCATATGGTATTGAATTAGGAACCAATAACAGCAAGATGCATGGAAAATAAAAATATTTGAAAATTAAATGACTCACTTTAAAGTACATATGAGTCAAAGAAGAAAATGCAAAGAAAATTAGGAAATATTTTGAAACTGTAGTAATAAAAACATCAAAATTTGTGGAAGACAGTGAAAATAGTGATACAGGTAAATCTTTAACATTCCATGCTTATATTGGGAAAAAAAAAAGAGAAAAATCTAAATTCAGTAATGAAGCTAGAAAATGGAAATTAAACCCAAAGCCAATAGGAGGAATAAAATAATTAGATGAAAGTGGAAGTCAATGAAACATAAAACAGACAAATGATACAGAAAATCAATTATATTATTAAAAGCTGATTTTTTGGAAAATTTGAAAAAAATTTAAATATACAAATAGAGTGATCAAGAAAAACAGATAAATAATGTGAAGTACCAATATCAGAGAAAGAAGATACTACCGATAATAAAAATATTAAAAGAGCATATTATCACAATCTTATTGTCTAGTCAACAAACTAGATAGTGGACAGATCCCTTGAAAGGTACATATTACCAATTTAACCTGGGAGAAATGTAATACCTAAAGATCCTTATTATTATTTTTCTAAAACCTTTTGAAAATAATTTAAAATCTTTCAAAAAGAAAACTCCAGGCCAAGTGAATTCAATATGACATTTAGTGGAAATTTTCAGTAATTCTACAGAAATGCTTTCAGAAAACAAAGCTGTGAAAAAATCCCCACTTATTTTACCAAAGTCAGATAAACAAATGAAATTTATTTTTAACACTCTAAGCAAATAGAAATTTAAAAAAAGAAGAAAGAAGACAACTACACCAAATGTGCTGGTTTGAATCTGTTATGTACCCCAGAAAAGACTGTGTTCTTTTAATCCATTCTGTGGGTGCAGACCATTGTGGGTGGGACATTTTGATTAGATTGTTTCTATCCAGATGTGACACATCTGTTCAAGGTAAGTCTTAATCTGTTATTAGAGTTTTTTTAAGAGAGCTCATGGAGAGAGAAAGCGTAGATAGAAATGCCCCCAAGAGAGACAAACAAGGAAGCCCTGAGACATTCTGGAGAGAAGGACCAGCAGATGTTGCCGTGTTCCTTCCCAAATGACAGAGGAACCCTGGATGCCAGTAACTTTGCCTTCAGAGGGTATCTCCCTTTTGATGTCTTAATTTGGGCATTTTCATGGCCTTAGAATGACAAATTCAGAACTTAATAAATCCCCATTGTTAAAAGCCAACCCAATTCTGGTATATTGCATTTCAGAAACTTAAGTAAACTGAATTACCATAATTCAGTGTAAATTTTGAAAAGATGAATCTTTTTCTCTTAAGATCATAAACAAAAAAAAGTCTGCCCAGTTTAAAACTTCTATTCAACATTTGACTGAAAGTCCTAAGGAGTTCAAAAAGGAAAAAAACATAAAATAAGAAATCTATTAAAAATCTTCCTGAGCTAATAGTTTATGTTTAAGAAGATAATAGGATATAGACATCAATTGTATGTGTATGTTCTAAGAAGTGAAAATTTGAAAAATGAAAATAAAAATCAATGAAATTTATAAGAGCATAAAAAGACATGAAATGCTTTGAGACAACTAAAAGAAATCATGTGAAAAAATACAAAACATGGCTTAAGGTACATGGAAAACACATAAATAGACCAACAGTCTATGTCATGGATTGGAAAACAATACTGTTCAAGTAGTAAGTCTCTTCAAATTGATCTATAACAGGACCTTCACATATTGAAATCACACTGCCTGATATATTCTTTACCAGCTTCATCAGAAAGCTAATTCCTACTACTCCTAGTGCTACTTTCAATGTCATTTTGACTTTCTATTCCCTAAAAGTAGGGTTAGTTTGCCTGACATAAGCTCTGATAATACCTTGTAATTCTTTATATTAGTCTTCAAACATTAATTACTTTCCACATGGCTGTCTTCCTTGAAGAATGAAAGCCCTAGGACCGAGGGATCATACCTCTCATCCATCATGGAATTCCTGATATCACAGCATGGTTCCTGGAATACAGGTGCTTTAAGTATTTTCTGGATAAATCAGTTGTCAGATGGGAAAAAAAGAGGAAAATATCTGAGAAAGTACGCAAGTGACGAAAATGAATTTAACCTACTTCAACATTCTGACAGGCATCAAAACTCTTGAAGTATAGGAAGAAATAAGAGAAACCAATTTGTGCTTTTAATAAAGCTAATAGATTATTTTGCCTGTATGAGTGTGAGATTCTTCCAATTTGCAAGAAATAGACCATCATCAGATTCCTTCATAAGATAGCAGATTCCCTGACTGGATACACAGGTAAGAAAGGTTGAGACACCAGGAAGAAATATATTATCTTTCACTGATTTTCTGGATGTCCCCAAAGCTCTTGAGAGTTATCAGTCTGGCATACACTGCTTAGAGTTTAGCAGAGTTGTAATGCAACTTCACCATGTCTGCTACTTTATCTTCCTTCTCCCAGTTTCCCTTCTAACTTATTAACTCTCCTTTTTCAAGCACACACAAAACATCCTCCCCACACCCCTTCACCTCCCACCCCAAACATTTTGCTTTGTGTCTACCTAAGTCAGCCAATTGCAATTTATTCTCAGACATCTGCTGTTCTAGTTTGCTAGCTGCTGGAATGCAATATACCAGAAACGGAATGGCTTTTAAAAAGGGGAATTTAATGAGTTGCTAGTTTACAGTTCTAAGGCCGAGAAAATGTCCCAATTACAACAAGTCAAAAGAAATGTCCAATCAAAGGCATCTAGGGAAAGATACCTCGGTTCAAGAAGGTCAATGAAGTTCAGGGTTCCTCTCTCATCTGGAAAGGCACATGGTGAACACAGTCACAGTTTCTCTCTTAGCTGGAAGGGCACATGGCAGACACAGCGTCATCTGCTAGCTTGGCCTCCTGGCTTCCTGTTTCATGAAGCTCCCTGGGAGGCGTTTTCCTTCTTCATCTCCGAAGGTCGCTGGCTGGTGGACTCTCTGCTTCATGGTGCTGCAGCATTCTCTGCTCTCTCTGAGTCTCTCTGAATCTCCAAAATGTTTCCTCTTTTATAGGACTTCAGAAACTAATCAGGACCCACTCAAATGGGTGGAGACATGTCATCCCCTAATCCAGTTTAACAACCATTCTTAACTAAATCATGTCAACCACGGAGATGATCTCATTACAGTTTCAAACATACAGTTGAATAGAGACTATTCTACCTTTAAGAAATAGGATTTATATTAAAACACGGCTTTTCTTAGGGGGCATGCTTCCTTTCACACCAGCACATCTGCTTTTGAGTGGATTTTTAGAAGTGGGGTACCTCATGTGCTTCAGGATGACTAAGAGAAAGCTGTGTTTCGTTTCAGTCATGCCCTTGGTCAGACAGTTGTGAAAAGAGTATCATAGTGAAATGAAGTATAAGCTGATTTTTTTTTTTTATTAACGGAAAGAAAAAAAAAGAAATTCACACAACATTTAGAAATCATACCATTCTACATATGCAATCAGTAATTCTTAACATCATCACATAGATGCATGATCATCGTTTCTTAGTACATTTGCATCGGTTTAGAGGAACTAGCAACACAACATAAAAAGATATAAAATGTTAATATAGAGAAAAGAAATAAAAGTAGTAATAATAGTAAAAAAAAAAAGAAAAAAAAACCTATAGCTCAGATGCAGCTTCATTCAGTGTTTTAACATGATTACTTTACAATTAGGTATTATTGTGCTGTCCATTTTTGAGTTTTTGTATCTAGTTCTGTTGTACAGTCTGTATTCCTTCAGCTTCAATTACCCATTGTCTTACCCTGTTTCTAACTCCTGCTGGACTCTGTTACCAATGACATATTTCAAGTTTATTCTCGAATGTCCAGGATCTCATCACCGTTTACTCTTCTACTGTAATTATCTACTCTTTTCCATTTATACCAGATCATTTTTTAAAATTTTTATTGATAAAACAATGTACAAGGACATGTATTCTTAGCAAACATCCCATACATGGTGTACAATAAATGAGTTACGATATCATCACATAGTTGAATATTCATCACCATGATCATATTTACGAACATTTGCATCACTCTAGAAAAAGACATAAAAAGAAAAAAGAAAAAAAGTCACACATGCCATACCCCTTACCCCTCACTCTCATTGATCAATAGTATTTCCATCTACCCAATATATATATATTTTTTATTTTAACATTTGTTCCCCCTATTATTTATTTATTTTTAACCCATATGTTTTACTTATCTGTCCATACCGTAGATAAAAGGAGCATCAGACACAAGGTTTTCACAATCACACAGTCACATTGAGAAAGCTGTATCATTATACAATCATCTTCAAGAAACATGGCTACTGGAACACAGCTCTACAGTTTCAGGCACTTCCCTCTAGCCTCTCTAATATACCTTAAACTAAAAAGGGGATATCTATACAATGCATAAGAATAACCTCCAGGATAACTTCTTGACTCTGTTTGTAATCTCTCAGCTGCTGACACTTTATTTTGTCTCATTTTTGTCTTTAAAAAGCGCCTTAATAACATATCACACTCCAGACACCCCATTCTATAATACTCAATATAGTTGTCTACATGCACTTTGATTCCTCTCTTTCAATTATCTCTTGAACTCACTCATATTTGAGGGTTTTTTCTAATATTTTATGTGAAACCTATCTTACTGAGATCACTAATTATCTACCTAGTGAAATATCTGAGCTTGGGTTTTCAGTTTTCATGTTATCCAATCTAACAGCAGCATTTAACAGTCTGTTCTTTTCCATGACTCGTTTTCTTACCTTGGCTTCAGATATCATATTTACAATACTGTCCATGCCTCCTCATTCTCCTTATTGATTCTTCCTTACCTTTGAAATTTGAAGGTTGGGATGCCCTGGGTACAAATTCTTGAACCTCTTATTTCTACCTTTACTCACTCTGTCCCAATCACTTTTATAACAATACTTTACAGCAATGTATATGTCTGTGGTTCTTAAATTTGCATCCTTACACCCTGAGCAATAGCTGTAGCCAAAACTGGTCAAGTCTTCTATGAGTGTATCTATATATGCATAAATATTAGATATACCATACATTGTATCAAAAATACAATTCTTGGTTCATGCACATATATGTAAATTCCTCAATCGGTTCTAGTCTCTAGTTTCTCCCAATTTAGCAAACAGATTTGCTATTAGTCTACATATATTTAACTATTCAGTTTCTCCTACATCACACAACAAATTCATAGGCTTATCTCTGAAAACTTAGCAGAAATAGTATTACTTTTCTCCATTTCTACCTTCATTGTTGCCATAGTACAATGTAGAGTTTAAAATTCAAATCCCAGGCTAATGCTGACTAATTTGGTTAATTTGGGAATGTGCTTTGACTACAGAGCTACAAACCTCAAATATGGGGAGAACAATGATTTTGTAAACTCAATGTGATCTATCAGTTACTTTTTACAGAAGTAAATTCCTAAATAGTTTCCCTGTTTTCACACTTGCCTTTCGTCCCCATGTGTATTCTCCAAGCTAAAGCCAGAACAATTATTTAAAACCTACACTTGTCATTTCTTTTAATCAAAACTCTCCTATCATTGAAATCACTCATAGAATAAAATCCAAGGTGCATACTGTTGTTAACGGAGCTTTGTATAATCTGATTGCTGGCTCCCTCTCAGAATCTTATCTCTGCCACTCTCTTCTCTCTCTCTCCCCAGACACACTTTTCATATGTCTTGACCACTCCAAGTACAACCTTGACTCAGGACTTATGTTCTTCCAGTTCTTCACTATTGGACAATTTCTGCTCTTTCGTTTCACTCAGGATTGTCTTTGAGTATCATGTACTAAGTCAAGCCTTCCCTGACTTCTGGGACTCTCAACCCACCTTACTTTTATTCTTAGAAGTCTTTTTCACTAAATGGCAAATATCTTCTTTGTTTTTCTGTTTGTTTATAGCCTGTCATATATACTGAAAGCAAAGAAATGTGTTGTTTCTCTTAATGCATTGTTAGTGTAATAGTAACAACAAGTAAGCAATAACTATTCATTAAACAGATTACTGAAGCTTATAGCTAAAGATACTGCCAGAGGGCCATGGGCATGCTTGCCACTCAGTATTCTTAGAATGGAGCAATTAACTGTGTGCCCTGGTTCTTTTGGAGTCAAAGAACTTTGTACACAAACTCCTTTATGTGTGAAGATCTTACTAACAAATCATGCGATTTCATTAAATATATTCCATATATAATATGTGTATATATTGCGTGTATAAGCAAATGTTTATGCTGTGTGTATATATATGTGTGTATATTTATATGCCTATATGAACACACACATTTAAGTGTTGTACAGGTAATCTTCTTCTACTGTTTAATTTTTTTTCCATGTCAACTTTACTGTAACTAACGTGGCTGGCACAGTAGTGTGGATGTTCATCATTTGATTCAAGGTTAATCTAATTAGGAAGAGAAATTCCAGCAGAGTGGTGAGTTTAAAATTCAACACTAAGCTCAAAAGCGATTAAAGCGATATGCATTATTTTATATGCATGAACTTAAGCTATTTTTTCATAGTGAAATCTGAATGTAGATGCAGAAATAGGGGTATTGAATATGACATAGCCTATATTTAAAGAGGTGGTTCATTCCCATGGGAACATTTTGGCAATAGGTTTTGCAAAAGAAAATGACTAAACATTTTATATGTGAGTACTACCCTGTTTAATTATCTTTAAAATGTTCAAGAGTCTTGAGCTATTTAAATGATTGGATTTCAATTGTTTAATTGGAATACCTTACAAATGATATTTCTGCTTGAAAAACAATGCAAAGAAAAAAGACTGTCTGATTCATTCCAGTTTCATTTTTAGCCAGCTTGAAAGAAAGATGATGAAATTTCTCTCTGTGTGGGTTTCTGTAGATTTTCTAATATAATTTATATTTTGCTCAGTTTCTGGGTGTTTGTATTTATGAATGATATATTTTATAATGTTATGATTAGTTTGTCTATTTTAGGTTTTCACAATTTGAAAAAAGAATATTTAAACTTAGTTACTGGATTGATATTATCTGAAATCATTTCTGCCAAAAGACTTTTCAATGAAAAATTTTCAATTTCTCATGTTTCCTTGGAAATGAAATTTTCTATTTTAAATGAAATAACAAAGAATATTAATTTGTGAACAACATGGACAATTTCCTTATTGCTTCTTATATCTTTATTGAAATGCTAAACTTTATAAGTCCTAGAAATGCTTACGAGTGTTGTAATTAAGTTCTAATTTAAAGAAATTCAAGCAACTATTTTGCTCGAAGAGATCAAAGGAAACTGTCTTTGCATTCACAATGATGAATAAGAATTTTATTATACACACACATGTACATCTTGGTCTCCATTTCTCTGCTAGCCTAGTGCCTACATATATCAGAAATAAGTATTTCCTGAAAATCCATAATTTTCTCCTGGAAAGTATCACTATTTCAAGGGAAATAATCCCCCTTGCAATTTTTTTTCTCTTCTTTAATACTCACTCCCCTCACCAGTAATAAATACATACGGACACATACACACCCACTGTTATACACACACACACACACACAACTTCAAATCATTAGTAAATCTGGGAATTACTGTTTATAGATAGGAAAGGATTTACATATTTCTCTTCTTTAATCATTTTCATTCTCACTGCCATCATTTTCGAAACAAATGATTCTTGATTATGCTGGTCGGCACTCTTTGCCTCTCCTCTCCTTTCCCTTCTACATATTTTAAGAGTTCTCCAGAAAAAAAATGTCTGGGATTCATTGATTGTTTATGTGGTTGGGAAGATACCAACAAAAAAGTAGAGGAGACAGCAAAATATTTGGAAGAACCAAAACAAAAGAAACTAAAAAAATAAAAAAAAGATAATATGAAATGGCAATTAGGAATAACTAGCTTCTAAACAAGTGAGCCAAATAAGTGGGAAGCTGCAGAGTTGACAGGGGAGTCAGTCTTTCACACTGTTTCACTGAGGATGTCATTTCTCTTTATAAAGGCAGGATTGTTGGCCCTAATATACCAAGCAGAAACTGTGACAGATGGAAGTTAGAAATCACTGTGTATCTGCCTCTTCTCTGATGTGCAAGAGAGTAAAGCTCCCAATAAGGAGTAGAAGATAAGATTTTGATGTTATTTCCTTTTGATGAAACCTCAAAAAAAAGATCAGATTTTGAAGCTGCTCAGTTCAATAGACTGAGTTAGAAATGAGACACTGTGAAGACTGTGAGAAAATGAACTTTGATAACTTCTCTAAAATGATTTTGAACACAAAGTGGCCTGAAACTCAGGTGGGCATGAAGGTTTTGCATTGCTATTTTATTTTACTTGAAAACTCACTTTTTTGGTGAATTATAAATATATATTACAATAAGAAGTAATGTGTTTAGATCAAGAAATCCATTTTTGGTTAGTGAAGACTAGTTAAGGACTGAAATATAACGATAATCTAGGCACTAATTGTTTTTAATTTAATCCTGGGGTTATAATTTAATTTTTCTAAAATTTTATAAAGCAGTAGAAGAATAAAATACTTTTTCAGTAGTATGAACAGTTGCTCAAAAATATTAAATATTTATTATAGTTAATATTTCAAAACAATTGTTTATCTTTCCACTTTATATATATTATAATTGTGGCTCTGCATTTTGAATTAAAATACAATTCATATTTAATGTTCCCTAGTATTCTTATATTTGCTGAATAGTAGTGAGTGATATCATTTCATTTTCTATCACAAAGAGGTAAAATAAAGAGGTAAAATATTTCTTTTGAAAATTGACTTAATATGTGCCATGTATAAATAAATATGAATTACAGTCATCTCTTAATATACAAAATAAACACGATTGAAGACCATGGCAAAAATACAAATATACACATAGTATTAAGGTACCAATATTTTCCATGATAATTTCTAAGAAAATGTATTCAAGTTATTAAATAATAACTTGAAAAATTCTAAGTTTCAGACTTATAAATAGCTTAAGAATTATCTGAAATGTACTTTAATTCATTCCAAAAAAAGCAAAGAGGAAAGAAAGGCAATATATGAGTAGTATATTAGAAATCAATTCACCAAAAAGAGGATGTTTTTTCTTTAATATTTTTCTCAGTGTGTCTAATCCAGGTATAACTCTAAGGCAAAAAAAACATTGGAACACAAGATCCTTTTATCTTCAACCAATAAATATGTCAAATCATTCTATATTATAATTATACATATCTAAATATGTATAATATTATGTATACATGTCAATATGTATACATGTTAATATGTACTTGGAAATATCTTCTTAATGTTATATTTGCAACGATCAGAAAATGTTTAGAAATAGACTACATTGGAATTTAAGTCAGACCAATTTACACAAAAGCTTACTCTCCATTTCAAAGATAATGGAACAGACTGGAGACATTTTAACATAATTATAATGTTGGCTAAGGTTTAGCATCCCATTTCCACTACTTCCCAGTTGCAAGGCCCAGAACAATTAACTGACACTCTCAAAACTGCAGCTTTCTAACCTGTCAAATGCATGCTACTAGAACCCTCCTCACAGAAATGTTAAGAATACATGAAACAGTACAAAAGAGCTTAGCAACTTTTCCTTGTATACAGTTGTTATTCAATTAATGTAAGCTACTATTTATCAAGAGCTGAGCAGAACTGAGAAAACTGAGTTAAAATGAGTTGAACTGAGAAAGCTGAGTCGAATTAAGCTGCCAAGTGCCAACATTAGCTGATTAAAAAAATAGGCCAAAATTAAAGTAGTCTAAACAAGAGACTTACCTGGAGATGAAACACCAGCTCTCCCTCTTCCATTTCCCCCCATGGAACAGCACCACTGGGGAAGGATCAGATCGATCAGTACAGATGTGGGGTCCTCTCACTGCTGAGGGAGTCCCAAACAAAAGGCGCCTGAAGATTTATGGACCTGGGACCTGGGAGGTTGAGGGTGGGGGGTGGGGGGGTGGGATGGAAAGTGGAAATGGTCGTAGGGCTAGAAGTGGAAATCGACTGGATACGGAGTCAGAGTGGGGAAAAGCACCTTCAGGTTCTCTTCTTCCTCTTTCAGGTAAGGAAATCTCAGCAGAGGCACCTGAGGAAGGCCTAGGCTTAGGAATGTGAATATGTGTAAGAGAATGGCCTGCCAGGAAAGCTGAGTCCTTGACTGCCACTCACTTTAGGGACTGGTGCACTGGCTGTATGGGGGAGGCAGCTTTCTCCTGTAAGGCCGATCAGGTAATTGCCTGTGCAATTGCCCAGGGTTGGGTCTGAAAAACTCAACAGGCTTAGCATGCCTTCCTGGAGAATTACCATAACCACAAGCCCCAACCATTGGGAAGCCAAGCAAAAATGTCCCATACTCCACTCGGTCTAATTTAGAAAGCCAGGAGACTTCCCTCTTAAGATTTTTGTGTGAACCTTTTTATTTATATGGCCTGAGGCACCAATTCAGAGGCAAAGCAGCTCTGGCCAGTAACCTGAAGTAGACCTGCTTGCCTTCCTGGGCTGTGGCAGGGTCATGATAGTCAGAGTATATGCTCAAGCAGTGCTGCTGAAATGGCACAGATGGTCCCCTGGGAAAAAAAAAAATTAAAATATTACAGCATCCCACATAGGACATTTTTAAATTAGGCATCCAAGTGATTAGGGCTCCCAATGTGTCCTCCCACTGTGGAACATGCTGCTTTAGATTTCCAGTCTAGTCTAAATGATTTTGCTCAGTTCTTGGTTTAGGGGGATTGTCTAAGGGAGTCAGTTTTAAACAGTTTTATTTGTCCAGGACATCGGTTCTTCAGCTTCACAAGTGTGGACAGTGTTTGGAGGTGTTCTGCATGGAAGGTGTAGGACTCGAGGTCATCTCCTGCTGTCCCGTAGTCAGCGTTTGCCAGGTGCAGTCATATGTCAGCAGTCAATCTGAGCTCTAAGCAACTTTCAGAAGAAGGGAAGTGTTTTCAGGGAGAGAGCTGAAAAATAAAGAGCGTTGATGCCCTTCTTCCCTTCTCTACACCTCCCCAGGTGCTGCTATTTTGATCAGTTTCGGTATCAGTGTGACCCATTCACTAGCAGCCATCTCTCATTCCTCTCCTCTCCTCACCTCCTTTTCTATTGTGTGCAGATGTTTCAGTGTATTTCCATTCCACAGCAGGGGAAGACATTAGGTCTAATGAAAAGGCCTAACTGTACCTTAACCCCTGAAGGGGAACAAGCAACCCCAGCTGCTTATGGGGAAGGAATTCTATGTGGCAGAGCCCTCTCTCCCTGGGTTGTATTAAAGCATAGGTTCAGGCAGCACAAATTTGTCTCTCTCCGAAGACAACTGAACACCACAAAGTGGTTCCAAAGTGAACACCACAAAGTGGGGTGTGTAGTGCTGCAGTTCACTGCCTCCAGCAATTGGCCTTCTTTGAAGATTGTCCATGATGGAGTTTCTTCCCCTGTTCTTTTGGGCCCTTTGTGTTGTGTAACAAATAAAACATTTGCTGAAAGTTTCTGTTGGGCCTGTGTTCACATGAGACACACTACAGCAACTCACTCTACAGGTGTTATTGACTGTAAAAGAGGAGTGTATAGTATTATTAACCCACAGTCAGGTTAATAAGTCTAAGCCATGAGTCAGTGAAAATATTGCCAAGTAGATACATAGTCTCTATATGCTCTAGTAAAATGCCCTCATGACAACATTTCCCACTGGGACTTAGGCACAAACCAGTAGGTCCACAAATGAAATATCAGTGCTAATAATATGTTA
Source organism: Tamandua tetradactyla (assembly GCF_023851605.1). Taxonomy (NCBI): domain Eukaryota; kingdom Metazoa; phylum Chordata; class Mammalia; order Pilosa; family Myrmecophagidae; genus Tamandua; species Tamandua tetradactyla. The sequence goes on from NC_135330.1 coordinate 50,772,521, forward strand.
GTATTAGTGGGGACCATAACAATGAAGGTTTATAGGAACTGGAAATGACTAACCTATAGTTTGGTTCAAGGGTACCAGATTTGATGGCTTCACACTCCTAGTCAGAGAGCATTACTTGTTTTCTCCATTTTTTGATTCCAGGAGTTGCAGGAAACATAGTGTGCCAGTTTGAAGCTATTATGTACCCAAGAAAAGCCATGTTCTTTAATCTTCATTCAATATTGCTGGATGGAATATGTCTGATTGTTTACATGGAGATGTGACCCACTTACTTGTGGGCCGTAACTTTTGATTACGTGGTTTCCATGAAGATGTGTCTCCACCCATTCAAGGTGGTGTTGTTTACTGGAGCCCTTTAAGAGGGAACCATTTTGGAAAAGCTTTAGAGCCACCAGAGCCAAAAGAGCCCACACAGCCAGAGACCTCTGGAGATAGAGGCAAATGCCCCCAGGGAAGCTGTTGAAGAAGCCTAGAGAGAAAGCTAGCAGATATCAACATGTGCCTTCCCAGCTGAGAGAGAAACTTTGAACATCATTGGTCATCTTGAACCAAAGTACACTTTCCTGGATGCCTTAATTGGAACATGTTTATAACCTTGTCTTAATCTGGACATTTTCACTGCCTTAGAACTATAAACTTGTGACATAATACATTTCATTTATAAAAAGATTTTGGTATATTGCATTCTGGCAGCTTTTACAAACTAAAACATATACTAACTTGTGTACTGGAATTTTAAATCCAAGAAGTTCATTTTTTTCCCCATCTTCCCATTGAACTCTAGTCTTGGCACAGGGCCTTCAGTCTTAGGAACAGAGGGACCTCAGAGGAATAGTCTGGATAGAAAACCAGCAGGCCTCTGAGCTATTCCAGGGCATGTCAGTCATAGGGGCAGTTACCATGCAGAACCCAGTGGTATCACCCACCAGGATTTGGCCATGGGTTTCCAAGGGAGGGGGAAGAAGTTGAGCAGTAATTGTTGGAGAATGCTCAGTCTGGGTCTCCCTGGAGGAGGGGTGGGTGGCTGCTTGAAAAGCTGTGAGGCATTGACATTCATTCTGCATCAAGGCAATGGCAGCACAGTGACTTGTGGAGTAGGGATTTTGATTGCTACCCTTAAGATGTTCCCCCTGATGTCCAGTCTTGGAGGCAGGAGTCACCTGGTGACTATGGGCACACAAATGCGGGAGGAACCATGTCTCAGCCATCAATTTATGAAGCCACAGAGCCAGAGTATGCAGGTACATGAGACCTCCAGCAACCTGACGATGCTGAGGCTGGCTGCCCCTGCTGCCCCTACCACCGCACAGCTTGGGTGAGTGTGATGTGAGTCAGCTCAGTGGCTGGATGACATGGAATTAGGGACTGGGAGATGGAGGGAAGGATGTTGTTAGGAGTGGAAAAAGTACTAAGTACTGGGTCAGAATAAAGGAAAGTATCTTCAAGTTCTCCCCTTCCTCTCCCTGATAGGAAGGTCTCAGCAGATGCACCCAGGAAGGCCTTGGCTTAGGAATGTGGATACATTTAAGAATATGAGTGGCCAGGGGAGCCTGAGTCCTTCACTGCAACATCCTTTAGGAACTGCACTGGCTGTGCCCCAAGGCTATGTGAAAAAGACAACTTTCCCCCATGTGGCCTATCAGGTGTAATTGGCTATGTTTGGACCTAAAAATTCATGCAAATTTTTTTTCCAGTAGCCAGACTGCTCACTATTTTATTCTTTCAAAAAGCACTGAATGATGTTGCATATTGCTGTTCATCTTTCATCCCAGTGTGCTGCATGGGTCCTGGCAAATACTAGATATCAAATAATTATTTATGAACACATGAAAAATACCTTGAATCATGTAAATCACATTTTATATGTATTTCTGAAAAATGGCATTTCTAAGAAATAATCTGTATCCAGTGGAAAGAAAGAAAATTTTAACCGTGAGTATTTTTTATAATCTCTTACAAAAGATCAACAAATAAAATAAGTGATATTTCATATTAAAGAAGGAAAAGGCATTCTAAATTTAGTAGATTACAAGGTGATATAATTTTGGGGGGCTCTAGAGGTATCATTATCGAATATTTTCTTGAAGTCAAACACCTTTTATATTATTTTTATATTCATTATACCATTCAATGCTCAAACCAGCTCTGTTGGAGAGGTGTTATTATTATCTCTATTTTATAGTGGAGGGACCTTAATGAGGTTTTTTTCTTAAGTTTACCTGTAAATATTTAGCAATTTGAATTTTCAAAGTCTGACAGTTGTGTGCCTATGTATATGAGTGTGTGTGTGCATATAAAAGAAATTCAGTTTTATTGGGTTTATATCAAATTAAATTTATTAACACTACTAATTTGAAATTTTAGATTTTTTAAGGTTATAACTTCATATTTTATTTCACTTGTGACTTAATTACTACTCAATTAAGAACCATAAGCTTGTAAGTTAATAAATCCCCATTGTAAAATAAACAACCCGTTTCTGATATATTATATTCCGTCACCTTTAGCAAACTAAAACACTTGTACTCTTTTACAAAAGAAATGAAATTTCTGAATTTCATCCTGATATATTGCTCCTGGGTGTAAAAACACCTGGTATGCAAAATAAAGTGTCAATTAGAGTTATTGATTTTTTGTGAATGTCCCTTCTTGATTTATTATATCATAAAACATCCCTGCCTTGTTTCATATATATCTTTTTTGAGCTAATGAGGATTAAGAGTAGAATATTATGGAACTTGTTGTGATATTATAGATTCAAGTATATTATAGAGGATTTGGTGGAAGTGAATTTTGCTTTTCCGTCCCTCAAATTCATTGTCAAATAATGCTTGTCTCCTCAGTAAGAGAGTTTTAAAAATAAATTTGAGAAAACACTAAATGCCAAAATGATTGAACAGTATTTACAGGTAATCAATATTTGTAAGCTTTTTTCAGAACACATTATAAGAATGCATTAAGTAACTGGAAAGTTGTGCATCAAAACCTAAATTTGTATATGATGCTGAATCTTTTAACTGCCACTGGAATGCTTTCCAGGACAATCAAATATTATAGGGTACTATAAATGAAAAAAAAAAGATTTCTTTCTCATAAACTGTTCATAATTCAATGAAGTAGCTAAAATATAATGTTGTACAAATGATTTCATCAAATATCTGTTCCCATTACTTATTTTTTCTTAATTCTTTTTTTTTTGGTATGTTCTATTTACTATTCCCATGGTAACTGTTACTTCATTCAATTTTAGCAGTATAAAATATTAACTACAAAGGAAATGTGACAGTGAGAACTAGCAAAATAAATGGATTGATTTATTTTTTATGTTCTTATTTATTTATTACCTATATCTTGACATCAGACTTCTACATAACCATACATACATATATATTGATAATAATTTGTTATTTCCTTTCATATACTCTTTTCATAAATAGCATAATTTCAACTGCATATTAGACTACTTTATCACAACTTAGAAAATGAGAGACAGATTCATCATCTTCCTTCATATTAACATGAACATGGAAAATTAATTACATTACCTATAAATAATGTTGATCATGACTTTACTGCTGTTAGTAATCCATCTTATAAATTGTTTCATAATTTATACCTGCCTTGTTTTGAAAAAAAATTTTAATGCATTTTTATATATTATTTGAATTGAAATATGAAAATGTACATTTTCTAGAGAGTTAAATCTTATTTGGCAGATTGATTAGATAATGAATGCTAATTTTACTAAATTGTCAAATTATGTGAAACTTCAATGACAAAATTAGATATAAAATTCAAATTAGCATGTTGACAAGAAGTATCTAAACACGTGAGAGATAAAAACATTTTATTTAATAAATCATTACAATTTTTACTTTCTCAAACATGTTTCAGTAAATCTGATAAAATAAAGGGCCTCTGTGTGAGAGTAATGGATATAATTACTGGTCATATGACATGACTTGTGGGAGACTTTTTGGTAAAATTCCAAGTCGAAAATCTCTAATTTTCTAATTTCTAAATTTTCAGTATTTAAATTTTTCTAATAACAGAGAAACAACTCCTATTATATATCATATGTTCTTTTTTTTTTTCAATTTCAACAAAATTGAAAAGGTGTTTAACTTAGTGGACAGTTGATAGATCATTATACATATTTTGTGATGTCATATAGTTATTTAAATTTTGGCCTACTAATTGAAAGTTCAAATAATTGAACATTATAGTAATATTAAAACTCTTCCCATTTCCATCTACTATTTTATGTAACCAAATTTTCTCAGATGTTACATCTGTACAAACAAAACACTATAGTTCCAATATAAAGCTGTCATCCTCAGGGATAAAAATTATGTGGAAGCACAGCAAAATAATGCGGCTCTACTTATCTCAATTTTCCAAAAGAACTTTGACTTTTAATTATTAATCACCAGGGTAAAATATTCATGTTGACTTGATTAATTTTATACTAAAAGGGTGTAATAAAAATTTTTCTTTTTGATAATTAGAGCCTTTGGTGCCATATTTTGTTGGTGAGAAGTATGCCATGGTGATTAATAAAATACATGTAATTGTAGATATATAAAATATTAGGATATAATTTTGTCATGAATGGAATGGAAGTACAATTCAGTAAAAATAAAATAGCCATGTAAAATTTCTGACCAATAAAGAGATTTGTTTTGATATATCTTACATCAATGATGTGAATGCCAAATTGATAGGTTGTTTAAATTCCAATAGAAAGTGAACTAGCTATATTTTAAGATGTCAACATTTGAATAAACTGGAAATTACATCTTTGTATTTAGATAACGAAATTTTTTTTTATCAGCCCCACAAAATACAAAGTTGTTCCTAGTTTTTAAAATTAACTTTAGGGGATTTGGAGGCAAAGTTTTTGAAAGCCTCTACTCTAGCAAGTACCATCTCAGCCCCCTCATTTAGAAAACCACGGACTGAAGAGCTGTAGTTCCATTTCTTTAGTAGAGGAAATTCAGAGTCACCGCTAAGAGCAAGTTGAGAAGCGGAGAAATTTTCGGGTAGGTCTTCTGAAATCACAATTGATTGATGGGAGACATATTGCTCTAAAAGTAAATATCCATGATATGTTGATATATATTTATACACAATAGATTTGATATATGCATGAGAAATTGTATTTTTAGAGCTACCATATCCTAAATGGAGAAATAGCAATGAAGATTAATTTTTATGTTTAGGACTTCCATCTGAATAAATTAAAGTGGATTTTTTTTTTTTTTTTGCATGGGGCAGACACTGAGAAATGACAAGTGAAATTTTTTTTTTTTTCCCATGGGCAGGCACCGGAAATCGAACCTGGGTCTTGGCATGGCAGGCAAGAACTCTGCCACGGTGTCAGAATCACCCTCAAGTGGAAGTTTTAAACAAATGTTTATTGAGTCCAATCACCAAACACTAGGGAGACATGAGAAATGCAAGCATATTATAAAAAATTTAAAATGTGAATATATTTGAAAAAAAAGATACTAGTATTTGGGGAGGGAGGTGAGTGATTGTAAATCATGTGAATGTAATGTTGGCCTGACATCAACAGGAATTTGCATTCAAAGAAACATCAATCCATAATCCAGGAATAATTTAACTTGTCATGTCTTCATCATGATTAGCAGCAAAAAAAAAAAAAAATAGTTAAATGGGCTTCTGCCTCTCATATTTCATAAAGAGGTGTGCAGTGATGTATGATGTTAACTCTAAAAACTGGGAATGATATAATAATGATGACACCAGGCAACTAATGGGGAGAGAAGATAAGACTTGCCCTGTACTCCTAGCTAAGTTGCTGTCTAATACTTTGAAGAATTAATGAATTGGTAGGGTGGGAGCTCATAAAAGATTACTTTAATTTGATGACATGAGCTGAGTTCAGAGAATCAATAGATAAAGTAAGGGTGGAGGTTAAGTATTTCCAAGTTAGAAGAGCTGGCCAAGGAAAGGGAGGTAGGGGAGGACATTATGATGTATGCAGTGAAGGAAAAGTAAGGAAATGATAGTAATGATAAAATGGAAGTCAGAGTGTAAAAGGGAAAGCAGCCTAAATGGCATAAGCTCCCTTTTATAAACTGTTGGACTAATGTGGAAGAAAACTTTAAGATTTCTTTTGGGTGTAGACCATAGTAACCATCTACATAGATTTTGAGTCAACTCATTTATCTCCATACTCTCTTTCACAAACATTGTCCATTCCAGAATTAGCTCTTGCTGATATTGCTGTAGTATACTCCCAACTGAATTTCATCTTCTATTTCTCCCACCCTGCTCCTTTCTTCATTCCTCACAAGTAAAATTCCACACAATAGTCCATGTTTTATGTTTGCTTGCTTTGAATCTTGAATCATGCTTTGCCTCTTCAAAATTTCAAAAGTTCTTCGAATTATCATACATGCTATATGTCAAATGTTATAGAGGACGTTCCAAGGGCAGCCTGCCACCTTTCTCTGTGACCTACAAATAAACCCTGGGTTAGGGGTTAGATGTGTTAGCTTGGCTCCTACAACAGAAAATGAAAGCAGGCTGATGCCCTTATCAGGAGTGCCTGGAGATAAAACTCATCTCCAGATAATATCTGGCCTTCTGTCAAGTTCCTTTACCTTTTACCTCATATGTTAACAGTCACTGGAGGTAGTGTGATTGTGTGTGTGTTTTATGACACCCGACCCACCCCCACTTCTCTATCTGTTCCCTATGGGGAGCGAGCAGAGTCCTTCATTTTTGGCACAAGAGGGATGTGTGAAAACTGTCTCCCTGCATGGGTCTCATAGTAAGACCCACTGGTCATGGGAGACTGATGCCCACTAATGAAGCTGTCCGGGATTTGTCTCTTCTCTATGTGAGTAAGCATTTTTCCATCCAGTGCTTGCATAAGTCCTCTTTTTGTTTGGAACCCCAACACTTGCAAACCGTAGAGTAGGTTTGTGCCCTAGGACTGCTGTTCCCGTGGCAGCCATCATTATGCTCTTTGTTACCCTTGATGCAATGAGACATCATCCTTTGATGTGGCAATAGGTGTCTCTCTCTTCTGATATCGACTTTTTTTAAAAAGCTATTTTATTGAGATATATTCATATACCATATAATCCTCCAACATGTACAATCAATGATTCACAGTATCATATACTTGTGCATTCATCATTGCAATCAACTTTTAAACAGTTTCATTACTCCAAAGAATAAAGATTAAAAAAGAACATCCAGAATATCCCATACCCCTTACACCATCCAATTATTTATTTATTGTCCTCTTTTTCTTACACATCTCTTCATATGCTGGGTGAAGGGAGGTCATGAGGTTTTCACATTCACACAGTCACGCTGTGAAAGTGATATAGTGATACAGTCATCTTCAAAAATCAAGGCTGCTGGATTACAAATCAACAGTTTCAGATATTTCTTTCTAGCCACTCTAATGCACTAAAAAATAAAATGGTATATTTATATAATGCATAAGAATAACCTCCAGAAGGACCTAATGACTATATTTGAAATTTCTTAGCCATTGAAACTTCATTTTGTTTCATTTCTCTTTCCCCTTTTAGTCAAGAAGACTTTCTAACTCCCAAGATGCCAAGGCCAGACTCATCCCTGAGATAACATCAACTTTTAGCCTATTCTGTAGGTAGAGATCATATAACCAATCCCGTAAAAGTTTTTGTGGTTAAAAAGGGGCATTATTAATAATTACACCAACTTATTTGGTGCAGGCTGGAATGCATGGTTTCCTTCTCTATAACTTCCCATATGGTCTCATCCTTGCCTCTCCAACTTCACCACATTTCACACTTTCACTTACTTTCTCCACTTCAATTGCAAAGGCCTCTCTTGTTTATTCAGTGTGATGAAGAGTGTTGGCAATTACTATTCCCTTTGTTTGACCTCTTTATTCAAAGTTCCCCTACTTTTCCATTTACTACCTACCATGTCATATTTTCATTTTAAATATTATTTTTTGTATTCTGACTTTTCCTTGTGTATTTGTTTGTTTGTCATATATTTTTTTGGTCACCAGAGTGTTGTTATTTAAAAGCAGGTAGTCTGTCTGGCTTACTCATTACTCTATGAGTAATGTCTGGCACAGTCAAGGCACTTAACATTTGTTGAGCAAATAAACGGATGATACAATTCATAAAATATTTAGTAAAACATTGCAATAGCAAAATAAAGGGGTTTTCAGGTTGACTTGCTATTGTGGCACATTGTTTTAAAAGTAAGATATACTTACTTTTAAGATATATTTGGTATAATGATTCTTTATGTTTGTCCAATGTATTGCAGCGTTTTAGGATTTCTTGCTCCAGTTAATTAAAAACCAGTAATAATGCACGGGACAATTAAAAGCAACCTAAACCTTACACTCCTTAAAGAACTGGTAGAATTTTTAAACAAGTAATTTAAAAAAATCTTAATGACTTTCAGATGTCTGGCCTGGGCAGAGAGGTAAACTCTGGTGGCTACCTAAGTGATGAAAACTGGAAGAGGAGTGATGCATCTTCAGTAAGGTTGTAAATAATCGAAGTTTCCTAAGTTTCTGAAGTGTGCATACAATTTTCTATTCCTTTGTTTTTAATTTAGCAGGCCCTGGCCTGATCTAGAGTTATGCATTTGAATATCAGTGATACTACAATCCACATGAAAAAATGGCCTTCAGTGCGAACACAGAGAAGAAAATGGAAGAGGGGAGGGGATAGCCCGAGAGTCACCATTACTAGGACAGTGGGAGAGAAGTTCACAGACAAAACTGAGAAAGAACAGTGAAACCTGGGGGTGGGGGGGGGGGATGTCTATGAGATTAATTTCTGGGAAAGTATGTCTCTGCATGCCAAGAAGTTATTTCAATATCCTTAGTTTTGAAATAATTTTGAATTATATGGGAAGTAATGAGATATCTGTTTGGAAGCAAGTCTTTTATGTGTTTTGCCTCTTTCTTATATGAATTTTAGCATTTTGAATAATGTTGCTTCATAACATAGCAACAATTTATCACTGCTAAAGAATGAAATAAATAAAAGCATGCCTGAATGGAATTTCAAGTCAGATTACTTAATTTTCTAAATGGAAATTTTGAGTATAATGTTTAGAAAATCCTAAAACCATAACCTAACAGGAATGGGATATATAATGTCTTCAAAATATTGTTATTCTAGAAGTGTGCACTGTAGCATGATATAATTAGTGTAGTATTATTTTAAATCTGTTCAATTACTGATGATTTTAAATATAAAGAAGTTATTTGAAATAATTTATTATTATGAAACTTGTGTGCCCATATTATTATAATCCTTCTAAGATGGAAATGTGACAGGTTGATTTTAGCATTTTATTTTGAACAAAGGAAAAAAGTCTTTAATGTGTTCGATAACATATATTTGTTTGAACTTATAACCCAAGTCATGAATACAGATCTTTAATTTTTGTGTTTCATATTGAAAAGATACTTAGTAGTCCACTTTTTAATTCTGAGTTTTTCAACCCACAAAAGCTTATAGATCAAGTGATGATGAAATTTGAACCAAGTTTCTGAAATTAGAAAGCAGTACAGTCTATAATGTTTTAAAATTCCTCATTTCCTTTGAGATATCTTAATTATATATCCATGCATTTATTTATTCAACAAATATTTATTATGTACAATGATTAGCACTGATATTAAAGAAAAGCCTTGATGATGTAAGTATGAAGCAAACATTTCCTTGCCCTCTGTATTTACTCTCTAAGGAGTCTATCAAGACCAACCAGAAGCTGCATAGACATTTTTTCCTTTTCCAATAGGGTCTAGAAGGTATTCAAGATATATGATATTGCCAATACATGATAAGCAGGTTTATAACCAAGTTCAAGATTCCATTGGCTTTTCTAACCCCTACACAGTCAATCCTTCTGGAAAGAGATGACACAGATAATTGGAACCATGTTTCATATGCAGAAATTTGGCAAGTTAACCTTCCTAAGACACAGTTTATCCATTTACAAAATTAAAATTATAGTAATACCTATATACCATAAAGTTTTATGAATATGTAACACCCAGGACCTAGAATAATTCATTAGTTTAATTCCCAGTACAATCCAGAAGGGAGAGGCTGAATAGCAGAGCAGAGATATGAAGGAGAAGAGAACAAATAAAATGAGAGACTTCATTGATGCTAAAGGGTTACAGCTCCACAGCAGATGCACAGACAAAAAGACATGGAATAGCAAAAGTAAAGGTAAAGTTATATTTAGTGAGGTACACTATTTGACCCTCTCCACAAATTCCCCAAATCTTCACATCACAAATATCTATCATGATTTTCAATGCCTTATGCAAGATTTCATATATGTGGTTCTATGTATATATGTATATATATATTTACATGTAATAATGTGAAAATACATGTATATATAGGTAAGAACTATGGACAAGAAGGAAACTGGTGGCAGAGTTTATCATGATAACATGTCTTTCTTTCTGTCTCCAGAAATCTGCATAACTCTTGGTTGTGGAGAGGAAATTTTTCTTCCATATGGTATGCAATTTGGTGTATAAAGGTAACTCTGTAATAGATGTCCCAACCCATCTTATGTGCATACATTTATACCATTTATAAATTTGAAACATATTAGATGAATATATTTTAATTAGTGATAAGTGTGTAACGTTGATAGATTCATATCACAGTACACATTTGGTAAACAATCAAAAAGTCAATTAAGCTAATTAAAATTACTAAAAGACCTTAAAGACTGTAATTCAAAATGGATACGTATCCATATAATAAAATCTTCCTGAGAAAAGAGAAAAAAAACTCACACCGTAAGTTTATATGTTTTAAATATGAAAAATAATTTGATTTGTTAAAGTACTTTACCTGCTTGTTATAAAGACCAAATTATCAGGAAAACTGAATACTGTTCCTTCAAAATTAAGCGATGTCTCTGGGCATTTATAATCATTAAAAATAAACCTTTGACAGGCGGTGTGGTGGTGGCTCAGTGGCGAGAAATCTCACCTGCCGAGCCGGAGACCTGGGTTCGATTCCTGGAGCCTGCCCACGTGAAAATAATTAAATACATAAAATAAACCTTTGTTATTATCTACTTGCTCATGCAGTTAGTATAATCTATGATCTGATTACTGTGCCCTAAACAATGCGTGTTACTGAAAGACCTCTGTAAGATGAAAGATAAAGAACCATGAAATAAGTCTATAAGAGATATTTTATTTAGACATCAGAATGACACATGGTAACTATTTTATTTTTATTGGTAACTGCATATGTTGGTGAAAAATATAATAGAGGTATGGCGCTACATTTAGAAGTCTGCAAAAAATTGTTGGTGATTCTACATTTGAATGTAAGAAAGAGTGTTTGGGAGGGTTTTTTTTTAGAATTTGCATTCTTTATGTTGTTCAGAATCTGCATCTTTTTTTCACATATTTATGAAACTCTCAATAACTATATGAAATTATAGTTTTCCCAGCTTCCTAGGCAATGTCCTACAACAGGCATGTGAACAAGTCTGTATTTGGTGAATGCTATTTACTGGCTTGCTTTCCTCCATTCCACCTTTATTTTAGGGTGCCTTTGTTTGCAAAGGTTGAAAATGTACAGCTTTATGTTTTTCAGAATCATTCTCAGCTAGCATGCAGGTATAAAAGTGTTTCTATCAACTGTATATACTCTCGGTTTCTTAAAGGTAGAAGTAAAGGGGAGGTCAGAGTTGACTTCCCTTTTTGTTTAGTCTTTTTTTTCTGTTGGACCAAAAGAGGTTTCTGTATTTAATATTGTCCAAGCAGTAGTGAGGGGAAAGGTCAGGGAAGAGTAGATGGATTTCTTTGTAGAAGCACTGAAATGAAAGGAAAACATAGCTTCCTCTCACATCTAATTGGCCAAAATATAGCTATATGTTTTCACCAGTTTTCCAGGGAAGATTCATTTCAAGATAGGCTTGTGTCAACTAGAAGTCAATAGTGACATATTTACAGCAGGGTTCATAGATATCAGTGAAGAATCGTAGCTACATTAGCAGTAATTCTAGTTAATTGTTGCCGTTATCTCTACTTCCCAGCCTAGAAATAATGGTGGTACAAAGTATAGCTTCCAGTGCTTGGCGGGACTGGCTGCAGTTTACACCAGAGCAGTTCCCGTGGTGGTTAGGGTCTTGCTCTCAGTAGATGTGCCTTGAGGCTTTCATCACCTGCCCTCTATAACAACAACACCATGTCCTTCTGAGGAGCTCATTTCCTGGTTTAAAGAAGCCAGAGCCAGTTCCTTTTGTCCCAACTAGGAATTCTTACTGTCACAATAATTATACAGACAGATGGCCACTGACCCAATAACAATTCAGAGAAATACAGCCTTTTTTTTTTCCTAAGAAAAATTTGGTGCTAGGAATAGAATTCCATTCAAACTAACATGAGCTTAGGCTTTAATAATATATTATAAAGAGAATGTCAGGGTCTTCGCTTTCACTACCTCAGCTGCAGACATTTTTGGATTGTTCTGTTATAATTTGAAGGTGTGTCCCATGCAGTTATTCTCTGTTTTGCTAAGCAGCTTAGATTATTAGTGTCCCATTTCCAAATTTCTTGCAGAGAAATCAGATTTGCTCAACACACAATTTTCAGCAAGTGCAGTTCAGACACTTACTCCTCAGTTCTTCGATCAGTTTGACAAAAATTCTGGAACATTTTATGTCTGTATTAGTCAGGAAAGATGAACTGCTATGGCAAGAAACCCCAAAATATTAGTTACTTTATAAAATAAAATGTATTTCCCATTCATACAAAGTCTGATGTGAATATGCATGGTCAGGTGGCTGTCTTTGAAGGCTCTCCTCCATATATTCAACTCAGGGATTCATGGTTTTTTCCACTTTGTGACTCTATTAACTTAATACTTCTAATTTCCTAGAATGCAAACCAGGACAGAGAATGGGAAAGATTATAATCACTTCTCCTTAAATTCCTTTGGCCAGAATGCAGCCACCTGAACCAACATTTATCTTCCTATATGCCAAGAAGGAAAATTGAATATACAGTATTGCCTCTGTCACATTATCCACTGGTTGAGTTTGTTGAGTGGGAGCAGATTCTCTGAGAAAGTCACAAGAGTAGCACACACCCCATGAAGCGTGTCTAATATGATTATATGATTAATGCATTCGTAAATAGAAAGTGGTCATGAAAACTGGGAGACAAATATTTTCAGAAGTTATTCATTTACTAGGAAAATTAATGAAGTGGATATGAATATATAACACCTCTCTCATAAAAATATTAAAATAGAAAAGCAGTATGTTTTTGCTGGCAGAATGGAAGTAGTGTGGTCTAGAAAATGATGAATTAGAACTAATATAAACGAACAAACTAGGGTTAAAAATATTGCTTTTTCCCATTATCCCCAGAGTTACAAATTACCTAGCAAAAGTGGGATATTAATTTGGAAAAAAGAAAAAGAAGCAAAATACCATTCTAACGGCAAAATAAAAAACTCATTCATATATATAAATATATATATACATGTAAAAAATATATATATATGTATATATATATGTATATATATATATATATTTTGACATGGACAGGTTCCAGGACTTGAATCCAGGCTTCCGCTATGACTGGCGAGAATTCTGCCACTGAACCCCCATTGCACTGCCCTCATTCATATATTCTTAATCCCATAAAGGAGAACATTTTAGGCCACAGAGATGAGAAAACTAAGTAAGTCAGAACTAAAAAATATTGAAGATAACACTAATACTATTTAAAAATCACATGATTTTTGTACTAATTAAGCATTGACTACCCATTCCCTACCTACAACCTAACCCCTGGTTACCTGAATTCTAGATTCTAACTGTTATGAGTGCACTTATTCTAATCATTTCACTTCAGTAAGGTCATATAATCTTTGTCCTTTTGTGTCTCACTTATTTTACTCAGCATAATGTCTTCAAGATTCATCAATGTTGTTACAGGTATCAGGACTTCATCCTTTTACTGACATGTATATAACATATTTAGTTTATTTATTCATTGGTTGCTGGAGACTTGGGTTGCTTCTATCTTTTGGCAAATTTAAGTGATGTGTTTATGAACATTGACTTGCAAATATCTGTTCGAGATCCTGCTTTCAATTCTTTGGGGTATATACTTAAAAAATGAATTCCTGGGTCATCTGGTAATGCTACATTTGGCTTTCTGAGGAACTGCCAAACTTTCTTGCACAGTCCCACACCATTTTGCATCCCACTAGCAATGAATGAGTATTCCTATTTCTCCCCCTCCTTTCCAACAAGGAAAAATAAAATCAGTGTGATTTTAGCAGCACTGAATTATAAATGTGAATGTGGTTAAAAAGGGAAGTTTTAGGTCATATATATGTTACAAGAATGACAATTAAAGGGTAAAACATAAAACACAGTGAACACTAGTGTAAATGGACTATAGTTAATAGTACAATTATAAAAACTATTTTTTCATGAATTATAACAAATGCACTAAATTAATGCAAGATGTTACTAATAGGGCAGTATTTGGGGAGAAAACACCCTAATATAAACCATGAACAACAGTTAATAATGCAATTTTAATATTGTTTCATCAATTATAACAAATTACCACACTAATGCAAAGTTTTAACAAAAAGGGCATATATGAGAACACTGCATTTTTTACATGATTTTTCTGTAAACTTACAATTTCTCTAATTAAAAAAATTAAAATGTCACTTAGGATTGTTCTCACCATTCCATAGAAATCATATTGACCCACTACATTAATGGTATTATTCTCATAAGACCTACTAGCAGCTTGACTTAGTTAGTACAAATATTTTAATAAGACATACCATGCTACAGTTTGGAGCAAAACCCCATGTAGCTCTAGGAGCTTATCCCCCTGTGTAATTTTTTGTCAAAACATTTTCTGAAGTGAAATAAAAGTTGTTAACACTTTTGAGCATCTTTGAATTTTGGAAGGTGCATATGTCCTTTTATTTTTGTTTGTAATATATTGGTTATAATATTAGGACCCATTTAAAGAGAAACTCAGAAAACTGTCAGTATTATTTGGGACCCAGATAAGAGACCCTTCTGCTGCAAAAAGGTCTGCAAATTGGTGATTTTAACACAGTTGGGCAAATAATGCTTGAAATGAATGTTTCTGATTGGAATGCATCATGGATACTCGACACTCTCTAATCACAGTAGAGTCCTTAGATTTTGGAACAAATCTCTGTTCTCTGTATCAGGAAAATATTCACCTTTTTAAAATAAGCCCTCAATGTGGTATTGGGCTCCAGAAAATAAGGTTCTAAATAATATGCCTCTGCAAGCAGGAATTGGATGATTTTAATATTACAAACTAACTCAAAGTGACATGAAAGAGGGTAGAGGAAGAGAAAGCATATGGGTGGTCCTCAATCAGCAAGCATTGCTTGTTGCCCACTTCTGCTGGATGGACAGATTCTTTCTACCTGAAAGCAGAGAGCTACTCCAATTTGTGGAAAGTAGTTAGTGGTATTATTTGACCCATTGAATGGTCAGCAACTTAAATAATTTTTCTATACAGAGGTTTAGAGAAAATACTGTGATGGAGCTTTTGAAACAGACATGGAAATGTTTGCCCCAAACCCCTCATGTAAGTGCTCACTCAAACCTCTCAGCAGTAACATTTCTTGATCAGGTGAAAAGACAATTTACTCTACGAGGTCAGAGAGCCTCTTCCTCCAGCCACGCTATTGTTTGCTTAAAGGCTTCTCTGTTGGCAGTGATGGGATTTGAATATTTTCTCAAAGAGTTATATTCATGAAGGCTGATCAGGCTACTACCAGTTCTGAATATTGATTTGACCTGCAGCAGAGATCAATATTTAATTTCTTAAAAAAGCACCATATATCCAAGAAACCAGTCAGTCACCAAACCTTTTGTATCATTAAGGAGATATCAATGCTTTCTTCAGATAATATATTTAATATGGATCTGGAAAGGTTATCTTGACCTAAAATAAAAATATTAACTGATGATAGACAGTTTTGAAAAATAAATTCAATATGGTTTTAGTTTTTCAAGAAAATATTTAATAAAAATCTATTTTAAAAAGCCAAAATGTGCTATTATTTATTCTTACATTTTATCTTTTTTGTTGTTTTTATTGGTACATATTCTGCCTTTGATAAGAAGAAAAAAAAGAATATGACAATACTTACAGTGTGAGCTATAGAAACCTTGTTGAAATATGTTCAATGATTATCAGAAAAGTGTCAATACTAATACTTCATATTTTATTGTTACACAAAATCCATGCACAAAATTAGCAATAATTCCTACCTACTAACATATTCCCATCATCCACAGGAAATTCTACTGATACTTTTCCACATGCCAACATTTAGCAAGTACCTACTCTTTTTGGCACTGTCCTACATGCAGGGGAAGTATTTATTTAAAGTAGTCTCAGAGTTTAATTAGATAAGGCAAACAGATAAACAGACTGTTCCAAAAATAATGCAATGTTTGTATGACAAAAAAGAAATTTTACAAAATTAACACTTACATTGAAAAAGCTTCAGATTATTTATCTGTTCCTTTGCTTTCCCTCTGTAAAAATGGTCTTAAATAACTGCAGCATATTTGTGTAAAATAATAATAATAAATATTACACATCTCAATTGACATGACAACTAGAACATGCAAACTGTGACTGCAGCAGCTAGCAAGAAACTCACAGTAAAAGACAAACATAATCCACTGATAAAACAATCGCTTATCCCTAAGAATAAAGAAAGTAACTGTGGAATCCTGACACATGAGATGAAATAAGAACCCTCATTCTATGCAAAGAAAAGAGGGTTCTTCTGTTTCCTGTGATTCTAAATCTTGAGTGTTTAATCTCGCAGAAATATAGTCAGGTAACTTGAAGCAAATAAAAAAAAGAATTAATTAAACAAATTACATTTATAAAAATTTTATAATTATGCTTATAAAAAACTATTGCAAATGGGAAATTTTGTAAAATACAAAAAAAGGAAGAAAAAAGATCATGGCATGACATACTGCTATAAAGCTTTTTTATATTAACTATATATGAAACCTATCACTTCCACTTTTAACCACATTCAAACATATAATTCAGTGTTATTATGTTCACAATATTGTGCTGCTATCACCACCATCCATTATGCAAACTTTTCTATCATCCCAAATAGAAACTCCGTACATTTTAAGTATTAGCTCCCTATTACTTGTCCCCATCCCATTCCCTGGTAACCAATATTCTAAATTCCACCTGTATTTCATATCATTGAGATAATACAATATTTGTCTTTTTATGTCTCTCTTATTTCACACCATATGATGTCTTCAAAGTTCATCCATGTTGTCATAGCTATCACAATTCATTCCTTTTATATGGCTGAATAATTTTCCACTCTATATGTTTATATACCACATTCTGTTTATTCTTTCATTAGTTAATGAACATCAACTGGGTTTGCTTCTAACTTTTGGCAATCATGAATAATATCACTATGAATATTAGTGTGCAAATATCTGATCAAATGATATGTAATTCCTTTTATCAACCAAAAATAAAGGGTTGTTTCTTATATCACTGTAATAGTTTTTAATTTTATAATCATTCAGTATCCTTTTTACCATCTATAATTATTTTTCCATAAGGTCTATTTTTGTACGTGCTATTAATATTGTGCTTACTTTCTTTATGTATATACCTCTCCAATATTTATTTCACCTATTATTTTCAAAATATTTTTATTTTGTTGTTGAAAGCTGAAAGACTAATTATGCAAATGGCCAAAGACCAAGAAGCTCAGACCCACCATCAGTGGTAAGTAGCCGTAACAGGAAATTCTGGCGCACTGCCTGCAATAAATGGTCTAGGAAGATGGCCATTATCTACAGCACACTTCCCAGGAAGTCAAGGCACAATTGACCCAAAATAGGCATGATTTGATCAACAATTGACTGCTTCCCTGCTTTTTTGCCCCCTTCTCCCTTGATAACTTATTACCAACAGGAGGAAGCCAAATATGCAAATATGTTCCCCTAAGCAATCACATCCAATCACATGAAATAACCCACATCTAGTTAACCCTCTCCAACTAAACAAGGCCAACAGCATTCAGTCAGGGCATCCCTGAATTCTTCCCTATTTTCCACTGTAAACCTTTCCTACTCCTCTACCTGCCTTTGAGTCCCTACCAAATGCAAGTCATAGCAAGCTCTAAAACGATGGCCTTTTTTTCTTCTCATTGGAGGTGATCTTTGTTTATTTTCACAATGCTTATACATGCACTTCTGCTTCTAGTCAATATGAAGTAATAGAGACCAATTTAGACTACATTTGATACAACTGAAAGGCCAGATAATATATAACAGTAATTTTCAGCCCTTGGACAGTGATACTTGCAAGTGAGGAAATAGAGGTGAGCTCTGTGACTGCCAGGGCAAATTGCCAGGAGAAAATATTCGGGCCACAGCACAGGGAGCAGGAATCCAGGTGAAACAAGGCATGTCTCTGAGTTGAAAAGAGGAATATGGGAAAATGAGAAGGACTAAATAGCTGAAGTTTGCAGGGGACAGAGAGAAGATACACTGAACAAGAGCTCTAGACATCTGCAGAGTTTCCCTTGAGCCTTCAGCCTCAGAACAGCGTTTTCAGCATTCAGTCTTCAGAGAGAGTCAGTTTGATGTGCAGAGTTGAACAATACTTTACTTGATGATCTACAAGGAAAACTAATAGTAAGTAATGCCGCATTACTGATTTGTATTGAAATCATTAATACAATGGTTTATGATGATCTATAGTCACCCTTTTGATGGACAGATTACTCTTAAGACTTATGTCAGGACTAACTCCACAAAAAAACTTTGGTTATCACATACCATAATGTAAAGAAGGAAATTATCACAGATAATTAGAGAAATACTTTATATAGATCTATGTTAAAATAAAATCAGTGTGGTTGGTCTCAACAGGAAGCCCACTAATTATTATTGTGCAAAGCAAGCACAATTCCTCTAAGTAGAATATAGTCATTAGAAGGTAACTTTTCCTCAATTAGCTGAATGATTGTTTTAACACATGATCAATAAATTAAAATTTCCTGTCCAAATAAATCAAAATATAATTTGTGCACCAACATTACTATTATTATGGAAACATACTATTCAATAATGATCAATGGAAGGATAAAAACCCTTGTTTTCATGGAAGGAACTGATAAATGTAACATTTAATAAACTCCAAAAGGTAAATAAAAGAGCAAAAAGTTGAGAGAGCATAAAGCTTTCTATATTCAAGAAGTCCATGCCAGTCCCCTGCCCTTCTCCCCAGTTGGATAATAATTCGACAAGACCATTTTGGAAGAATATTTAACTAATTCTAGAATCTCACCAGGAAGCACTTCAAAGAACTGCTTTTTATGTTAAATTTAAGTGCACTTTGATGACCTTCCTTTTATCAAGCCCACTATTAAAACACTTTCCTAATGATTTCTTCCCCCAAAGCCTGGGCTGGTTAATCATATAATCTCTTTTGATAAACTCTGATCCTACAGGAAGATTAAAACCAAATTTGAAAACAATATACAAGATCACAAAGCAAATTTGACCTTGAGAAAATCATAAAGGAAATAAAGATTGTCTTCAGTTTCCCCCATCCTCTTTTCTGAATATCATTTTCTGTTTTAACTCATCAGTCTTTCTATTATTAATTATTTATGCTGACCCTCATACTTTTATACCTTTATGTCTCCAGCCACCTTACTGTAATTGTCTAGGTCGTTTTTCTCTCTCATACTACATGAAACATGTAACAACATGTAACTTTTAGAAAATCCTTATACAAATTCCTACTTCACTACAGATTAATGAGATAAATTTGAGATAAACCTTTTTTGAATTTCAATTTGCTTACATGTGAAATCAGGAGAAAATTTTAAAATATTTGATGACACAAATAATATGTATAACAAATAATAAATCAATGAAATAACATATTGATTGTCCCTTTATATATAATATGCTGTAAAGAGTATACTATATACACACATATATATATATATATATATATATATATATATATATTTTCTGCTCCAAAGCCTGGAGTGGTCCATTTGAAACTTTAAAGAGCCAATTTTTTTGTTTATATTGTGAGCATAACCCAAGTTCAAAAACGCATAGGCTAGTCCAACTTAAAGGTCTTCTAGTTTATGTTAAACTGGGCCTACTATACTCAAAAAGAACTAGTTGGGTAATGCATTTCAAGTAGAAAATGAACAAACAGATTTAAATGAATACCTAAATCTATGATATTTCAAGTATTATTAATGGTTATCCGTGGAGTGAAGGTGTTTTTAATGAACAAAATATAGAAATATTCCTCTTTTCTATTTCTAATGAAAAATTAACTCAATTTCATTGGTTTTCATGTTAGCAGATGACTAAAGCATACCTACTAATAATCAACTGAATAATTAAACTAAAATTTCAACTTCTTAAATAGCATTAGTACATACCTATAACTTCATCTGTTCATGCACAGTCACTAATCTTATAGAGTGTATACACCAGGCAAAGACTGACAAAACTGAAGTTCTTTCTATGCAATGAACAAGTCCCAGATGCAAGATTTGTTATCTGTTCTTCATGGTATTGTGGTTATGACATGGTTATGGTTTTCAATTGTAGATATTATAGTTCATGTTTATTAATTACTATTAGTTTTGTTTAATTATGATTATTGTATTTTGTTTTAAACTGTTTAGCTTTTAAACCATTTGTTTAGCTTTACATGTTATAGTGATATTTGTGTGGTTATTGTTTGACTTGTAATTTCCTAGTAACAGGACTTCAAAACCATGCCTTTAATATGAATAAATAAGTAGAATGCATTCAACAATCTTAATTATTGAGCTATTTTTTTTCAATGGAAACTGTGATTATATACTATAGTTGAGCCAAAGAAAATAATTGAACTGAGCACAATAAAACTGAGCATTTCAACAAAGACATAGTCCTAAAATTTAAAACCCATAAAGGAAGAAATATATCAGATAGGATTTTTGGTGGCAGGAAATGAAAACAACTGGGTAAAATGAAAATAAATTTCATGAAGGATATAGAATGGTTCATAGAACTGAAGCAAATCCTAAGCAGTCTGGACTTGGGAAGGTAAGGGACACGACAGTTTCAAGGGCCCAGGCAGCAGTCACTATTGACAAATTCTTCTGGGTACAAACTAAGAAATGACTTAGGTATATATATTTTTTTCTTTTACTGTTGTTAGGCCTAATACAAGTCTTAGTTAGTTGGAGTTTGTCTTATAGTAAGTATGTAGCAGCTATTTGATAGAAAATATCCATGAGTTCATCACTGAATAACAAGCATGCATGTGCATGCTATTGGTATGCATGTACGTAACAATTTGTCAGTCATTTTATATTTCCAATGAGGCATGACAGCATGCTATTATGTTTTGGGGTAGATATCTATTTCATTACTTAAAATAAGATGTCTAAATATAGTTCAGTGTAATGGCTAAGCTCTAGAGTTCCTAAAATTAGATAAGAATTCAATGTTTTTTTAAAAGCATTACAAAGTTTTAATGTCCCTTAATTTTCAGATTATCCAACTTAATTTTTATTATCTTTTTCTTGACATAGTTCACTTAATGTTGTACTTGAATATGAAGGAGAGGGTTTGGTATATAACTGCAAATTGTAAATCAGTTTTATGAAGGAAGATAAATAATAGTTTATTTTATATGTTTAGAAGAGGATATTAGAAAAAAATGGTGATGGCTGCTTTGGGGAGATGCTGTTTTCTTTTTAGAAAGCACTACAAAGGCCCAAGGCAACTATTTTAATTAACGCTGATTCTGTCTATCATTCATGTTCCCATAAACTCAATTATCCACTTCAGTAGTTCCAAACTTCCAGAATAAGCCTTTGAACAGCATAGTGGAATTATCAAAAGTGAGAAAAACAGATTCCTGGCTTTCCCCCTTCAACATGATCATTTTTCTTATTACGGTTTCGTGCAAGCAATAAAGGCATTTTTCTTTTTATAAGGTGTGTAACACTATGGTCATAAACTCAAAAATGTATTTCACTATACATATTTATATGGATATTTTAAATCTCTGAATATTTCATTTTGAATATTCAAAATATTTATTTTGAATAAATATTAATTTATAAGAAATAACTTGTATTTAAAGTTTTATAAATAAATTTGTAATTGAAAACTAAAGTTTTTTAAAATCATTAGATTTAAAAAAACATTATTTAAAAACTAATGAAAAAAACTAATGATTAGCAAGAATGAAATTAATTTTACTCTTATTTTGCCATGCTATAGTGTAAAATATAAAAACACTGCTGATAGAGATACTGCCCATAAACTTCTAACTTATAGAGGTTAAAAGAAAGACTTATGTGTTAGGGATTCATTTTTATCACATTTTCATTACTTCTAAGCTGGACACCTTCTTAAACTGCCTAAGCTTGGTTTCTTTATTTTGAAAAGCGGCTTGCTGGAAGACTTAAATGGACTTACATCTGTAAGAGGCTTACAATAGCATTTTGTTCATGGTAAATATTAAGAATTTGGCAAGATATTGGGAGATTATGGCTATTAAATTTTTTTCTAACTACATAAACATTATTTCTCACTTTGTCTACCTATAAATATTTTTCTGAAATCCTGATTATTAAATACACACTATTGTTTTATATTAAACTGAATTTCACATTGACGCAATGGGAATAACTTTTTTTATTTTATATGCATTTAAATGCTTGAAAACTGAAAATAATTTGAATATTTTGTACATGTCAAAATTTCTAATTTTGAAATGAAAATAGGATGGGTTTTCACATCCTAGATTATTTTATGGGAAATATAACCAAGATAATTTATTTTTATACTAGAGTAAATCTACATTTAGAAATCATATCAGTTCCTAGAACAAGTCAAATCTACTCCTAGCCAATAGGATGCTCAAATATGATGGACTATTATTGCTTGGAATTCTTAGGGACTTTAAGGGAAATTATTTCTTTTTATCTACTCCAGAAAGATGAGGAGTCAACAAAATTTTCTTGTTTAGTTAATTTCGTTTGTTCCTCCCTCCCTCCTTTCCTTTCTTCCTCCTCCTCCTTTCTTCTTACCTTCCTAGTAACCTATATTCCTGTCTTTCTTTTTTAACATCATCTGGTCAATTTCTGAGAAAGCGCTCAGACACCGCGGTTTCTCCTTTAGTCATAAGTCAGGGTTGTTTGAAGACAACCAAACAAAAAACTACTCCAAGCATATAGAAGGGAAGAAACAACACCAATCAGAACAGCAGGCACGATTTTCAAAACAGAAGCCATCTAAGATTTTAGTAGTACATGCATTTGTTTTCTAAATGTTGAACTACTTGTACATACAGTAGCAATCCTCACTAATTAGTGGGCCATTTCTGACCACTCAATAAATAAATTAATCCGTTATAAAATATGAAATAAAACCAAACATCCACTAACGTACTGCATGGAAAAGGATAAGTGGACAGCCAAGAAATAGGATACCAAAGAGATGGACAGATAAAGACATACCAATGTCCACAACCTGTCAAAGAGTTCCATCAGACCATCTGAGAAGGGGCTAGCTTGTGCAACCTTGGATTATATCATGAGCAATAGTGGATATGTTAGTTTTGCACCTTAAGATACATTCGCTGTATTTTTGGAAATAGTAAGTCAATTTTTTTCTGAAGTATTGCCCTTCTTTCACTCTTGGGGTGATTGATTTCATCCCCATTGCTCAATTCATGACAGCTCAAGCACAGCGTCACAACCCTCTGGCAAGGGATTTATCTTTCCAAAGAAATGTAACTTTTTTTTTACTGTGTAAAAGCACACACATAGATATATTCTCTATTTTCTGCTGAAATTTTTGAGATGATGTGAGACTGGAGTTGCTGGGGAAATGAGACAAAAGGCAATACAGAACAGATCCTGGAGCTGGAAAGAAAGTTAGTTTATATTATATTATTTGAGGCTCAGAATTGGGCCACATCTAGTACAGGACCACTATTCTCTGACCCAATATTTTTCATTTAATTAATTCAATAAGTTCCCTTATATGCTTCAGAAAGTTGTTTAATTGGCATTATATATATATAATGTGTATATTATATATATATAAATAAAAAATTACATATACATTTTATATATACCTATATATTTTTGTAAATGGAACTAGTTTTTCTTTTTCCAAATAAAATTCACTATTAAATTATTTAATAATCTAATGTAAGTTATTAAACAAAAAATTAGTAATATTTACCAACTGTCTAAAGAAAACATCTTATTTAACTTCAGATTACACTAATTTTTAGCTTAAGTGTCTTAAAATGTCATAGAAATAAAAATTCTATGAAATAGAAATTTAAAATAATTCTGACTGGTTGAATACTACTTTTCTCATAATGACAAATAGTAAAGTGACTTATTCATTATACTAGCTGCCCCCAAAAACATTCATTTAAAATTGGATTATAAACCTTCATTCTTTATAAATATCCTTAATTATTGAGAGATAATAAATTATTCTACAACATTTATTTGCTCTGGTTTAATGCTAGCTGTCATTTGATTGAATGTTGGCAGTCATGGATGGTCTCAGCTTATGGCAAATCAACACTAACTAATTGAGAAATTAAATTTTGCCATGTAAAGTCAGCAGCAGGAATAGGAAGCTCTTTTCTGACTATTTCAAAACTAGCATAAACAAACGAAGAGGAATGGCACTTTAAATACTGTCCAGATCTTTTTTTTTTTCCAAACAAGTAGAATTTGACACAGCAAAACACCTCACACTGCATTATTCTTAAGGGAAGAATGTATGAATCATCTTCTTTTCTACTGCTTCCTTTTTCATGAAGATCTCCCAAATCCTCCACTGCTTTCTTTATGAAGGTCCTGCTGGAGATTTTTATATAAAAAGTAGGCAGTTATTCTAATTCCATTTCAAAACTGTAATTTATTTCATCAAATAATATTTTAAAGGAGTTATCCTCACTAAGAAAAACAATATAAAGTTACTACACACATGTGCCTTTTGGCCATTTGTATTTCCTCTTCTGGTAGGTGTCTGTTCAAGTATTTTTCCCATTTTGTAATTGGGCTGGCTGTCTTTTTGTTGTTGAGTTGAGCAATCTCTTTATAAATTCTGGATACTAGACCTTTATCTGATATGTCATTTCCAAATATTATCTCCCATTGTGTAGGCTGTCTTTCTACTTTCTTGATGAAGTTCTTTGATGCACAAAAGTGTTTAATTTTGAGGAGTTCCCATTTATTTATTTCCTTCTTCAGTGCTCTTGCTTTAGGTTTAAGGTCCATAAAACCGCCTCCAATTGTAAGTTTCATAAGATATCTCCCAACATTTTCCTCTAACTGTTTTATGGTGTTAGACCTAATGTTTAGATCTTTGATCCATTTTGAGTTAACTTTTGTATAGGGTGTGAGAGATGGGTCTTCTTTCATTCTTTTGCATATGGATATCCAGTTCTCTAGGCACCATTTATTGAAGAGACTGTTCTGTCCCAGGTGAGTTGGCTTGACTGCCTTATCAAAGATCAAATGTCCATAGATGAGAGGGTCTATATCTGAGCACTCTATTCGATTCCATTGGTCGATATATCTATCTTTATGACAATACCATGCTGTTTTGACCACTGTGGCTTCATAATATGCCTTAAAGTCAGGCAGCGCGAGACCTCCAGCTTCGTTTTTTTTCCTCAAGATGTTTTTAGCAATTCGGGGCACCCTGCCCTTCCAGATAAATTTGCTTATTGGTTTTTCTATTTCTGAAAAATAAGTTGTTGGGATTTTGATTGGTATTGCATTGAATCTGTAAATCAATTTAGGTAGGATTGACATCTTAACTATATTTAGTCTTCCAATCCATGAACACGGTATGCCCTTCCATCTATTTAGGTCTTCTGTGATTTCTTTTAGCAGTTTTTTTGTAGTTTTCTTTATATAGGTTTTTTGTCTCTTTAGTTAAATTTATTCCTAGGTATTTTATTCTTTTAGTTGCAATTGTAAATGGGATTCGTTTCTTGATTTCCCCCTCAGCTTGTTCATTACTAGTGTATAGAAATGCTACAGATTTTCGAATGTTGATCTTGTAACCTGCTACTTTGCTGTACTCATTTATTAGCTCTAGTAGTTTTGTTGTGGATTTTTCCGGGTTTTCGATGTATAGTATCATATCGTCTGCAAACAGTGATAGTTTTACTTCTTCCTTTCCAATTTTGATGCCTTGTATTTCTTTTTCTTGTCTAATTGCTCTGGCTAGAACCTCCAACACGATGTTGAATAATACTTGTGATAATGGACATTATTTTACAATATGCAATATTTACAATTGCAAAGAGATGGAAACAGCCAAAATGTCCATCAACAGAAGAATGGCTAAACAAACTGTTGTATATACATACAATGGAATATTATGCAGCTTTAAGACAGGATAAACTTATGAAGCATGTAATAACATGGATGGATCTAGAGAACATTATGCTGAGTGAGTCCAGCCAAAAACTAAAGGGCAAATACTGTATGGTCCCACTGTTCGCATCACAATGATGTGAACGAACATTTGAGAATAAACTTGGAATATGTCATTGGTAACAGAGTCCAGCAGTAGTTAGAAACATGGTAAGATAATGGGTAATTGGAGCTGAAGGGATACAGACTGTGCAACAGGACTAGATACAAAAACTCAAAAATGGACAGCACAATAATACCTAAGTGTAAAATAAGCATGTTAAAACACTGAATGAAGCTGCATCTGAGCTATAGGGTTTTTTTTTTACTATTATTATTACTTTTATCTCTTTTCTCTATATTAACATTCTATATCTTTTTCTGTTGTGTTGCTAGTTCTTCTAAACCGATGCAAATGTACTAAGAAACGATGATCATGCATCTATGTGATGATGTTAAGAATTACTGATTGCATATGTAGAATGGTATGATTTCTAAAAAGAAAAAAAAAGTTACTACACACATATTTAATGGACAGAAACAACTTTACAAATGCAATCATGTATTATTCTGCAATATGATGTATTGTCATAAAGTCTTGAACAGCTAGATGATATTCAGAAAATTATGTCCATATGGCAATAATATTAGTGACTCATGGCCCATAATATCAGTCATTTTGCATGGCTAAGCAGCTAGCCAAATGTACAAATATAATTAGCCACAAAACTCATCTCTGAAAGGATGTCTTTAAAATGAAACCGGTCATACACAATATCAGGTTCATTAACTTCTTGAGGGCATTTATAGAGCCATTTTCTCTCTCTGACATGATTTTCCAGATTGTACTATAGTGGCTGCTCTTGGGAATTCATTTACTTGCATATTTCTTCTAATGGAGATAGAGAAAGAGCAAGAAAGAACAAGAGAGAGGGAGAGGGGGAGGGGTGAAGCAGGAATAATAGGCCTTAACTCTCATAGTATGCCTCTTTCCACAATGAAACCTCTCAGTTTGCTATTCCAAGTTTTATAGAATAAATTAATTTCTGTTTAGAAATATCTGCACATTATTTTAAAAGCTGCTAATAAATTACTGTAAAACATTTTTGGAATATTTTTGTGCCACCACAATTAGTCTTTTGACAGTAGAGATATTGGGCATGTATGAAAAATCATTTCCCATCTACATATTCATTCACTGAATGAGCAAGTAAGAAACAAATCCATTTCATTAACATCTTTGAATTTTTTTTTAATTAGCTAAAACTGAGACATCAAGCCAAATTTATATTTTAAGGGGAAGATTTGTATCCCAAAGATATAGAGAAATTCTGTTGGAATTAAAATTCTCTTTTCGAAGAACTTCTGAAATTTTATATATTTAAATGTTAAGTAAGGTAATTTTAAGAAATTTATATCCACTTATTAACATTAATTTTGATTATAAAAACAAAGGAAACATTTTTCAAAAATTTCTATCTATATACATTAAAATGCAAATGTGTATTATATTCTGAAACAATGTACATTGTTTAATCCTTTCCATATATGCAAATAAGAATTTTATTAGTTTTCCTTGCTTACTTATAAAATGAAGACATTAATGAGTTAATACATATGTTTAAAATATTTTTTCACTTTTCCAATTCAGTTTTAATTTTGCGATTTCTGACCTTTTTGTGCTTTAAGTTTTTCAATTTAATATTCATTTATCTGATACCTAATGATATTTTCTCTGATTTATTTTATTATTTATTATTATTATTTTAAAATTGTGTCTTAATCACATATCAGTTCTTCTTCTCCCTCCCAGCCCACACTCTTCCCAATGGTCACCTCCCTTATCCATAAACAATACATAAACACATGAAGTCTAATCAAGGTCTCTTTGGCCTATACTGTGTCAAAACGATCAAGGTCTCTTTGGCCTATACTGCGACCGAGGGTAACAGAGTTAATGTCCTGTCCTGGGACAGGACAGTGAATATAAACTGCTGACCCTTGCACATAAAGATGAAATATTTTGATCATTTTCTCTGATAGACATAGGGAAAAATGTATTTGCCATATCATTAGCAACAGTGTTGATTCATTCTTTCAATAGTAGATCAATATCCCAATGGCCGTGCTTGTAATGCAAACTCTCTCCCCTGACTTGAATTGATTGATTAGAGGAAAACCTCTGACCCAGCTGGGCAATCAGATTCTTTTAAAAGTAATACTGTGTTTAGACCACAGAGAAACAGAAACTAGATGTCTGGAGATTAGCCTTGTTAAAAGGCTTAGAGAGAATAACAGTAAACTCTTGACAGTAACATCCCTGGAGGGCTGCTTTTGTTGCTTTTCTTTCTGAGTCCTTCCTTCAATTTTGTGTAATTTCCAAACCCCTCTAAAATGTTTCCCATTTTCTTTTAAGTAGACAGTGTCATTTTTTCTTATTTACAACCAATTGATCTACTAAAATAAAAATAAAAATATTAACTACTATTTAAAAGAATTAGCAGAATATATTTGTCTTAGTTTCCTGGGCCTGCCATCACAAGTTGCTACAAACTTAGTGGCTTAAAATAATAAGTTTTCTCTCACAGTTCTAGAGGCCAGAGGTCTGAAATCAAATTACTGGCAGGGGCATGCTTCCTCTAGAAACTCTAAGGAGGAATATTTCTTACCCTTTTATTCTGAGACAAGGGAGCCAAGTCTCCTGCCACTGTAGCAAGTAGTTTAATATTTATTTAGCAAAAATATCTGGCAATCACAGTATAAGCCCAAGATGCTGATTTAGTTCTCCCAGTCAATGGAAGAAGAAATCATTCAAGAGTCTAAGTTGGAAAAAGAGCAGAAATAAATAAAAAAGAATACTAGGAAGGGATTCTATTTATCAAATTATATTTGTATATATAATTCTATGTTATTAGGTATACATGCAAAAAGTTTCCTTCAATAATTATACCAGACAAATGTTGAGTTAAAGTTCACAGATCACTTTAATGCTTGTCTTCTCAAAACCTCTAATATTAAATGAGTGCTTTGAATCCCCAATAGAGGGTTTTCTACAGAAGGCTTCCCAAATTCTTTTGACCATGAAATGCTTTTCCTTTAAAGGTTTGGAAATGATTACTGTTCTAAAGTACATATGTGAGGAATGCTAACAACAAAAAAAAGAATTTATTATAACTTTTTCCATGGATTCTTGTAGGTAATTAAGATGCTTTGGTGCATAACAAAATTTCTTTCCATGCCTCTTCATACCTTTTCAAAGTCTGGTTCATTGTGAGTATCCCTTCTTCAGAATCCCTTTCTTAATTCTTTCCCCACTTTTTCCTTTTAAAAATTCATTTTTTCACTCCACCCCATGCACTGATTTTATACCTACACCCACATATACCTCTGTTAACCTCTTTTGACATTTTTTCTTTGTATACATAATCAACATAACAAAAACACCAGAAGTCAAGAGGCAAATACAATAATGTCTTTGGTTTAGGATTTGAAACAAGCTTTAAGTATTGATATATTGCCATATATGCTTCCAAATATTGACATATTGGAAATGAGGAGTGTGTGCTTGTTTCTGTGCCCTGAATGTCTACTTTCTAACCTAAATGATTATCAGAAAGACAGTATAGAAATTTCTAGTAATAAAATAAATAACATTGTTAATAATATAACAATATTAACAATATTATTAATGATAATAACAACTGTTCTAGTTTGCTAGCTGCTGGAATGCAATATACCAAAAACGGAATGGCTTTTAACAAAGGGAATTTAATAAGTTGCAAGTTTACAGTTCTAAGGCTGAGAAAATGTCCCAATTACAACAAGTCTAAAGAAATGTCCAATCTAAGACATCTAGGGAAAGATACCTTGGTTCAAGAAGGCTGATAAAGTTAAGGGTTTCTCTCTCAAGTGAGAAGGCACATGGCGAACACAGTCAGGGCTTCTCTCTCAGCTGGAAGGGAAAATGGCGACCACGGCGTCATCTGCTAGCTCTCTCTCCTGGCTTCATATTTCATGAATCTCCCCAGGAGGCATTTTTCTTCTTCATCTCCAAAGATCGCTGGCTGGTGGACTCTCTGCTTCGTAGTGTCACTCTCTCTGAGTCTCTCTGAATCTCCAAAATATTTCCTCTTTTATAGGACTCCAGTAAACCAATCAAGACCCACTCAAATGGGTGGAGACATGTCATCCCCTAATCCAGTTTAACAACCATTCTTGACTAAATCACATCAACCACGGAGATGATCTCATTACAGTTTCAAACATACAATATTGAATAGAGACTATTTACCTTTAAGAAATGGGATTTATATTAAAACATGGCTTTTCTTAGGGGGCATACTTCCTTTCAAACCAACACAACAACAATAATGATATACCTTATATACCTGGCCATCTGCATTAGTTTATTATAAGTATCTAATTACTCTACAGATATAGAAACTGAAGCTCAAGCAAGTTCAGTTACTTGTCCAACAACACGTAACCAACGAGTTGTAATTACCACCATTCCACTGATTTTACTCTTACACTCTTCTAGATATATGCTGTATTTCTGGACTTGCTACAAAGGACGTTACTTTAACAATCAGTATGTATGTCTATTCCAATTTGCACAGAGAAGGATTACTCAGTCCAGAGATATTTATTATAAAGTTTTACAGGGAAATAAAATAAACAGGTTAGAGTTTGACCAGCTAAAGTAATGATCTTTGTGTGGAATAACAGGTGCAGCAAAAATGAGCAATACCAGAGATGCATGAAAGAAAAGTTTATTAGTATTCACAGTCCCTAGAACAGAGAGAATGGTGTGCCTTGAAGCAAGCATAGGGATTGGAGAAATGGTATTTGAATTTCACAGGGGTGATATAGGGAGGAGAGAGAGACGCTATTTATCTTGCTTAAGAAAGTGTCAGGTGTGGTCCCTGAAGCACCAAATGACAGGGTACTATGATGCTGAGATATTATGAGAGTACAAAGCCTTTATGTTACTAACAACAGGGTCTGAAATGATGAGGCAGCATGACAATGTGAAAAACCTTGCTGTATTTTAATTTACCACATCAACCCTATTATGCCCCTGCATCAGGAATCTTAGGAATGGATTATGTTGGCTATTAGTATTGTGGAGCTGTTCAAAGAGATGGGTGTTTGCATGTTAACTGAAGGTGATGGCTAACAGATGTCACTGTATAGATTTGTAGGAGAACATATAGGACGAATGAGGAGGCATCCTGTGATGATAATCTGCTGTGTGATGTGGTTTTGTAAGCATTGCTTAGTCTCCCATAATGTTTATGCATGCCTCAGGGCAGCCTCACAGTTGCGGGGGTTATCATTCACAACATGGCAGCATGGTCTTATCTGCTGGGGGCTTCCCTGAAAGCAGGCAGCAATCTCAAAAATGTGAAAGTAGAAAGGAAATGTGTGTGGTATTAGTGAAGACAATTCTGAGGCTGATGTTAGATATCTGTGTTAGAAGTAAGAACTAGATTAGCACAATGTGTTTTGTGAGCTGCAGGAATGCAATGTACCAAAAATGGAACAGCTTTTAAAAAGGGGATTTATTAAGTTCAAAGTTGACAATTCTAAGGATGTGAAAATATCCAAATTAAGGTATCCAGATAAAGTAACCTTAACTCCAAAGAACGGGATGGTGAAGTTCAGAGTTTCTCTCTGGGCTGGAAGGCTACATGACGATGTCCACTAGCTTTCTATCCTCATTTCATAATTCCCCAGGGGCATTGTCCTTTTGCTTCTCAAAAGTTCTCTGGTTGTGTGGGCTCTGTCCACATTGTGAGCTCTGTTGGCTCTAAAGCTTTATCCAAATGGTTCCTCTTGAAAGATTCTAAGAAGCAATCCCACTTTGAATAGGTGGAGATAATTCTCCATGGAAATTAACCTAGTCAAAAGGTACCACCAACAACTGGGTGGGTCACATCTCCATGGAAACAATACAAAAGATCCCAGCCAGCACTGTTGAATGAGGATGAAAGAACATGGCTTTTCTGGGGTACACAATAGTTTCAAACCAGCACACAGTGGAAGCAAGCATGGTCTATTTAACAGCAAGGGGCATCATCGTCTCCGGTGATGAACTCTTAGAACGGGGTGATGTCTGAGGGAAAATCATGTCCATCATTGTGCTGGTTTGAAGTTATTACATACCTCAGAAAAAAACAAGTTCTTTTATTCCATTCCTATGGGGGCAGACTTATTGTTGGTTGGGAACTTTTATTAGCTTGTTTCTATGGAGTTGTGACCTAGCCAATTCAAGGGTTCTTAATCCGTTACTGGAATCCTTTACGATGCTCAGCAAGACAGAGAGAGCTTAGAAAGGAAAAGCCCCAGGAGAATCTAAGAGAAAGAAAACCCCTGAATGAAGCTAAGAAAGAAAGAAAGAAAGAAATCCCAGAGATATTTTGAAGACAGCCATTGAGATATTTTGGGGAGTAGGAACAGAAGACACAATCACGTGAGTGCCCATGTAACAGAGGGACCCAAGATGTCAGCAGCTTTTCCTTGGCGGCCATCTTCCTCTTGGAGACTTAATTTGGTCATTTTCATGACATTAGGGCTGTTAGTTTTTAATCTAATAAATTCCATTGAAGAAGACAACCCATTTCTGGTATATTGTATTCTGGCAACTTTAGTAAGCCAAAACAGATTTTGGTACTGGAGAAGTGGGTACTGTGATTTGCAAATACCAAAAATGCTTTATAAATGGATAAGAGGAAGATTCTGGAACAATTATGAGGAGGTGAATAGCAAAGGCCTGAATTACTTTGAACAGAATATTTGTAGAAATGTGGACTCTAAAAATACTTTTTTTTTTTTGCACTGGGAATCGAACCCAGGTCTCCAGCATGGCAGGCAAGAACTCTACCTGCTGAGCCACTATGGCCCACCCTCTAAAGGTACTGTTGATGAGAACTTAGAAATGATAAATGTGTCATTTCAAACTAGAAGAAAGGTGATCATTGCCCTATAGCAGCAGAGAATTTGGCAAAATTGATTCCTGGTGTTAAATGGAAGATAGAATTTGAAAGTACTTGGATATCAAGCTGAAGAAATTTCCAAGTTAAATACAGAAAATGCAGCCTAGCTTCTCCTCACAGCTTATAGTAAAATGTGAGAGGAAAGGAATAAGCTGAGAGTGGAACTCTTGGGTACAAGAAACCAGAATTTGATGGTGTTGAAAATTCTGGGTTTCCAGAAAGTGAGACCCCAGAAGCTAATTCCCCATGTGAATATTTATCCAAACATGGAAGAACCATTCAGCCATGTCAGTGGATGTCAGGATTGGAAATGCAGTTATCCAGAAAGGATTTGTAGAAAGTCCTATTATCTGATGGCTGAGACCCTGGTTTGGTGCATGGAAAACTGACAAGTTTGTTGTGGAATCTGTATAAATGGAATCACTGGCACTGTGGACCAAAAGGGCCATAAAAGGAACAGATTGAAGGAAAAATAGCTTCAAAGGCAAAACCATGGAAACTGAGGTCTGGAGCAAGGAAACTTCACACCAGGAGAATGGACCTACCCATTACACATGGAGAGGGTGAGATTATCCTGGTGTTTGCAGAGGATGGACCTTCTTCCCTGTTGTTCAGGATGAGTGCTGCCCCCTAGGGCTCAAAGAGGGTGAAGTATATTCCCAAGGAATTGGGGACAGCATGGCCACCACCCCACTGTTTTAGAAGGGTGGAGCATGTGCCCCAGAGAAGACAGAGAGTCTGGGTACCACCCAGATGCTTGAGGAGGGTGGGGCCTAAATAAGTGGTCTACTCAATGTTTGGAGAATTCTAAGCCCAGTGTTTGAAGAAAGCAAGGCCACTGCATAAGCCCTTGGAGTGGGTGGTACTGCCACCCTCTCAGACCCCCGTGATAAAACCTTTCTGTAGATGACTATTAGACTTTAAAATCTAGTGACATTTGTCCTGCAGGGAAAGCCTAAATCCAGGAAAACTATTCCATATTTCTCAAAGACTTTTCATTTTGCCTATAGAAATTTGGTAGTTAGGTTTTATTCAGTTACTCCTATCCCAAGGCTATTAATATTTTAATAATGATTTGATTAATATGGTTACCATTACAAAGGTATTATTGAAGAAAAAATAATTTTAAAAAACATGGTCTATTCTGGA
Source organism: Tamandua tetradactyla (assembly GCF_023851605.1). Lineage (NCBI taxonomy): Eukaryota > Metazoa > Chordata > Mammalia > Pilosa > Myrmecophagidae > Tamandua > Tamandua tetradactyla. The sequence goes on from NC_135330.1 coordinate 50,807,253, forward strand.
GTATTTTCTATGCTTACTGTTTCTAATCTCCAGGATCAGTAAAAAAAAAAAAAATTCTAAACCACACCTCCCCATCTTTCTGCACTTAGCCCTTCCTCAATAACTGCTTTATCTGGCTAAGCTTATAGGCAGGGATAGGTGAGTAACAGAATGAAGCTTGGCGTGTTAGACTTAGGTGAAGCATGGGAATTGAATTCTTGTCCCCTCATGTTGTCTCCACTGAGGCAGCATTGATGTTGTAGGTGTGTCTTACTACCTGCAAATGGAGCTAAAAGTACAGCTCCATACTTTGAATATGGGGAACCTTTTCTGACAACACAGCAGCAGACTGGGAGGTATCTATGAAGAGGGGTTGAGGGGATTGGGACATGTTATTAAAGTCCAGAAATTTAGAAGTCTAAGCTCCCCACTCAGCCTTTGCTGATGGAGGTAGGGTTGGGCCACATATCTTTCTCTGGTTTTGGCTGGAGCAGAGCAATTACTGTCTAAAACTTTTCTGTCTTGTTATTTTGATACTTTCCTGGTGCTTTGGCTCAAGAAAGCAGATTTTTGAGACTTTTTTTTGTCTGTACAAGTTGGTGTTTCTGGGTTGCTGACTTCTTCAGCTTCAAGTCTGGGGTATATGAAGCAAAAGGAAAACTAGGGGATGCACCACCATTTCATTCCTCTGGGCCCAAGGACCCTAGCTGGTCTGTCTGCTTTTCTCTGCCTTTCAGCTTCTTTTGTGTTTGTTTATATTTAATGTCTGGGATTTTTAATTCTACTTATTGGGAGGACTAGAGAAAAGTACATCTACTTCATCTTCCTCCATCTTATTTTAAATAAACAGAAATACCTCCTCCACAAAATAAAGTTTCAGGTGAAGGAAGGATGGGATTTGAGAGTTCCTATGCCCTTCTTTAAATTATTTCCAATTATTAGATTGATTTCACTGAAAACTGTGACTGAGACAATTGGAAAAGGTCCTTACCTTTCCCAAAGGCAAACTGTTGGCAGTCTTTTGCAGCTGTAGGGTATTTTCTTTCTAACGTTCAGTTTTGTTTACAGTAATTACAAAACTACAGTAATTACAAAACTACGGCTTCTAACTGTTGATGCTCAGAGGGGTTTTCTCTCTCTCTTTTTTTACTTCAGAAATATTAATTTATGTATTTATATAAAGGTGCCTATTTTTAAAGCAATTCCAATAAAGCTTTTAAGGAATTTTTTTGCTAATTTGGTATTACCATCCAGAGGTATGAGAATATCCATTGAACAGGCAGACAGATACAATAGAAAGTTTGTTACACAAAAACACAGAAGTAGTTATGAGAGGGATGAATAAAGGATAGGATATACATTATCTTATCTCATTTCTATCATCTTATCCCATTTCTATCCTCTTGCAGATCAATTTTAACTGTATTTTTTTTTTTTACTTTAACTGAAATGGTCATATCTTTCCATATAGCCATTCTCAGGTCATTTCTCTCATGATTCTAAATCATATTGTGCCAGATCATGTTGCAGAAATAAACCTTTTTATCTTAGACTCATAACTAAACTCTTTTGAATTTTCATAGAGCCCAAAGGTTTCCTTTTTAGAGACTTTCCATAATCAGTAACCAGTTAGGAACATTTAAGCAGTGCAAATGCAGGGACATACCAGCTAACAAATTTAAACAGACACTGAACACTTAATGTATTTAAGTAACACACCAATTAATAATGAGAGCAAACACACCAACCAACAATTAAATAGGCATTAAATGCTTAACCTACCAATTAACAATTAAACAAGCACTAAACACTTATGCTAGGTAACACACCAACTAACAGTTAAACCGGCTTATTTAATTTCACTGAACACCAATTAATTGTTGGATTACTTATTTTCTAGGAGTACACTCAACAGACAAACTCAAATCAGGCCCTCAAATCCAATTTAGACTGGTACTCAGAAAACATAAGGTGCAGAGGTCAGAGCAAAGGAGAATCATTCTGGAAGTGAGTGCCAGGCTTAGGTCTAGGGGGCTCAAACTGCCAAACTAACTTCCCAGTCCATATTTACCTTGATGATCCACTCATCCAGTCAGATGTTTGACTTGGAACTGAAAATGGTTTTTCTTTGAAACTTTACAAGACACCAAAAGGGTTTGGAGTGCCAGCAGAACAAAGAAACCCAGTTGACAAACCTCTAAACTGAAGAATATCTAGCAACCACAAAAGGCTCAGTTACCATGCTTACTTGTATGCTGGGTCCCCAAATCCTTGGGCAGTTGCCCCCCTTACTTCTTAGGACCTTTACATCATGCCAGAGTCACCAAATTGTTACCGGGCAAAGGCAGTGGATTCTTTTGCCCATATGCTCAAATGGCCAATTCTTGAAACACTGGGGTTTCAAAGAGAGAAAAAGTTTATTGCTAGGCTCAAAGCAGGAGATTAGATGGCCTATTGGCTCAAAATCTGTCTCCCCAAGGTTAAAAAGTTCAAGGTTCTTATATAGTCTAACAAGAGGAGATGAAGTCATTACAATTCAAATAATCAAGCCTAAGCAGAAACGGAGACAGAGTTATCATTTCAGAAGTGCACGCTGAAAGGAAAGGAGGCAGAATTATAATTTCAATAGTAAAAATGTAAGCAGAAAAGAGGGATGGCAGAGTTATCATTTCAAGGGCAGAGTCTAACTGTTACAATTTATAAATTTGAAGAGGCTGTTGCTAGTTAGCAGCTGAGTCAAATTCTTCATTAGCATTAGGGCCTTTGTCCTTGCAAGCTACTTTAAGAAAAAGGCTGGATAAAGGGAGTAATAGCTCTTACAATCAGAGAGGCAAAAGATAAGGGCTTTTACAATCATTATCAGAGATTCATGCAGCTGGATTATGGTTCAAAAATTTAATAGAACAGAAAGTAAAAAGGAATATCTACGTAATGACTCTGCAATCATAATTATTCCTTAAATCCTAACTTCTCAGTTATAGGGGAAGACCTATTGCTGTGTGGGACCTTTTCATTAGGTTATTTCTTTGGAGTTGTGACCCATCCCATTTCAGGTGGGTTTTAATCCTTTGCTGGAGTCTTTTAAGAGAACTCTGGGAGAGAGAGTTTAGAAAGAAAGTGCCTCAGGAGATTCCAAAAGAAAGAAAGCCACCAGGAGAAGTTAAGAGAGAAATAAATGCCCAGAGATATTTTGTAGACAGCCATTGAGACAATTTGGAGAGAAGGACCAGTAGTCACCTCACGTGCCTGCCCTTGTGACAATCTTGAAATCTTAATTTGGACATTTAAATGGCTTTAGGACTGTTCATCTGTAGCCAAATTAATTTCCATTGAAAAAGCCTACCCATTTATGTTATTTTGCATATGGCAGCTTTGGCAAAGTGAAACAATTGTCAAGCCCTTGAATAGGGCAGTGTCTTCCATAGTACCCAGTCTGCTAAGGGGTGACCTTTCCTGTTGCCTATTCACCAGAGAAAGGTGAGGTCCAAAGACCTTTTCCTCATAGCATGCTTTTGGGCAATAAAAATAGGGATGTCTGTGAGTGATCCTGTGACTTCTGGATGCATTGGTATCATCAATGACACTATTACTGAGTCTCTGGGATGTTTCTCAGTGGGTAATTATGGTCCAGGTTGTCCAGAAAAGATGTATTTTCTTGGCACATTTTAAAGCTACATTTATGGTGAGCTGGTTTATTAAGGAAAAATAATTCAAGGTTGCACTTGCCAGCATTACAGGCTAAAACATCGGTTTTGTAACATCAAAATTTTGAGTAAGGGCAAAGTATGTGTCCAGTCTATGGGCACTTTACCAGACATTATTTAGACAATTGTAGATCTGTGGGCATGATTTTTATGTATTGATGCCAATGTATTGATTTTTTTTTTAAATTTCCCTTATGGTTGGTGATTTATTCATGACCAATAGTATGCTTATCTAAGATAATACATAGATTTTCAGCATGTCTGGTAGGTACAATTTTAGGAACAGTATTGGGTACCTTGTATTTGCTCTCTGAAGGCTTCCCCTGTTATAGTTAGGCTTAGCAACTTGATGAATTTGCTATGCATAAGAAGAATATAAGCCATCATAAGGGTGAGCATTTGCATTTTATTTATTTTAGCTATGTGTCTCTGATGGTTTGAGGTATCTGCCCCCCACCAGGGAGAAGTATTGGGTCTTGTTTTAGTTTGCTAATGCTGATGAAATGCAGTATACCAGAAATGGATTGGCTTTTATAATGGCGGTTTATTAAGTTATAAGTTTACAGTCCTAAGACCATAAAAATGTCCAAACTAAGGCATCCAGAAAAATATATCTTGACTTGAGAAAGGTCAATGGTATCAAGAATACCTCTGTCAGCTGGGAAGGAACGTGGCTAGTGTTTGCTGGTTGCTAGAAACCTTTGGCTTCTGGTTTCAAACAATTTCCCCATGGGCATTCTCCTTCTACATCTCTGAATACCTCTCCCTGTATTAGCTCTGCGATTTTTCCAAAATGGTTCCCCCTTAAAGGACTCCAGTAAATGAATTAAGACCCACCTTGAATGGGTATCTCCAAGGAAACCACTCAATCAAAAGATTCCACTTACAGTTATGTGAGTAACATCTCCATAGAAACCACCTAATGTTTTCTCTATGGAAAACAGCTGATAGCAGTAATGAGTTATACAATTCATCACCTAATATGCAAACAATAACTTTCGGCCTACATTTCTTTGAAGGAAGAAAGAGGAAACGGTGGACATGACATCAATATGACTACATAGAGTTTTGTTCATACATCTAGGAAAAATATAAAATGATTAAAATAATTAGTTGTACCAGATAAAAATTCTAGCAATGAGAGTCCATGTAGTTTAATTCCTTCAGATTAATTGAGCATATCTTACTAAGTAATGTGTCTCTACCATCAAGCAGAATTCATAGGGCTGAATTAGTTTCTGTTCTAATGAATATGGAGTTGAAGGAAATGAATGCAGAGAAAAATTTATAAGATATGTCATCTCATGGCAAATGGGAAAAAAAAAAAAGGAACTCAAATTGGAAACTTAAAAGTTGCTGGTATAGGAGATTTATTTCCAAGAAAATGGAAAACCAGTAAGCGGGAACACCTGGAAGTATCAAGGTATTGGGAATATGCTTAAGTTTGATTCTCCTTCCTTGTGCCGATCAAGATCAAAACCTTTCTGAAATATTAACATTTATTTCTTCTAACCCCAATTTGTCACATCATATGTTAGATTTTAAATTATTATATTAAATAGTTTTGTATTTGCCTTATCTTTTCAGTATGTTTCTAAGTTCAAGTCTACCTATTGTGATTCCATTGCCAATTAAATAAGGTCTTTAGATAGGAAGTATGGAAAAACATTTTAAATAAAATTTTCTTGCATGCTTTTTTTGGGGTGTTAATTATTTTCATGATTGTTCTTATTTCAGTCATTGTGTCACCTGATGCATACATATGTCAGACTATGTGGCATCAATTTCATTTCAAATATTAATAATCTCATTTTGATTGAATTTTATTGTGATCATTTTATGGCAACAGTGAAAATTCCTTATTAAAAAGTCTTTTTTTCGGTCACTTCCTTGAACAATGTTTAAACAATGCTTTCTTATAGTATGTTATCTTGTAGTAATACTAAATATTCAGGTTTAATTTTTTTTTGTCTTTCATGTTTCTACTTTGATTACTTTCTTTGGACTGTAAAAACAAAGTAAAATATAATAAATGCAACGACATTCTATTAGATTAACATCATCCTAATGGCAAAGCCAGATAAAGATACCATTAGGAAAAGAAAGTTGAAGAAATATTACTTAATAATATAGATGAAAAAATCCTAAACAAAATATTATCAATTTGAAAACAACAGAATATTAAAAGAATCATACACCACAATCAAAAGGGATTTAACACAGGTGTGCACAAGTGGTTCAACATAAGAAAACCAATTAATGCAATATACCACATTTATAGAACCAAGAAAAAACTCATGATCATCTCCATTGACAAAGAAAAAAGCATTTAAAAAATATAGCAGATAGCTACATCCTCACTGGACACTGGGTGCCCACGTTTACAAGGTACCAGCATAATATTCCAACCTGCACCTATACCTGCTCTGCAATGCATCACTGCACTGTTGTGCCCCACCATATACCCTGTGTCCAGCTACACACCCACCCTGAAAACACAAGGATTTGGACTACTGAAGGAAATCAACTCCTTAATTAAAGCAATCAAGATATTTACATGTGATGAAAATAATAGAAGATCACTAAGCATATTACAATGCAGAGAGATAAAGCCCAGCCTCATGACCAAAATAAAATACCAGAAGATACACAGAAGAACTAATCAAAGATGTTCATATAATTCTACTTCATAAAATAAGTGGGAAGGCCAATGACATAAAGGATATCAAGAGGACAGTAGAAGGGCATAAAGAGGAATTTTGAAGAATAAAAAGAAAAATAGCAGGTATCACAGAGATTAGAGATGTTGTTTGCCAAATAAAAAGCATACTAGAGGCACACAACACCTGATTTGAAGAGACAGATGGGAGAATAAGTGCTATAGAGGACAGAATAACTGATTTTGAACACTCAAAACAGCAATGGCAATGAAGATGGAAAAACCTGAATTGGATCTCAGGGAAATTATAGACAAGACAAAGCATGCAAATATAAGAATCATTTCTGTCCCAGAAGGAGAAGAGAGGAGTAAAGGGCTAGGAAGAGTAGTTGAGGATATAATGGGGGAAAACTTCTCAATCCTTATAAAGGACATAAATATACAAGTCAAAGAAGTTCAATGAACTCCATACAGAATAAATAAAAACAGGCCTTCCCCAAGGCATGTACTAAATCAGTCTGTCAAATGTTGAAGAGAAGCAGAAAGTTCTGAAAGCAGCAAGAGAAAAAGTCTACTACATAAAATGGAAGCCACATAAGACTGAGTTATGGACTACTCAGCTCACACCATGGAGGTAAGAAAGCAGTGGTATGACATATTTAAGATCCAGAAAGAGAAAGACTTCCAGCCAAAAAATTGTCCTTCAAAACTGAGGGAGACATTAACATTTCCACAGACAAATAAATCCTGAAAGAATATGTTAACAAAAGACTGACCCTACAAAAAATACTAAAGGGAGTTCTGCCAGTTGAAAAAAAAAGACAGGAGAGGAAGATCTGGAGGCACAGAATTGAAGAGTGCCAGTAAGGGCAAAAAGAGGAAGAGGGAAAGAATATATATATCTGACAAAAAAAAAGATAAGGTGGTGGATTGAAGAAATGCATTTTCAATGGTAACTTTGAATGTTAACAGACTAAACATACCAATTAAAAGACAGATTGGCAGAATGGATTAAGAAATATAATCCACCTGTATGCTGCTTACAAGAGACTCATCTTAGACACAAGAATACAAATAGATTGAAAGTCAAAGGATGGAAAAAGATTTTCCACCCAAGTTGTAACCAAAAAAAAAAAAAAAAGCAGGAGTAGTTACACTAATATCGGACAAAATTGGCTTTAAATATAATGACATCTTAAGAGACAAAGAAAGAGACTATATGTTAACAAAGGGGACAATTCACCAAGAAGATATAACAATAATAGATGTATGTGCTCCCAATCAAGGAGCTCCAAAGTACATGAGACAGACACTGGCAAAACTGAAGGGATCAATAGATCTTTCAACAATAATAGTAGAAGACTTCAATGCACCACTCTCCTCTATAGATAGAGTACTCTGACAGAAGATCAACAAGGAAACAGAGAAGATAAACAACTTGACAAATGAATTAGCCTGACAATATAACTCATGGCACCCCAAAACACAAGGATATACATCCTTCCATAGTGCTCATGGAACATTTTCCAGGACAGATTATATGCTTGGGCACAAAATAGGTCCCTGGATCAGTTAAGTCCTGAAACCTAGAGGGTCCAGCCTCTCCAGAACATCAGATAATTCCATCTCCATACCCCATATTAGTGACAGACACTTTCAACATGAAAAAGTTAGAATGGCCATAGCCCACTGAAGAGAGGGATAGAAATATCAAAGGTGATGGTGGAGTTATATAGAGAAGATAGTATTTAACAAATGAATATGATTGCTGAATCATTAAATTGATATCTCTTTTAGTCTCCAGTATCTTAGAGCAGCTAGAAGTAAAAACCTAAAATTGTGGAACTATAACCCATGTCAAAATCTGATATGTCCTACACTAATTGTTGTGCTGTGCTTTGAAATTTATTGCTTTTTTTTTGTACATATGTTATTTTTCACAAAAAAAAGAAAGAAAAAACCAATTGTGGTGATAAAAAAAATTATTTAAGCCTTCTAGCCGCCAATATTCTGGAGCAGCTAGAAGGAAAAATCTAAGAGGATCATATGGTAACCCATGACAAACTCTGGAATCTGTCCTGTAACTATTTGTTGAAGAGTGCTTTGTAAACTATTGGTGTTTTACTTCTTTGCTTTGTATATATGTTATACTTTACAATGAAAAAGTTCAAAAGGGGAAAAATATAGCAGCCCTTATTAATTGAAAAAAAAAAGCCTAGTAAACTAGAAATAGCAGGAATCTTCCTCAACATGATAAAAGGCATATATGAAAAACCCACAGCCAACATCAATGGTGAAAAATGAAAATAAGACCAGATGAGCCACTAGAATCATGTTATCCAATGTTGTATTGGAAGTTCTATTCAGAGCAGTGAGGCAAGAAAAAGAAATGAAAGGCATCAAGTTTGGAAAAGAAGAGGTAAAACTTTCCTTATGTACAGACAACAGGTTCCTATATAGGGAGAAAATCCTGAAAATTCCACAACAAAACTGCTAGAACTAATACATGACTTCATCAAAGTGGTGGGTACAAGATCAGCACACAAAAATCAGTAGTGTTTCTATACATTAGTAATAGATTATGTGAAGAATAAAAATCAAGAAAAATTCATTTACAATAGCAACTAGAAGAATCAAATATCTAGGAATAAAGTTGAATAGAAGTATAAAGTGATTATACATGGAAAACATAATTAAAAGAAATTAAAGATCTAAATAAATGGAAAGTTATTCTATATTCATGGATTGGAAGATTAAATATTGTTAAGATACCAAGTCTACCAAAAATGATTTACAGATCCAATGTAATCCCAATCAAAATTCCAATAGTCATCTTTGCAGAAATGGAGAAGTTGATCATCAGATTTATATGGAAGTGTAAGGTGCCCTAAATAGTCCAACTCATCTTGGAAAAGAAGGGTGAAGTTGGAGGACTTTCCAATTTTAAATTTTATTACAAAGCTACAAAAATCAAAACATCATGATACTGGCACAAGAACTGATAAATAGACCAATGGAACTAATTTGAGAGTTCCTAAGTAAACTCCCACATCTATTGCCACTTGATTTTTCATATGGGTGCCATTTTATACAATGGAGAAAGAAAACCCCCTTCAAGGAATACTGTTGGTAAAGTTGGATATCAATATGCCAAAAAAAAAAAAAAGTAGAGCCTTATCACACACTATATCAAAATTAACTCAAAATGGATCAAAGACCTAAATATGGGAACTAAATCTATAATATTCCTTGAAAAAATATAGAGAATCATCTTCAGGACCTTGTGTTAGGCAATGATTTCTTAGACTCTTCTACAAAAGCAAGAGAAACCAAAGAAAAAATAAATGGAACTTTTTCAAAATTAAAACTTTTGTTCATCAAAGACTTCATTTTGAAAGGAAAAGACAACCTACAGAATGGGGGTAAATATTTGGAATCCACATACTGATAAGTGTTTAATATTCACAATATATTAATATTTTCTACAGATCAATGACAAAAAGACAGCTCAATTTAAAAATAGGCAAAAGATTTAAATAAACTTCTCCAAAGAAGATATGCAAATAGCTCAATAATCACAAGAAAAGATGCTCAACAGCATTAGCTATTAGGGAAATGGAAATCAAAACCATAATGATATAAAATTTTACATCCACTATAATGGCCATAATAAAAAGGGAAAATAGCAAGTGTTGTAGAGGTTGTGGAGAAATAGAAATGCTTCTTCATTGTTCCTGGGGATGATAAATGGTGTAGTCACTGTGGAAAATGTTTTGTGTGTTCCTCAGAAAATTAAGTATAGAATTACCACTTGACCCAGAAATCCCAATTGTAGGTATATAACCTATAGAATTAAAAGTAGGGACTTGAACAGGTATTTGCACATTGATATTCATAGTAGTATTATTAACAATTGCCAAAAGATGGAAGTAACTCAATGTTCTTCAACAGATAAATGGATAAACAAAATACGATAAGTACATATAATGGAATATTATTCAGCCACAAAAAGGAATGAAGTTCTGATCCATGTGACAAAAATGGATGAATTTCAAGGATATCATTGTGAGTGAAATAAGCACACATGAAAGGACAAACATTATGTGATCACACTGATATGAAATAGATAGAACCATCAAATTCTGACTCAGAAACTAGAACACAGTTCCCAGAAGTTGGGGTAGGAGCAGGTAATGGGGAGTTAATGCTTATTTGGTACTGAATTTCTCCTTAAGATGATGAAAAACTATTGGTGATGAATGGCTATGATGGCAGCACAACATTGTGACTGTAATTAACACCACAAAATATATATTTGAATGTAGTTAAAGGGGAAATTCTAAGTTGTATATATGATGTTAAATACTTAAAAAAAAAAAAAAAGTAGAGAGGGACGCACCTGAAACTGTTGAGCTGTGTTCCAGTAGCCAGATTCTTCAAGGTGATTATATGAAGATATAACATTTACATTGTGACTGTGTGATTGTAAAAATATTGTGTCTGATGCTCCTTATGTCTAGGGTATGGACAGATGAGTAAAAGATATGAATAAAATAATAAATAAATAATGGGGGGACAAAGGGTAAAATAAATTGGGTAGATGGAAAACACTAGTGGCCAATGAAGGGGTGGGTAAAGTGTATGGCATGTATGAGGTTTTTCTTTTTTCATTTTATTTCTTTTTCTGGAGTGATTCAAATGTTCTAAAAAATGATCATGGTGATGAATACACAACTATGTGATGATACCGTGAACCTCTGATTGTAACTATGTATGTGTGTGTGAAGATTTCTCAATAGAAAAAAAAATTGTAGAACCAGGAATCTGAGGGGAGAGGAGAGTAGGGGAATGCTGGAGTTTTCTGCATAGGTTTGTATTTGTGTAACTGTCCTATAAGCTTGAAAGTATTTAAAAATAAAATTAAAAAAATAGGGCTGTATAACACAGTGAAATGCAGTATTAAGTATGAACTAAACTTAATAGTGTAAATATAATAATATTCTTCCATCAATTTTAATATAGTTGACATGCTAATGCAAGGTGTTGATGGTAGGAGATGCAAGGAAACCCTGTATTTTCTGTGTGATTTGTCTCTAAACCTGCAACTTCTTTAATATAAAAATTAAAAAATAAACTTATTTGTTGTGCTGATTCTAGTTTTTATGAACAGATAAAGAGTTTTTACATAGTCATATGTTCAAGATGAAGTTTTTGTTTTAATTCAAATGAACATCTACAAGATATCTCAAAGAGTATGCTAGTCTAGATATATAATGAAGAAAGAAGTCCTATATTAATAGAAAATTAAGGTTTGTTTTCTCATATAAAAGTTATTGTGACATGTAAAATAAATTATTCTCTTTAGATCAATTTTAAATGAACATTGTTAACATTTTATATGCAATCAGTTCTCTATGTGGTTATTACTTTATTTTAAAATTTTATTATTTTTTTTCTACATGGTCATTGCATTTTAAGGTATTAAGCAATGTATGCCAGATGAGGTTATCGCTTTTTCTATGTGGCAGATATGATCAAAATCAGCCCTAGGCTGATTTCAGGCTTAAATTAACCAGCTAAATCAAGAGAGTTAACTGATTGTAGGCATTTTTAATAACATGAAATCTGATAAACTTTGAATAATCCATTATAGCTGGATTTTATGTGTTTCTTTTTCATTTACTTCTTGTAGCATCAAGGTAAATAAATAAGCTCTTTCCTTCTCTTTCTTTCTTTCTTTCTTTCTTTCTTTCTTTCTTTCTTCCTTTCTTTCTTCCTTTCCTTCCTTCCTTCCTTCCTTCCTTCCTTCCTTCCTTCCTTCCTTCCTTCCTTCCTTCCTTCCTTCCTTCCTTCCTTCCTTCCTTCCTTCCTTCCTTCCTTCTTTCTTTCATAGTAGTTTTTTAATATATCCCCTTATTTTTTATGATCACAGTAATGTTTTAGAAGATTTCGACTGTGTGCTCAGCTTCCATTGATTTTAGCATTAAAGAATGTTAAAATTTAAGTGAATTTAGAAATTATTTTACCATAATCCCATTTTTTTTATTATGGAAAATCTCAAGGTGTTATCTGAACCTTCTAGCTAGTGACAGTATAATGGCTAGGTCTCTGATACCTTATTTATTTTATTTATTTAAACAAATTTACCTCATGCCATGGAATATCATTCTTTATTTTCTTGCAAATTTAAACTACTACTTTTGTCAATGTGCATGGATTAGTACAAATTATATTGCCTACTCAAATAGTAATAAAATATTAAAATGAAAAAGACATAAGTGATACAGGAATGATTTGAAAACACCATTATGAAATAGTCTTTAAGCAATTGGCTTATAAGAAATCGTATAAACTTTATTAACAACTATATGAAAATGTTCCTCAGTGTTTGCTCTAGATGATTTTCTGCTTTTGGACTAACTGACTTGAGTCCTGGCAAGATATTAATGTAGAATGAACATTACTACCTTGTGTACATACATCTATATGCATATAAGTATTCTTATAAATACAAACATGCATATATACATACATACATATATATACACACACAATATGTTTGCATGTATAAACAGAGATGAAGTTGGATACAAACACAGAGAGACAGATGGCTGTCTATATTATACCAGTTCATCCATTAAAGGCAACTTGCCTCAGTGAACAAAATCAGGAATAACTCCCCATTTCTGAAAGTCAGCAAATTAGTAAAGAACTCACACCAATAAACATTACTGTGTGGCAATCAATCAACTATGCTTTTGTAAATGATGTCAACCAATTTATGCCTCTAAAAGTCTACTACTCACTGATCTCCAAATAAATAAATGATTTTATTCTTACAAACAAACCTATTAAAATAATGTATGCTCTGTTTAAAAATAATATGATTGCATCAAATATGTGCAGTTAGTGTTTGACTTCCTCTCAAAAATCTTAAATTCATCTTTGATTTTTATTTTAGATATAGTTCTGCAGTCTCATCATTTTTGCCTGTTCTAGGGGTTGAAATAAGATTGCTCACATTCCCAGATTTAGTTATTTTGAAAGGACTCACCATACAGAGTACATTCTCATGGAAGGCTTGATTTAAAGGCAAGGATTTTATGCTATAAGGTAAAGAGAGCTCATGAAGCATTCCAAGAAGAAGCTCCCAGGGGCCCTTATTAGCATATGGAGTTCTTGGTTTCCAGATTGGAGTGCCAAGAACTGTTTGTAAGATCTTGGATGCTCGGTCATATCATAGAAGAATTTCCTAGTGGAGTCTTTATGCCCCTCTGTTCATGTAATCAAGCCACATTGTCTAAAGAGTGGAATCAGTTGAAAAACATAATAAACTGACTCTGGAAGCAACTGGAGATTTCAACTCTCTCTCTCTCTCTCTCTCTCTCTCCTCTCTCTCTCTCTCTCTCTCTCTCTCTCTCTCTCTCTGTCTCTCTGTCTCTCTCTCTCTGTCTCTGTCTCTGTCTCTGTCTCTCTCTCTCTCTCTCTCTCTCTCTCTCTCTCTCTCTCTCTCTCTCTCTCTGTCTTTCTCTCTATTCCCTTCATAAAGGAGTGCAGTAAAAAGATTAAGACCTACCTGGGTCATACCTTGACCAAAGCAACCTCATTCAAAAGTCCTGCTCACAAAAAGTTTACAACCACAGGGATGGACTATCATTAAGAATATGATTTTCTGGGGATATGTACAGTTCTAAGCCAATACACTTCTTCCTCTATACCACAAAAGACATGTTTTTTCTATATGCAAAATGCATTATTTTCATCACAATATCCCAAGATAATAAATTAATTCACTAACAATATTAAGTTCAAAGTCCGATCAAAATCTGTGAAAGGTGGGGTCTGTGCTGGGGCACAATTTGTATCTGGATGTGGACCTGTAAAACCTACAGAACAAGTTATCTGCTCCCAAAATACAAAGGAGGGACAGGCATTGGATAAATATTCTCCTTCTCATAGGGAGTAATTGGAAGGAAAATAGGGTGTCATGAGTGCCCAAAATTCTAAAGCCCTGCAGGGCATGTACCATTAGATTTCAAGGTCTGAGAGTCATCTATAGATCAATGTATTGTCATCCAGACCTAATGTGGTGTCAGCCCCATCCTTTCCCAGTGCTTGTTCAGAGACCACATTCTCCTCAAACACTAAGTTGAAGGCTCCAACTTCAGAGAATACTGGGGTGATGGCAAGACTATCCACAATCTCCAGGGCACAGGCTCAATCTTTTCAGAACAGTGGGGATGGTGGTCAGACTGTTCCCAACCCCAATCAAGGAATATGTTACACCCTTTCTGAAGACCGGGGTGGCAACAATTTTCCTGAACAATAGGGCAGAAGGCCCACTCTCTTCAAGTTCTGTGGTAGTGTGCCAAGTTGAAGCTATTATGCATCCCCAGAAAAGCCATGTTTTAAATCCTGATCCAATCTTGTGGGGGCAGGCATTTTTTAATCTTGATTCAATACTGTAGGGTGGAAACTTTTGATTAAATTATCTCCTTGGCAATGCGACACACCCAATTGTGGGTGTGACCTTTTGGATTGAAGGGAGATGTGACTTTGCCCACTCAATGTGGTTCTTGACTAGTTTACTGGAGTCCTTTAAATGGAGAAACATTTTAAACAGAAACCTCTGAGCAAATGTGGATGCTTGGAGAACAGTTGCTTCAGAGCCCACACAGCCAGAGACCTTTGGAGATACAGAAGGAAAATACTCCTGGGGAAGAAAAATGTCCCAGGAAAGCCTTATGGTATGAGAAGCTGGGAGAGAAAACTAGCAAATGTTGCCATGTGCATTCTCAAGTGACAGAGGTGTCCTGAAGCCAAAGGCCCCAACAGATGCCAGCCATGTGCTTTCCCAGTTGACAGAGATGTTCTGGACAGCATCAACATTTTTGAATAAAGGAAAACTCTTATTGGTGCTTTAACTTGGACATTTTCATGGTCTTAAAGCTGTAAACTAGCAACTTATTTAATTCCCTTTTTAAAAATCATTCCATTTCTGCTATATTGCTTGCCTGCAGCTTAACAAATGAATACAGGCAAACTCACTCTTTCCATATACATGGGTGGGTTTCCTCTCTTGGCCCAAGATGATGTCTTTGGCCCAGACCTCAGCTTGCATAATTCTACTTTTGAAGTGATTTTTCCATCAATCTCCTATTTTTGTCCCTTTAAGTCCAGGGTTGAAGTATTTCTAATCATACAGATCTTGCAAAAATCTTACCCATTTTGCATGTAGCCTACAGAGGTCCAAATCATTAGACAGAAGAACTTTCCACAAATCCTGTCTAGGTACTGCATTTCCACTCCTGCCTAGCACTGAAATGGCTGACTACTTCTATGTTCATTTAAATGCTCACATGAAGCACTGTTCTCTGGGAACTTACTTTCTAGAAACTCAGAATTTTCCAAGCCATCAATTGCTTTTTCCTGTGTGGCCAGCATTTAGTTCTAAGTTTATCCTTTTATCTTGCATTTTACTATAAGCTGCAAGGAAAAACGAGGCTGTACTTTTCATATTGTGTTTGGAAATTGTGTTAGTTTGCAAGCTGCCAAATTGTAATATACCAGAAATGGAATGCTTTTTAAGAGGGAATTTAATAAATTACCAGTTTACAGTTCTAAAAAAGTGAAAGTGTCCACATTAAGGCACCAAGAAAAGGTTACATTCACTCAAGAAAGGCTGATGGATCAGGAACACATCTGTCGGCTGGGCAGTCACATGACTGTCATCTGCTGGTCCCTTGGCTCCTGGGTTCCACTGTTTTCAGTCTCTGTTCCTGTGGGGGTTCCTCACTTTACTTCTCCAGGACTGGCTTTCATTTCTTGGCTTCCTTTGGTTCTCTCCAGGTTCTGACTTGCTTAATATCTAGTGGCAACTTCTCTGGGCTCCAAACCTCTCCAAACATCTGTGTCTCTGTTCTCCATGTGTCTGCATCTGTGTCAGCTCTGCTTTGAAATTTTTGTTAGCTTCTGTCATTTCTGTCAGTCCTGAAGTTTTTCTCCAAATGTTTCCTTTTTTATAGGAGTCCAGTAAACTAGTCAAGACACACCTGGAGTCACATCTCCATCTAATCAAAGGTCACACTCAAAATTGGGCATGTACATCTCCACTCAACTTTTCTGGAGTCCTTTAAAAGGAGATACATTTTAGAGGAAGCTTAGTTGCTTGCAGTGCTGACAGAGAAAGCAGATGTACAAGAGACCCAGATGTTTAGAGATGCACAAAGAAAATGCTCCTAAGAGGCTGGTTGAAACCAGAAGCCAGACCCCAGCAGACACCAGTCACATCCCTTCCCAGATGACAGAGGTGCTCTGGACCCATAGGCCTCTCTAGAGTCAAGGAATCTTTCTCTGGATGCTTTAGTTTGGACATCTTATGGCCTTAGAATCATAAACTTACAACTTAATAAGTTTCTTTTATAAAAACCACAGTATTTCTGGTATATTGCATTTCAGCAACTTTAACAAACCAATACAATGTGGAACAAGTTGCTGGGTTGTACATTGTAGGAGCATATGTTCACACACAACAGAAACTTTCAATAGATGACAGCTCTATTGCATGTATGCAGGATAAAGTGCACAAAAGACCAGGAAAGCAGATCCCATCATGACAGGTATTCTGGACATGCCAACTGCTTGAGTCAATTTAGTTGGATGGCAGCTCCACATATTCCACTTCATAACGGAGAGGAGACATAAATCTGTGCTTCCAGGGCAGGATATTTATGGCGTGAGGGCGAGGGGGCACTATCATTGGAAGTTCCCATCCTGATAAGCAGCTGGAACTACTTGTTCTTAGTTATGGATTTCAAGTACATTAGACCTCCCTCTGGAATGTGGAATAGGAACATATTGAAATATTTGCATACAGTTGAAAAGGATGTGGTGTAGGCAAGGACTCAGAGATGGCTGCTAATTATGTTCTGGCTTCCCAGCATGTTATTGTCTTTGTTTTGGAAGTATAAATTGAGTAAATCTTTTCACATTAACCTGCTTATTCTCCTGGTACTTATTTTGCTATTATTGTTGTCAGCAAATTTTACTGAAAAGGGCTAGATAAGAAATATCTTAGCCTTTTTTGTCAACACACAGTCTCTGTATTCCATATTTTCCATTGTGATTTTTTTTTGCAAGCAAATAGATATGTAGAAATATCTTAAGCTTGAGAATCACATAAAATGAGTCATGTGCTAAATTTGGTCCATGGGACACAATTTTCTAACTATTATACATACAAAGACTTTTTACGTGTGTTTCTTTCTCTTTTTCAGATTGTTTTGTTTCAGTTGAATTTATGAGATACTGTTTCATAGGGAACTGGAGGAGGCATAGGACCAATAAGTCTCCAAAGTCCCTAAAAGCAAATGATTGAAGGTCTGTTAGACTGATAACCAATTGGAAAAAAAAACAAAATTGTCCAAATATTAGGTAACCTAAAATGTTCATGTGCATACTTCCTGTATCTTTAATTTGCAAAAGCAGAAAATATTCAGAACAAGCAGATAACCATATGAGGTACTCAACTTCTGCCCAAAACCATTAGAAAAGATCCATCTGTATATATTTGTTTATTATCTTTTTGGTCATAATTTTGATTTTAAATGACTTGAGTTCATGCAATTCTTATTTAGTGCTTATGTTTATCTCAATAATAATTTGTCCGAGTTTAGGGTATAGTAGAGATAATCCCCACCCTAACTATGCCATCCACTTCTCCCAAATCCTGTTAGTGCAAATAGTTTGAAAGGTGAGACAAAGCTATGATACTCTAACCTTGCCAAAAATGATGCACTCTGTAGGTAAGGGATAAATTCAACTTAATAACTGGACTTTAGGAAACTCATAGTTAGATTTAATAACAAAAAGAAGTTTATGCATATCACTTTTTGTGCCATTCTAAATATTTTTGGTCTTCTCTCCTCATTTCTTCCTTACCCCTTTTAAAGGGAAAGCTGTCTTTTCTCTGACCTTTCCCAATGATATGGATTGATTCTGATTGGCCATTTCCACCAGGAATCAGAGATAACTGTTGCCAGGTTTCCCAAGAATAAACAATGCTCTTTCCAGTGCATCAGGCCTTTCAGTTACCCAAAGAGGCCTTACTGAGCAACCGCCCACAATTTAGGCTCTCTCAGGAGGAGGTGGGTCAGAGCTACCCTTTTGCCTTTTCTGTCTAGGCAAAAACCACAAATGCCTGCCAGGTTCACTCCAAACAGTGTAATTAGGAAAAGTAGTAAGGGGACTATGCTCTCGATTGGCCAGAGAAGGGAAATTGTAATTGGTGAGAAAGAGAGAACTCGAAACATTTGAGAATCTGCCTCTACTCCCAAAATGTGCCTAAGATTTGACACTCAAATCAGGGTTTCAGTCTCCTGCTTGGCACCATAACTTAACCTGCAGTTTCTTCAAAATGCCCAAAGCCTTGTTTCCTACAACCTTAGACTGCAAACCAGAGAAGTCTATGGAAGGTAGCATTTAGTTAAAGGGGAAAAACAAGAGAGATTTCTCTGTTTCAATATTGGGAGTTTTTTTTCTCTTCCCTCTTCCCTGAATCCTGTTCTTATCCTGAACTAAATTTATAGCAGTATAATTAGTGTTATTCTAAGGCATTACCCATCGAAAAATTGCTGCAGTCAGTCTTTATAGTTGAATAAATAAAAACACTACATAAATATTCCCCCCCCCAAAAAAAAAAGTTCATTACAGGAGTTACTATGATGTAACAATATGCTTGCCACAAAAACACCCAGAGACAGGATACCTATAGCTCCTCCAAAGTTGATTACACATTTTGTGTGATTCATGTATTATTTTTGCTTAGGTATGAATTGATTCTTCAATGCAAATTGAGGGCAAAGTCTAATTGTTCTGCAGGGGTATTAGACAATTCAAAGACATAACTTCCTGAAAAGCACAGTGGAATGGTGGAAGACTACCATAGACACTTATCCTGCCAATAAAAATTGGAATATTTGAGACAGCTATCAAAAATTTGTACCTTACTTGGATTGAAATATTAAGTAATAAATTCCAAATCCTGGGTCTAAAATGTTCCAGTATAATAAGTTGGGATTTTTTTTTTTGCTTGTTTGTTTGCCTATATATGATATATCTAAAACTGACTTCAGAAATCATTGGTACAAGTTTTTCTTTTAAGAAAGCTATGGCACATGTACAAATTGTTATAATTCCATTTTTTCAAAGATGGTGATTTGTTTGTACAACAATAACATCCTATCAATAAAGAGTATGAGTATGAATTTCAAAATATGGGTAAACATACTTACCTAAATTTCTTTTTCAGGGTTACCATTTTACAACATAAGTACTTTTATTATTTTATGTGGGTTTTAGAATTTTATAATCATTTAGTACATTAAGAGTTGTTTATTCTACATATTATCTTTTAATCAGTGTGCTGATAGGCATTATGTTATTAGTCCTTAAAACAGGAATTAGGTTATGATTATTATTAGATTCATGATTAGATTAGAGCATTCAAAATTATTATGAATGGAAGCTCATGCCTAAAGGATATACCATTAAGTGTTTTATGCTCTAGAGGAAGTAAATGCATATATTTATTGTATCCTAATAGCAAGAAAACTAAAATATTCACAAACACAAATAGAAACATTAGCATGGATATTTATATTCATGAAGAAATATGTATATTGTTCTGAAAAAAATAATACTGAAAAAGTACATTGATATATTCTGAAATGTCTTATTTATTATGTGAAATGACTTTACCTTTAAAAATGGTTATAAGACAGAATTTCCAAAATGACAATGTGAAGAGTTCATCCTATCTCAATGAAACAGACATTTAATTGAATAATTTTTAAAAACAAACATTTAAGTTCCCTGAAAACATCCCTTAGGGTATATTCAAGAAAATAAATAAAATCCTCATACAAACAGCAAGAACCTGTGGAATTGAACCATGATCTGTTATCAGCTTATCCCCAATTCATTGTAATGAAAACTCTCTTCTGGATTGGTGTGGCCAATAAGATATTCTTTCTTTTCCCTTAGTTTCAAGGCTAGGGCTAGGTTTCATCGCAGAAATAACAGACCATCAGCATTTCTCAACCTCCTCCATCAGTGCGTACAGAGGCCTTATTCCTTCCTTACAGCTATGGCCAAGGGGCAAGGATTTTCTTTTCTTAACTCAGTCCTGACTCCTCTTTCAAGAGAGTAGTTATACCCTAAGAATGACAATTAAAGTAAACAAGATACTAATTGCCCTGCCCAGCTAGTTTATAGGATTGTGTTTCTCCTCCAAGAAGAGCAAAGTGAGAAGCCCATGAGCTAGCATCCTATGGCATGCTCTGCTTAAGGGGCATGTGTGTCACTCTGTGAGAAGCAAGCCATTGTTCTTACCTCTGCTTTGGAGCAGTGGAACAGAACTTTGGAATAGAGTGAGAGGGAGGCTATAAGAGCAAAGTGTTTTACAGCTCCTCCTTAGGAAACAGACTTTATCCAGAAGAGCTCATGGGAAAATTCAGGCCTAAGAAATTTTGGAAAACAATGGAAATCTCCATAGTGGGCAATTAGGAGATAATTGAAAGCTCCATGACACTATTAGCAGAAAGCAAAATGGTAGAGCAGCTGGAAATTTAACAGAAAGAACTGAGGAAAGAGGCAACTAAAAATAGCTCTCCTAAGTCAGAACAAAACTCAAGCATTGGCAATGTTCTGCTCCTGAATAGGTGCCTGATATTAATTAAACTAGAATGTAGGAATTTTCAGTCTAGCAAATAGCTTAGAATTTGTGGAAACTAACAATCTGCTGTACAATCAATAGAGAAAGACTAAAGAGAAGTTGAACGGGGAAATCAGGGGAAAAGACAACCAGAGAGTGCCCAATTAAATCTACAGTCGTTGCTGGTGGTCAGGGACACTGCCTGCATGCCCAAAGCTGTAACTTCTGAGTTGTTCTCTCAGAAGCTGCACGCAGCAGAGGAAAAAAAAATCTTCTCTGAAAAAATCCAGCCAAGTCACTAAGCAAATAAATAAATAAAAAGCAACCAAAACAATATACAATCCTTGAGTCCAGACAGAGGGGGAAGACTTGATATATGCAGATTTGCTATATTATGTTATCAGACTGTCAGTTTCAGCAAAAACAATATGAAATGTGCAAGGAAATGGGAAATTTAGACTCCCATGAAAAATATAAGGGTATAAAAACTGCTTTTGAGTAGGTCAACATTTTGAACCTATAAGAAAAAAAACATCAAACAACTATTATAAATATATTCAAAGTGTTAAATCAAGTCATGTTTAATTAAATTAAGTATGCTAACAATGTCTACTCACGTAGAGACATTGATAAAGAGATAGAAATAATAAGAAACATTTAGAAATTTTGGAGTAGAAAAGCACAGCTGATAAAGTAAAAAACTCACTAGAGGGTTTGGCATTAAATTTAAACTAGCAGAAGGAAGAATCAATGTACTTGAAAATGGATGAATTGAAATCATGCAATCTGAAGTGCAGAAAGAAAAAGAATGTGTAAAGCTTTTAATAGAGGTGAGACACCATTAATCACACCAACATATATTAAACAGCAATACCAGAAGGAAAATGGAAATAGAAGAGATAGAATAAATATTTGAAGAAATAAAATTGGCTCAAAGTTACCAAATACAATGACTAAGATATTCAATGAACTCCACCTCAGATAAACGTAAGGGATCCACACACAGACACATTATAATCAAAATTTTGAAAGCCAAACTGCAAGAAGAAAATCTTGAAAGCCTCAAGAGTAAAACAGCTCATCATGGGCAGTGGGACACCAGTAAGAATAACAACTGAGTAGTCAGAAACAATGAATGACTGAAGGCACCAGTATGACTATTCAAAGTGGTAAAAATAAATGGAGAGGCAATGCCGTAGCTCTGTGGTAAAATTCTTGCCTGACATACAGGAAACCTGGGTTCAATTCCCAGAGCCTGCACATGCCAAAAAATTAAAAATAAATAAATATAAAACCCTAAGCCAAGAATCCTATACCATGCAAACAATAACTTTCATAAATGAAGGTAAAATAAGGACATCCTTAGATAAACAAAAAAAGAGAGAATTCATTGCCAGTAGACTCACCTTATAAGGAATACTAAAGGACATTCTTCAGCTGAAAGTAATTTATGTGAAAAAACAGCAACAGTAAAAAAAAAAAAAAGATTATGAAGGTAATCCTAAGAGTAAAATAATTACATATATATTCCCCTTTCTCTCCCTAAATGATTTGAAAAGTGATTGCATAAAAAATATGCATATATATACATATATATATATATAGTTTTTATGGTTCAAATATATATCTCTGTGTTATAGGCTATATTATTGTTTTAGGACTCCCATAACAAATTAATATAAACTGGGTGGCTTAAAACAACGGAAAATTATTCTTTCACATTTCTGGAGGCTAGATATCTAAAATCAACATAGCAGCAGCATTATGCTCAATCCTGTAGACTCCAAAGAAAATTCTGCCTTTGCCCCTTCTGGCTTCTTATAGTCCTGGCATTCCTTTTCTTATGGCAGCATAAGAAAATCTCTGACTACTTCCATTCATGGGTTAAACTTCCCTCTGTGCCTGTGTCTGCACCTCCTTTTACTTATTAGGTCATTATTTAATTCAGTGTGACCTCCTCTGAGCTTGATTATTTCTATGAAGACCATGGATGAAGAACAAGGGCAGGATAACAAAAATATCAAAAAGTGTTCAAAAAATAAAACTACCTTTCAAACAAGATGTGGAAGTTGACTTCTTTTATCTGGCAAGCTATGGAAAATTATTGAAAACCAAATAATTACCAATAAAGTGTCTCCATTGATGAAGAATAAGATATTGATTCTGATTGCCACTCATATATATCAATATTTTCCTGGAATTATCTGTTCATATAAATATTCAAAAACAGATAGATCAAGATAATTGGGGAAAAATAAACAGGTCATTATTTGTGCAAAATATATATAATTGAAAAATAATCTAAAGAGTTAATAATAAGTGAATTTAGCAAGGCCATTGGATAAAATGCCAATAGTTAAAATCAGTTATACATAGAAAAACAGAAAGAAAAAAATGATGGCAATTATAGTAGAAACAAAATCCCGTAAATAATTAGGATAAAATATGTACAATTTTAATCTAAGAACTATAAAATATTATTGGAATATAGCAAAAAGTATATAAATAAATGAATGCTCAGTCTGAAGGCTCAGTATTTTAAAGATGCAATTCTCCTCATATTGATCAAAACAATCCCAAACAAATCTAACAGAGTTTGATGTGTTTTTGGTGTGTGTGTTTAAAGGCTAATTTATATGAAAATGCAAAGTGTTAAGAATTCCAAAGGGATTTTTAAGAAAGAGAAAAGAGCTGTAGTATGTACGCTATCATTTGCCAAGATTATTAAAAAGCTATAGCAAGAATATTTACATAGACTAGTCAGACACCCATATATCATCACTGGATTTATAAAACCGTGGATACCACATTGAAAAAACATGATCTTTCAAATTAATTGTTCTAAGGCAATGTTACATGCATGTAGAAAAGTTGGATCCTGACTTTCTACCTGTTAGTATACACTAACATCTATTCCAGATAGATTATGGATACATATGCAAGAGGTAAAATAGCTATGTTTTTAGAAGAAACTACACGAATATAATTTTATAAACTTGGTAGGCAAGTATTTTTAAAAGAGCACCCAAAAAACATTAACTGTAAAAGCAAATATTTATAAATTAGACCGCATCATAATTAAGAACTTTTGATTATCAAAATACATCTTTAAGATAGTGAAAATATAAGCCACAGAATTCAAGTAGATACATATAGCTAACTAGGTAGTCCTATCCAAGTTATACAGAATCCCTAGAAATCAATAATTGAGTAAACACAATAGAAAATGGATAAAAGATGAGAACAGGCACTTCACAAACGAGCATACCCAAAATGTATCTACGTGTATATGTACATAATCTTAGTTTCCCATCTGTTAAACAAATACCTTAAAATGGTTTGGCTTAACAACAGGAATTCACTGGCTCATGAATCAGAGGTTAGAAGGCCTGTTGTTTCCTTCCAGGATCAACATCTTCTTGCTGCCAGCAATGTTTGGTGTTCCTTGGCTTTTCCATTACAGGGCAATGCACATGGTAGGATCTTTGTTCTCTGCCAGGTTCCATTGATTTCCAGCTTCTGGCTGCTCCCTGTGGCTTCTCCTTCTATATCCAATTTCCTTTATTTATAAGGACTTCAGTCACATTGGATTAAAGCCCACCCTCATTCAGTTTGGGCAAACCTCAATTACTAACATCTTCCTAAGTCCTATTTAAAAATGGGTTCCCATCCATATGAACAGGGGTTAGAACCTGAATATGTCTTTTTTTTTAGATATTATTCAGTTCCCAACATATATGTGTGTGTGTGTGTCTGTTTTCATGTATATTTATATATATTCATCTACATTAATCTACATCCACACATATGTGGAAAGCTTTTAAATTTTATTAGTCATCAGAAAAATGTAACTTAAGATACTCAATCATCACAAGGGCTACATAAAAACCATGTGTTGAAATACTGATGAGGTGATTGAGCAAAGAGACCTCTTGGACTGTGCTACAGGGCATTAAATTGGTGATAACCATATGGGCAAGTAGTCATCAAGTAAATTTGAATAAACTCACACCTTGTGACTAAGCAATTAAATATATAGATACATTTCTAACAGTGTTGCACGTGTGTTTCTTGCTTAGAAATATTTAAGTAGAGTATGCATATATATTCAACAAAAGACATTTTCAAAACTATTCACAGCAGCACTAGCCGTAATAGCCCAAAACACCAAAAATATATATCCTCATCAATAGGTAATGGAATAAATAAGTTGTGATCATTATACAACACATATAATTGAAAAACAGTAATATACAACTACATGTAATAGTATAGATGGAGCTAAGAAATACTATACAGCCAAAGAAGTCAGACACATGAGGCATGAAAACTTCCAAAATTATTACCTCATTTATTATAAACTGCAGATGTAGCCCAAGCTAATTTTTTTATTAATTAAAAAAAATTAACTAACACAACATTTAGAAATCATTCCATTCTACATATGCAATCAGTAATTCTTAATATCATCACATAGATGTATGATCATCGTTTCTTAGTACATATGCATCGATTTAGAAAAAGAAATAGCAAGACAACAGAAAAAGAAATAAAATGATAATATAGAGAAGAAATAAAAATAAAAAATATATAAGAAAAAAAATTTTAAAAAAACTATAGCTAAGATGCAGCTTCATTCAGTGTTTTAACATAATTACATTACAATTAGGTAGTATTGTGTTGTCCATTTTTTTTTTTTTTTTT
The DNA here is from genome assembly GCF_023851605.1 of Tamandua tetradactyla. Taxonomy (NCBI): domain Eukaryota; kingdom Metazoa; phylum Chordata; class Mammalia; order Pilosa; family Myrmecophagidae; genus Tamandua; species Tamandua tetradactyla. Next base: position 50,833,012 of record NC_135330.1, read on the forward strand.
AGAAATCATACCATTCTACATATGCAATCAGTAATTCTTAACATCATCACATAGATGCATGATCATCGTTTCTTAGTACATTTGCATCGGTTTAGAAGAACTAGCAATATAACCGAAAAAGATATAGAATGTTAATATAGAGAAAAAAAATAAAAGTAATAATAGTAAGAACAAAACAAAACTAAACAAAACAAGACAAAAACCTATAGCTCTGATGCAGCTTCATTCAGTGTTTTAACATGATTAGTTTACAATTAGGTATTATTGTGCTGTCCATTTTTGAGTTTTTGTATCTAGTCCTATTGCACAGTCTGTATCCCATCAGCTCCAATTACCCATTATCTTACCCTTTTTCTAACTCCTGCTGAACTCTGTTACCAGTGACGTATTCCAAGTTTATTCTCGAGTGTCAATTCACATCATTGGGACCATACAGTATTTGTCTTTTAGTTTTTGGCTAGACTCACTCAGCATAATGTTCTCTAGGTCCATCCATGTTATTACATACTTCATAAGTTTTACCTGCCTTAAAGCTGCATAATATTCCATCGTATGTATATACCACAGTTTGTTTAGCCACTCGTCTGTTGATGGACATTTTGGCTGTTTCCATCTCTTTGCAATTGTAAATAACGCTGCTATAAACATTGGTGTGCAAATATCCGTTTGAGTTTCTGCCCTTAATTCCTTTGAGTAGATTCCCAGCAATGGTATTGCTGGGTCGTATGGCAATTCTATATTCAGCTTTTTGAGGAACCGCCAAACTGCCTTCCACAGTGGTTGCACCATTTGACATTCCCACCAACAGTGGATAAGTGTGTGTCTTTCACCGCATCCTCTCCAGCACTTGTCATTTTCTGTTTTGTTAATAATGGCCATTCTGGTGGGTGTGAGATGATATTTCATTGTGGTTTTGATTTGCATTTCTCTAATGGCCAGGGATATTGAGCATCTCTTCATGTCTCTTTTGGTCATTTGTATTTCTTCCTCTGAGAGGTGTCTATTCAAGTCTTTTTCCCATTTTGTAATTCGGTTGGCTGTCTTTTTGTTGTTGAGTTGAACAATCTCATTATAAATTCTGGATACTAGACCTTTATCTGATATGTCGTTTCCAAATATTGATTCCCATTGTGTAGGCTGTCTTTCTACTTTCTTGATGAAGTTTTTTGATGCACAAAAGTGTTTAATTTTGAGGAGTTCCCATTTATTTATTTCCTTCTTGAGTGCTCTTGCTTTAGGTGTAAGGTCCATAAAACCGCCTCCAATTGTAAGTTTCATAAGATATCTCCCTACATTTTCCTCTAACTGTTTTATGGTCTTCGACCTAATGTTTAGGTCTTTGATCCATTTTGAGTTAACTTTTGTGTAGGGTGTGAGATATGGGTCTTCTTTCATTCTTTTGCATATGGATATCCAGTTCTCTAGGCACCATTTATTGAAGAGACTGCTCTGTCCCAGGTGAGTTGGCTTGACTGCCTTATCAAAGATCAAATGTCCATAGATGAGAGGGTCTATATCTGAGCACTCTATTCGATTCCATAGGTCGATATATCTATCTTTATGCCAATACCATGCTGTTTTGACCACTGTGGCTTCATAATATGCCTTAAAGTCAGGCAAGTGCAAGACCTCCAGCTTCGTTTTTTTCCCTCAAGATGTTTTTAGCAATTCGGGGCACCCTGCCCTTCCAGATAAATTTGCTTATTGGTTTTTCTATTTCTGAAAAATAAGTTGTTGGGATTTTGATTGGTATTGCATAGAATCTGTAAATCAATTTAGGTAGGATTGACATCTTAACTATATTTAGTCTTCCAATCCATGAACACGGTATGCCCTTCCATCTATTTAGGTCTTCTGTGATTTCTTTTAGCAGTTTTTTGTAGTTTTCTTTATATAGGTTTTTTGTCTCTTTAGTTAAATTTATTCCTAGGTATTTTATTCTTTTAGTTGCAATTGTAAATGGGATTCGTTTCTTGATTTCCCCCTCAGCTTGTTCATTACTAGTGTATAGAAATGCTACAGATTTTTGAATGTTGATCTTGTAACCTGCTACTTTGCTGTACTCATTTATTAGCTCTAGTAATTTTGTTGTGGATTTTTCCAGGTTTTCGACGTATAGTATCATATCGTCTGCAAACAGTGATAGTTTTACTTCTTCCTTTCCAATTTTGATGCCTTGTATTTCTTTTTCTTGTCTAATTGCTCTGGCTAGAACCTCCAACACGATGTTGAATAATAGTGGTGATAGTGGACATCCTTGTCTTGTTCCTGATCTTAGGGGGAAAGTTTTCAATTTTTCCCCATTGAGGATGATATTAGCTGTGGGTTTTTCATATATTCCCTCTATCATTTTAAGGAAGTTCCCTTGTATTCCTATCCTTTGAAGTGTTTTCAACAGGAAAGGATGTTGAATCTTGTCAAATGCCTTCTCTGCATCAATTGAGATGATCATGTGATTTTTCTGCTTTGATTTGTTGATATGGTGTATTACATTAATTGATTTTCTTATGTTGAACCATCCTTGCATGCCTGGGGTGAATCCTACTTGGTCATGATGAATAATTCTTTTAATGTATTGTTGGATACGATTTACTAGAATTTTATTGAGGATTTTTGCATCTATATTCATTAGAGAGATCGGCCTCTAGTTTTCTTTTCTTGTAATATCTTTGCCTGGTTTTGGTATGAGGGTAATGTTGGCTTCATAGAATGAATTAGGTAGTTTTCCCTCCACTTTGATTTTTTTTGAAGAGTTTGAGGAGAGATGGTACTAATTCTTTCTGGAATGTTTGATAGAATTCACATGTGAAGCCGTCTGGTCCTGGACTTTTCTTTTTAGGAAGCTTTTGAATGACTGATTCTATTTCTTTACTTGTGATTGGTTTGTTGAGGTCGTCTATGTCTTCTTGAGTCAAAGTTGGTTGTTCATGTCTTTCCAGGAACCCGTCCATTTCCTCTAAATTGTTGTATTTATTAGCGTAAAGTTGTTCATAGTATCCTGTTATTACCTCCTTTATTTCTGTGAGGTCAGTAGTTATGTCTCCTCTTCCATTTCTGATCTTATTTATTTGCATCCTCTCTCTTCTTCTTTTTGTCAATCTTGCTAAGGGCCCATCAATCTTATTGATTTTCTCATAGAACCAACTTCTGGTCTTATTGATTTTCTCTATTGTTTTCATATTTTCAATTTCATTTATTTCTGCTCTAATCTTTGTTATTTCTTTCCTTTTGCTTGCTTTGGGGTTAGCTTGCTGTTCTTTCTCCAGTTCTTCCAAATGGATAGTTAATTCCTGAATTTTTGCCTTTTCTTCTTTTCTGATATAGGCATTTAGAGCAATAAATTTCCCTCTTAGCACTGCCTTTGCTGCGTCCCATAATTTTCGATATGTTGTGTTTTCATTTTCATTCGCCTCGAGGTATTTGCTAATTTCTCTAGCAATTTCTTCTTTGACCCACTCGTTGTTTAAGAGTGTGTTGTTGAGCCTCCACGTATTTGTGAGTTTTCTGGCACTCTGCCTATTATTGATTTCCAATTTCATTCCTTTATGATCCGAGAAAGTGTTGTGTATGATTTCAATCTTTTTAAATTTGCTAAGACTTGCTTTGTGACCCAGCATATGGTCTATCTTTGAGAATGATCCATGAGCACTTGAGAAAAAGGTGTATCCTGCTGTTGTGGGATGTAATGTCCTATAGATGTCTGTTAAGTCTAGCTCATTTATAGTAATATTCAGATTCTCTATTTCTTTATTGATCCTCTGTCTAGATGTTCTGTCCATTGATGAGAGTGGTGAATTGAAGTCTCCAACTATTATGGTATATGAGTCTATTTCCCTTTTCAGTGTTTGCAGTGTATTCCTCACGTATTTTGGGGCATTCTGGTTCGGTGCATAAATATTTATGATTGTTATGTCTTCTTGTTTAATTGTTCCTTTTATTAGTATGTAGTGTCCTTCTTTATCTCTTTTAACTGTTTTACATTTGAAGTCTAATTTGTTGGATATTAATATAGCCACTCCTGCTCTTTTCTGGTTGTTATTTGCATGAAATATCTTTTCCCAACCTTTCACTTTCAACCTATGTTTATCTTTGGGTCTAAGATGTGTTTCCTGTAGACAGCATATAGAAGGATCCTGTTTTTAATCCATTCTGCCAATCTATGTTTTGATTGGGGAATTCAGTCCATTGACATTTAGTGTTATTACTGTTTGGATAATATTTTCCTCTACCATTTTGCCTTTTGTATTATATATATCATATCTGATTTTCCTTCTTTCTACACTCTTCTCCATACCTCTCTCTTCTGTCTTTTCATATCTGACTCTAGTGCTCCCTTTAGTATTTCTTGCAGAGCTGGTCTCTTGGTCACAAATTCTCTCAGTGACTTTTTGTCTGAGAATGTTTTAATTTCTCCCTCATTTTTGAAGGATAATTTTGCTGGATATAGGAGTCTTGGTTGGCAGTTTTTCTCTTTTAGTATTTTAAATATATCATCCCACTGTCTTCTAGCTTCCATGGTTTCTGCTGAGAAATCTACACATAGTCTTATTGGGTTTCCCTTGTATGTGACAGATTGTTTTTCTCTTGCTGCTTTCAAGATCCTCTCTTTCTCTTTGACCTCTGACATTCTAACTAGTAAGTGTCTTGGAGAACGCCTATTTGGGTCTAATCTTTTGGGGTGCGCTGCACTTCTTGGATCTGTAATTTTAGGTCTTTCATAAGAGTTGGGAAATTTTCAGTGATAATTTCTTCCATTAGTTTTTCTCCTCCTTTTCCCTTCTCTTCTCCTTCTGGGACATCCACAACACGTATATTTGTGCGGTTCATATTGTCCTTGAGTTCCCTGATACCCTGTTCAAATTTTTCCATTCTTTTCCCGATAGTTTCTGTTTCTTTTTGGAATTCAGATGTTCCATCCTCCAAATCACTAATTCTATCTTCTGTCTCTTTAAATCTATCATTGTAGGTATCCATTATTTTTTCCATCTTTGCTACTTTATCTTTCACTTCCATAAGTTCTGCGATTTGTTTTTTCAGTTTTTCTATTTCTTCTTTATGTTCAGCCCATGTCCTCTTCATGTCCTCCCTCAATTTATCGATTTCATTTTTGAAGAGGTTTTCCATTTCTGTTCGTATGTTCAGCATTAGTTGTCTCAGCTCTTGTATCTCATTTGAGCTATTGGTTTGTTCCTTTGACTGGGCCATATTCTCAAGCTTTTGAGTATGGACAGTTATCTTCTGCTGCTGGTGTCTGCGCATTTATTCAGCTTCTTCTGGGTGTCAGACCCAGCAAGGTTGTAAGATATTTCTGTGAAATCTCTGGGATCTGTTTTTCTTATCTTGCCCAGTAGGTGGCGCACGTGGCACATGTTTGTCTCAAGTGTTTGGAATGGGTCTCCCCCGGTCACCGATCTCCGCGGCCTGGGGGTTTCCGTTCCAATTCTCTCCGTTGGTTCAGGGGCCGCGCGTGTTGGGGGCATCAGCTGCCGCGGCTTGAGCGGACCCTGTGGCTGGTTGCGGGCCACAGTGGGCCTGGGGGATTCCCCACCAGACCAGGAAGCATCCCGCGGGGGGGGGGGGGCACCGCGGCTTGGATAGCCCTCTGATCTGAGACTCGTAGCCGCGGACTCGAAGTCAAGACTTGAAGCTGCCCGCAAAAGAGGGGCGCCGGCCGCCTGGCTTGGGTAACTTGCCTCTCCGAGTCTCTCAGCCGGCCTGGGAAGGAGGGAGGAAGTAGCTCCCACTGCCACCGCTGCCACTGCTCGGGAAATCTCGCGCCGCTCGGGGGTCTCACTGCAGCCGAGTCTCGCAGTCAGACTAGCCCGTCCAGACTGGGTTACGCTGTGTGTCCATTCCCTGCTGTAGCCCTGGGAGCTGTTCTGTACTATTTCTGTTCACCTATTAGTTGATTTGGGTTCGGAGGAACTAAGGCGCATGTACCTTACTAAGCCGCCATCTTGGATCCCCCCAAGCTAAATTTTTATGATAGAATTCAGGATGGTGTATTTCTTCTAGGGCATAGTGACAAAATACAGGAAGGAAGGTGCTTCTGAGGTAAATGTGGAGTACTATCTGTGAGTAATTAAATGGGCATTATACTTTTGTGAAAATTCGTCAACCCCTATACTCACACTTTCACAAATTTCTGTATGCCTGTTGCATTTCAATCATAATGGCTTCGTAAACATAAAATTTATAAAGAGTTTATAATATTGGTGTATAGGGAGAAAATTACTATTGCATGCTATGTGCTATGTTTAACAGGAAGACATCAACCCACAGTACCACTAAGGGTAAATAATTGGAGAAAAAGGACAAGAGTTTAGGGGGGTTTTTGATTTTTCATTTGGTGAGGGTGTTTCTATCAGTTATTTTTCTCTTGGGACCAACAACAATTGTATAAAATTGAGAGTGGTTACGATTATACCACTGAAAGGATAATGTGGACATGGACTGATGACTGTGGACATTATACATCTACCCAATGGATGGAGGTGGCTGAAGGATGCATTGACTGAGAAGTAGAACGGTGAACAGTTGTGTATACATATGATCAAATACAGTGCAGTTACATAAAGGAACAAAGATGTCAGGAATGAAATGAAGTGAATGAAACTGGGGATGTTATATGATACAAAATAAGTCAGAAAAAAAAGAACAAACATTATATGGTCTACTTTATAAAATATTTATAAGAAAACTGGGGTCTGGATTGTAAGCTCTTACAGCAACCAAATTTGGTCCAGAACTGCAATTATTTCTAGATTTTGAGAGACTGTGTTACATATGTATAACCTTGTATTTCCCTGGAACTTTGGGTACTTGTGTGACATTTAAGACCCAGAATAGGAGTTCTTCTGGTCTGAATGTCATTGCTATATACAACAGCTGTTCAAGAAATTGAAAAAGAGATCAGGCTTCCATAGAGATACAAATAAAGTCTATCAAGTTGGGACTAAGGTAAATTCAAATACAGATTAGGGGGGACATTTCTGTGTTTTAGAACTTCACTTACTCTATGAGACCAAAGGAAAAGAGGTTTATTTTGTTCAAAGCATAAATGTTCATTAGCATGTAATCTAACTCAACCTGTCTGGATAGATCATTTAAATAATCTAAACATAGGGAGCACATAATGGGAATGAGAGCCTGTAATTCTGCATAGCTTAATGTAATGCCTGGAAACATCCCAGACTGTAGTAAGCAGAAAATTAAAAGGTATTGATAAAGTCCCTTTAGGGATGGGAGAAAAGCTATGGAACTATTAAACTTTAACACTCAGGAAGACTCTGGTGCTGTCTCAAGCATTAGGGACTCTCAAGTCAATAGGACAACCCCTTGATCTTGTGACTTACTCTTGTGAAGCTTATTTATGTAATGGAGAATCTAAGACTACCTATATTATTCCTAAGAGTTACCTCCAAGGGCCTCCTCTGTTGCACAGATGTGGCCGCTCTCTCTATCTCTCTCTCTAAGCCAAACTCTGCAAGTAAAATCATTATCTTCCACCTAATGTGGGACATGACATCCAGAGTGAAAGTCTCCTAGGTAATGTGGGACAAAACTAAAAGGGATGAGAGTGGCCCTGGCACCATGGGATAACCAATGCCTTCCTGACTAAAAGGGGAAACAATTGTAACAAATAAGGTATCAGTGGCTGAGAGAGTTCAAATAGATTTGAGATGCTTTTCTGGAGCAAGCTGCATCTAGATATTTCTCATGCAAGCTTTAGCTAGATATTGCTATTTATCAGGGTTTGCCAAACCCCAAACAAAACCATTCCTGCCAATCCTAAAGAACACCTAGGGATATATCTGAGATTTATAAAGTTTCCATGAACTATGATTACTTTCCAGAAACTTAACAACCTCCAGATGGGTTCCTAAGCCAGATAAGTTCTGAAACCCAGATGGGCCAGACTCTCCAAAACATCAACTAGTTCCATTCCCCCATCCCATATCATCAATAACCCTTACCAACATGATAAAGTTAGACTGGTCATAGCCCAAATACCCTTAAAAATTGGGAGAAAGATCAAAGGAGAAGGTGGGGTTATAACAGACAAGATTGGATTTAACAAATGAGTGTGACTGCTGAATCATCATACTGATATATCCTTTAGTCTCCAGTTTCTTAGAGCATCTAGAAAGAAAAACCTAAAGTTGTGGAACTAACCCATACCAAACTCTGAAATCTATTTCATAATTATTTGTTGCAGTGTGGTTTGAAATTTATTGCATTTTGTATATATGCTATTTTTCAAAATGAAAAATACAGATGTATATTTAACACATATATACACAGAAAACAAATATTCATTTCAACTTTTTAAATTTTTTTCAGTGACTACAATGGCTTTAGGAATCTAAACCAAAATACAAGTGAAAATTAAGTAGCCAGAATCTAAAGGATTAGACCCTGGACTAATATATCAAATGGGAATTAAAATGGACATGAGATGAAACTTTTTAGCTAATAATAGTACCATAGTTACTCCTGCCTTAGTCAAGAAAGTTAGGAAAAAATAAAGCCTCTCATGACTAGTTTTTAAAAATCAAAATCACTCAAATTGTATTACAGTTCTGTTTTTTAAAAAAAATTATCAGTTTATAATGATGCAGTTTTCATTGAATATCATTTGTACATACTACAAATTATTTCTTTAATGGGCAAAACATGAGGCAAGCAATATGGTAGTGACCAGGATTATGTTGGCTATAAATATTCTAAAAGTAATTTTTTCATGATTCTTAGCTTCTACATTATATGAAACTGCATGTAGAAGTCTATTGAACATTTCGTGGTTTTAAAATACCTTATTTCTTGATATTAGTTTCCATTTTTTCTATGGAGTATACTGTTACAATTGCTACAGGTATTGTGTAACTTTCGGGAAAATATTTAACATTACTAAATAGTTTATTAGTTCTTAACTTTATGAACACTTTCGATTTATTAAATTGTTTGTATTTGATTTTATTTAGGATTCTGCTATAATGTTAGGTTTGAAAATAATGTAGAAACCGAGCTTAAAGGAAAAAAATTAGCAAATTGACCAACAAATGTATGCATAAATATAATTTATCTTGTTATGTAATCATTATCCAAATCGCAATATAAATACACATGCTTGTAGACTCCTGGTCCAATGCCCTTAGATTTTTAACATCAATTTGAAATTCAATCTCTTTGTAGTACTAAGTTTGGGAGACTTGTAAGCTAGTAGCCTCCAGCCAATTCCAGACAAGTATCAATCAGTATTAATTTGCTTCTTTATCTAACATAAAACCCAGAAGACAGTCTCCTAAGGATGTAGGAAAAGTATGTTTTTTGAAATTTAAAATCACTCCTTCCTTGGTGTTTTGAAGAAAGACTAACAATGGTCTTTATTGACACATCAGTTTGATCTTGGTAATATTTAATGTAGAGCTGTGCTTAGGTGATACAATAACTGCAATTTGTAGATTCTGATTTATCATTTATGTTATACTTCATTTAAATCTGAGTATAAAAATTACTTAATACTAGAAATAAAAGTGTACATTCAGATAGCATTAAAAATTACTTATGTAGGGCTTCTGGGAAGATGACAGAATCTTATCAGCCAGTTCATCCCTGCCCCAAGCAAGAGCAAGAAAAGTGACAGAAAAATACCAGGACAGCCGTTCCAAGGTATAAATGACCTGAGAGGGTCTTCTATGATACATAGGGAAGTCCTGGGTGAAAAAAACAGAGGAGTTAGAATGTAGAGAACTGGAGACCATCCAGCTAGTGCGAAAAGTCTAACTTGCCCCTTTCCAAATAGAGGTCTGGAGCCCTTAGGATTGCAGGGACTAAGAAGTAAGCCAAGTCATATCCCTTGAACACACTACACCCATGTGCACCCTGCCCCACTGTGACTTGCACATACCTCTACGCCTCACACACCCAAGCCCTGTACCCTGCCTTACATAATGCATGCACACACGTACCACACACCTGAGTACCACCCCTCTGCACCCCAAACACTGCCCTCCATGACCCCTAGGAGCCACACATCCTCACCCCACTGCCCTTGCACAGGTACACACCTATGTCCCACCTTCCCCACACTCCCATGCACCCAGGTCCCAGGCCCTCAGCCCCTGCACACCACTCTGCCCACCCTGTACACACAAGCATCCATGTCCTGCCCCACACAAAGAGCCCCTCCCCTGTCCCCACCATACCTCATAGATGCACACACCCCATCCCCTCCCTCCACCTCGTCATACCTGAACCCCCCTTCCTGCACACATGTACAGGTGTCCTTTACCCCTACACCCTGAATTCTACACCCTGAATTCTGCATCCTGAATCATGACCCACATACTCCATATGTGCAGAAAAGTCCAAAAGACAAAAGTGATGGAAAACTGTGATTTGGATTTCAGGGAAATGATGAACAACACGAAGCTTACAGTTATAAGAATATTTGATGTCCCTGAAGGAGGAGAGAAAAGGATATGAAGATTAGTTGAGGAGATAATTTGGGAGAACTTCCCAACCTTTATAAAACACATAGATATGCAAATCAAAGAAGTTTAGCCAACTCTGAATAAAAGAATTGAAAGTAGGCCTGCTCCATGACACATGCTAATCAGTCTGTCAAAAGCTGAAGAGCAGCAGAAAATCCTAAAAGTGGTAAGATAAAAGTGATCTACTGAAAATAAGGGAAACCACATATGACTGAATTCAGACTGTGCAACAGGCACCATGTTAGCGAGAAGGCAGTGGTTTGATATATTTAACGTCCTGAAAGAAAAAGACTTCCAACCAAGAATTCTGTTCCCAGCCAAGCTGTCCTTTAAAAGCGAGGAAGAAATTAGAATTTTCACAGGCAAACAAGTGCTGAGAGAATTTGTCAGCAAGAGACTGGCCCTATAAGAAATACTAAAAGGAGTTCCGTTGCCTGAAAAATAAAAACAAGAGAGGGAGGCCTGGAGGAGGGCATGGAATTGAAGAGCACCAGTAAGGTAATTTAAAGAATAAAAGAGAAAGAGGGAAAAGAATATATATATATATATGATAAATAAAATCCAGAAGATAAGATGGTACATTCAAGAAATGCCTTTACAGTAATAACTTTGAATTTTAAAGGACTATATCCAACAATTAAAAAATACAGTTTGGCAGAAGAGATTTTAAAAATGTATGATCCATGTATATGCTTCTTACAAGAAACTGATTTAAAACCCAAGGATACAAATAGATTGAAAGTGATGGATAGAAAAAAGATGTTACATACAATCTATAACCAAAAGAAAGCAGGGTAGCTATTTTGTCAGCAAAATAAATGTTAACTGTAAAAGAAGTCATAAAAGACAAAGAAGGACACTACATATAAATAAAAGGGACAATTCACCAAGAAAAAATAATAATCATAAATATATGCCAATCAAGGAACTCCAAAGTACATGAAGCAAACGTTGGCAGAACTAATAAACATTTCAACCATAATAGAAAACCAATCCTGCTCAAACTCTTCCAAAAAATTGAGGAAAAAGAAATACTACCTAACTCATTTTATGAAACTAACATCACTCTAATGCCAAAGCTAGTTAAAGATGCTATAAGAAAGGAAAACTACAGAACTACCTCCTTACTAAATATAGATGCAAAAATTCTTAGCAAAACTAGCAAATTGAAACCAATGACACACTAAAAGAATTATACGCCATGATCAAGTGGAGTTTATACCAGGAGTGTAAGGATGGTTCAACACAAGAAAGCCAATCAACTTAATACAGCACAATAACAAACAGAAAAGGAAAAATCACATAATCATATTGACTGTGGAAAAGCATTAAACAAATATGGCATCCTCTCCTGATAAAAACACTTCAAAGGATAGGAATTGATGGACACATTCTCAATATCATAAAGGGTATGTTATATAAAATCCATAGCCAGCATCCTCCTTAGTGGTGAGAGACTGAAAGTCTCCCCCTAAGATTGGGAACGAGACGACGATGCCATTTATCACAACTATTATTCAATATTGCATTAGAAGTTCTCACTAGAGAAATCAAGCAGAAAAAAGAAATAAAATCATCCAAATTGGAAAAGAAGTAGAAATTTTTTTTTATTATTTGCAGATACTATACTTGGAGAATCTTGAGAAATCTGTGATAAAGCTTCTTGAACTAACAAGTGGCAAATTGGAGGGATAGATGATTAATGTCAAAAAAACAGTAATGTTTCTATGCACAAGTAATAGCCTAACTGAGGAGATGATTAAGGAAAAAAATCCAATAGAAATTGCAACAAAAATAATCAAGTATCTAGGAATAAACTTAACCAAGTATGTAAAGGACCTGTACACAGAAAACTACAAAACATTACTGAAATAAATCAAAGAAGATCTAAATAGGTGAAAAGATATTCTCTGCTTATGGAGAAGAAGATTTAATATAGTAAGAAGTCAATTCTACCCAAATTTATCTACAGATTCAATGCAATACCCATCAAAATTCCAAGAATCTACTTTGAAAATTTGGAAAAGCTAGTTATCAAATTCACTTGGAAGGGAAAGAGAACTCAAATAGCTAAAAATATCCTTAAAAATAAGGATGATGTGGGAGAATTTATGTTTCCTGATTTTAAAATTTATTACAAAGCCACAGTGGTCAAAACAGCATGGTACTGGCACAAAGATAGAAGTATTGACCAATGGAATTGAATCAAAAGTGTAGAAATAGACCACCAAATCTTTGACCAACTGATCTTCAACAAAGACACCAAATCCATGGAACTGGCACAAAATAGTCTTTTCAATAATTGGGCAGGGTAGAACTGGACATCAACAGCCAAAAGAATGAGAGAGGACCCTAACCTTACAGTGTATACCAAAATTAACTCAAAGTATATCAAATACCTAAAAATAAGGACCAGTAATCTAAAACTCCTAGAAGGTAAAGAAAAGGGAAACATCTTTGAAGCTTAGTAGTAGGAGGTAGCTTCCTAAACTTTATCTAAAGCACAAGGAATGAAAGAAAAAAAATGAAGCAGAACTCTTCAAAATCAAACGATTTTGGATTCAAAAGACTGTCAAAAAGGTGAAGAGGCAGCTAACAATGGGAGAAAATATTTGGAAATCATGTATCAGATAAAGGTTTATATGCTGTATACATAAAGAAATCATACAACTCAACAACAGCAGAACAAACAACACAATTATAAAACAAGCTAAAGATAGGAATAGACATTTTTCCAAAGAGCTAATACAGATAGCTGAAAAAGCACATAAAGAGATGCTCATTTTCATTAGCTAGAAGGGAAGTGCATATCAAGACTGCAATGAAATACGACCTCAGAGATATATGAATGGCTGCTACTAAACAGGAAACTACAAAAGCTGGAGAGGCTATAGAGAAATTGGGACATGTATGCATTGCTGATGGTAATGTATAATGGTACAGCTGCTATAGAAGACAGTTTGGCAGTTATTTAGAAAACCAAATATCAAGTTGCCCTATGACCCAGCAATATTACTATTCAGTATATACAGAGAACTGAAAGCTCTTTGTATAGCAGAGAAGCTAAGGCTACCTATAGTTATGCCTAAGAGGTACTTCCAAAGGACCTCCTCTGTTGCACAGATGTGGACTTTCTCTCTCTAAGCATGTAAAATCATTACTCCACCTAAAGGTGAAAAGATATCCAGGTGTGAAAGTCTCCTTGGCAGTGTGGAGTATGACTAAGAGAAATGAGCTTGGCCCTGGCACCATGGAATCAATAATGCTTTCCTGATAAAAGAAAGGGATAAAATGTAATAAATAAGGTATCAATGGCTGAGAGAGTTCAAATAGATTTGAGATGCTTTTCTGAGGCTACTCTTACGTAAGCTTCAGCTAGGTATTGCTGTTTATCAGGGTTCGTCAAACCTCAACCAGAACCATTCCTGCCAACCCTAAAGAACACCTAGGAATATATCTGAGATTCTTTAAAATTTTCATGAACTGTGATTACTTTCCAGAAACCTACAATTCCAGATGGGTTCCTAAGCCAGATAAGTCCTAAAACCCAGAGGGCCAGACTCTCCAGAACATCAACTAGTTCTATCCTCCATCCCATATTATCAACAGTCCTTACCAACATGAAAATATTAGAATGATCACAGCCCAAATACCCCTAAACATTGGGAGAGAGATCAAAGGAGAAGGTGAGATTACAACAGAGAAAAGGTTTAACAAATGAGCATGACTGCTGAATCATTATATTGATATTTCCTTTAGTCTCCAGACTCTTGGAGTAGTTAGAAGAAAAAAGCTAAGATTGTGGAACTGTAACCCATATCAAACTGTGAAATCTGTTCTGTAACAAATTGTTGCAGTGTGGTTTGAAATTTATTGTTTTCCTGTTTGTATGCAATTTTTCACAATAAAGAAAATTATCTAGAACTCCACATTGTTCTAAGTCTATACCAACTTTTTTTGACCTTTTTCAAAAGTGCATTTTATACATTATGCTATAGGTTGATTATTAGCTTCATCCAACAACGACAAAAAACAGACACGTGTTTCAAAGTGAAATAGTGGACTATATCAGTTATTGAGGCTAGATGACTTTATCCATGTTTATGGCTCTCTATGAGGACTTCTCATTCAAATGGCTTCTACTTCATACTTGTTGCAGCAATAGTTGTTAGAGTTCCACTAATAGTTTATGGAATGCAAAGAAAATTCAAAATAATTTTTTTTTAGATTTTACAGGATTTTTAGAATCGGTGGGGAAAAAATTGGATTCAATAGGAGTTCAAGGGAATAAGTGGAGTAGGGGAAGAGAAATTACCAGAGACCTGCCCACACTTAAATTTTTTAAAGACCACACTCTCATTAAAATAAGTGAGATAAAATCTCTGCTTTTGGCTCAGAGTATATTAAATCAGAACATAATGTTCACATTCCAGCACTGCATAGTTTCAAATTATATTGTATTTGCCCCTATTTTCTACCCCTAATTCTACATCTGTATAATCCCATTCATTCTAAAAAAACAACAAAAGGGTCAATAGCATTGAAAAAACTGATGGTGAAAGTTATATTCTAGTGGGTGTAGTCATCACATACAAAGTCAATATATATATATATATTTATTTATTTATTTATGAAAAGTGTACCTCAATATATACTGCACTAAGTCCTGTTCACTTGAGATACTGATCTCCACTGGCCTTGATCCCATCCTTGAGATGTCAAATGAAATGAAGTAGCATGTTACTTCTGGCTGGAGCCAATCAATCAGGTGAAACAAACTGGAAATTAGCCTTCAATTTGAGTTATTGAGAAAATTCCTATTAAACTATTTCCACAGTTCTGTAGGTGTTTGTGGAAGGTAATGTGGCAATAGAGTATAATTGACTTCTGGTACCTAATATTTGTGACTTTAGAACATATAGTCCTTCCTCATTTATGCCACTTCCACTTGTTAAAGGAGTTGCTGCACAAGTTGTAGTCCATGGATTGAGGAATGTATGGCCAATTGTGGCTTTTGATCTGGTACTCAGTCGGTACCAGGAGTCTGAAGAAATATCAGACTACTTTACGTGAGAAGAATGGTTATTTACATTAACTTTGACCTATAAATTTGTGTTCGATGACATAATTCTCTAATTAAGGATTTCCACCAGCTCCAATCAGAATCTGATCCAACAGAGAAATATCAAGTCTCCTTTGCATCTGTTGGCTCAGCAGCACCCACTGAATAGAGTGAACAGTAGCCCGACCCACCCCTTAACTTTCTTATTCTCGGTTGCTTAGTTCATGGGGTAGGGTGAAATTCTTAGTCAAATATCATATGTTACTTCTGAAATCTAAAAAATTCCTTCAAGCACATTCCTTTTATTAGCTAAGGAAAACAGGGTACTCTAATAAATAAACCCAAAATCTCAGTGTGAAAAAAATATCAGAGCTCAAAAAGAAGCAACAAAAACTGTCAATGTTCAATATAAAGTAATAGAATGAACAAGACATTATCAAGGCTGCTGTATATGCTTATATAAAAATTGTACTTCAAAATAAAAACGAATTTTTATTTCTTGATTTAAAAAACTATGGAAATGCAATAGTTAGATCATGGTTAAATGATATTGAAGAAAAAGAACATAAAAAAAATATTCTGCCAGTTATCAAGACTTGCAGAAAGAAGGAGAATATATTATTGTAGGAATTGACAATATGACTAACGGAACAGAATAATAAGCCCACAATTACACACACACACACACACACACACACACACACACACACACATATATAAGCTTGACATATACAGATGTGACCTATCAGGTAGTGAAGAGAGAATAAACTTTTCAATAATTGGTGCTAGGATATATAACTATTCATATAAGGAAAAAAATGGAATTGTCCTCTACATTACACAATTCAAAGGCAATCAATGCTGGAGGGATTGAAGAACTACATGTGAAGGTCAAATCAATAAAGGCTTTTAGACGATAATATAGAAGATTATCTTCACAAACTTGAGGAACAGAAGGGTTTATAAGACTAGACATAGAAACACTTTCATTGACATTTTATATATTGCCATATTTTATATACATTAAAATTAGGAACTCATAAAGTTGTGGAAAGATAAGCTGAAGAGATCAGAATGGTGAGTATAAAAAAATATACACAGAACTTCTACAAATAAATGAGGAATAAAAAAGACAAGTGAATGAACACTTCACAAAAAAAACGAAATCCAAAGAGCCAAAAAACATATTTAAAAGCACTCAACCTACTAGTAACTAGGCAAATGCAAATTAAAGCTACACTGTGATGCTATTTCATTGCAGATTGATTGGCCATCATTGAAGTCTGCCAATACCAGAGTTGGCATGGATGCAGGACCTCTAAGAATTCTCATATATGCAAATCAGATGAAAATTTTGGAAAACAACAAGAGTCACTAGATACATACATTAAAACCTAGCAATTCTACTTCCAGGTGTAGACCCCAGAAAAAATTTTTTGTACATAATCCAGGAAGTATGTATAGGAATATTCATAACATCATCATTCATAATTTCCTGGAATTATATATAATCCAAATGTTCATCATTAGAGTATATGAATAAATTATGGTGTAATAACACAATGGAATATATAAAGCAGTGCAATTCTATGATCCAAAGCTATAGAATAATGGGCTGAATCTTTCACATATAAAGCAAGAAAAAGAAAGCAATATATATCTCAACATTTCATATTTATATAACATATTTTTAATAATTTTTTAAAGGCACAAGTATACTATGTTTTTGGTTTTGCAAGGAAGAGATGATAAATTTATAAAGATAAAATTATAAACATGAAGATAGAGATTGACTCAGAAAAGATGAAATGTATGTTCAGCAAGAAAGACATTATAATCCTATGAATATGATGTTCTGGATGAGGTTGATGGTTACAGGGGTTTTCACTTTATTAAAATATATAGAGAGCTGTAGATGTAGATTATATGTAGATTAGATATATAGTTATAATTATATATACACACACACACACATATATGCATTTTTGGTGTGTATGCTTTATTTTTCAATTAAAATTTAAAGAACAAATGGTTTATAGTTAGTAGCAATAGCAATTTTATATGATGCTGAGAAAGCAATTAAGTACATATGAAAAATCAGTATGCACTATGTAATTTCATCTTTGTAAAATTTTGCGTAAAGACTAGTTATTTCCAGATATTTTGTTGCCTATTATGCTGTTTTCCATTATTGTTTTTCATTACTTTTGCCTACTCAATTAGTTTACCCAATTTTCTACCCAATTAAATAATCACCTGCCACAAAAAATGGTAGTGCCTCATAACTTCTTTATTGCTTATGCTGCCTAGAATCAATCTCTCTTGCTACTTGCCTCTCAGATATAGAATATAAACTGTACTCAATTGTCAAATTCACCTTTCTACCTCCAAAAAAGATCATTTTATGTTCTTCCATTAGAGAGCAAAATGTCTCATGATTTTGTGTATTTTAAATATTTTAGAGCTAGCTTCTTTCTGTGTCCAAAGGTCTAAGTCCTTGTAGGCATGTAGAAAAATATTGTTCATTCAAGTTAAGCATAAACAAGTTCACATAGATTAGTTTTAAAGGTGTATGTTTTTCTAAAAAATATAGCAGTATTGAGCTGTAATTTTATTTAGTTTGCTGACATATACAAGGCAGAATAGAAGGCTCAGAGATGTTGAGAGATAAACATAAACCTCCTGTGAGCTCCTAAGGAACTTTTCTCCTTCACCATTCCTTGCTTGGTACTGAGAATAAGTCCATGGGCTGAATCATTGTAATCTGAGAATAAGCCTAGAAGAATTTTTAATCCATTGTGAAATTTAATGAACAGATATATTTATGCTGTATTTAATTTTAACAGCAGTGACAGTATTAAATGTTTTGTCAAGCTGTGCATAAGTTTTTTTTATTAAGTTTATAAGAAAAAGTAGGAAAAATGAGGCCAGAATGTCATGTCATAATGAAAGGATGCCTACTTTTGCCTTTTCTCCTAAAGAGAACCTGATTGAAAGTAAATGCTTTTGCCCTTTTTTTTTGTTCTCATACTTATTTTACCTCAATAATTAAAAGAGGTTTATGATCATATACATTACCAAGATAAACTACTAAATGTATAATGCTTTGTGTTGTTCTCAGAAATGCTATCATAATGTCCTCTCTGCCTTCAGCCCACTTTTTATGGTAATAAAGCTGCATGAAACAGATGCTTGGAGAACAGTTGCTTCAGAGGTGGCACAGACATGGATGTTTGGAGGTGCTTTGAGTGCAAACAAAGAGGGAAGATGCCTAGAACTGCTCAGAGCCCAGTTCTAAGGCTTCCCAGAAGACCTTGCCATGTACCTTCCCATGAGATGTGAAGGAAACCAGAACCCAGAGTTGTGTCCTGAAGGAGCTCAGTGAAGACCCACAGACACTTGGAAAGGGAATCACTGACATAAGAAGTTGGAAGCAGTGGAACCAGAAACAAAGCCCAGCAGATACCTGCCACGTACCTTCCCAGGTGAAAGACATTGGCCTCTCTTGAGTCAAGCTATATTTTTCTGGACAGCCTAGTTTGGAAATTTTTCTGGCCTTAAAATGTAAACTTGTAACAAAATAAATTCCCTTTGTAGAAACCATTCCATTTTTGGTATTCTGCTTTCTAGCAGCTTTAGCAAACTAATACACTATTCATTAATAATTTATTCTCAGATTCAACTGTCTACACATGAAGTCTAGCATTCAGTGAACTTGAAATTAGTAAATAAAATGTATCCAAATGGAAAAACAAATATAGCCTTTTTTAGAAGAAGGAAACATTAAAGCTCTTCAGTAAAATATTTATCAGTCTAACATAAATGCAATTGCAGTCCAAAAGGAATGAGAAAGAACAAGATAAAAGAAATATTTGTATAGATAATGACAGTTTTCCAAAAATAATGGAAGACATCAAATGACAAACCTAAGAAGTTTAAAAACCTCAAGCAGTCTAGCTGCTAATGTCTTTATAAACCACGCAGAAAATATCATACCTATTAGTGAAATAGTGAAAAATGTCTCCCAATAAATGAGAACAGAGCAAGGGTTATGCAATCACCACATTTAAACATTTTAGACATGTTCATTTGCTTAGAAAATTCCGAAGAAGCCATATAATAAGGCTAGAATTAGTAAGTGAGCCAAGAAATTTCTCAGGATATATGGTCAAGATACATCTATTATCTTTCTATTAATTAGAAAAGAACCATTTGCCATTTAAATTTTTTAAAGTGACATTTACAATAGCACCACCACAAATCTAATAAAATATATTCAAAACTTCACAGTGAAACCTAAAATAATCATATGTATGCATACTTTATACATTTTTGTGCCTATTGAGAAAATGAGCTCTGTTTATATTTTCCTCTATTCTGTTAGTGTGGTGAGTTATATTGTTTGTAGAATGTTGAAAGAACAACAACCTACTTTGTGTTCTTGGAATAAACTTAGTCATAGTGCATTGTGCTTTTAACATTTAGAAATCAATGTAAGTCATCACATTAAGAGAACAGTTTTTTTTTTAATATTATTCTCTCTTTAGGTACAAAAAGCATTTGATAAAATTCATCACCATACTTGAATAAACAAACTTTAAAAAAAAAAACTGTTAACAAATAGTGGCAGAAGATAACTTCTTTAATGTTTTTGTTTGTTTGTTTGAGTAAGCAGATACAAAGTTTATTACTAACATATGTGAAAGGACATGTGGGCACTCTCACAAGAAAAGAGGTGAGAAGCAAGAGGCCTTGTTAATATAAGGCAATCTCCTTTTGTAGATAAGCTTTACTTACTCCTTCCTTGTTCAGGGCTCTTTCTCTTGCCCTTCCTTCTCTCCAGGGTGGCACTTGGAGGTAGATAGTACATTTCAAGGAGTGAGCTGCTGCCTAGTTTAGCCTATGTGGGTAGCCCCCAGGCAGGGTATCTGTGCAGGACAGGCCCTCCAGATCTTCATTAATCATCCTTGCTTAAAGGATCCTTTATGATATTTTCTCTACCCTTCTCCCTGTTTTAGCCTCCTCAACTACCCCCTCAGAGAGTTCTAGCCCCTTGATCTTGAGGGTTGCTAAGTGATGATGGTGTCTTCTGTAGCTGCTTCCTGCTAGTCAGGGGGTATAGACATAGAACTTTCTGGCTATCTAATTTACATTAAAAGGAAATTAGAACAGCTGAAAATACAACAGCACTAGCTTGGCATAAAAGACTTCTAGTCTGGAAGAAATAAATTTAGTGGGAAGCTTAAATATGCAGGGGCTAATCAATAACAAGAGGAAGAGAATGCCTAGAACAGTCATTAGCCAAGTGAGATTAGGGAATAGGGAAGGGAACAACTATCCTTTAGGTTTAACAATGAATCCTAGCTGGAAAAATCATTTCCTGCTCAATTGGGGAATAAGAGGGTGCATATGGCAAGTTAAGGGGTGCAGGAATAAGGCTTAGAAGCCACTGAAACCAGAGCCTGATCAATTGAGTGCCTTAATTTTTCAAGGGATAACTGCAAAAAATCTAGAGAAGGTATCATATTAACTGTGAAATAACTAAAACAAAACAAAGGCATGGTCATTAACATTATTCTAGAGAAATATAAAAACAGAAAAAAGAAGTAAGCAGAATATGAATTGGAAAACAAAAATATCATTTTAATTTGTAGTTGCTGCTTATGTAGAAAATAAAAGTACTGAAAACAGATTTGATTCATAAGTGAATTTAGCAAAGATGCTGAATAAAAAGTCATTGTAAAAACATTACATGCATTTCCATGTAGCAGCAACAAACACAAAATTATACAATTAAAAATTTCTAATGAAAGAATTATATATATATTTATATACATAAATATAAAGACACACAATGACAGTGAATATGTATATATATTAATGACAAATTCTGTCATTATATATACATTATATATATATGTCATGCATATATACACAATGAAAGACATCACATTACACTGGATTAAATATAACAAGAAATTTGCAAACCTCTGAAAGAAAATTAAAAACATTAAGGGAAAATGAAGAAGATATAAAGCAGATAAACAAAACATGTTGAAAGATGAGAATAGTCAATATTTGAAAATGTTTATTTATACCCAGATTGATCTATGTATTCAGATAAATTCCAAAAAAAAACCCAGCATATAATTTGTGAAAATAATCCAGAACATCTGTAAAATTATATAGAAGATAAAAAGGCCAAAACAGCCAAAACCAATATTGAGCAATAACGTAGAAGGACTCATAATATTATAAAAATCATTAAGACCTATTATAAAGATTGAATAATCATAACCGTGATTTTAGTGTAAGGATAGATATAAAAAAGAGTAGGAAAAACAGAAACAGATTCTCACGTATATGACCAACTGATTTTCAGCCAAAGTGACATTTATCAAAGTGGAGAAAGATAGTATTTTCTATAAATAATGCTGGCTCAGTTAGATATCCATATGGAAAAAAATATATATCTTAACCTCTATTTCTTCTTATGCAAAAATTAACCTATATGTGGAAAGTAATAGAACATATTTTGCAGGTAAAACAAGGTATTATCTTCTTGTAATTGGTAAAAGCAAAGATTACTTCAATTGAGTACAAAAAGCACAAATCATAAAGAAAAAAATTGTTAAATTAACTTCATTAAGATGAAGTGTTTCAGCTCTCTGACTCTTCCCTCTGAATTTGAAAGACTGATATCTTATATTCTGGAAGAACTCAGGAGCTCATAGGTTTCCCACCTAGAGTCTTCAATGCCTGGAAATCTGAGGCCTCTCTCTTAGATCTTCTGGCCTGTGCTAGCATACTTCACACCCTCCTACACTTGGGAAAAGTCTGTTGAATATGGAGGTTGTTTGAGCGCAGTCTAGAGTCGTGACACGGACTCCTCACAATTCTGACTATGAAGCCAGCCCAGTGGTAGTTAAAAGTTTATTAAAAATTTGGCTGCTTTCTCCACACACCTGAGAAATATCATATTCTCTCCTTAAACTGCTGTTTTGCCAGAATTGAAAGCAACTGAAGGTGCCATCTCCCTTAAATGGCGATACCAGTCATGTTCTCCTTTGCTATTGCAATTGTGACATGGATAACTTCTGTATGTACGTAGACTACTCACAGATCATCCTCTGGAGGGCCCATGATTCCTTCAACTTAATGATATTCATCTCCCCCTTCGTTAATTAAGTTCCATAACTATGCTCGGATCTTATCATATACTGAAACAGCTCCTCCTCTGAATTTTTGGCTATGGTTTTTCCAGTTCTTCCTAATTTCCACAGTTCTTTACCCCAATGAGTTTGTCACTTCCCTGTTCTCCCTTGTTTATTCTTAATTAAATGTTTTCTGCCTTTATCCTTCCTCTTTATAAGCTATAGGGTCCAAAAATAAATCTCTACTAATTTTCTCAGGACTCCCTTCTATTCAAAATTTTTACTCCTTGTTTTTTCATTTCCTGACAATTCTTGTATGAAAAACCTTAACAGAAACTGCATGAATCTTACTTTATCAAGCTTCTGCCAGAAACCGATAATAAATGTCACACTGCAGAAAGTTGCTTATAAATGTCATTTTTGTTATCAAATTTGCGCTTGACTGTAATGCGGCTTTGAATTCAATATATTCATTATAACTTGATTAAGTCTTATACATATTTATTTTAATTGTAGTTTATAGTACTTAATATAGTAAAATAAAATGTAAAAATGCAGCTAGAAATTTTATTTGATCAATTTTCTTTTTAATGTACCTATCTTATTAATGTATCTAATTATGTGCAATACAAAGAATATATGAGGAAATATTGTATTAAACTATTTTTGCCTTGTCACAGGTGTACCAAAAAAAATGAAATGCTTTCCAGTCATTATTTTTATCTTGATATTATGCCTTTCACTTTCAAGAGGAAGTAGTTATAAAGATTGAGAAGGTTTAGTCTTGAAATAATGAAGAGCAAATATCCTTAAGTTTGCCATATGAATTGCAAGCAGGAATGTTAAAAGAAATAAAAATGACTGAATTTTAACTTTCTGAGCTTATCTTACAAAGCTAATTTCTAAAGGACAACATTACTAAATACCTATGGTACATCAGGAGTCAAATACCGTCAACAAGCTAAATTTGGCATCATTCTATGGAATGAATTCTAATTAATTATTGATCTGCATTCTTGAAATGCTTGTACTTTTATATTTGAGGAAAGTTGTAAATCACATAATGTGTGTGATTTAAGAAATATTTATTCAATTTGAAATGACAAATCCTGACCATAGCAGGTATCGTAGAATTGATGAAGATCTGTTCCGTCAGAATTTATTTCTAAAGAAAATGGTAGTGTACAGTAACTGTGTTCTTCAATTAATCTTTGAAAAATAGGTTAAATGTTTATAAGCAGAATGTTCTATATTTCCAAGGCAGCTAGATATGTAATGAATGGAACAAACAACTGTGCTTCTAGGACATTATTTTTCATGGTGTCTAATGATTTTAGTCTTTTTTGATTTAGGGTCACAGTTCAGGAAGTGTGCTACACATTTGGGGGAGTCCCAAGTAATTTTCGGAGGCTTTGTGGACATTCACAATGCATGTGTGACATGCACATAGATGCTGAATAGAAAAAGGTAGAACACTGAATTTAAATTTTTGTTTCTATTGTCCCTACCAGATCTCTTCACTCCTATCCTGTTTTCCAACCAACGGCTGCTTAAAGCAAATAAATTTGCGCAAAAGAGATCATACATGTATTTTTTTTGTATGCTGTATGGAGGGGTCACGTTTCATTATTTTTCCATATACATGTATTTTTAAAATAAGGATAAAACCTGCATAGAAGGCAGAATGACTAAGTGCTAAAAATGAGCAGGAAAATCCTTTTCCAAGGTGCCATACCACTTTGAGCACAGGGAAATCTCTAGGATTTCTTCCAGTCTTCAACATACTTACACCATATTTTATAGAAATGGTAATAATTACACAGCAGTAGAAATTCAAAAATAAGTTTCCTTTTTTTGATTGCTAGAGTAGGCAAGTGCCTTCACTATGGGTTAATAATAATATATTATTTGCCTTTCATTTTCCATGACTATCACTGTATTAGCTACTTATTGTAGCCTCAAAAATTATGCTAAGATGTAGTCACTTAAAACAATGAGCATTTATTATCACACAGTTTCTGTGAGTTGGGAGTCCAGGTACAGTTTACTTGTTGGAACCTCTGGCTCAGGGTGTCTCAAAGTGGCAGTCAAGGTATCTGCTAGCACTGCAGTCACCTTAGGTTTGCTTCCAAGCTCACTTAGGTGATTGTTAACAGGGTTAATTTCCTTCTGGTTGTTGGATTGAGGGTCTCTGCTCCTTGCTGCTATTGGGTAGGGTTGTTCTCTGTTCCTTGCCATGTGGACCTTATAAGACAGAGTACAAGGACATAAATGCCAGGAAGAGTGAATCACTGAATCATATCTGAAACTATATCCCACAATTATCTTACTTAGGAATAGAATAGAGTATGCTAGCTTGAAACTTTTATGTACTCAGAAAAGGCCATGTTCTTTTAATTCATTCTTGTGGGAGTAGACCTATTTTAGGTGGAACTTTTATTTCAATTGAGATGTGACCCATCCCATTCAAGTTTGGTCTTAATCCCTTTACTGAAGTATTTTATAGGAGAATAAAACACACACAATAAAGACCCAGAGAGCTCAGGGAAGTCCCAAAGAAACTGAGAGGGTACACAGAAGATCAGCAAGAAAGCTGCTGGAGCCAGATGCTCAAAGCAAATAATCCCAGGAGAGAAGGATCACCAGACATTGCCATGTGCCTTCGCATGGACAGAGGTGTCCAGGATGCCAGCAACCTGCCAGCATCAAAAACCTGCCAGGTATTTGACCTTGATCTGTTGATGTCTTAAGTGGGACAATTTCAGGGCCTAAGGACTGTAAATTGTAAGTTAATAAATCCCCATTGTAAAAACCAACCCACTTCTGGTATATTGCATTCCAGCAGCATTAACAAACCAAAACATGGAGAAAGAAGAAAGCAAAAAGCATTGACTTTGCCACAATTTTCTTCATGGAATGAAGGAACAAAGTTATTCAAGCAAAAACATCAGTAAATAAATAACAAATGCTTAAAACAGTCAAAATTTATCATTTAAACTTCATATCAGTGTATCTCTAAAATGATACTCTGAGGACTTTTGCTAAGTCACTCATTACAAATGCTAACCCATGGCCTTACTACCTGAGGTGGAAAAGTGGGAATTTTAAATGACATATTTTACCTAAGAAATTTATATCAAGTTTTGAAATGAGTTAATCAATTGTTTTCCATTCAGGAGTGCATCACATACTGTCTGCATTCCTCACTGTACCTTATGTCTTATAGATGCTCAATAAACATTCATTGTAAGAGGGGCACTAAACATTTGTAGTTGAATTGTCAACTTTGGGACATTCAAAGTTGATGGAATATGTGACTCCTGTACTCAGAAGCTTACTGAGTTATTGAGAAGATAAGAAGTATGCAAATAAAGAAAAATATTAAGATAACATAAAAGCTGTGTCAATATGTAATGAGTTAAATGTCTAAAAATGTAAAATAGAGCTTAGCTTTGGGATTGTGTCAGACTAGGTTCAAGGAAAATAATAGTTTAGGTGGACAGTTGATATAATCTATTTATTTACTTTCGGGCCTCAAATCAAGACAATCGTTTGACATAATTTACTTTAAAATTCAACCAAAATAATGTGTCATACTGCTTTGAATTGCTAAACAGGGCTAAAAATGTTCAGTAAGGAATTATAGCAAATAAACATGCAAGTAAATGTATAGACACAGCTATTGAATTAAGGAGACCATAAAAATAATATTCTCTGTAGCATTCTCATTTAGATAAAGAAGGTAAAAATAAAATGAATAAAAATAAAGTGATTAAAAGAAAAAAGAAAAGTATCTAAAAATAGTATACGAACAAATGTTCTTAATTTTCTCTACTCATTTCTTTATCTCCTAATCAAATATTACATATGCCTGACTTTTATATGTAGAGAAGTAATATTTTTAAATGTAATAAAAATATTTAGTCATGATTAAGGGATGCCAATACCAGTTTTCATGAGCTGCTTGAAAGAACTTCCCAGGCAATGTATGGTTCTCATGTTATAAAGTGAAAGATGGATTGGCATACAATGTAAAGAAAGTTTTTAATAATGTATTCTTTCACTCAGAATTTTTCTTTCATGGGCATATGTGTTTTAAACATACACTTAAACTAGACTGTTTTCTACTTATACATTAAACTTAATTTTACACAATCTTTACTTTTTATATGTGAGGTTAGATGGTGAAAGCAAAATTCTGGTTGCAGATAACTTTTTATGCTGTGGAAAAGGTTAAGATATTCTGTATATTCTTATTTATTCTTTTATTTTCAAGCCTGTTAGCTATTCACAATGATTCTTATGTCAGCCACAAAGGGCAAACTTCATCTCTGAATCACTAGCATCCGATTTTTGACAGGCTTTGTTTATCCACAAAAGGACTGAATTTTACATATTCAGCACGCACACACAGACTGTCTTACTCTATCTCATGAAATGTTAACCTCATCAATGAGAGGTTTACTTTTCATCTCTCTTTCAAGATAAGTACTTTTTATTGCTCCTTTTGGTCCTGATCTTGCTCTTGCTTTTCCAAATTTTGAACATGTCTTTCCTTTTCTATTACAGAAGTTTTACTTACCATAATATAATTTTAATACTTGAAGTCCAATATTGAGACAGATATAAAGCAAAGAATAATAGACTGGGCTTTAGAATGTTCCTGAATCTGGATTCCATCACTCACTAATAGCATAACTTTGAAAACTGTTTTTTGTAATGGTCAATTTAGCTCAAGAATTTGATCATATTGAAGAATTGATGCCAAACAAATAACCCATCAAAATGACAGGAGAACTAGCATTTTCTCATACCATATAATCAACCAATGTAAGAACTAAACGTAATCTTATGAGTGTGTTAATGAAATATAAATGTAAGAGGAACAAAGCAAAATCCCAACCAGCTTTTGGCAATAATGATAATGTACTGATGACACATTACCATTCACCAAAATTATTGGAATTCAATGTATTTTCTTATGAACAAAAATATTGAAATTCTGTGCCCTTTTCAAACATTCCTTTGCTTATGGACTACTCTGTTGAAGAACTTTCAGTTTATTTCAACTATGAAGTAAATTTAATGTATGTCAAACAACTTTAGAGGTCTTATAACCCATAGCCTTCACTTATATATAGAATTCAAAACCTGTGATATTTTTGCATAACTTGCCCATTAAAAAAAAAGAGAACTTGTATTTTTGCATTAGCTTCTTTTTCTTGTATGCTATGTAGCAGTGTACACATTTCATTATCTTTCCATGTGAATGTCCCTTATTGCAGCACCACTTATTGAATTTTGTTTGTCCGTTTTTTGTTGGTTGGTTTTTTGGGGAAGTGCATGGAGCAGGACTCAAACCCAGGTCTCCTGCATGGCAGGTGAAAATTCTACCACTGAACTACCTTGCACATACCCCCCGCATTAGTTTTTAATTAGGTACAAAGTTCCCTTTTGCTTGCATAGGTACTGTAGGGCGTATGTTGGGAAATGTGGCTTTAAAAAGTTGTTATATTTATATTTACAAGTGAAATTTCTTTATCTACAATAAATCCAACATAAGTCAAGTTGAAGTCAATTTATTTGACTCATACTCAGCAAAATGAAATGTTTCTTAAATCCTCTATAATATTCCTTCAAAGTGAGTTCCATGGGATGCTAATTTTGTCTGGATTCAGAGTTATTCTACAAGAAGTAAAGATAAATACCTGCTGTGCTGATTTGAAAGGAAGCATGCCCCCTAAAAAAAGCCATGTTTTAATATAAATCCCATTTCATAAAGGTAGAATAATCTCTATTCAATACTGTATGTTTGAAACTGTAATGAGATCATTTCCCTGGATAATGTGATACAGTCAAGAGTGGTTGTTAAACGGGATTAGGTGATGACATGTCTCCACCCATTTGGGTGGGTCTTGATTGGTTTATTGGAGTCCTATAAAAGGGGAATAAGAGACTCAAAGATAGTAGAGAAAGCTGCAGCACAACGAAGCAGAGAGTCTACCAGTCAGTGACCTTTAGAGATGAAGAAAGAAAACCCCTCCCGGGGAACTTCATGAAACAGAAGCCAGGAGATGAAGCTAGCGGATGACACCGTGTACACCATGTGCCCTTTCAGATGTGAGAGGAACCCTGACTGTGTTCACCATGTGCCTTCTGACTAGGGAAAGAAACTCTGAACTTCATTGACCTTCTTGAACTAAGGTATCTTTCTCTGGATGCTGTAGATTGGACATTTCTCGGCCTTAGAACTGTAAACTAGCAACTCATTAAATTCTCGTTGTTAAAAGCCGTTCCGTTTCTGGTATATTGCATTCCAGCAGCTAGCAAACTAGAACACCTGCTAATTTAATCTGGAAGCACTGGGTTGAATATAATTACAACATTTTATTTTTAATTATATGTTTGTTTTGTATTATATGCTACAAATCTCAAACAATATAGAGAAATGCACAGCATTTTAAAAATATGTTTGGTTATATGACCTTGTTTCCAAAGAGACTATGACTGTAGAGGAACACTACCTAATAGAAATTTCTGCACCGATGGAAATGTTCCACATCCGTGCTGTCCAAAACTCAAATGGGTAGCTACTAGCCACAAGTGATTATTGAGTTCTTGAAAGGTGACTAATACAACCAAGGAACTGAATGTTTATTTTAATGAATTTCACTTTAAACAGCAACTTCTGGCTTGCAGTTAAATTATTGCAACACAAGTCTGAATTCTCAAAGCACACTTAAGATGTGCTCATCTATTACATTTTATGAGTAATTTTGTCAGGTGGCCTGTACTTTGATGGCACATCACCCAGGAATGTGATGATCCTATATATCCCCGAGGGCCATTACTAGAGAACAGCACCAAGGGAAATACTTACTGCGAAACGGGGGGAAATGTCTCTAGAAATGGAAAAGTTGTAAGCTTCAGCGATGAAAATTGGACAAGGCCAAGGGCAACTATGAACTTTGAATTGTGTTATGTATTTCTACTCTCTAGTAAGCACTCCTCATTTATTTATCCCTCTAGTGTTGAAAGAATAGGAAAGTAAGAAGGAATAAGCTGTGAAGAATTGTTATATTGATGTTAAAGAGTTGTTTTTCTGAGACAAGTAAAAAACTATGCAGTAACCAACATAGAATTAAAATGTATTTTATTCTAATATTAAATTATCACTCTATTTATGATGTTATATATAAACTTTTAAATAATTATTTGAACTGGTTATCTTGGTGAAAATTTTATTATTTCACTAACTCCAATTGAAAGCTAAATGACATTACAAATGTTTCAACAATGCAAATATTAGTACTTGCTCAACAATCATCAAAACAATGCTCAGAGTTCAGACCTGTTGGACAGGACACAATTTGACTTACATTAATGAACTCTGGCAGCTACTCTAAGAGAAAGAGAAAACAGAAAGTTGAGATGAAAGAAAGCTCAGGATATGGAAACTTCAAGTTACAGAAGCACAATAGTTTACACGTTTAAAGCATTTTACAGTAATTTAAAAGTTTAATATAACAGGATTATCTCATCCTATCTTGAAAAACTCCTAGCAGTTATGCATGGAAAGGCAGCTATAATGATGATGGTGATGTTTGCCTTATTTACCAAAGACTTATAAATTTATTAATAATTTTAATTTCCTTTCAAATTCCTGAAGGGCAGAACTTATAATTTTAATACAATTTTATTGAGATATATATTTACATACCATATAATCATCCAAAGAGTACGAGCAGTAATTCACAGTATCATCATATAGCTGTGGTGATGTGCAATCATCACCACAGTCAATTTTAAACACTTTTATTATTCAAAAAAATGAGAATAGTAGTAAAAACAAAAGTAATAAAGAACACCTAAAACATCCATAACTCCCATACACCCCTACTGTTTATTTTTTTTCTTACTCATCTCTCCATATATTGGATAAAGGGAGTATCAGAAACAAGGTTCCCATAATCACACAGTTACACTGTGAAAGCTCTATGGTTATTCAATCATCTTCAAGAATCAAAGCTATTGGATTACAGTTCAATAGTTTCAGATAGTCCCCTCTAGCTGAGAAGGTGTAGCTATATAATGCATAAGAATAACCTCCAGAATGACCTCTGGACTCTGTTTGAAATCTCTCAGCCTCTGAAATTTTATTTTGTCTCATTTCTCTCTTCCCCCTTCTGGTCAAGAAGGCTTTACCACTTCTACAATGTCAGGGTCAGGCTCATCACCTGGAGTCATGTTCCACATTGCCACAGAGATTTACAACCCTGGAAGTCATGTCTCATGTAAGGGGGACGGTAATAAGTTCAACTATGGAATTGGCTCTTATCAGAGCTAGTCCCTACGCCCAAATTTCCCCTGTCAAGAGCTAGAGTTACCTGGCTCTGTGTCCCTTGGGGCACTTTTCTACTATTCTGAGCTTGGCCAACTACTAAAGTCTTGGCTTTTCAATTTTTTTTTTTTTGTCAGCCATGTCTCCTATCTGTCAGGACAAACCTTAGGATTCCTTTCCTGCTTGCTCTCTGTTTATCTGTGCTTGGAGCTTGTATCTAGCAGTCCAAATTTATTAATTGAAACCACAACTGAAGCATGACTGGGCTTCCCTCCCTTGCTCCCATCAGAGACCTCTTTTTTACCCATGGGGAAGTATTTCCAACTGAGCCTGCTGGGCCAGTGGAGGAGGAGCACCAGCCCCCAGCTTTGGGGAGATTTATTTATAGTTTTGTGTGTGATCTTGGCCCTTCCACCCATTCCAGAGTGTGTACAATTTGTGTCTGGTCACAGATCCCCCAAAAGTGTTGCTCCAGGCAGTTCCTGGCTATTTATAGCTCTAGAGGACTAGCTAAATTCCACGCCTCCCTGTGCTTTCATCTTGCCCTGACCTCTCATTTTTTAATTATTATTCTCTACATTTGTACTCACATAATTTATTACTTCCCCTCCCACCCCCTCTCCTATGATAAAAGAATGTAGCTTGCATTATGTGTATTTTGGAATTCATCAATGTTTTCTTTATAGCCTATTGTATGCTCATTTTCATAAGTACCATACATTCCCCTGAAATAAGATTCATGCTCTATTTTAGGAGATACAAAATTGAATATATGTCTCTGTGTGAGCTACTATATTTCTTCTTATTATTTGTTTAGTAATCAGCTTCACTATATTGTATTGCAGAGATAGAGCATCCAAATGGTCTATATAAATGTGACAGAGGTTTTCTAAAATTTTTCCATTACCAGAATCTTTACATATGCCTTTCTCTTTTTACATTTTATAAACTGAGTTTTACAAAAGTAGCTGCTTTATTTGGTATATTTATATTAAAACACTCTGAATTTTATATCCATACCTATTATTTAGTTGTCGTAACTAATATTTAATATTATGAATTTGTTGTTCTTTATCCTAATGCTTTTTGTTCTGATGTTGATCTTTTATATCAAGAATATAAAACCTGGATTTTTAAATACTTGTATTTGCACACTTTAAATTTAGGCATCCTTTTATATCATCTTTCTTAAATCAATTTGATCCTGGAGTAGTTTTTGGTAGAATATGGAATTATATTTATGGTTGTTAGAAAAATTCTTTTTAAAATTAATGTGTAAGGTAAGTCCATATTAATTGATGAGTAAGCTATGATATCTTGATTTGGACATTGTCATGGCTTAAAACCATGTTAATAAATTCAAGTAGTAAGCTAATAAATTCCCATTGTTTAAAGCCAACCCATTTCATAGTATCTGCTTTGAGCAGCCTAGGAAGCTAAAACAGGTAACATATGATCCTCTTGGGTTCAATTACATTTTTTGCACCCACAGTCAAATTGGAAGCTTGGAAGAGTTCTCCCAATTTCCCTCATTTAGTTCAAATTTGTTCAGTCAGGGTTTCACTAAAAATGAGTGTCCAGGCTTTTTATCTATGTGCATTTGCTGGCAATTTTTGTTCTCTGTAGTTTGCATCAGTTGTCACCTTTCATTCCTCACCTCTCCACTTAAGGTAAGCCTGTGTTTGATATGATCGGTGATTAGTATAATGACCTCATTTTCTGGTGCTTCCTTAAAGATATCAAGTTTTATGTTTGTTACATGTGGGGGACTGAAAAATGGCCTCCCAAATATTTCTTCTCCCTAATTCCAAAAAAAAAAAAAAAAAAAAAACTTGAATATGTTACCATATATAGCAGATGTGGTTAAATTAAGGATCTTGAGAGGGATACACTGTCATAGATTATCTGGGTGGGTCCCATGTAATCCTAAAGAGAAGGCAACGTGAGGGTGAAGGGGAGACTGTAGTGATGTGGTCACAAGAAGCTGGAAGAGGTAAGGGATGGAGTCTTCCTCAGAACTCCAGAAGGAAGTGACCCTGATGACCTGTTTACTTTAGTCCAGGGAAGTTGATTTAGGACTTCTGGCCTCCAGAACTGTAAGAAAACAAACCTGTGCAGTTTAAGCTACCAAGACTGTGGTGATTTGTTATAGCACAAAAACTAATTACATATTATTCTATATACTTGGAGAGATGGGGAGAGGTGTTTTGGTATATTCAAAAATTAGGAATCAATAAAAAAGATACAAGCAAAAGCTGATGTATTTTGGAAATTAAAATAAATACTTTCATTAGTTTTTTCAATTGTTTTATTCTTCTACATTTATTTATTTTCTCCTGTTCTAACTCTCTTATCTATATTTTTGCACTTTATTCCTGATAAATCTTAAGCTTTTATTTATACCACACCTTTATATTCCCTTGCTGGATTCTGTTTCTTGGATTATGAAATATCTTTATCCAGGATAGCATTCCTGACAAGAAAAATTGGGGGTGTGAGGGACACAGATAAACTAAAAGAAAAAAAAAAAAAACATTTGAAGATTTCAGAGAACTGTGACCCCAACTGTATTTGAAGAACCAAGATCTTAAAGAGAAGGGAACCACTTTAGACAGGATTCCATCTTAAAATCATAGGGACAGGCAGGATTTTAAAAGGTGGCTTTTCTAATTTGATTATGCTAGAACCTTCTCACTTGGAGGAAGGTAGGTAGAAGAGAAAATGCCTTCTGACCGCTAGTGGTATTCACTGGTATTCATATGCACTCATTTTGGCATAAACACTGAAACAGAAATTGGAACTGTTGCTGCTGCCTCTTCTAAAAGAGCAGGATAGCAAAAGCGGGTGGATAGTTGAAAACATTAGAAGGATTTTTTCCAATCCGTCATTAGCCAACATCTCCCCCCACAGCTTGCCCTGGGCTGCCTGCACCCATCTACTGCAGATAGGATTTGGGTTGGGCTTCAGGCTGTGGAGAGGAATTTCAGTTATTATGGCTGTGTTCATGCTCATGGTTCTTGTTTGGAAAACACATTTCCATTTCCTGTCTTTTCATCCTGCGTAGTAAGATGTGCAGGATTGCAAGAAGATTATCACATATTTTTGAGAATGTAAGTGAGAAATTGCATTAATGTTTGAGTTAACTCAAACATTTTTTTAATTCTGTTCAAAGAAAGACATCCAAATGATCTAATTTCCTATTGTTCCCAGGTTGAAAGCTAAAATTATTCTATTTTGTAAGATATTACTGCCATAAAGATTGATGAAAGTTATAAATGGAGAACGCAGGGAAAAGGATCAAGAGTTGACAAAACGGAAGGATTTATTAGACATTGTGTTGGGAGTTCTCCTAGACTTCTTTCCTTACTTTCAGTGAGAAAATATATTGTTAAGAAACTGACTGTGCAACACTTTTAATAATGAAAAAAGAAAAGAAAATGTCTCTCTTGTCTTAAGCATGCATTTACTTTATTCTAATGTAGCATCTGATGTGTTAAAATATTAGGTTTTATTTTAGTGCACAGCCTTAGAAACATTTATTACTTGTGGTGATGCATTTTAATTCTTATGTGCCACTTTATAACTATTTCAGCGTCTACTGTGTGTAAACAGTATGATCAGCATCAGGTAAGTGTGTAGCTGTTTATTTTTCTCTGGGGCAAAATGAAGGCTGTACGCAGTTGCATAGAAAAAGTGTTTGACTTTTCAAATTGAAAATTACATCGGCGATCCCAAACTGCAGTATGCACACAACTAAAGTGTGCATGCCTGCAAAGCAAAATATGTCATGCCAAGAAAAAATGAGATTAGCTAATAATCTAGTGTTTCTTAGAATAAAACAGCATGAAAAGAATATGGATAGAGGATGTGTATATTTACAAGGCTAATTTTTTCTATAGCTTTGGCTGCCTGTAATATATTTATTTTCTTATGCCTAAAGGACCTGAAGGGATTTCTTAGGGTCATCATTCATTTTTCTGACTTACAGAAGGTCTGCAACAACTAAAGAAAGCAATTAATCACACAGCTTGTTCCTCATCTCACCATGTGGGAGAACAAGCCTTGGAAATAACTGCTAAGAAGCCTCTCAAGAACAGGTCCATATATGATAGAACATCAAAAAGCCATCAGTATTTATTTACAGACTCTCAGTTGCTGAGCTTGTTCTGGCATTCTACATATTCAATATTTTGTGTGAATATTTCATTTATATAGTGGCCTTCTAAAGCCACACACCTTTTATCAGGATCATTAGCCCTTGAAATAAAAATAACCAAGGGAAAACTATTAAGTACGAAAGACGATTTAAAGATCAGTGTGTGGATTAATGTTAGGCGATCATTAACCTCTGATCGATGAACATGGCACCTCTCTCTAGTGCTGGTGACAGAAATGAAATGGGATGAGAGTAGATAACAGAGTGGTGGAACAAAAGGCGTGCTGGAATGAGAATCTGGTAGCCACA
This sequence comes from Tamandua tetradactyla, assembly GCF_023851605.1. NCBI lineage: Eukaryota > Metazoa > Chordata > Mammalia > Pilosa > Myrmecophagidae > Tamandua > Tamandua tetradactyla. The sequence continues at coordinate 50,868,530 of NC_135330.1, forward strand.
GCCCTCTCTGCATCCACTCCACACCTGCTTCTCTGCCTCAACTTCTTTCCATCTCTCTCAGACACACAAGATGTGTTTTATAATAAAGGGCTAAGAAAAATTCAATCTTACACTTTGCTGCAATTAAGTCAAATTACATGTGGATTCACCCCCAAAAGTTAAAGGTTGAAGAGTGACAGATTTTTAAAAGCGCACACTATCTAGAGTCCTTTCCTTAAGAATTTGCAGCAGAAACTTATTGACCATGCATTTATCTCCTGATGAGAAGAGACTGCATAAACATTCCAAGTTTCTAAACTCTGTCACACTAGGTTCAAGTCTTCCCCATGGTTTAATGTTTAAGAAATCCAAATAAGAAGGAGAAGAGAGTATTGGGAAAAACTTCTGATTGTCATAAGCTTTTCCCTACCTTGTCAGTTAGTACCTGGGGCAAGCCTGGAGATAAAATAGCCTGGGTTTAACTTCATCCTAGAGCTTTGTTTCTTTGCCTTTTCTTGAGTGAGCTTTTTCTCATCTTTCTTCAACTTTCTTATAATAATTATTTGTCTTATTTTAGCTTAAAGCTAAACAGGATATGTAGAAATGTGGATATTTCTGAAACAACTTTATAAGTTTTTTGACAATATAACTGAGATCAGGTCGGTAAAATAAACCAAAGATTTTTTTAAAAAATAATGTGTTTCTTTGGGATAACATAATTTTGATTTGATCTTTACAAAAGCAAAAGTCAAATAAAGGTGTTGGCAAAATGATTCTCAAAAGAAGAGAGTACGAGATAATTTTGTGTAGGGATCTGTGACTAAAAGGATTTGTCACTAAGATAGGTGACTAAAATTGACCTCTGTCTTGAGCAGTCCTAGTCCCATTTCTCTTGCCTGAGATAATGATTTCCTTTTACATTTCTTTTGGAGATTTAAGAAGATAATAGGTTTTCTAGGGAGAGAGAAATGAACGTAGAAGTAAAAGACAATTTAAAAGAAATCATGTTTGGCTTCTTCTTGGCATGGTGGGACACAATTGTCTCCACTTCTATAAAAAATATATTCCACACATCCCCATCTACACTACTGGGAAAGAAAGAATACCTGAAGAACACACTGCTTCTGGGAACACAAAAATACTTAGCCATCATTCCATGAAAGAGGAATATTTTCCTTTAAATTCTTTACTTACTGTAAGAGGTTATAAACACATGTACAGATGTTTATATACGTATATATGCATACACATGCACAGCACATGCAACCACCATGGGTTAAAAAAAGTGGATGACACAAAATCATTATGTTTCCATTCTGTTAATTGTTTAGAGTTTGATAGGTGAAATATCAATACAATTATATAAGAATTCATTTAAGAGTTATTGAAGTTCACATTATTGTATAATTTGGAAATGTTTTCTAAAGTTGAAGATATGTCTTGATTTTTGCAGAATGAAAAGAAATACCATGGAAATCAGATAAAACAAATGAAAAGAGACTGGCACTTGCCCATTTAAATGAAGAGCACTTTCACTGTTTACATTCACGGATAAAGGATGTAATTTAAAAAAAAAATGTTCAAGTAAGAATACTATTAAGAATACAAACATTAGACTGCACGCAGACTTCCCTTTTTTGACTTCTCCTCTTTTATGGAATTTTGAAAGGAATTTCATTACACCCATACCGTTTCCACTGCCACTAGGCTCAGATGATGAGTCAAATGTGTGGTCCTTTCTAAATATGTCTAAATTAATATTTCTTAACAGTTCAGATGAAGTAAACTTATTTTAACTTCTTTCCTTTCTAAAAGTTCCTCTATATTTCACAAAATTTACATTTAACTTAGGAGATGATTCATTATGGGAAATTATTTCATTTTCTGTGTGGTTCTTCAAGTCCTCAGTGACTTGATATTTAAGGGTGATGAAGGAGAGATGCTTCATCACATCACATTGTAGACCATTTCTACAACGATATGCTGAAATTATGTTCATTTGTGCATCATTCCGCATTTACCGTGGGGGCAAGGAAGAGCTGTAAGGACCGTAATCTTTGCTTTTGGCTTGAGGTTCCACAACTTTCTAAGTGTGCATGCTTTTTGCATTTACTGTTGCTTTTGCCTGGTTTATTCTTCCCCATGAAAGCACAGCTCACCGCTTCATGCCTGCGCAGTACTGCCAGGAGGCCTCTCATCACAGCTTTTCCTGACATTTCATCTGAAAACCATCCATGTGGCAGTCTATCCCTTTATCCTGCTTCATTTTTCTCTATATGAAGAAGTCTCTTAAGAAAAATTTGCCACCTCCTGACTCATATGCATATTTACTTAGTTATTTTTACTGCTAACTGTTGCCCAACACACACATTTCAGGAAAGGGAACTTTTAAAATTCATTTTATTCATATCTGTATCCTCAAGACCTAAAACAGTCCTTGGAATGTAGCTAGTATATTAGACTATCTAATATAGGCTTATTTTATTTTATCTGTTGGATTGAGAGGGAAGGTGTCCATACTTGCATCTCCTTAGCTATCTTCCCTTGGGTGTAGCCAAGTCAAGAGTTATTTAGTCCTTAGTAAACAAGAAAAGCTATTTATGTATGTAACTGGAAGAAATAAAAGTTAAAAAAAAAAAATCCTGAACCCAGAAAAGTAAAATAAACATCATTACATTTGACTAAAATTAAAAAGGAAAACATAATTGAAAATAAATTCAGCTAAGTTATTGTTCCATTCTCTAGTGTTAATAAGTTTTTCAGGCTATACAGAGAACTCCCTCTAAAAAAATACATATGTGCCTGTGCACTTTCCTGCTTAAAATAACTCAGTGTAATCATTGCTTTTTGTAAGTCCACATTCAAAAAATTCCTTGCAGGGATCTCTCTTGTCCTTGCTTACTTAAAAATCCACATCCCATTCATACGAAAAGCCTTCAATTTCGATCTCGCCTTGAGCCTGTGAAGTTGTTTTTCCCCTATTAGGAATTTCCAAAATGGTTTGAAGAGGTTGTACAGTTCCACACTTCAATTAATGAAGACTTCTAAATCAGAGGCTGTGGGAGTGAAAAGAAGGGAATACATCTGAATTTCTCATAATACCCATGAGCTGTTTTTCAGCCTGAGTATCAGCAGAATAAATACACATCAGCACAGCCCTGCCCTGGCCTATCCCTTCCCCAGCATTTTTTAGTGAGAGGGTCCAGGTAATTCAAAGATACCTAATACTTCTAAAGTAGAGGCAAAAAATGCGTGCAATTGTTCTATAGCCAATCGTGCACAGCAGTGTAAAAGCCGGGGAATCAAATGAGAAAACATAGCCTTAAAGCAATTTCCTCAGTCTTCTGGTCACCATGACAGCAGTATATTCCTGAACCCAATGCGTGCTCCTGCATGATCTGGGGACCTCTGCATACTTAGTTGAATTGTGGTTATCATATTAGAGGTCAGCTGTTAGCTCAGCCACCAAAGATGGAAGCAGCACTCTCTAAAGAGAGACCTATGAACCACCAAAATAGTGATAACTACAATAAGACAAATAGAATTTATTTTGCTGAATTCTATTCAGCATATTTTGCATAAAAATGTTCATGTACAGTATTGCATATTTTACATAAAAATGTGGCTATCTACTGAATTGTTTTTAAGTGCTTGTGTGTATGAATAGTCGTAAAAATATGTTGTATTTATAATTTTATTTCTGGTTTCATGGTTAAAGGGGAGTACTTGGAGAAAGATATGATGCCAGATTGCAGGAGTTTAGATGGTTTCCAGACGTTCTGTAAACGATTAGGAGTCTGGTGTTTGCAACATTTTATTCATAGATGAAAACAACGCTGGATGCAGCACACTCCAAAAGTAAGATCTCCCAGGCATCCTTTACCTTGCTTTCTTGCCAAATCAAGGTGGTTATGCTCCAAATATTCCAAATGTGCAGAGATTTTTGAAGTGCATGGTTTTCAGCACTGCAGTGAAAGAGCCTGATGCAGCAAAATTCAGTACAGTTCTGTTTTCACAGTGCTCAGATCTCACCATGAAATAAACAATTTAACCAGTACGATTTATTGAAAAGCCTGTACACATCTGCATTTTACTAAATGCACACTTCTAATTTAACTTGCTTTGTTTAAAAGAGAAGAAAATCTACCCGTATTAACACTAGAAAATAGAGGTTAGTTCCACAATGTATGGGGATATCTCAGGATTAAAGAGCAAAAGTCTTACAGTTGGCCTCCTGGGAATGGGGAAGTCATTGTTTCTGCCTCTCTCCTCCCTTGGGGCCACATAGACTCCATGTCCTACTCTGTGTACTGTTTCATTTTATTTTCTACAAAGATGGTATTCTCTCCTCACTGATCTGCTTCCATATGACTAGTCATTTCTATCTCTAGATGGCAGTCTCAACTCCTCTAGTTCCTCAGGGTTAGAGGACTACATTTATACATTCCTATTCCAAATTGCCATTTCAGGCAATTTTCTGCTCTGGGTAGACTCCAGGGTCATCCAAAGCCAGGTCTCTCTATTCCACACCTTGCAAGATAAGGACTAAGGTTGGAAGCAGATATAAAATACATAATGGAGATCTCTAGCATATTTTCCATGAAAATTTGAATTTATCTTAATTGATTGAATATAAACTTCATGACTGAAGCATTCTTTGAAGCATATGTTATATCATAACTATTTGTTGCTCATTTGATATTAATAACATAGATTTGGAGAATCTTGATGCAGCTTGATTACTTGTAAAGAGAACTAGTTCAATTCATTTATTCACTCAATACACAATTATCGATCATTTCCTATCACATGATGAGTGATGCAGTGAAAATAAACTGTGATTAGACAAATGAGCAGAAATAAATGGATGCATATATCAGAGTTTTGGTGAAAATTTAAATAAACAAGAAATAATACTAAAATATCAACTTGAGAATTACAAAATGAACCAGGTACAATTGGATGGGCTATTCTCTGTATATTAGCTTCTTATTTTCATAATGCTATGGCCAGTATTAGTTTAAAATACTGCTCTCATAATATATGTTCATATCCATTATGACATGTTTCTTTTTTTGTCAAAACTCATTTATGGATTTTCCAAAGAAGATCTAAACAAGTATGTGATTCTGTTCTATTTTAGCTTGGTTTCAACAATTTTTAAAAATAGAATATCTGTTTAGTAAACATCAGAATAAAAACAGTCATTTATATTTATTTAAATCCTATCATCTCCTATTTAGCCGGGTAACCACAAATAAGTCACTGTAACACATTAGTTTTCATTATTCAATATCAAAACATATAGATAATAATTTTTGCTCTAATTGAAAAATTGTGACACGTTTAGTACATTAGCTGAAGTTAATTGATGTGCATAGTTGAATTTAAAATCGCCTCTGACAGAGTCACAACTGCTTATTAATAATAATATCCTAGATTACACACTCTTCGGGTTATTGCTCAAATTTTCATCAGGCTTACACTGAGGTTTATATTTTGCCCTTATTTTGACAAGCACGTTGACTAATACATGTTCTTTTAAAATAGCATACTTTTTTAAAGCATGAAATATTGAAGAATTCACAATTTTCCAAATTGCTATTCTGCCTTAGATAATTAAAATTTTATGATGAAAATTTAAGTCTGCTTAAAGGAGATTATTTGAGATGCAAAATGTGGCCTCTATTTAACAAGAATAACCTAGGCAGGCTAGGGTAATGGAGATTGGATTGCAGGTGGAATTGCAATAAGCTACAGTAGCGAACTGAAAATTAACCCATTTATTTCCAAAATTACAATCTCTTGAAATAGTTTAAACTTGATACTGACTTATGTACATTTCCCAAAGTACTGACAGCAGGATCCACTAGTAATGGACAAATCACCTGACCAGCACCTTTTCTTCAGCTTAAAGATAAATACTCAAAAAAAAATTATTATAGTTCAATGGAAAAAAAAATGTTTCAAGTACCATAAGGAGCACTCATCATTAAAGAAATCAATTTTAAAATCTGTCAGATATTAATTTTTCAATATCCTTAACAAGGCTCACAGATAGTTAACACAACACAGATAACTGATCTTAAATTAGCAATTAAACAATTTTTATTTGAAAAGTTAACAGTATGCAATCTTAAATTAGTGATTTATGTGAGATTATGATGACAATAATAGAAAATATATAGACCCTATGTAAATATTGCATCTCTGTGCAAAATACAATTTAAAAAATCACATACACATACATAAACAAACACACACTGGTATAAAGCGGAAAGTGTGATATGTGACAAGAATAACTTCCCAAACACCTCAAGTTTCAAGAATGGTTACATTTACATAAAATTTAGAAAATAAAACATGCATGAAGTTAATCTCATTTTCAACTCAGAAAGTGGTTCAAGCAATCACTCCATGTTGATTATTTTTTATAAAAAGATAATAAGTTACAAATGCCTATATCCATTTATATTAGCAGTTAATGATCCTCCATTACAAAAAATATCACCTGAGAAATTTACTTAATAGTGAGGCTGGACTCCTTCAGTATCAGTATCATATATTAGTGATACATTTGACCAAGGAACATTTTGTTTGTTCTGAAAAAAATGGTAGATTTTTGAAAGAAAAATAACATATAACTGTAAAATACTTCAAGATAAAAAGAAAATTCACCAAGATTTAATCAGTCACAGAGTTTAAAGGCTATTTGCTTTCTACAACTGAACATATTTTAATTATTTTCTTTATCTGATTTATAGGGATGTGTGAGTATTTCCTGTTAATGCTGAATTAAAAGTTCTATGTGAAGGGAAAAAAAAGAACCTAACTCTAGTAAAAAAAATAAAATTGTTATAATGTCAGGTCATGGAGTTTATATTGCATTGTGGCAGTTTCCATAGTGATTAGACAGGGAAATTACATGTACTACCCAAAATAACCTCCATTAAATATAAAGAGACAAAATCTTTAATAAAACTGAATTATTTTAATGGATTTCAGGCTGACATAGTTTTCTTGTTTTATTTAACTTTCATTCTCTTATATAGTACATTCAAAGCAGAATCTCATTGAATGATGCTAAAAAAAAGCCTTGCTCTTTGATTCTTCACACCTTATGAATACATCTGATTTGCAGATGGAAAATTTAGATATATTAGTATAAGTAATTTTGCTACTTATACAGTGTTTTGCCATTCCTAGTTCTTAAAATAGTGCCTGAAGCATAGTAGGTGCTTACTGAATATTCTGGCAAAGGACCACAAGGATCTTCACTTATTTAATTAAGAATTCATCCAATTTGCTCTTGGTCACTCTTAATTTAGGACTAATGAAGGAGGGGATGGATCGTTTGGTCTAATGAAAGCCTATATTTTTTGTCTTTTTTATCACGATCACATTCCAAACTTCATCTATGAGGCTGGAGGTACATTCTGAAATCTAATTTACTGCAGCAATATTTCATCTTCTATGTAGCTTCTGAGAAGAGGTTTGAAGAGGAAGAGATATCAGTTATTATTGATTATTACTATATGGCAATTTTATATGTGTGTTCTCATTTAAAAGAGAGGCAATTATGATTGTTGGTATTAAGATTCTGTTTTAGTTTGCCAGCTGCCAGAATGCAATGTACCAGAAACAGAATGGCTTTTTAAAAAGGGGAATTTAATCAGTTGCTAGTTTACAGTTCCAAGGCTGAGAAAATGTCCCAATTAAAACAAGTCTATAAAAATGTCCAATTTAAGGCATTCAGGGAAAGACACCTTGGTTCAAGAAAGCCAATGACGTTCAGGGTTTCTCTCTCAAGTGAGAAGGCACATGGCGAACACAGAGTTTCTCTCTCATCTGGAAGAGCACGTGGCGAACATGGCATCATCTGCTATATTCTCCTGGCTTTCCATTTCATGAAGCTCTCCAGGAGACATTTTCCTTCTTCATCTCCAAAGTTGCTGACTGGTGGACTCTGCTTCTCGTGGCTATGTCGTTCTGCTCTGCTCTCTCTGAATTGCTCTCTGAATCTCTCTCATTCTCTAAAATGTTTCCTCTTTTATAGAACTTCAGAAATTATTCAAGACCCACCCAAAAGGGGGGAGACATGCCTCCACTTAATCCAGTTTAATAGCCACTCTTGATTAAATCACATCTCCAGGAAGATAATCTAATTACAGTTTCGAACATACAGTACTGAATAGAGATTTGAAGACATGGCTGCCTTTACAAAATGGGATTAGGATTGAAACATGGTTTTTCTAGGGTACCTACATCATTTCAGACCAGTACATATTCCCATTCCAGATTGTAATCACCTCACTAGATCTGTCAGAACAGCATAATGGTAGAGAGAATAAAATGTATGCTAAGCATTTACTATTCATCACTTGAATCTGCACAGCCAATAAAACTCATCTATAAAGCAAGCATTTATTAAAAACTGAGCTGTAGCATGAATAATAAGGCAGCAGTCTATCATATATCTTGTGGAGAGGAGCATTTCACTCAGAAGGAAAAGCCAGTGGACCTAAGTAGACATAAAGCTTCATATGCTTGTGGGCAATTAAATTAAATTATATAAACACAATAAAATGATTTATATGAAAATAAAGATAACAAATACTCAAAATCCATCAATTCCTCTTTATCTTACTATATTTTACTATGCTTATAGCATATGTATGGTCGAAATCCATATAATGGGTTGTTACTGCACATCTCTTCCCAACTCCACATTCAGTGATGTCAAGTTGCTAGATAGACGTAGGCTAATATGTATTACATTTATATCACAGAAATAAGTAAGCACTACAGATCAGGACTTGATTTATTGTTTTATTTGATATCTAGACAGGATAATAAGAGGAAAATGTTAATAATGCAGTTTAAAGTAAACTGCATTTTATATAACTGCTATTTTGTGACTAGAATACAATTCATGGAAATTTTCTCCCAAAGTTCAAAAACAATGTATTTTAGCAAAAAATTGGCTTACATCATTGAAGAATGATTGAAGTATCTCCATGAATGATAATCTGTCCTTATTCACTACCATAAACAAAAATGCTAGCCAGATTTCATGTTGGAATCATACTTGAAGAGCTACTTAAAAATACACCAGCAAGAGAAGTCCAAGATGGCAGCTTAGTCAAGTTTGTCCTGCAGAGCAGCCAGTAAATAGCCAGGAATAATACAGAACAACTGCTGGGGCCACATCAGTGACTGGACGCAGAGCGCACACCAGTCTGGACAAGCTGGACCAGCTGCAATCCCACCCAGAACCATGAGTGCCCCAAGCCATGGAGGCCAGTGCGCCTCCCCCACAGGTTGCTTCCCAGAGGGGAAAGGAAAGAGATTTTAGTAACAGCCAAAGGCTGAGCTCAACCATGCTCCAATGAACAAATTAATTAACAAATCCTGACTACTAAAGATAGACCCCCCAGCTCAGCTGAACTTTGAGTAAAAGCTGAGGTTGCTTGTTTTTGCCACGGCACAGAGAGGGCAGGGCTGATGGATAAAGGACAACAACGACAGCAACAACAAAAAAAAAAAACAGAGGTTTTTTTTTTGGATCAGACACCAAAAAAATATTTGAGAAAGTCTGGACCTTGAAGGAAAGGAGGGGGCACCTAGAACCTGGAGATACATAGAACAACATACCAACTTCAGTTTTTGAATGTCATCCCTGAGGTACAGAGGTCCTGCTCTGAAAAAGATTAATTTTATTTTCCTTTCTTTTTTTTTTTTTTATGGTTGCTTCTATGGTTTGACTATTCTTTGGATACAGCTGCAAGGCTTCTGAGGCTCCAACTACCCCAGGCAAGGATGGAATTAAGCTGGTCTGAGAGACAAACAGGCTGGTCAGGTGAAAGGAAGTGATTCCCTGGAGGCTGTGCCTTCCCCAGAAGAGGGGTGGGGCCTGTTCTGGTGGTATCTCTCCCTCAAGGAATTCAGACCCCAGGGTCTGGAAAACGGAAGTGATTAAAGCCAACCTACAACCTCTCCTGTCTAAATTATGTCCCCAGCAGGGAGAGTCTGCTGAAGTTAAAGGCACCACATTTTATGCTGGTGGGACCTGCAGGCAGTTAAAGCCACATATTGAGCAGGATAGGGAAAACAAAGAGTCTAAAAGTTTCATAGGAAATCCTGTCAACCTGCTGATTTACCTTACCCTCAGGTAAAACTGATGCAGGTGATGCTTTCCTCCTGAGAAGAGGCCAGTCTGGTTTGGGAAAATCTGACTGGGGTCTATAATACCTAAGTACATCCTCCCAAGGCAAAAAGGCATGATACAAGCAGAGCAAGTAAAAGGGAAAAAAGAACTGAAAATTCTGATCTGTTAAACAAGACCTATGTTAGAGGTCTAGAATAAGCTGAACTGAATTGTCAGAGAACAGACAGACAACAAAGTCATCCAGCAAGAAAATCCTAGGTAAAAAAGTGAGGACAATCCCCAGAATAAATTAATTAAGGAAATTAAATGTCTAGATGCCAGCAAAAAATAACGAATCATACTAAGAAAATTGAAGATATGGTCCAGGCAAAGGAACAAACCAACAATTCAAATGAGATACAGGAGTTGAAACAATTAACTCAGGTTGTTCAAACAGACATGGAAAATCTCATCAAAAATCAAATCAATGAATTGAGGGAAGATATAAAAAGGCAAAGAATGAACAAAAAGAAAAATCAAAAGTCTGAAAAAAATCACAGAACTTATAGGAATGAAAGGCACAGTAGAAGAGAAGGAAAAAAATGGAAACCTACATCAGATTTTAAGAGGCAGAAGATGGAATTAGTGAACTGGAGGACAGAACATCTGAAATCCAACAAGTTAAAGAAAATATAGGGGAACGAATGGAAAAACATGAGCAGGGACTCAGAGAATTGAATGACAAAATGAAGCATACAAATACACATGTTTTGGGTGTAGCAGAAGGAGAAAAGAAGGGAAAGGAGGAGAAAAACTAAAGGAAGAAATTATCACAGAAAATTTCCCAACTCTTATGAAGACTTAAAATTACAGATCCAAGAAGTGCAGCGTACCTGGAACAGAATAGATCCAAATAGATGTACTCCAAGGCACTTACTGATTAGAATGTCAGATTTAAAAGAGAAAGAGAATTTTGAAAGCAGCAAGAGAAAAGCAATCCATTACATACATGGGAAGTCCAATAAGGCTTTGTGTAGATTTCTCAGCAGAAACCATGGAGGTGAGAAGACAGTGGTATGATATATTTAAGATACTGAAAGAGAAAAACTGTTAACCAAGAATTCTATATCCAGCAAAATTGTCCTTCAAAAATGAGGGGAAAATTAAAACATTTTCAGACAAAAAAATCACTGAGAGAGTTTATGACCAAGAGACTTGCTCTACAAGAAATACTAAAGGAAGCACTAGAGACAGATAGGAAAAGAAAGGAGAGAGAGAGGTGTGAAAAAAAGTGTAGAAATGAAGACTATCAGTAAATGTAAAAAGAAGAAAAATTAGATATGACATGTAAAATCCAAAAGACAAAATGGTAGAAAAAAATACCGTCCTTACAATAATGACACTAAATGTTAATGGATTAAATTTCATAATAAAAAGACACAGACTGGTAGAATGGAATAAAAAACAGAACCCATCTACATGCTGTCTACAGGAGACACATTTTAGACCCAAGGATAAACATAGGTTGAAAGTGAAAGGTTGGAAAAAGATATTTCATGCAAACAATAATTAGAAAAGAGCAGGAATAGTTATACTAATATTCAACAAATTAGACTTCAAATGTAAAACAATGAAAAGAGATGAAGAAGGACACCATGAATTAATAAATGGAACAATTCAACAAGAAGTCATAACAATCATAGATATTTTATGCAAAAAGCCAGAGTGCTCCAAAATACATGAGGCAAACATTGAAAAGAGAGATAGACACATCTACCATAATAGTTGGAGATGTCAATTCCCCACTCTCATCAATGGACAGAACATCTAAACAGAGGATCAGTGAAGAAACAGAAAATGTGAATAATACAATAAATAAACTAGACTTAGCAGACATTTATAGGACATTACACCCCACGACAGCAGGATACACCTTTTTCTCAAGTGCTCATGGATCATTCTCAAGAATAGACCACATGCTGGGTCACAAAGCAAGTCTCGATAAATTTTAAAAAGACTGAAATCATACAAAACACTTTCTCAGATCACAAAGGAATGACGTTGGAAATCAATAACAGACATAGTGTCAGAAAATTCATAAATATATGGAGGCTCAGCAACACACTCTTCAACAACCATTGGGTCAAGGAAGAAATTAAATAGAAATCACTAAATATTTCAAGGCAAATGAAAATGAGAACACAACATATCAAAATTCCTGGGATGCAGCAAAGGCAGTGCTGAGGGAAACTTATTGCCTTAAATGCCTATATCAAAAGAAGAAGAAAGAGTAGAAATCAAGGAATTAACTTGTTCACTTAGAAGAATTAGAGAAAGAACAGCAAACTAACCACAAAGCAAGCAGAAGGAAAGAAATAAAAAAAATTAGAGTGGAAATAAATGAAATTGAGAACATGAAAACAATCGAGAAAATCAACAAAACCAGATGGTTCTATCAGAAAATCAATAAAATTGATGGACCCTTAGTAAGGTTGACAAAAAGAAGAAGAGAAAGATAGCAAACAAATAGAATCAGAAATGAAGAGGAGAAATATCCATTGACACCACAGAAATAAAGGAGGTAATGAGAGGGTACTATGAACAGACAACGTAGATGAAATAGACAACTTCCTAGAAAGGCATGAACAACCAACATTGACTTGAGAAGACATAGACAACCTCAACAAATCAACCTCAAGTAAAGAAATTGAATTACTCATTAAGAAGCTCCCAAAAAACAGTCCAGGATCAGATGGCTTCACATGTGAATTCTACCAAGCATTAAAGAAGCAATTAGTACCAATGCTTCTCAAACTCTTCAAGAAAAATTGAAGAGGATGGAATGCTACCTAATTCATTCTATGAAGCCAGCATCACCCTCATACCAAAGCCAGACAGGGATACTACAAGTAAGGAAAATTACAGGCCAATCTCTCTAATGAATATAGATGGAAAAATCTTCAACACAGTTCTTACAAATTAAATCCAGCAGCACATGATGATGTTAAGAATTACTGAGTGCATATGTAGAACGGTATGATTTCTAAATGTTGTGTTAATTTCTTTTTTTTTCTTTCTTTTCGTTAATAAAAAAAAAAACAATTAAAAAAAAAAAGAATTATACACCATGACCAAGTATGATTCATCCCAGGTATGCAGGGATAGTTCAATATAAGAAAATCAATTAAAGTAATACACCATATCAACAAATCAAAGCAGAAAAATGACATGATCATCTCAATTGATGCAAAAAGGCATTTGATAAAATTCAACATTCTTTCTTGTTGAAAACACTTCAACATATTGGAATAGAAGAGAATATCCTCAACATGATACAGGGAATATGTGAAAAACCCACAGCTAACATCATCCTCAATGGGGAAAAACTGAAAACATTCCCCCTAAGATCAGGAATAAGACAAGGATGTCCATTATCACCATTGTTATTCATCATTGTTTTGGAAATTCTAGCCAGAGCAAATAGACAAGGGAAAAAAAAAATACAAGGCATTGAAATTGGAAAGGAAGAAGTAAAGCTCTCACTGTTTGCAGATGATATGATGCTGTATGTCAAAAGCCCTGAAAAACCCACAGCAAAACTACTAGAGCTAATAAGTGAGTACAGCAAAGTGCCAGGTTACAAAATCAGCACTCAAAAATCTGTAGTGTTTCTATACATGAGTAATGAGCAGTCTGAGGGGGAAATCAAGAAAAAAAATTCCATTTACAAATTGCAACCAAAAGAATAAAATATTTAGGAATAAATTTAACTTATACAAAGAAAAGTACAAGAAATTGCTAAAAGAAATCACAGAAGACCTAAAAATGGAAGGGCATATCGTGTTCATGGATTGGAAGACAAATATAGTTAAGATGTCAATTCTAAATTGATTTATATCTTCAATGCAATATCAATTAAAATCCCAAAAACATACTTTTCAGAAATAAAAAAAACAATAACCAACTTTATGTGGAAGGGCAGTGTGCCCCAAGTAGCTTGACATATCCTGGGAAAGAAAAATGAAGTTGATCTCACACTACCTGACTTTAAGGAGGATTATGAAGCTACAGTGTCAAAACAGCATGGTACTAGCATAAAGATAGATATACTGACCAATGGAATTGAATAGAGTGTTCAGATATAGACCCTCTCCATCTATGGACAAATGATCTTTGATAAGGCAGTCAAGCCAACTCACCTGGGACAGAACAAGCTCTTCAAGAAATAGTGCCTAGAGAACTGGATATCCACATGCAAAAGAATGAAAGAGGATCCATATCTCACACCCTACACAAAAATTAACTCAAAATGGACCAAAAACTTAAACATTAGATCTAAGACCATAAAACTTTTAGAAGAAAATGTAGGGAAATATCATATAAATTTTATAATAAAAATGGTTCCTAGATCTTACACCCAAACCATGAGCATTGAAGAAAGAAATAGACAAATGGGAACTGCTCAAAATTAAACACTTTTGTGCATCAAAGAACTCTGTCAAGAAAGTAAAAAGACAGCCCACACAATGGGAGTCAATATTTGGAAACAATATATCAGATAAGGGTCTAGTATCCAGAATATATAAACAGACTGTTCAACTCAACAACAAAAAGGCAGACCAGACAACCCAATTACAAAATGATCGAAGACATAAATAGACACGTCTCAGAAGAAGAAACACAAATGGCTAAAAAGGCACATGAAAAGATGTTCAACTTCCCTGGCTACTAAGGAAATGCAAATCAAAACCGCAATAAGATATCTTCTCATACCCACCAGAGTGGCCATTGTCAGTAAAAGAGAAAATGGCAAGTGCTGGAGAGAATGTGGAGAAAGAGGCCCACTTATCCACTGTTGGTGGGAATGTAAAATGGTAACAATGCTGTGGAAGGCAGCTTGGCATTGCCTCAGGAAGCTAAGTATAGAATTGCCATATGATCCAGCAATACCATTGCTAGGTATCTATTCAGAGGACATGAGGGCAAGGGCCCAAATGGACATTTGCCCACCAATATTTATAACAGCATTATTTACTATTGTCAAGAGATAGAAATCAACCCTAATGTCCAGCAGCAAACGAGTGGCTAAACAAGCTGTGGTAAATATATATATATATTTTTATATATATTATATATATATATATATATATATATTTGATGGAATATTATGCATCTGTAAGACCGAATAAAGTCATGAAACACATAACAACATGGATGGACCTTGAGGATATTATGCTGAGTAAGATTAGCCAGAAACAAAAGGATAAATACTGTATAGTCTCACTGATATGAACTAAAATTAATGAATGAACTTGGAGAATTTCATTTAAGAAAGAGGCCATCAGGAGATAGAAGTATGGTAGATATTGGGTAATTGGAGCTGAAGGGATGCACATTGTGCAACAGGACTCATTGTAAAAATTCAGAAATGTATAACACAATACTTTCTAAGTGTAGCACAATAATGTTAGTACACTCAATGAAGCTGAACGAGAGAGTGACAGAGGGAGAAGGGCTGGGGGCACAAATGAAACCAGAAGGAAAGATAGGTGATAAAGACTGAGATGGTATAATCTAAGAATGCCTAGAGTGTACAATGATAGTGACTAAAAGTACAAATTAAAAAATGTTTTTGCATGAGGAAGAACAAAGGAATCTCAATATTACAGGATGTTTAAAATAGATGGTAATTAAAGTTTTAAAACTTTAACTTATGTGTGAGATTAAAGCAAAAAAATGTTTATTTGGTACAAAATTTATATTTTGACTAGGACATTTCCTAATATAACTTATATGGATAGTTTTATTGAGCACCATAAATACATGGAACTTTGAATAGGGCATGAAATTTTGTAAGTTTTTCCAGAGGGATGCCCTGATAAATCCCTGAGTAATTTGAACAGTGAATAAAAAAGTATTTGCAAAGTCTCCCTGAGAGAATGAAGAGAAAGGGGGAAAATTCAACGTCCCCATTTGGAGAATTCCTGATATTCTCGCAAGCAGTGGGGACAACCAAATCAATAGGCTGGGCCCTCAATCTAGGGGTTTATTCATATGAAGCTTATCCCTGTGATGAACAGACTAAGTCCACTTAAAATTAGGCCTAAGAGTCATCCCAGAAAACCTCTTTCGTTGCTCAAATGTGGCCTATCTCTCTCTCTTAGCCAACACGGCAAGCAAACTCACCGCTCTCCCGTTCGTTATGTGAGACATGATTCCCAGGGGTGTAAACCTCCATGACAACATGGGACAGAAATCCTAGAATGAACTGGGACTCAGCTTCAAGGGATGGAGAAAGTCTTCTTGACCAAAAGCGGGAAGAGAGAAATGAGACAAAATAAAGTGTCAGTGGCTGAGAGATTTCAAACAGAGTTGAGAGGTTATCCTGGAGGTGATTTTCATGCATTATATAGATATGCCCTTTTTAGACTAAGGTGTATTAGGCAAGAGGGAAGTTCCTGAAACTGTAGAGCTGTGTTCCAGTAGCCTTGTTTCTTGAAGATGATTGCATAATGATATAGCTTTCACAATGTGACTGTGTGTTTGTGGAAATTTTGTATCTGATGCTCCTTTTATCTATAATAATGGACAGATGAGTAAAAATATTAGAGAGGGAGGAGTAAGGGGTATGGTATGTATGAGTTTTTTCTTTTTATTTCTTTATCTGGAATGATGCAAATGTTCTAAAAAATGATCATGGTAATAAGTATACAACTATATGATGATATTGTGAGCCATTGTACACCATGTATGGAATATTTGTATGTTGAGAATAGATGTGCTTGTATGTTGTATCAATAAAATTTTTTTTAAGTTCCCTCCAAAAAAGAATGTATGTGCTTGCACATTGTTGTATCGATAAAAATAAAAAAATGCTAACTCTGAAAAAAGCCATATACTACCACATAAATGCTTACAAATGGCTCCTTGTGCACATGCAAGAGATTTTCATAAGCATAATATTAGGGAATTAATGGGAGATTTATTAGATATGGCCAATTTGCTCTGCAAAGTGGTTTTAAAAGTATATACATTGTCAATGAATGAACTTGCTCATTGCCCTACATCTTCAACATTTTTTTCTTTTAAAATTGTACTGTGTGCTTGAATATTTTTTGCTCTATTTCTCTGACAACTAGTGTAGATATGAATATTCATTTTATCATTTAGGCATTCTTTTATCAGAATCGAATGTTCAAGTATGCTGTACATATTTCTATGGAGTTTCCTTTTCTTTTTAATTTAGCAATCCTTTTTACATATTAAAAATGGAATTTTTCTCAGTACTTCACATTGAAATATCTTCTAGGCTATGATAAGTATTTTAACATTGGATATAAAACTTTTTACAGAATTTTTATGTTTACATATCAACATTTTAATTTATCATTCTTTTTCTTTTAGAGTGTCCATTTTGGATTTTTGTTTTAAAAAAAATTCTCCTACATTGAAATTTTGTTTTTCTTATGGATTTTAACCATCTTGGAATTATTGGCATATAGGCATCCATTTTATCTTTTTTGACAAGGATACACAATGTTTCTAGATTATTGACTAAATAATCCATAATAATCTTACTGATTTATAGTGCTACTTATTCCATATAGCAAAGTACCTGCATACAAATAGTGTTTAAGCACACACACACACAGATATATACACATATATTCTAATTTTGACTGTTATTAATCTCTATTTATTTATCCTTTTACTAAAGTTCAGCTTTATTTATATTAACCAAGTTGTCTTTATCATAAAGACCTGATATCTAATTACTCAAGGACCAAGAGCACATTTTTTTCCCATGGGAATCCTGAACATCTATGTAGTTAGTGGGGTAGAAAGGAGAGACAGAGAGCGCAAGAGACCCATATGAATTGCTAACAAACGTTTTATTGAAGTTTGTTAAATTGATTGAATTTAAAGAAGACTTAACAGAGAAATAATACTATACTAATTTTTATCACCCTTGAACGTAATACAAATCTCCATTTATTTCAGGCTTCTTTTAAATTCTTTAATATATTTTTAAACATACAGATATAGAGGATTGTGAATATTTGGATCACATTTTTTCTTTAACCTATTTTTCTGCTGAATTACATTAATTAATTATTTAACCTTAAATGTTATTTGCATTCTAACAAAATATCTTGTTAAATCATGGTATAATATTTTCAACAATGCAAAATACAATTTTCTAATATTATATTTTTGATATTTAAAATTTCTTTAAAGATTCTTTCCTCTTACAGAGGAAAGTTCAAGTTTCTTTAGAACTTGAATCAGAGTTAATTTTTCTATTGCTAAGAAGTATTAAATTTTCAAGGTTAACTAAAATTTACCCAAAGGAGGCATCTGCAGTTATTATACTTTTTGAAATAAAATTTAATGCCACTTCAAAATTTTAAGCAACTCTATTAAATTAGATTTAATAATTTATTTAGTCCATATACAATGTAGTTTATCAAAGTTTAAACATTTTAATTAAAAATGCTCAATGTAATAAGATTAAATTTTTAATTGTCTATCTGACAAAAATTTTTCCCTTTTTGATCTTAATCTTTTCTTTTTTTTCACATGCTTTCTCCTCTCCCCTTCCTGACCCTTTCACCTTGGTCAATCAAGTAAGTTCACTGATAGAAACTAATGAGATCATATTGAAGTAGGGTGAAAAGGATTTATGGAAGGCGAATGTAGACAGATCTCTTCATCATATTTACTACAAAATAAGTGCAAATGTAATGAGAGATGTTTATTCATTTTTTGAAATTCATGGGTTCCATTTAAAAATTTTTATTGGAATTGGTCATATTAGAACATATTTGGTTATTGATTTGCATATTGCTGTAAATTATCCAGGAAGTAATTTAAACATTGTAAAGGGAGGTGAAATTTAGAATAAATATGGGAGGATTGGACTTTGAAAGGAGATGTATATTTTTAATCTGCTATTTTAGTTTGTAAAGGTAGAAAATAAGGGAATGTAAGTGCAGATAAAAGTAGATTTGGGGATTTGGTGGTGACAAAATCGAGTTTACCAAAATTTAACAAAAGAACAGCAGCTGTAAAGGAAAAGAAAGGATTGATAAGCAGCTTAAAGAGAAAGAAGACAGAAATGTTAGCTTTGGAGAGACGTAGGTATCCTGAAGTGATGAGACTAGATAATTTGCAGTGAAAATATTTGTCCATTTGAATGATATTTCCAGTTCTGTGCAAGCACACAGATGGGAGAGGGCATAATCAATTTTGCACAGTTTTGACATTTTCAGAAGGAGAAGATGAAGTCTTCCACTTTAGGTCATAATGCAGTGAGTGATATTGGACTTTCTCTCTCAGAAATGTGGATGTAATTGGAGGAAAAAAGGGAAAATAGAGCAGAAAAAAACTGAAGAAATGGCAAAAAAAATGTTGCAAATTTGGTGGAACTTAAAATATAAATCCAAGAAACTCAATGCACTCAAAGCAGGATAAAGGAAAGAAGAAATACATCTAGGCTCAAAACAACCAAATTATTAAAAAACAATGCTGAAGTAAAAGGATTAAAGAAAGCTAAAAAAGGAAAAAAAAGACTTTGTACTTGTGATCAATTATACAAATGACAGCTGACTACTAAGCAGAAACAGAAGCGACTGGAAAACACTGAAATGACATCCTTAGATGGTTGAAAGAAAATGAAAACAAAGCCCAACAGTGATTTATATTTAATGTAAATATGCATCAAAGAAGGCAAAACAAAGAAAGTTGCAGTTAAGAGCACACTTCACCAGAAGTTCTGGCCTAAAAGAAATGTTAAATAATTTTTCAGGCTGACAGGAAATTATACAAAATCTTCAGAAAAATGAAGAGCACCATAAATGGCAAATATGTGGTTAAATACGTCTGTTGTTTTACTTTAGTTTCTTTAAATGTTAGAAATGATGGATTGAAAGTGTTTGCAAAGAATGAATTTTATGAGAGAGGGTAAGAGCTAATGAAAAATACATAGTGAAGACTAGTCAATAGAAAGGTCATTTATAAGGTAAATGTGATATGTGCAGTTAGTCAAATGTTGTGATTAAGTTGATAAATTGTAGTGGAGTTACTTGAGAAATTGTCTATAAAGCGAGAACTAGAATGCAGACATTCTTGATTTTGGAGATGTTCAAAATATTTTAGGGTTAAAAGTTTCTAGTTCATAAATATTTGTGTGGCTGATTGATGAGTTTAGGAATGCCCTTGCTTGAGTCCTCCTTGAGTTACAGGAGTGGCAATTAATTCAGGAGATAGAGAGTGCCTTGAGAGCAAGATTCTGAAATTAACATACCAAGGGTTCCCTTATTTACAAACCACAATAAAAGAAAAATGGTCATGTATCCAAATACCTTGAGCCTCAAGGGACGAGAAAATATTTTAAGAGGAAGTGTGGTATGAGGAGCAGTTTAGATCACTGTTATGTTGTCACAAAAACTTTTTTTTTTTTTGGTCAATGGGAGGTGGATAGATTAGAACTCAGGTTTTTCTTTAATACCTGAAACTGGGCATTTTATTTAACGTTTCAGTTGAGGAATCATCCTAAATATCAATTTAAAATGCTTAAGTGACATCCCAGAACACCAAGCAGGAATGTTAAATGACATGACTGAGAATCATTTAGACAACTCTTAAAATTCACAAGGATCGAGAAGGTGAATTAGGAAAACAATGCATTGAAAGGTGAGAAGAGTGCTTGTCCTCCTCAATTTCATTATTATCATTCAAAAAATTACCACTAGTCTATATTAAGATAGTGGGAATAAGCAATAAATATAAGAGACAAAAATTATTGTCTTCACCTGGCTTTCATTCTAGTGTTTATCTGTATTGAGGGTGAGGGGGGTAGTAGACATCCACAACAAGTAAATACACAGCTCTAGATGGTGATACATTCTCTGACAAAAGATAAAGGAAGCAGCATAAGTGGAGACTGCCAGCTGTGTGTAGGGGACAGCAATTTTAAGTTGTGAGGTCACCATAGGCTTCAAGGAGAAGGTGGTTCCGTGGCTCATGCAGATAGAGCTTCTCAGCAAGTCAATTCGTTTCTGCCAAGACCCTAAGGAAAAAATGTGCCTGGTGTTCTCCAGAAAAATAAGGGGGTCAGAAGTTCGGATAGGAACAGTCCATAGAACTATCTGGTGCTGGAACATTTTATGGTAGTAAAACTTTTCAATTTATTTCATTTCAGCAGGTTGTTCAGATTCTTTTTGAGTCACCCATGGTAACAATGTTTTGCTGGAAAATAAGACCATCAAGGCTAAGATATTAATTGAGCTTTCATCTTTAATTTCCATTTTATTATCCATTTTATTGTTTACAGGGCCCTTGTTTTCCTCTGAATTTTCATGTTTTTCCCTGTTATTCTTTGGAAAACATTTTAGTTTTGTTTTGTCAAGGTACTTCAGTAAGTAGTGATCAAGACAGTAAAAAAAAGAAAAAAAAAACTCTAAATTGCCTGTCACATGGATCATATATATATATGATCATATATATATATATATATAGGAGATATAACATCTCCTATATTTTAGTGTAAAACATAGAAAATAAAAACCAGGTAATGAGGTAAAATAAATAATATGTCAGAGAAGTGAGAATTTCTAAGGAAAAATATCTGGCAAAAGGTAGACATATGGAGGATGTTTCAATTTTAGATAGGATGAGTAGGGAAGACCTAAAGGAGAAACACCAAAATGAAGTACTTGGATATTTGCTGGATTTTTTCTTAGTGTTTATTTATCATTGCATAAAAAAAATTGAAATCTGTGGTTAAGCTAATATAGTTTTCATTAGTTTTGCCTGAGTAATTCCTCTCATTTTATTAGTAACTTTTTTATTAGTAACTTTTACTAGTAACTTTTCCTTCAAATAAGAAATGGCTGTTTGCTTTTACACGTCAATTTCGGCATCCAATAATCATACTCTAATGAAATTGTTTAATGACATAATGTCATCAATTATAATTAATCCTACAGTAGTAATACATATATAATGCTTTGTTAATAAACTTTAGAGTAAAGAAAATAATGGGTAATGAGTTGGCAAATATCGAGTGGACTGTCAAAAGAGCTATGCATATTGACAAGGAAACAGTGAATACCAGAAAGAGAAAAAGCATTTCAGGTAAGAAATTCAATGTAAAACGCTGTGTAATTAAAGAAAGAAGACATTCGGACAAGTTTCCTCTCCATTGTTTCTGTTGGATTTACAATAATTCCTAAGAGAGTTACCACATCCGTTTGCAAAAAATATTCTTCTATAAGCAAAATCCTACTGCATTATTCTCAATGTTATGTTTATGCTGATGTCTGTACATTTGTTACATCTTTTGTTTGAATCAATATTCAATAGATACAGAAATTATCTAGAGAAATAGCTTGCTGTATTGGAAAACTGCATGGAACATAGAAGGTTATGATGACTAAGACATTTCATTTAAAGAAAGAGGAATCCAGCTTGTTAAATAGGATAAACCCGCCCAAAATTTTATCACAGAAACCAAATGTTTGGAGTTTTCAAAGGAAGCAATAGAAAGCAAGGATAGGAAATTTGTGGTGTGGTAGCAACTCAATTTTGAAAGCTGTGTTAATCAAAGTTATCAAATACGTATTTAGAAATTTGATATCTGTATAATTGTCTCAAATTTCTATTAAATTAATAAATTAATGCATGCATTTCCTTGCAAAGCATGCTACATAAAAGATCAAATTACTCATTATATTTCGTAGAAATGATAAAATCATTTGACTATGCCTATTTATCTTAGTAAGATAAAATGTGTAAGATGAATTCAATTAATGCATTTAATATAACTCTCAACACACTTAAGCATTAATTAATTTTTAGGGGAAATGTATCATCATTGTCCAACACATCCAGACTTTTCCCAGGAAGAGTTTTGAATCATGCACTGATTAATTTAATTTTAGGTGACTTTTTAGAAAAACTGTTCTCATTTAAGTTTTTTAATTAAACTTTTTTTTGAAATTTTGAGATAATTGTATGTGCATATATGGTTATAAAAAATGCAGAATGATCCCATTAATTCTTTACCCAATTTTCCCCAATAGAAGCTTCAAATCGTAGTACAATATCACAAGAAAATATTTCATTACAAAGGTCCTTATACTGCCCTATTATAGCCGAACCCAGTTTCCTCCCACTCATATCCCCTTCTTAAGCACTGTCAAGCATTAATTTGTTCTTTGTTTCTGTAATTGGGTTGTTTTCAGAATGCTATATAAAAGGAATTATACAACACGTAGACTTGTGGGATTGACATTTTCATTCAGAGTAATTCTCTGGAGATTCGTGCATTCTATTGCAGGTATCAATCCATGACACATATATATCACAGTTGATTTAGATATTCAGCTTTTGAGGATATCTGTGTTGTTTCTAGTTTGGAGGCATTCCGAATAAAGTCACTATCAACACATGTAGAGGTTTTTGTGTGAATATATGTCTTAACTTTTCTGGGATAAATGCCAGGAGTTAAATGCTGAACAATAACATAGTTGCAAATTTAGTCTATTAAGAAGCTGCTAAACTGTTTTTCTGAGTAGCTATACAATTTTACTTTCCCACAAGCAATGTATGAGCTATAATCATCAGCATTTGGTGTTGTCTCAATTTTTTTTTTTTTTTTTTTTTTTAATTTTAGCCATTGTGCTATCTGGTTAGTGGTATCTCCTTCTGATTTTAATTAGCATTTTTCCCAAAGGGTAAAGGTATTAAACATCTTTTCATATGCTTATTTTCCATTTGCATATCATCTTCAGTGAAATGTCTCCTCTTATCTTTTGCCCATGTTCTAGTTGATTGAATGCATTTTTTTTATTATTTCGTTTTGAGAGATCGTCATATGTTCTACATACCAGTCTGTATGATATGTGGTGCACAATTATTTGTGCCAGATTATGCTTCATTATTTCATCCTCTTACCAAGGTTCTAACAGGACAGTTTTGTTTTGTTTTATTTTGTTTTCATTTTAAGTTCAATGTATTAATTTTCCTTTTATGGATTGTGCATTTGGTGTTAAATTTAAGAACTCTTTGCCTATCCTTGGATTTTCTCTTGGGTTTACTCTAAAAAGTTGTATAGTTTTGTAGTAGACTTTGACCCATTTTTCAGACCCTGCCCCTGACCACTTTCTGAAGAAACTTCCTCCCTGAATAAGTTATAAAAATTTCCATTTTTCTTTCCTCCCATATCTAAAACCCACCTATGCGCCTCATAGGAAAGGTCTTGTTTTTAACAGCTCCAACTAGATTAGCCTTAATTAGTTTTAACTGCGAGGTATGCACAACAAAAAAGAAAGTTAACCTGGAAGAAAATTTCACCTAATTATAATGAAAATCACACTCAGCTATACTGTAATCCACATTTTTTGTTTTGCTGATGTATGCTTTGAAATTGCACCCTGTAACCAAACAATCCTTAACTAACCTCACTTGTATTCCCTTATCTTGTTTTACAACTCTGAGGTTGGATGCTCTTGCATTTAACCCCTTATTGGTTATCATGTCAGCCCAGAAGTAAACATCCCAAATTCCTAAATTACCTTGTTGAACCAAGCCACTTTTGGTCAGTTAGCTCATCTGACATGAGCAGTAGCAGAAGTATGTAATCACTCTATGAATATTCAGCAACTAGACTATCTCTGATCTTGTCATCTCAAACAGCTTTGTTTATTATACTAAGCCTGCCTCCCTTTGTTTGAATGCTATAAACGACTGAAAATTTTTCTAGTTTGGGAAGATAGATTTGAAGAAACTGTCCTCCCATCTTCTTAAGGCTAGCCTTCACTAAATAAACTTTTTCTATTCTCAAAATCCCAGGGTCTACTATACTACTACGTGTACTGGAGAAGGACTCGCTTTTGAATTGCAACAGCTTTGGTTTTATACTTAAGTCCAAGACCCATTGTAATTTGTTTGTTTGTTTGTTTGTTCTATAATGTTTAGGCCTTAGATCAAGGCTCATTTTCTTTGCCTATGGATGTCCAATTTCTTCACCATCATTTGTTGGAAAGGCTATCTTTCTTCCAATGAATTGTTTTTGCAACTTTATTAAAAATCAGCTCTGAATTCTTAATGCTTCCATTTTTGTGTTATCTATTCTGTAACATTAGGTGTCTGTTCCTCTGCCAATATCTTACAGATTTGATTACTGTAGCTACATAGTTAAGTCTTGAATTTAAGGAAACAGAACCTCACACTCTTCTTTTTTGAAACCATTTTAGCTCTTCTAGTTCCTTTGCCTTTTGATATGTTTATAATCCATATAAATAATGCTCTGCATCTATAAACAATCTTGCTAAGCTTTTGATAGAAATTGTATTAAAACTGTATATCAATTTGGGGAGTGGGATGACCAATTTTATTTGTTAATTTGGCCAGGCTACATTTCTTAGTGATTTAATCAAACACTAAACTATCTATTTCTATAAACGTATTATGTCAATGTAAATAAAGTCCCCAATCAATTGGTTTAAGTAGGAAGATCATGCAAGATAATCTGGGAAGGCCTGATTCAATCAATTAAAAGCCCTTAAGAGAACAGCTTTGCCTTCCCTGAAGAAGAATTTTCATTACTGAGTGCAGCTTCAGCTTGTACCTTACAGTTATAGCGTTTCTCCTCCTTATAGCTTTCTCTGTGGGTTTCAGATTCTCCTAGCCAACCCCACAACTGAATAAACAAATCACTTACAATAATCTCAATTTACATATATGTATATGTATATATATCTTCTGGTTCTATTTCTGTGGTTGAACCATAAGTGGTATAGATTTTGGTACCAAGAGTAGGAGTTATAGAGGAACAGAATATTAAGGGTGAGTTTTATGAATTGGTTCTGGGTCTTTTGGAATTGGTTTTCCAATCTGTTATATTTAAAGGAACTAGTGACTCTTTTATCAGCTATAAAGAGGCACCAGTAGCCCAGAGTATATTGTGGCAGTAGATATATGAAAAATATCAGTTCTGAATCCTTCTAATAGTATTGAAGATTATGTCTGTATAACCATGAATTTGTACCTTAGAATATTTTAGTCAAACTAGGGAATAAAATTGGATTGGATGCAGAAAGTGGGGGAAAAAAGAATGATTTCAGAGCTTCAAATCTCCACCTCAAGCTTTCATTAAAGACCTGAAATGTTCTTTATCTGTTGTGAAAGAAACACCTTCTCTATCTACAGGGCCAAGATTTCTGAAAACCAAACCCAGAATCTCATGTTGATAGTGTCTGAATATAAGCTGAATTTCCAGCCTCTCAGGGTGTCTAATGTTAAAGTGAGGGAATTGATGTGGAAGGAACAATGCCTTGTAAATTAGGATGGGAGCACATAAAGGTGGAGCCATGTAACCCTTGAATTCTGCTGAGTATTCTTCACCAAGATAAAGCTTATCCAAGACTGTTTGAGGAGGTTAATTCTGCTGTCACTAAGGAAGATGTAATGACCTCTCCTGAGGTAGTGGCTTTCTAAGAAACTATCGACTCCTCAGGTCTCACCCCAGTCACCCACCCTTATTTGTTTAGACCTATACGTAGTCTGAAGTCCTAGCAGGCCCAAAGGGTGAGGTACAAAGTGTGACCTGCAAGAAAATAAACTAAATGCCCAAAGAACTTCCTGAATTTTCAAAATTATACAGAAAGAAATTTGGGGAGAGTAGATACTCAGGATGTGGAATCATAGTAGATGGAACATGTTGGCTCTCAATCAACATTAGTTCCTGCAGAACCAAGTTGAATCAGCTAACAAATTGATAGAAACCCACTTAGCAGAGTATCAGGATTTAATACTGTAGCTCAAGGGTGTAGAAAGGGCATTAATAATTTATTGGCTTGGTTAGCAGAAACATGAACCCAAAGTTATCCTACACAAGATGAAGATGAAATGCAATACTTAACCTTGGCATTCTAAAGGAGAAGTTATCTGAAGGTATAGGGAGTTTGGAACATCAGAGTAGATTTATAAGATACTAGCTACTTACCTATCCTGGCAAGGTCAAGAGATGACTGTCACCAAGATTGTGAGAAATATATTTGTGAAGGGAATTCCAGCATCTTCCTGGAAGGGTTCTGTGGTTAATCTGCTCTGAAGATCAGATGTTACAGTGGAAATTGTTGCAGTAGAACTGAGATCCCTAAATGCAGTAGAGCTAATGTGTTTGAGGGTGGCACATACCTGCCAAGACAAAGCTGGTGCACAAGTCAGGGTTTTCTAGAGAAACAAGATATAGAACGGTGGATATAGATAGATAGATAGATAGATAGATAGATAGATAGATAGATAGATAGATAGTGAGAGAAATATATAATTTTGTCTCATGCAATTACAAGGAATTCTAGTCTAGTAAGTTTATTAGGCTGGAAATTCTGATGAGTGTTGATGTCATCTTGAACTCAGAGTCTAGAAGAGGGGCCGGCAGGTTGTAAACTCAAAGATGAGTTGATAAATTAGAATTTCTGCTTCATCAGGTAACCTCAGTTCTTTGCTTTTAAGGTCTTCAACTGTTTGGATGATGTCCATCCACATCATAGAAGGTATTCTCCTTGACTTAAAGACAATTGATCATAAATAGTAATCACATCTACAAAATAACTTTACAGTAACATCTAGACTAGTATTTGACCAAACAGATAGACATCTTTGCCTAGCCAAGTTGACAAATGAAATTAACCACCACAGTTGTTATGTTTTCTGTAATGTACAGTGGAAAAATTCAGTAATCAGAGTAATATAACTCACAGAGATGTATGGCACTGGCCAGGTAGTCATAGCATCCACAGAAAATAAATAGATGGGAATCCTAATAAGTTTTACTTGATCTCTATAAGTGGACAATTTCTGGTTCTAGTAAACATAAGTTTTAACTTGAATCAGCAAAATAGAAATCTGTGTACCCTTAGTCAATTCCCAGATTTGAGTCAGTTTATGGACCCAGAACTACTTGAGGTAGAATGTAGGGTCCTCCTAGTATAGACCTTTCTGCACTGTCAAAAATATATACTGTTATTCTTTTTCACAGATTACTCTAAATGGAACCATTGTCATTTTCCAGAGAAACTGCACATTAGGGGGAGATAAGTAATCAGATTTTTCAAACACTACTAAATAGTGGCCCTGAAATGACACTAAATCCTGAAAACCCAAAATGGTTCACCAGTCAGACTAGGGCTTCACGAAGGTCAGGTGATGACTGATGTTTTATCTCAAGTCCATTTTACAGTTGGCTTAGTGTATCCTCAAACCAATCCTATGGTTATCTCCAGTTCCAGAATATTTGATTGGAAAACACATACTCAACAACTGGAAAAATCCTCACATTGTTTCTTGATGTATGGAGGGAAGACTAGTATGTTTGGAAAGACCAAATGGAAGCCACTAAAACTGCTCCTGTCTACAGAAGTAATAAACCAAAAAGCTTTGCTGCAATACTGGGCTGATTTTAGTAACTAGTGCTTGATTTTAGCAACAAGTACTATCATCTAGTACTTGAAAAGCACATTCCTATTCCTCTCCTCTATCTGGCCTGGGCAGAAAACATATCTTCAAGAATGAAAGTGCATTACCATAAATTTAATCAAGTGGTGACTCCATTTGCAGATGCTATTCAAAATGTGTTATCATGACTTGAGCAAATTAACAGATATGTACCTTTTAATCTAGCAAATGTATTTTTTCTTGCTACCTCTCTGCAAAGATGACTAGAAGCAGTTAAATTTCAGCAGGCAAAACCAGCAATATATCTTTACTCTACTACCTCAGAGTATCTCAACTCCTCAGGCCTATGTAAAAATTTGTCTGCCTAATTTAGTCAGAATAAATTGTTACATAGGCACCTGGATTGTCTTTGCCTTCCATAAGATGTCTTTCTGGCCCATTACACTGAAATTATTCTGATTGGACATAGTCAATAAGAAGTATCAATTATTCTAGGCATTTTGGTAAGATACATGCATGTCAGAGGGTCAGATAAGTCCCACAAAAATCCAGGACCTTTACACTTCAGTGAAATTCCCCAGGGTTTAATGGTGTGGATACATAAAAATATATCTTCAAAGATGAAGCATAAATTATTCCATCTGATCCTTTCTATAGTAGGTTGAGTTATGTACCCCAATTTAGACATATCCTTATTCTTAATTCACTTTCCTGTGGGTGTGAGCCATTGTAAATAGGACCCCTTGAAGGTGCTATTTTTTTAAGATGTAGTCCAACTGAATGAGGTTGGGCCTTTATCTGGATTACCGGAGGCTTTTATAAGAGAAGAAATTCAGACATGGAGATAAAAGTCACAGGGAGGAACTGGAAGCTGAAAGTCAAAGGAACCCAAAACAGAAAGTAGAGGGCATTGCCATGTGATGTGAGTCAGGGATACAAATCAAAGAATACCAAGAATTGCCAGCAGCCAGCATCAGAATGTTATAGAATTTGTGGAGAATGCACGATCTTGATGACACTTAAATTTCAGAGTTCTCCTAGCCTCAAAACTGACACAACACATTCCCACTTTTAAAACTTTCCTGTTGTATGGTAATTCTAATAGAAGCTTAGAAGACTAAAACACCTCCTCTAACAATAAAAGAGGGGACACAACCCTAGTAGGCTCTTTTATATATGGTGATAATGTGTTCCTCGTTTGGTTGGCTACTCTGGTCCATTTACCAAGTAACTTCAATATCAGTTTGCTTTGAGTGGGGCCAGCAGAAAGAAAACTTCAGAAGTCCGAGGCTGCTGTGAAAATGCTCTTCCACTTGGGCCAAATGCTCCAGCATGTTAGATGGTGCTATTAGCTTAATGGTGGACAGACATAGTAGTGTAGCTTTCACTGGCCTCTATAGATGAATCACAACACAATCTCTTATGATTATGGAGCAAATCCCTGCCATTCTCTCTACAAAATACAATTTCTGGCTTGCTCTTGGGCATTGGCAGAGACTGCTTAATCACTGGACACTAAGTTACCATAAGATCTGAGCTATCCATCATGAACTAGATGTTGTCTGATCCACCAAGACATAAAGTTAAGTATGCACGTCAGTATTCTTTTATCAAATTGAAGTGATATATGAGATGTGCTAAAGTGGACCCTAAAGTCACATGTAAATTGCAATAAGAAATGTTCCAAATGCCATGGATCCTGCATCTGCTACATTATCTTCTCCCTCTAAACCTTCACCTAGAGACTTATATTGTGTTCTCTATGACCATATAACTAAGGAAGAGAAAACTCAGGCATGGTTCATAGATGGTTTTGCATGCTATGAAATGAGTGCAACATTACAGCCCTTTTCCAGGTCATTTCCCAAGGACAGTGGTGAAGAAGATCCTTCCAGAAAGCAGAGCATTGAGCAGTGGATTTGGTGATTCATTTTGCTTAGAAGAAATGGGCTATGTCTAAACATTAGTCTGGATGGTACAGGACTTTGGAGGAAAATGATTAGAAAGTTAATGACAATGAGGTCTGTAAGAGCATTATGTGAAGAGACTTCTCTGAATGGTCAAAGAATTTAACATATTTGTGTTCCATGTGAATGCTCATCCAAGGGTAAATTCAGTAGAGGAAGATTTTAATAATCAAGTGGTTGGGATCACCTGTTCTGTGGATACTATTTACTCTCTTTTTCCAGCTACTCCTGTCATTGCCTAATGGGCTAATGAGCAAACTGGTGATGTTGGCAGGGAAGAAGATTATTAATGGGCTCAATAGCATGGACTTCCACTCACTAAGGCCAGCCTGTCTATAGTCACTGCTGAGTACCCAATCTGCCAGCAGCAGATATTCACACTGCGACAGCATTCCCTGAGTAGATGGCACCATTTCCTGAGTTGATTAGCCAGTTACCTGGTGGCAGGTAAATTCACTGGACCACTTCTAACATGGAAAAGGTGTCACTTTGTTCTTACAGAATTGATACTTATTTAGGATATAGACTCATAGAATGCTTTAACCATAATAATGACACTCACCTTAGCATTGTCCACGTTCAAGGACCTCCCTCCACAGCAACTTAAATGCAGCAATAGACTCGTGCTCATGGAGTCCAGTGGTCTTATCACATGCCTTATCAACCTGAAGCAGTTGTCTAGGTATAATGATGAAATGGCCATTTGAGAAATCAGTTACAGAGATACCTAGGTGTCACCAGGGAGAACAATGTCCTCCAGAGTATTCTAAATCAACATCTGATATATGTTGCTTTTTTTTTTTCCCTGTAGCCCATACACATGATTCTAGGAATCAAGGAACTATTATCTACAGTGGTCTAACAGCAACATATTTGCTTCATACCTCTACAAATGTAGGCTCTACTAATCTAGAGTCCTTAGTTACAAATGGAGAAATGCACTCACCAGTTAAAAGGGAAAGCTAAATTTGTGCTTGCTAATTCCAAAGTAAATATGAAATAGGTAGTAGAAGAAGGTAGTTATAAAAACCAACTATAACCATGTAATCAGTGGCAGAAATGGCTCTTTCTTATTATATATATATAATTTACCCTTGTTCCCTTAATCTCAAAAGCACTTTTCTTAGTCACTCATCAAGTTCCAAGATTAATTTAAAAATGACCATGATTTTTAATTGAATTTTTATTGATTTTACCTCTTTCTTTCTCTGCTCCAATAATATATATTGCTATGGATTTTTCTTAGACACCTGATATTTGCTTTTCTAGTAAAGCCTTGTATTAATCCTACAGTTAATCACTTTAAATGAAATGATGAGCTGCAAGTGTTTGAGGGGAGACCACAAGTCTTGTTTGTACTTCATCTCTTCATTAGAGCTTTAACAATGTTCTTAAATAAAGCATGGATGTCACAAAGAACAGTAATCTACTCAAGATACTTCGATAAATGGGGAAATTTATGTAAATAAACACTTATGTATCTAACATCTAAGGAGAGGGAAAAGATTAGAAAGAAAGAGAAAGAAAGGGAGAAAGAAAGAAGAAAGAAAGGAAGGAAGGAAGGAAGAAAGAAAGAAAAAGAAAGAGAGAGAAAGAAAGAAAAGAGAGAGAGAGGAAGAAAGAAAGATGAAAGGAAGGAAGGAAGGAAGGAAGGAAGAAAGGAAGGAAGGAAGGAAGGAAAGAAGAAAGGAAGGAAGGA
Organism: Tamandua tetradactyla; assembly: GCF_023851605.1. Lineage (NCBI taxonomy): Eukaryota > Metazoa > Chordata > Mammalia > Pilosa > Myrmecophagidae > Tamandua > Tamandua tetradactyla. The sequence continues at coordinate 50,900,787 of NC_135330.1, forward strand.
AGGAAGGAAGGAAGAAAGGAAGGAAGGAAGGAAGGAAAGAAGAAAGGAAGGGAGGAAGGAAGGAAGGAAGGAAGGAAGGAAAGAAAGAAGGAAGGAAAGAAGGAAGGAAGGAAGGGAAAGAAAGAAACTGAGCATTAGAATATTGGGAACCAAGAGCACCTCCTTTCAGAAAATAGCTTCACGGTATCTCCTCTAATTTTCCACTGTTACCAATATTTCAAAATATTTGCTTTGTTCTCATTCACCCAAATAATATTTCCCTAAATATCACTACCCAAATACTTTTCAAATACCTTTCAGATCAAGTGGCTCTAGTTGGATTTTATGTATCTTTCAGTAGAAATATCACAAAGGGGAAAACCTTACTGGTCAATGATTTGAATGTCTGTATGAATGTATTCTCCATGGTCCAATAAGCTTTGCATGTGGATGGGTGTGAGGGATGCAGAACACAGCCGTGATACTTGTTTGCTATAAGTAGCAGAGTTTAACTGGAAGAGAAAGATTCAACCACAGGGAATTAGATAAATATCTACCCCAATGCACAAAATAAAATGAAATAGAGTTGATACCTGCCTTAAAAAGATACTAACATTCTTAGTTTAGTGATTTCCAAAGTCTGTGCATAGGATTTTTTTTTTAGTAGATGAAAACGCCCTTCTATATTACCTTGCCTTTTTAGTCACCATGAGAAATTGTGTACATAGGGTTAGTATATTTAAGCCAGAATTTGGCAATATAATCTTAGGAGATATATGAGTTTATGATGAAAGTAATTGCAGTTTTATTTGCATTTAGGTTTATTGGTTTAATGGTTTTATTATTCTCTATTTGCTTAGCTATTCCATATTACTCTAAGGTATATAAATAAGCAATTAGATTAGCAGAAATGAATGTCTTATTTCCACACATCTTCATAACAAAAATGTAGCAAAATCCATGAAAGATTTTTCATGCTTTTATTCCATTAACCTACCTTCATTTATTAACTATATGTTGAATAATTTAGAGCCTTTAAGATTATAAAAGATATGTCCAATAAACAGCTTTTAAAAATATGCTGAAACATGCTGCTTATGAAAGAAGAGATCAAGGATTTAATTTAAGCTACAAAAATTCAAATAATAGAACATATTAAAAGTTCAGTTTTCCTTAGTGTCACATGTAAAACTTCTAGTGCCAATTGCAATGCATATCTGATAATAATTCATCTATTCTAATTCCATAAAATTCAATGGAACATCACTAACCATCTACTAAATTAAAAATCAAAGTAGATTGTATTTCTTATTTGACTATTAATGTCTTGGAATTTGAAGAGACCTAAAGATGCCAATCCTGGTCTCCATAAGTCTCTGATTAACTCACATTTATATACCATGCATATTTTCATTTTTTGCACTTAAATATTAATGGTCACCAGAGTACTGTCTGAGTTTATTCTCTTATTAATTGATGGATCATTTCTAGTTGAATTCATCCAAATCACAATATCAACTATCAATTCTATAAATCTAAAATCTAGTCCAGGGTTCTCTGTTGTGATCTTCGGCCATATCTAACTGCCTATAGTACATATTCAGTCCGACTTCACACAGTTAACTCCAAAAACAAAACATTAAACTTAAACATAAAATATGTCCCCTTATTTCTACTTATATGAACATTGTACGAATCCTAATTGACCTACTGTCAACTTTGTTTTTGGTGGATTATTTAATATAGTCCACCCACGTCCAGCTTCAGGCCTGAAAACTTTATTTCCCCAAGAGCTGGAAGTGATACTAGCACCTTTCTCCTGAGCTGTCCACTCTCTTAGAAAGTGCCTCATCTCAAGGGAAGGACTTCAAATGTCACTTCTCCTTTCTAGGAAGTCCATAGCTTCCGAGTGATTAATATGGTTGAAACCTGGGCATTCTGAAGGACTTTCCCAGCTTCAGAGGTTTTTTTAGGATCACTTTAGGTACTTATTGGGAATGTTTGTTATACCAACTTCTCCCCATCCCCAATCCTACTTCTCTCCACATCCAGATTCATCCTGCAACATTTGGTGCCAGGAATGGTCTGAGAAAGCATACATCAAGATGAGATTTTGGAGCAGCATCACTCACATAATTGGCTCACAGTGAAGACCCCATCACTAGTTATAGGTGAAGCATAGATAGTCCATGGAACAATGAAGCATTGAGATAGTTAAAATTTGTAAGGTGAGATGAAAATGTACGTGGGGGTCGGCCACAGTGACTCACTGACAAAGTTCTTGTCTGCCATGCCGGAGAACCAGGTTCGATTCCCGGTGCCTGTCCATGCTAAAAAAAAAAAAGTATGTGGTAGGTGCAGTGTCTCAGGCCTTTGAGAAATATGGGAGAAGAAAGTAACTATAAGGGCAGCGGAATGAAGGAGGTTTTGCTAAGTGCAATAGACTCATTGAGAAAAAGATGAGGATAATCAACAACTAATAACTAAATGTGGAAACCAAAAAATTCTCCTTCCCAACATTTGAAGAAGTTCTCATTCATTGTAGCTAGAGAGAAGAAAAATCTGAGCACAGGTCTCTGATCTAATCTTAAGAGAAGTAAATATCCTAGAAAGTTAAACCTCAACCAAGTTAGTTCTGCTATGATTAAATTAAGGCATTAGTTGGCCAAGAATAAGACCTTGATGTATGGAATAGGGATTTCTGGATTTATGGGCACGAAAATCCTGAATCTTCAGATTGTCTGGAGTCCTCTGGGCTTACGTTGAAGAAAATGCAAATGTTTCCCCTCCATAGAACAAAGTAATCCTTACCTCAGCTTCTATCCTCACCTTGCCTTCCAGTCACTAACCCAATATCCAGCACTAAATCACAACATAAACACACTGTGGCATGCTCAGCCTAATAAGAGAGTAGATGAACTGATTATGCTTCAAAATAGCTACTGGACCTAGTTAGCATGTACTGGCAGGACCCAAGAGAGTTTACATAGGACTGCATCAAGTGGGCAGAACATAAAGGTGGAAAAGGGAGGATGTATTGATTTGTGAGCACACTTATAGGTTCAGGATTCAACACCCTGGGAGGGACCCCAGAAGGTAGTGCAAACACGCTGCTAGGATGGTTTCTTGATGCATGAGGAAAATTAACAGTCCATGTTAATGTTTGTAGAAATGCTGGAATTGTCATGGCAAATGGTGGATTATGAATGTGAAAGAAATTAACATGTTAAAATAAATAAATTATCATATTAAAGTACATATACTACATATGACCAGACTACCATGTTCCACAGGAGGGCACAGAAACAAGAAAGAATATTCTTGTGAAATGCTTGTGAATAAATTCAGTGGTGGCTCTCCTCTGGTGCCTTGGCTAAATGTGGGGATGCCATAACAGAACTTGACACATGGATAGCAATGGGGGTGATAGGACCTCCAAATAATAGAGGACAGTTGGTGCCACTTAAATATCAGAAGGTAGGTGAATGCAATTATAGTAATTCAAGGTAAAGAACAAGTGGCGATCAGAGAAGTCTGACCTGCAGAAAGTTGTGGAGATTGTAAATGAATGATCATAAAAATGAAATGAACTTCTTTTGTTGAATTTATATCTTATGGGAAAAGTCTAGAAGTAAGGCAGTAAAAAAAAAAAACTTACAAAAACAGTTTTTGTTGATGAAATAATGGATTAAAAATAAAGTGAATAGTAGTGATACTGAGAAGTAAAATTAAATATTGTTGTCAGAAGAAAATGGTCTGAGTAGGCAACGTGAGTGATGGCAGTAACTCCACAATGAACTGGAAGAAGAGATTCTTGGGGAGGAAACAGACATTTGGAATTACGTAAAGAAATAAAAATAATTATAAAGAAAGATGATTATTGCAATTTCTTGTGATTTGACCATATAATCATAGCATTTTCTAGAATATTTTCTTTAATTTTTTTGCCTTAAAATTCTTATATTAGACCTTCCATATTAGATCAAAATACAAAAATATCTCAAAGATATAATATCACAACATATGCATTTAAGAGGCTTAATTTAAGTGGTTTTATAGTCAAAATATTTCTAAAAGGCTGTTAACTCAGTAATTTCAAAATAGACATTATTACAAAAAGAATGTTTTAAAATATTAAGTTTTTAGTACACAATATCATGGAAAAAAAACTGAAGTGAGCATTTATACTCAAAACTCTAACAGCATAATTTATTACCAAAGATCCCTATTGAAAATTGAGTTACTTATATTTAATGACTTTGTTCAATCTTGTTTTCATTCAACAATTACTTATAAAGTACTCCCTATGGACCACATTAATTATGAGGACATTAAATGACCAAATCAAACAAATTATTTGCTGTCTTAGAGCTCATATTCTAATGGGTTATGTAGCCTACAATCAATTAAATTTGTAAATGTGCTATAGAGGTGCCTTGGAAAGAATTAATGCAGATGAGAGGAGCTAGAGAGTCACAGTGAGAGTGTGTTATGATTTTTATATAGGGTGTTGAGGAATGGTGATTTTGCTAAATTAAATCTGAACAGAAGATTTTCAGGAAGAGAGTGTATTATATAGGGAAGAGCATTTCCAGTGGATTGAACAGATGTAGCAGTTGTGCTGAGATGGTGGGAGCAGGAAACTCACCAAACAGCAAGGGGCAGTGGTGCTGCTGAAGCAGAGTGAGTTGGAGGAGAGAGGGAGTTGCTGATGTCAAAGAGAGAATTGGTACCACATGATTTGGGGACTTAAGGCCCACTGTAAACCCTTTGAATTTTATTCCAAGTAGATGAGATGATGATGGAATGAAACCATCTGCCTTTGATTGTAAAAGCTTTTTTTTTTGGCTTTTCTGTGGAAAATATTCTCTATATGTGCAAAAGGGCAAACAGGTAAAATGGTTTGGGAGACTATTTCAATAATTCAGGAGAATGATTATGATGGCTTGGCCAGGGATTGTAACAGATATGTTAAGAAGTAGATGGACTCTGGGTGTGTCTGAGTACTGAGTCAATAAACTTTGCTGGTAAAATGGATTTGGGATGGGGGAGAAACAGGAGGTTTAAGGCAACCCCAAGGTTTTGACTTGAGCAACTGGAGTAATGGAGTTGTCATTAACCGAGACAGGGAAGATTTGAAGAGGAACAGATTTGAGACAAAACATAACTGTGAAATTTTAATATGCCCATTTGACCATAGAAATGGAAATATTATATATGCTCTGTTATATATGAGTATGGAGTTCAGGTTAAAGCTGTGGATTAGACATAAATTTAAAAGTCATCCACTCATCAGAACTTGTGACTGAATGAGAAATTGTAGCCAGTTATTGTAGCTTGTAGTTTGATGCATTGTTTAGAAACAAGTGTCTCACAAAACAATATTCAAATTTTATTGATATTATCATGTACCAAATTGAAGAGGTTAATACGTAAAACATGGGGAAATTTCTATAATTAAAGGGAAAAGAAAATATCTCTCAGGGATAAAAATTGATATTTATTTGTTTTTTTAGTCTTTCATTGAAAACTATAAATGAAACATGTAAATTTAGTGGGATTTTATCCTCAGTGTGTGTGTATATGTATGTATACCTTCTCATGTGCACATGTATATGGAAACTTCCATTACTTGCATACCTAGCTCATAGAGAATATTATGTTTCTATCTTCCTAAACTGAGAGGTGGAGCATTAAAGGAGAAGAAGAAAAGAAGAAGGAGGAGGAGGAGGAGGCGAAGGAGGAGAAGGAGGAGAAGGAGAAGGAGGGGAAGAAAGTATAAGTATTACTTATAACTCCTTGTTTAGCAAAACTTTCAAAATTGGTAATTTATGTTTGTTAAAAAAAATTTAAATTAATACAGTCATAATTTAAATGTTTGATTGATTCATAAGTAGCTATTTCCTTCTTTAGCCTCCTTTGCTTTCAATGAATTACAGACTGGTTCTGTGGCCAAAGATGAGGATTTCAGGGTCAGACTGCTTGAGTTTAAATCACGACTCAACCTCTTACAAGTGCTACCACAGGTAAATAATTCATCCTCCCTATGCCTCAGTTGCCTTGTCTCTAAAGTGAAAGTAATCACAGAACATATTGTATGGATTTTGTGATACTTAAATTAAATTACACCTGTAAACTAAATAGCAGAGTGGCTGGCAAATTTTAAGGATTTGGTAAATATTAATAATTGTTAGCTGTTACAGAGAAGAATCTCTCATCGCACTGATGAAGTTATTTTATGTGATAGGTCTAGAGTCATTAACACCAAGTGACTCTGGTACCTATCAATTACAGTAGGTAATTACTTCTCTACTGAACAGTATTTGTTAGGGCTAATTATAACTAAATGATCTGCACCATACCTCCTCTTATCTGCAACTTTATCTAATGAAGTAGCACACACAATGGAATTTTAAAAAATGCATTCCTAAGGATTAACTTTGTCCGTTCCACTATTTTAAACTTCAGCACAGGTAGCACACTAAATTACAATGCACATGGGAAAAGAAATCATATAAAAATAATTGGCACACTGAATTTATGTCACCTTTGTTATAATGAGATGTTGTAGGTCAATTAAAAGTCATCTAAACTACATAAAATTGAGGAAATTTTTAATCATTATTATTAAGACATTTGTAGTATATTGTTTAGAACACAACCATTAATAGTATATTTTCAATTTATTCATTTAATTCATATTTATTGTGTATAAAGCATTTTGTTTTTTTATTTTTAACTTTTTTTTTATTGTGTAGTATAACATATATACAAAGCAAAGAAATAAAATAGGCAATAGTTTTCAAAGCACTCTTCAACAAGTAGTTATAGGACAGATCCCAGAGCTTATCAGGGGCTACCATACTATCTTCTCATATTTTTCTTTCTAGTAGCTCCAGAATATAGGAGGCTAGAGAGCTTAAATATTTTTTTATCATCACAATCGACCTTTTTTCCTTCTTTTTTTGTGAACAATAGCATATATACAAAAAAACTGTAAATTTCAAAGCACGGCATCACAATTAGTTGTAAAACATATTTCAGAGTTTGACATGGGTTATAATTCCATGATTTTAGGTTTTTAGTTCTTGCTGCTCTAAAATACTGTAGACTAAAAGATATCAATTTAATGATTCAGCATTCATATTCATTTGTTAAGTCCTATCTTCGTTGTATAACTCCAACACCACCTTTGATCTTTCCATCCCTCTCTTTAGGGGATGTTTGGGCTACAGGAATTCTAAAATTTTCATATTGGAAGGTTCTGTCTCTAATATGGGGTAGGGAGATGGAACTATCTGATGTTCTGGAGAGGCTGGGCTTGGTTTCAGGACTTATCTGGACCGGGGACCCATTTGGAGAGTGTAGACTTCTGAAAAGTTACCCTAGCGCATGGTAACTTCCTGGAATCTTATATATTTCCCTAGGTGTTCTTTAGGATTGGCTGGAATGGTCCTGGCTGGGTACTAGCAGATTATGATAGATAGCAAGATCTAACTGAAGCTTGCATAAGAGCAAGCTCTAGAGTAGACTCTCAACTCTACTTGAACTCTGCTGCCACTGATATTTTATTAGTTACATTTCCTTCCCCCTGTTCGGTCAGAATGGAATTGTTGATCCCATGGTGTCAAATCAGGATTCATCCCTGGGAGTCATCTCCCATGTTGCCAGGGAGACTTTCATCTCTGGATGTCATGTTCCATGTAGGGGGGAAGGCTATGATTTCACTTGCAGGGTTGGGCTTAGAGAGACTGAGCCCACATCTGAGCAAAGAAAGAGGTCCCCAAGAAGTAACTCTTAGGCATGCCTATAGGTAGACTAAGCTTCTCTGCTACCTACATAAGCTTCATAAGAGTAAGCCTCATGATCAAGGGCATGGCCTATTGATTTGGGTGTCCCTAAAGTTTAATGCAGTGTCGGGAGATTCTCTGATGGTAAGGTTTAATAGTTCCATAGTCTTTCTTCTATCGCTCAGGGGACTTTGCCAATGCTTTTTGATTATTTGCTTAATACGCTCCAGGATGGATCCAGGCATTAAAATAGTCTTTCCAAGATTAAAGGACCTCTTTCTTATTCTGGGTTCCTTGTGTTTCAGTTGTTCAAATGAGCTATACAGATAGGTTGAATTAGATTATGCACTACAGACAATTTCTGTATTCACTACAGACAGTTTCAGACCAAATAAACTTTTCTACCATTGGTCTCAAAGAGTGTGTGTGGTTCTAAAATATAGACACTATCTTCCTTACTTCTATATTCTGAATTACTTCAACCCCCCAAACTGTTCAGCTTCATTCTTATCTCTCAATATCAGGTTATATATATATATATATATATATCTTGTCATGTGCTTCAGGATGTCATTTTGCCTTACTGGTACATAATATTCCATCATATGTATATACCATATTTTATTGATCCACTCCTCTATTGAGGGTTCTTAGGTTTATTTCCATCTTTTGGTGAATGTGAATAATGCTGCTATGAACATCAGTTGCACATGTCTGTCTGTGTCATTGCTTTCAGCTCTTCTGAGTATATAACAAGTAGTGCTATTGCTGGGTCATAGAGCAACTCAATATTTAGTTTCCTAAGATAACGCCAAACAATCTTCCATATTGGCTGCACCATTATAATTCCCACTAGCAGGGCATAAGTGTCCCAATTTCTCCACACCCTCTCTAGTATTTATAGTTTCCTGTTTGTTTAATATAGGCTATTCTTATAGGTGTGACATGGTATCTCATTGTAGTCTTGATCTGCATTTCCCTTATAGCCAATGAATATGAGCATCTCTTCATGTGCTTTTGAGGATCTGTATTAGCTTTCCAGAAAAATGCCTATTCATATCTTTAGCCCATTTTGTAATTGAATTGTTTGTTCTTTTGTTGCTGAGTTGTATAATTTTTTTGTATATACAGGGACTCAAACCTTTGTCTGATATGTGATTTCCAAATATTTTCTCCCACTGAGTTGGCTACCTCTTCATCTTTTTGACAAAGTCTTTTGAAGTGCAGAAGCATTTGATTCTGAGGAGTTCCCATTTATCTATTTCTTCTTTTGTTTCTTGTGCTTTGTGTGCTAAGTTTAGGAAGCTACCGCCAATTAATAAGTCTTGAAGATGTTGCTCTATATTTTCTTCTGGAAACTTTGTGGTGCTAGTTCTTATATTTAGGTATTTGATCCACTTTGAGTTAATTATCGTGTAGGAATCCTCTTTTATTCTTTTGGCTATTGATAACCAGTTTTCCATGTCCAATTATTGAAAAGATTAGTTTATCCCAGTTCAGAGGATTTGGGGGCCTTGTCAAAAATCAGATGACCATAGATTTATTGGTCTCTTTCTGTACTCTTGATTCAATTCCATTGGTCAATTCTTCTGTCTTTCTGCCAATACCATGCTGTTTTGACCACTGTGGCTTTATGATAGGTTTTAATATCTGGGATGTTAATCCTCCTACTTTGTTCTTTTTCAGGATGGTTTTAGCTATTTGAGGTCTCTTTTTCTTCCAGATGAATTTGGTAATTAGCTTTTCCAAATCTTCAAAGTAGGTTATTGAAATTTTGATTGGTATTGTGTTGAATTTGTAGATGAGTTTGGGGAGAATTGACATCTTAACTATATTTAGCCTTTCTATCAATGAGCAGGGAATGTCTTTCCACCTATTTAGATCCCCTTTGACTTCTTTTAGCAATGTTATGTAGTTTTCTGTGTACAAGTCCTTTATGTACCTAGTTAAGTTCATTCTTAAGTATTTGATTCTTTTAGTTGTTATTTTGAATGGATTTTTTTCCTTAATTCACTCCTTAGCTAAGTCATTGTTTGTGTATAAAAATGTTACTAATTTTTGCACATTAATTTTATATCCTGCCACTTTGCTGAATTTGGTCATTAGGTCAAACAACTTTGTTGTCAATTTTTCAGGATCTTCCAAAAGCAGTATCATATCATCTGCAAATAAGGAGAGTTTTACTTCTTCCTTTCCAATTTGGATGCCTTTTATTTCTTTGTCCTGCCTGATTGCTCCAGCTAGAACTTCTAGCATGATGTTGAATAATAGTGGTGACAGTGGACATCCTTGTCTTGTCTCTGATCTTAGGAGGAAAGTCTCAGTCTTTCTCTGTTGAGTACAATGATGGCTATCAGTTTTTCATGTATTCCCTTTATCGTATTGAGGTAGTTGTCTTTGTTTCCTATCTTTTGAAGTGTTTTTATTAGAAAAAGACATTGAATTTTGTTGAGTGCTTTTTCAGCATGAGTTGAGATGATTATGTGATTTTTCCCTTTTGATTTATTAATGTGCTGTATTACATTAATTGATTTTCTTGTGTTGAACCATCCTTTTCATCCCTGATACAAACCCCACTTTGCCATGGTGTATAATTCTTTTAATGTGTTGTTGGATTCGATTGGCTAATATTTTATTGAGAATTTTTGCATCTGTGTTTATTAGGGAGATTGACCTATATTTTCCTTCTTTACAGCATCTTCACCCAGTTTTGGTTTTAAAATGGTATCAGCTTCATAAAATGAGTTAGGTAGAGTTCCTTTTTATTCAGTTTTTTGGAAAAAAATTTGAGCAGGATTGGTGTTGATTCTTTTTGGAATGTTTGATAAAATTCCCCTGTGAAGCCATCTGACCCTGGGCTTTTCTTTGTAAGAAGCTTTTTGATGACTGATTGAATCTCTTTACTTGTGATTAGTTCATTGAGATCTTCTATTTCCTCCTGAATCAGTATAGCTTGTTTGTGTGTCTCCAGGAATTTCTCTATTTCATCTAAGTTGTCTAGTTTGCTGGTGTATAGTTGTTCATAGTATCCTCTTATGATTTCTTTTATTTCTTCAGCATCTGTGTTAATTTCTGATTTTGTTTATTTGCTTCCTCTCTCCTGCTTTCTCTGTCAGTCTTGCTAGTGGCCCATCAATTTTATTGATTTTCTCAAAGAACCAACTTTTTGCTTTTTTATTGATTCTATCTATTGTTCCTTAGTTCTCCCACTCATTTATTTTTTGCTTTAATCTTTGCTATTTCTCTTATTCTATTTGCTTTGGGGTTTGTTTGCTTTTTTCTCTCAAGTTCTTCCAGGTGTGCTGTTAAGGCCTCAATTTTTGCTCTTTCTTGCTTTTTAATATAGACATTTAGGGCAATAAATTTCCCTCTCAGCACAGTCTTTGCTACATTCCATAAGTTCTGATAAGTTGTATTCTCATTTTCATTCATCTCCAGATAGCATCCGATTTCTCTAGCAATTTCTTCATTGACTTGTTGGTTGTTTTAGAGTATGTTATTTAATCTCCATATGTTTGTGAATGTTCTCCTTCTTTGGTGGTTATTGAGATCCAGCTTCATTCCATTGTGATCAGAAAAAGTGCTTTGAATAATTTCAATGTTTTTATATTTATAAAGACCTGTTCTGTGCCCCTACATATGATTTGTCTTGGTGAATGTTCCATGAGCACTAGAGAATAATGTATATCCTTGTGCTTTCGGGTGCATACAAGTTACAACTTGTATGGAAAACCTTTTTCTATCCTTTCACTTTCAACCTGTTTGTATCTTTGTGTCTAAGATGAGTCTCTTGTAAGCAGCACATAGCCATTAACATTCAAAGTTATTACTGGAAGGGCATCCCTTGAATTCACCATCCTATATTTTTAAATTTTATTTTTCAGATCTATGTGTTCTTTTCCCTCTTTCTCTTCATATTCTTTAAATTACCCTTGGTGGTACTCTTCAATTCTGTGCCTACCTCCCGACCTCCCTTTCCTGTCTTTTTTTTTTTTTTTTCAGCCAGAGTAACTCCTTTTAATATTTCTTGTAGGGCCAGTCTCTTGTTGACAAATTCTTTCTGGACTTCATTGTCAGTGAAAACTAATCTCTCCCACATTTTTTTTTCCTCCCTCAGTTTTGCGACAATTTGGCTGAATACAGAATTCTTGGCTGGAAGTCCTTCTCTTTCAGGGTCTTAAATATATCATACCACTGCCTTCTCACCTCCCGGGTGCTAGTTGTATAGTCTGAACTCAGGTTTATTTGGTTTCCCTTGTATGTAGTAGATTGTTTTTCTCTTGCCATTTTCAGGATTTTCTGCTTCTCTTCAAAATTCAAGATTAGTATGTGCCTTGGGGAGGGCTTATTTGGATTTATTCTGTTTGGAGTTTGTTGGACTTTGACTTATGTGTTTAGTCCTTTGTGAGGGTTGGGAAGTTTTCTCCCATTATATCCTCAACTATTCTCCCTAGCCGTTCATGACTCTCTTCTTCTTCTGGGACACCAATGATTCTTTTATTTGTGAGTTTTGTTTTGTCTATCATTTACCTGAGATCCAATTAGAATTTTTCCATCTTTTTTGCCATTTGTTGTTTTGTGTCTTTGAAGTCGGTTACCCTGTCCCCTATATCACTTAATCTTTAGTCTGTCTGTTCAAATCTGGTGTTGTGTGCCTCTAGTATGTTTTTTATTGGTCAACAATGTCTTTAATCTCTGTGATATCTGCTATTTTTTTTATTTATTCTTTCAAATTCCTCTTTATGCTCTTCTACTGTCTTCTTGATCTCCTTTATGTCATTTGCTATCCCACTTATTTTATTAAGTAAAGTTGTATGAACATCTTTAATTAGTTGTTCCAACATCTGTATCTCCTCTGGTGTTTTAATTTGGTCATTAGGCAGGGCTATATCTGTCTGCAGATGTGCTTAGTGATCTTCTGCTGTTTTCGTGGCATATAAATATCTTGATTGATTTACTTTGGGAGTTGATTTCTTTCAGTAGTCTAATGCCTCGTGTTTGCAGCATGGCTGTATAACAGGGAGCAGGGTATGGGGTGGGGCACTTGATTTGTTTCATCAAGTATAAGTGCAGGTTGAGGATGCTATGCTGATGCTTGTGAATGTGGGTGCCAAGCATCCAAGGGAGGATGTAGCTGTGTGGTTGAACCAGTCTGGTGGGGGATATAATCTTAGTGTGGGCTGGTCTGAGGTTTGGGGCTCTGTGTGTGCATGCATAAAGCTGTGGTAATAGGTCGGCTTTATGCCCTCAGGGATTGGGGCTAGATGTGACCCAGCTGCACAGGTCAGTACTTTCTCAGAGCTCAGAAGTGTGGCTGAGGCCATGCACATGCACAGCTCTAAGATTGCTATAAACTGAGGTTCCCAGAGCTGAATGACATGATTGAGGTCCTGTGAGCAAGCATGGGCCTAGGAGTGCTATAAACTGATGTGCAGAGCTCAAGGCAGGTGAGGTGAGGCTGTGCAACACTATGAGCAGGAGGGCAAGGGTAGCCTGGGTATGGAGGTTAGTGCCTGTAGCCTTTATGCACTGGCAACAGCCTGCAGGGAACAAGGAGGGGGAGGTAGTGCTCAGGAGGGGTACAAGAGAGGTGGTTGGGCTGCACTTGGCGTGGGGGTATGGGGCAGGTACATGCACTGGGGGCTGGTGAGGTAGGGGCACCTGGAGCATGAGAAATGGGGCAGGTAATGAAGTTTGGGTGCGTGGGGTGTGGGGTGAGTTGCCAGTCATGGGGCTGCACTGTTGAGGGTAGTGCACCCAAGGAATGTGGCCTGGCTTACTTCCTAGCCCCTGACTCCTGTACATGCACTCTGGCAGGCTCTGAGCCTCCGTGCCAGGCTCCTGCTTTCTGCCTCTCAGTTCCTCAGCCACTGCAACTAGGGCTGCCCTATGTGGTGCAGAAGGATCTCCCAGGTCACCTGCACTCCCAAATTGCTGCTTCAGTTGCCCTCCTGCCCTTCTGTAATTTTTCCATGGAGCAGGGCAAATCTTGAGCTACTCTGTTCAGCCATCTTCCTGGAAGTCCCTCATTAAACATTCTTTTAAAAGGTACAAACATTTCTGAACTTTATTGTTGGTGTGACCACAAGTATTCTATAAGTGAGAACGGAGAACCAAGATATTGGAGCTTCCATTTGCTTGGATTTCATATGTTTACTCAAAACCAAGTTAAAAACAAATAAATTATTTGTGTAACTATCTTTGTGAGCAAATATTATTTTCAGAATCACTATACCTCATTTTATCTAAAATTACAGATATTAGAGAGAGTAAATTTATATTTTGCCCTTCGTTTGGAAAAACTCACAGCTTGGTATGAGCATGGAAGGAAAGTCTGGTGTTGTAAAGTAAAAGTTATGTTTTTCTTCCAACAGAATTTGGGTCAAAGAATGTTTGATAACGAATTCCCACTATCATTACAATTATATTAATGAACATTTCTACAGAAATTTGTAAATTTTAATAAAATAGTATTTTGATATGTAATAAAACCCACATTATATTCTAAAGTAAGAGATATACATCTATTAATTGTGTATATTAGTCAAATGTGATTATGAGTCTTCTTTCCAATCCTATAAGTTTTGCCCCAGCAGAGAGGCACCCTCAGGGAACACTGATGCTGGCTACATTTTCCTTCTGAGACATGGGTCTGTTTGGTTGGGGAAAATCTGACCGGGGTTTATAATATCTGAAGGGATCCTTCTCAAAAAAAAGGGCTCCATATAGGCCTCCTGTACTTTGGCACAATCTGTCTTTGTGAAAACATATTCACGCAAAATGTGAGCCAAGTAAACCTGCCCAAGACTTTCAGAGTCTTTGCATTCAGCGGATGAAAACAAAAGTGAATCAAAAATAGAAAGAAAACATAAAAGAAGGACATCTACCCCTGTGGTGGTGGAAGGGGCACAGGAAGAGACTGACATGAGAGATGGAAAAAGGCAAGTGGAACGCTCAGAAATTGGGACAAAAGAACCACAGAAACAGAAGAATACACTTCAAAATGAAAAGCATCTAAAAAAAGATGAATCTGAAACATCACATTTGAAAATCCTACCTAGGAAAGAAGTGAAGTTCTCCGAGGAGAAGCCTGAAAAAGAGAAAACTCTGTGGGAAGACAAGTTGTCTACAAAACATAAATCTAAAGGTGACAGTATACATAAAGCAGGTGATGAGACTGAGCTTCACCCTTCTGAGAAAAGTCATAAATAATTATTTATTTATAATTGTAATATATATAATTATATAATTATTTATGATTGTTATATCTTCTTGTTGAAATGCTCCTTTTATTACTAAATGGTGTCCTTTTTCTATGTTGGATTTCAGATGTCCCATCTTCTAGTTCAAAAATCTTTTCTT
This sequence comes from Tamandua tetradactyla, assembly GCF_023851605.1. Taxonomy (NCBI): domain Eukaryota; kingdom Metazoa; phylum Chordata; class Mammalia; order Pilosa; family Myrmecophagidae; genus Tamandua; species Tamandua tetradactyla. The sequence continues at coordinate 50,915,918 of NC_135330.1, forward strand.
CTGCTCTTCAAATAAATTATTGTTGGTTCCCCTGGAAAAAAAAAATGAAGTGGGAGGTCTCACACTACCTGGCAGCATGGTATTTGCATAAAGGTAAATATACGATGAATGAAATTGAACAAACTGTTCAGAAATAGATCCTCTCATCCATAAACAATTGATCTTTGATGAGGCAGTCAAGCCAGCCCACCTGCAATAGAGCACCCTCTTCAATAAATGGTGCTTGGAGAACTGGATATCCATATGCAAAAGAATGGAAGAGGATCCATATCTCACACCCTATACAAAAATTAATTGAAAATGGATCAAAGACCTAAACATTAGAGCTAAGACCATAAAACTTTTAGAAGAAAATGCAGGGAAATATGTTATAAAATGTATAAAAAGAGGCAGTTTCCTGGACCTTACACCCAAAGCATGAGCATTGAAGGAAGAAATAGATAAATGGGAACTACTCAAAATTAAAAACTTTTTTTCATCAGAGAACTTTGTCAAGAAAGTAAAAAGGCAGCCTAGATAATGGGAGACAATATTTGGAAATAACATATCAGATAAGGTTTAGTATCCAGAATATATAAAGAGATTCTTCAACTCAACAACAAAAAGACAAACACTCAAGTTTAAAACTGGGCAAAAGTTATGAACAGACATTTCTCAGGAGAGGAAATACAAATGCTGAAAGACACATGATTAGATGCCCAACTTCACTGGCTATCACAGAAATGCAAATCAAAACTGCAATAAGACATCATCTGACACCCACTGAAATGGCCATTATCGAACAAACAAGAAAAAAACATAAAAACTGAAAACAACAAGTTCTGGAGAGGATGTGGAGAAAAAGACATACTTATCTGCTGTTGGTGGGAATGAAAATGGTACAACCACTCTGGAAAGCACTTTGGCAGTTCTTCAGGAGGTTAAGTATAGAATTGCCATATGATCCAGAAATACCATTGTTAGGTATCTATCTATTAAGAGGATATGAGGACAAGGACACAAACAGACATTTGCACACCAATGTTTATAGCAGCATTATTTACAATTGTCAAGAGATGGAAATAGCTCAAATGCCCATCAACAGATGAGTGGCTAAACAAACTATGGTATATGCATACAATGGAATATTATGTAGCTGTAAGACAGAATAAAATCAGGAAGCACATAATAATGTGAATGAAACTTGAGGACATTGTGCTGAGTGAAATTAGTCAGAAACAAAAGGACAAATACTGTATCTTCTCACTAATGTGAACTAACATTAATGGGTGAACACTGAAAATTGAAGTTAAGAACACAAGTCATTAGGAAATAGAAATAGGGTAGAGATTGGGCAATTGGTGTTGAATGAATACATATTGTGCAACAGGCCTGACTGCAAAAATTTAGATGTGGATAGCACAATACTACCTGATTGTAGCACCATAAGATAAGTACACTGAATGAAGCTGAATGTGAGTATGATTAAAGAGGAAGGGCTGGGTACACATATGAAACCAGAAGGAAAGAGAGGATAAAGACTGAGATGGTATAATTTATGAATGCTTAGAGTGGAAAATGGAGGTGATTAAATATGCAAATAAAAAAACCATTTTGCAAAAGGGAGAACAAATGAATGTCAACATTGCAGGGTGATGAAAATAGTATACTGGAAAAGTGCAATCAATGCAAACTAGCATCTATAGTCCACAGTATCATTGTAATATGCTTCCACTGAATGTAACAAAGGCATTGTGCCAAAACTAAATGTCAATAGGTGGGGACTTGGGGGAGGGTTAAGAATTTTTTTGTGGAAGAAAAGGAAATGTCTTCATATAGATTATCATGGTGAAAACATGTCTATAGTCTTATGTTGGGTTGTATGATGTGAGAATAAAACTGTTTACAAATGAACAGAGAGAAACAAGTGCTAGAGAAAATGTGGAGAAAGAGATGTATCTATTCACTGTCCGTACGGAAACTGAGAGATGCTACCTCTTGGAGGGCAATGTGGTGGTTCCACAGGAGGCTAATGGTAGGATTGTCATATGATCCTGAAACCTCATTGCTCAGTATATGCCTGGAGGAACTGAGTGTGGAGAACAATGGGCATTTGCACACTGATGTTCATGGCGGCAGCGTTCATAATCCACAATGGATGGAGGTGATCTAACAGTACAAGGATTGAGGACTGGAAGGGGGAGCCATGGTGTATAATACAATGGGCTACTGAGCAGTCACAAGTAGGAATGAAGTTGTGAGGTGTGCAATCAGGTGTATGAGCCTTAAGGACTATATGTTGAATGAAATGTCAGGAACAAAAAAACAAATATTATCATGCCTCCAATCATATGGACTTACTATGAAAACTCAGTGAACTGAGGTTGAGAATATGGGTTTTTCAGGTTGGGGTCTATGTAAAGGGTCCTAGATTGTAAGATCTTAATGCAGTCACACATATTCAGGAGTTGTAACTGCTATTTCTAAATCCTGAGATACTGAGCTGTTTGTTTACGGTCTGGTCATTCCCAGAAATTTTGTGTATTTATATGACACCTGAGACTCAGAGTTAGAGCTCTAAACCTATGAAAATCAGCAGTCATGCAGCAACTGTATAAAAAGTTGAAAAAGTGATCAGACTTCGAGTAGAGATATGTATGAAGATAATCTGGATAGAACTAAGGTAAATCAGAATACAAGGTAAAGGATGATATCATCTATATTTTAAAACTTCAACTTCTGTGTGAGACCAAAGGGAGAGGAGTTTATTTGGTGCAAAATTTATATTTTGGGTAGTGTATTTCCTAATTTAATTGTATGGTCAGTGTAGTTGAACACCATAAGTACATGGAATCTTGAATAGGTTATGATATTTTGTTGGTTTGTCCAGGTTAAGGTAATGCCTCAATATACCCAAGAGTAATTTGGGCAGTGAATAAAGAGGTAGTTGCAAGGTCCCCTTGGGGGACTGGGAAGAAAGGATGAAATATTCAACTTCCCCATTTGGAGAATTTATGTTATTCTCGCAAGCAAGGGGGACAACCAAATCAAAAGGCCGAGCCCTCCATCTTGGAGTTTGCGTCTATGAAACTTATTCCTGCAAAGGATAGGGTAAGGGTACTTTAAATAAGGCCTAAGAATCACCCCCAGAGAACCTCTTTTGTTGCTCAGATATGGCCTCTATCTAAGCCAACTCATCAGATACGCTCCCTGCCCTCCTCCCTAAATGGGACATGACTCCTGGGGTGTAAATCTCTCTGGCAATGTTGGACAGAAATCCTGGGATGAGCTGGGATCTGGCTTCAAGGGCTTGAGAAAGCCTTCCTGACCAAAAGTAGAAGCGAAAAATGAGACAAAATAAAGCTTCAGTGGCTGAGAGATTTCAGAGTTGAGAGTTAATTCTGGTTATTCTTATGCATTATATAGATATCCTTTTTATCTTATATTGTATTGGAATGACTAGAAGGAAATACCTAAAACTGCTAATCTGTGTTTCAGTCACCTGGATATTTGAGGACGATTGTACAAAGATATAACTTTTATATCTTTATGTGACTACGTGTTTATGAAAACCTTGTGTCTGTTGCTCCTTTTATCCAGAGTATGGGCAGATAAGTAAAAAAGTATGCATAAAAATAAATAAGTAATAGGAGGGACAAAGGGTAAAATAAATTGGGTAGATGGAAACACAAATGGTCAAGGATAGGGAAAGGTTAGATGTTTTGCATGAAGTTTTTCTTTTTTCTTTTTATTTCTTCTTCTGGAGTGATGCAAATGCTCTAAAAATGTTCTAAAAATTGATCATGGTGATGAACACATAACAATGTGATGATATTGTGAGTCATTGATTGTACACCATGTATGGAATGCATGTGTGTGAAGATTTATCAATAAGAATAGTTTTAAAAAATCCATGTGATATTGTAAGCAGCCATAGGAAAGGAAAAAGTAGCACCATATTCAAGCACAAGCATAGGTTTGGAATAAAATGTTTATAACCCATGAAGAATGCAGTAATTGAAACAAGATCAATTTCCAACTTATAAATTTGAACAGAGAAATAAAATTATGTTAATCTAATTTATTTGGCTTATCGTGGTTTTCAGTTCATTATACTGCATACATAAATATAAGATGTTTATTTTCCCTTTGATAATATTCCTTAAGTCATTTGCTTAAATTGTTTGTTTCTTCTAAGTACTGCCAAAGCCTTTTGAAAGATCTTGTTTACAAATGAGTTTTCTCTGCTTGCTGTATTTTATTTTTATTTAGTTTTTGTTACAGCACGTAAAAGGCATTATCAATTATTTTATTTACTTGTATTATGAGGCCAAGGTACATATATATCCCAAATTGCCTCCATTCTTCCTTACAGACCTTGGTTCAGTAAGATAATAATACAAGTCTAGGATACAGTGTATGACAGTTAGTACTGCTCGATTTTCCAATAGGTATATCTTTCTGTTCAAATTCTCTTACCCAAATTAGCTTTATCCTTATTCTTTTTATTTCACAAACATTACATCTTTCTTTTTCTTTTCATACTAGCCAAATTTTAGCCTCTGACTATTAAATAATCTTTCTTTATCCTTTCTTGCAATGCCTCCTTTTACTGAATAATTCATGTTTACACCAAAAAGGAAAAGCTAGGAATTAAAAACAACGTGAGGCACATGCTAATAACTCATGAAATAAAATGTATTTATTTCAACATAATTTTTATTTTCTCTAATTTTATTTTTGTATCTAGTATACTGGCTTCAGGTTATTTAGTGTTATATTATTCTACTTTTGTTCAGGATTACAAAAGCTGTACAGATACTGAAAAGCCTGCAAAGTAACACCAAAATGTCAAACAATGCAGATGATTAGAAAGCATTAAAAAAGGAATAAAATAAATTCTACTAAAATGATATCAATATAATTACAATAGAAACTTTTGAACTAAATAGAGATTTTTTAGTTTTCTTTTTAATTGGGACTGAAAGGGCAGTTATGTCTTTCTCCCTCCCTTCATCTCTCTCTTTTTTCTCCCCCCCCTTTGTTTCCCTTCATCCCTCCCTCTCTCCCTTCTTTCCTTCCTTTCCTCTTCTTTTTCTCAATTTGTTTTCCCTCCCTCCCTCTTTTCCTCTCTTTCTTTCCTCCTGTCTTTCTATAGTTCTCTTGTTTCTCTTTACATAATTCTTTCCTGATTTCTTATTTTTTTCTCATAATAAACATGTTCAGTATCATCATGGTATAATATTGATCATAAATGCAAATAACTACAGTGGCCAGGGAACCATGCAAGATGTGAGAAAACAACTGCCTAAGCAAGATGAGGCTGATATCAGTCGTCTATGTCTGACATTTAGTAAAGGTTAATGTTCAGCATTTGCTACATTCTAAATATGGGAAGCAACGTGGTGGCCTATTGTCACTCCAGTTGGCCAGCTCTGCCAATTATTTTTAGAATGAAACCAGAAATTGTGATTTTGTAGTGGTAGTAATTCTTGCATATAAAATCTCAAATTTGTGGAAGTTATCTGAAATTTCAGTGCATTTAAATCGTTCTGAAGAATAAAAATTTACAAACCAAATGACTCTTGTCTGCAGTCATGGGGAGCCAGATTGCAGGCAGGGCTTTGGTGTACAGGATTCACAGACTTGGGTCTGAATTCTTACTCCACCACAGGCTAGGTGTATTCTTTGGAAAAAGTTATTTAATTTCAATGATTTTCAGTTTTAACATCTAAACAAATTCCAGGAATCTTCTAAGGATCAAAATAGATGCCATATGAAAAGGAAAAGAAAGAACAGTGCTTTATATGTATATAAGATAAATATTATGGATCTTTTTATTTGAGACATAAATATAAAGAAAACTAAGACACCTTACACTTATTTCAAATGCTCACATTTTAATGAGGAAAGTAGAGTTGTAAATAAAGAAAGTAAAATATGATGAGTTCCAAAATAAAAGTGTAAATAATTACAGAGATATGAATAAAGTGATATTTATAAATGGGAAGAGAGAATATCAAATCTGCAAGAAAGGAATGGTAAGTTACTATATAATGTTTTAAGACTTCAGTTCAAAAAGATCTTTTTGGTCCTCACTGTTATAATTATACTATGATTATAGAAAGCAATCATTTTTTAAAGTAAAAGTAAAGTGAACTGCATACCATCAATTAGCCAAAAACTATTTAGTGATTCACTTTCCAACTTGGTGAAGGAAAAAATCCTTATAGCTGAAATACATAGTTTATCGAATTATCTAACACATCCTGGAGTATATAGACCACAGTGTAAATATGATGCATGTTTTAACCTTTATGTTAAGTATATTATATTGAAGAAATGATATCTTACAAGTCTTATGATTTAAAAATGATATACATATATGTTATGTATCTCAAACTGATGTATATATGTATATTAAAATATGTATATTAAGTATGCTAAACTATAACATATTTACAAAGTAATGAAATAGTCCAAATAATAGTCTTCCTCTTTAAAAGGAATAAAATATGGATTTTTATGAAGAGTTAGTAGAATTGGATAAACAGATAAACATACAGATGTTTGTCCACTTACCAGTAGATTTAGTTTGTATAGTTTGAATCAGAGTTCTGTAATAATGATCTGTGAGTACTTCTATTGTACTCCATCTACTTATAGGTCCAACTTGTCAGAAACTACGATAGATGGTACAAATAGACAAATATTTCTTTAAATCTCAGAAGACATCTGAAATTATCACAATCGTCATTGAATCAGCCTTAACAACAGCCCAGGTTACTATTTGTTAGAGAAATAAGAATTGAACATACTAAATTAAACATCAGAAATATTACTTGCAAAACAAGCAAGAACTAGCACCCTTGACATAATCTCTTTTGGAAATATAAGATCATAAGACTTTCCAGTAAAGAACTAACTTGAAAAGACTTGCTGCTTCATGTTCTCCAACCATTCTAAATCAACCACCACTTGTGTATTTCATCAAAACCTTACATGTTCCTCCAAAGTCCTCCACGTCCAAACATAGCTGATCTCACAAAAACCCCTCTGGACTTCTCTTTCAACTAATAAAAGTTGATTTATTCTCAATAGCAGACATACTTACTCAGAAAAATATGAATAAATACAGCTTGTTTGTTTTGTTTATAGTTCTTCGAAATTTGATGGAGGCTATTACGTGTTTACCTGTTAACTTTACTCTTCAGATATATAGAAATATTAGTTTTCATGTGTTTGAGTTGGGTTATTATCATTCCACTGACTTATTAAAAAATCTTTGATAGCTTACAATTGCTTGAAAAAGAAGATCCAAAATTCTAAGCTCATTTTACAAATATAAATCAACATAAACAAAGAAAATCAAGTTTTAATGTGCGATATAGATTTCCCTTTTTCCATAATTAACTTAAATATAAGTTTTGACACCACGGGGAAATTCTATGTAATCTAATTATAGAAAGAAAAGATCTTCATTTAACGTACAGTTCAATTGATTAAGGAATTGTAATAATTTCTCTAAAATATGATGGTAAAAGATGATGTTAGATCAGTTATATTGAAATTAAGTGTATCTTCATTTAACAGATTCTTTTCTAAGCTCCTCTTCGCCTATGGGTCCATGTGTTCTTCCTGAGTAGCAACCAGGGCTGGCAGCCTTTTGACCATGAGGAATCAATAGTCTCTGTGACACTCTAAGATTACAACCTTCAATGCTGCCTATATTGGTGGCACAACAGTGATGTGCCACTGTAGATAGTCATTCTATTGTCAAAAGAGAAGAGTATAATGTAAATGGGTTTTGTTTTGTTTTGCTTTGATTTGTTTGTAAAAGTAGTGTGTGGGATCCATGAAATTGGATTTGTGTATGACTCATGACTCAGAAAGGATATATCAGAATATATACTTGAGATTTTTAACATGACATGGAAAATTGTTTCAATAAAGTGTATGCTCAGCAGCAATCAGAAAATGTTAGATGTTCATTATTAGTGTAATAGATTTTAAAATGTGGTGGATACAGACCATGAACATTTTGCAGTTGCCAGACATAGAAGGTCACATATAGCATGAGTCCATTTACATGAAATCTCCAAAATAGGCACATCTGTAGAGACAGAAAGCAGATTAGCTGTTGTCAGGGACGGGTAGTGGAGAGGAAGAGAATGGGCACTGACTGCTTAAAACCTATGGAGTTTTTTACTTGAGATGAAAAAGTTCTAGAATTAAAGAGTGGTGCTGATTACACAGCATTGTGAATTACTTAATGCCAGTGAATTGTGCACTTTAAAATAAAATAGCAGGGCAGGCCGCGGTGGCTCAGCGGGCAAGAGTGCTTGCCTGCTGTGCCGGAGGACCCCGGTTCGATTCCCGGCCCCAGCCCATGTAAAAAACAAACAAACAAACAAAATATAATAAAACAAGAAAATGTTTAAAGATGTTTCCCTTCCTTCCTTCCTTCTATCCTTCCTTCCTTCTCTGTCTTTAAAAAAAAAAAAAATAAAAAATAAAAAAAAAAAAAAATAAAATAGCAATTTTATGTTTTGCATATTTAGCACAATTAAAAGTAATAGAATAAAATAATTTCTATATGCTGTATATACACATACAGTAACATGGTATATATTTAAAATAGAGAACAGAACAAGAATATAACAAAATATCATTAGCCAATTTAAAAAATGCTGTTGATTAAAATAATACTAGGTATTTCAAAAATATACATCAATGTTACAATACAGATACAATATGGGCTTAGTAAGAACGGGAAAAGGAATGCAGATAGAAAGGAAAGTTACAAGTTAAAACTAAAAATAAAGGCAGCAGGGACATGCTAATGATGCCAATATCTCATAAACGTTAGTATATAATTAGTTTAACTTTAAGGGACAAATCCCCAAAAGAAAGAGTAAAGTATAATCAAGTGCAAAATTATGTGACACATTTTTAGGTTCCTTGTTCTTGTTTTGTGAGTCTTTCTCTCCCCTGCATAGAATTGATAGTGTTTGGGGGTTGGATTGTTAATGATTAATGTCATTGCAATAAGAAAGAAAAGAATCATAGTCTCTATTTTATCTGCTTTATAGAGGACTAACTTTTTTATTCATTGTTCAAAAGAGCAGATTTGAAAAGTTTTTTTATGAATGTAATTGGACTGGGCAATTATTTATGTTAACCAAACATGCTGAAATGCCTTTCATTTCAATCAATCATGATTCTCTCTACAATGTTTTTGCAATATTTACCAAAACTGATATTTTGGTAATATCAATATACAATGGTAATATGCAATGTTTCACAGTATTTACCAAAGACTTAACTGATAATCAGATAAGCAAGGACTCCATAGCACTTTGGTGAAATTTTAATAAGGAAAACATTTTTTTCGAAGTGAACAATAATCCTACTTGAACTGAATTCACATCAATGATATTAGTTGAGCTTAGAAATAATAAGAGCTTTAAAGATTCTGCATATATATATTAGAACCTGTAAGACAATTTAGGCTGCTATGTGGAAGAAACAGAAGATATAGGAAAGCAAATAGGAGAGTATTACACTAATCCAATTGAAAGCGCGCTGATTCCCATTATATTTGCAAGTTAGACCCAAAAGGATTTTATTTCATTTTCTTTAAGATAAAGTATTTACTGTAGAACTTCTTTTTATATTCTAGTGAGATAATGACTGTAAGTTCCTAACATTCTGTTCAATAAATGGCAATATTAATGTTGAATTCAGATCTTTCTACATCTTCAAAACATCTGAATGAACTGCACATTTTTGCATAATATATAGTTTTTGGTCCATTAGCATAATAAAATGTTTACTTTTTATTCCTTTTTAAAAATCTATTTACTTGGCGGTGTGGGCCGGAGCGGGGCCCCAGAGCATGCGCTGTCCTGGACAGGAGGGCACTGGGGACGCGATTCCCGCCAGGGGCCGGTGCGTTTGAATGCGTGGCGGGAGCTGAGCAGCATCGGGTGTTCCCCCCACCCCCCGACCCCCTACACTGCCGACCCAGGGTGCCGCTTCCAGAACCAGCACAGAAGCTCCCCGCCGCCTGCGCGGTCTGCCAGCGCCCTCTCCTGCGAACGCTCAGCAGTGTGCCACTGCAAGGAGAGGCACGCCTGGGGCTTCTGCAGCTCTCCACAGAGCAGAAGCAGAAGGCATTCTCTTTCCGGAGAAGATGGCGGCTTAGTAAGATGCGCAGATCTTAATTCCTCCTTCAGAACAGCTATTAGGGGAGTAGAAATGATACAGAACAGCTCCCGGAGCCACGACAGAGATCAAAAAGACCCCGTACCCCATCCTGGAATGGCTGACTGGCTGGGAGAATCCACTTCGGTGAGATCACCGAGGGGCGCGGGCTTCCCCGGGCGGGGAGGCAAGTGGCCGGGGTCACTCCCTTCCTCCTTTCCAAGCCAGCTGGGAGAAGTGGATCGGAGATCCCCAGGCCACGGAGAACGGTGACCGGGGTCCCTTCCAGACACGTGACTTCCCAGTCCGGCTGGGAACAGTGCACTCTCCCGGGCCGCAGTGGCTGACGCCCTCCCGCCATGCTTGGCACCCCGGGCTGACTAGGAGATTCGGACGGGCGCTCTCCCAGGCTGCAGCGGCCAGCAACCCTCCCCACGTTCGGATCCCCGGGCCAGCTGGCACTCTTCCAAGCCGCGTCGGCTGGTGAAACTCCCCCACGGCTAGAGTTTTCCAAAGTTAAAGGACCGACAGCAGCTTTTACTGGTGGGACCCACAGAAAAACGTGTGTCACGAGCGCCGTCTACTGGGCAGGATAAGAAAAACAGAACCCAAAGATTTCACAGAAAAATCTTTCAACCTGTTGGGTCCAATACCCAGTGAAATCTGACTAAATGCCCAGATGCCAGCAGAAGATAATGGATCATGCTCAGAAAATTGAAAATATGACCCAGTCAAAGAAGCAAACCAATAGTTCAAATGAGATACAGGAGCTGAGACAACTAACGCTGAATATACGAACAGAAATGGAAAACCTCTACAAAAACGAAATCGATAAATTGAGGGAGGACATGAAGAGGACATGGGCTGAACATAAAGAAGAAATAGAAAAACTGAAAAAACAAATCACAGAACTTATGGAAGTGAAGGATAAAGTAGAAAAGATGGAAAAAACAATGGATACCTACAATGATAGATTTAAAGAGACAGAAGATAGAATTAGTGATTTGGAGGATGGAACATCTGAAGTTCAAAAAGAAACACAAACTATAGGGAAAAGAATGGAAAAATTTGAAGAGGGGATCAGGGAACTGAAGGACAATATGAACCGCACAAATATATGTGTTGTGGGTGTCCCAGAAGAAGAAGAGAAGGGAAAAGGAGGAGAAAAATTAATGGAAGAAATTATCACTGAAAATTTCCCAACTCTTATGAAGACCTAAAATTGCAGATCCAAGAAGTCCAGCACACCCCAAAGAGAATAACCCAAATAGGCGTTCTCTAAGACACTTACTAGTTAGAATGTCAGAGGTCAATGAGAAAGAGAGGATCTTGAAAGCAGCGAGAGAGAAGGAATCCATCACATACAAGGGAAACCCAATAAGACTATGTGTAGATTTCTCAGCAGAAACCATGGAAGTTAGAAGAGAGTGGGATGATATATTTAAATTACTAAAAGAGAAAAACTGCCAACCAAGACTCCTATACCCAGCAAAACTGTCCTTCAAAAATGAGGGAGAAATTAAAACATTCTCAGACAAAAAGTCACTGAGAGAATTTGTGACCAAGAGACCAGCTCTGCAAGAAATACTAAAGGGAGCACTAGAGTCAGAACCGAAAAGACAGAAGAGAGAGGTATGGAGAAGAGTGTAGAAAGAAGGAATGTCAGATATGATATATATAATACAAAAGGCAAAATGGCAGAGAAAAATATTATCCAAACAGTAATAACACTAAATGTTAATGGACTGAATTCCCCAATCAAAAGACATAGATTAGCAGAATGGATTAAAAAACAGGATCCTTCTATATGCTGTCTACAGGAAACACATCTTAGACCCAAAGATAAACATAGGTTGAAAGTGAAAGGTTGGGAAAAGATATTTCATGCAAATAACAACCAGAAAAGAGCAGGAGTGGCTATACTAATATCCAACAAGTTAGACTTCAAATGTAAAACAGTTAAAAGAGACAAAGAAGGACACTATATACTAATAAAAGGAACAATTAAACAAGAAGACATAACAATCATAAATATTTATGCACCGAACCAGAATGCCCCAAAATACGTGAAGAATACACTGCAAACACTGAAAAGGGAAATAGACACAAATACCATAATAGTTGGAGACTTCAATTCCCCACTCTCATCAATGGACAGAACATCTAGACAGAGGATCAATAAAGAAATAGAGAATCTGAATATTACTATAAATGAGCTAGACTTAACAGACATTTATAGGACATTACATCCCACAACAGCAGGATACATCTTTTTCTCAAGTGCTCATGGATCATTCTCAAAGATAGACCATATGCTGGGTCACAAAGCAAGTCTTAACAAATTTAAAAAGATCGAAATCATACCCAACACTTTCTCGGATCATAAAGGAATGAAGTTGGAAATCAATAATAGGCGGAGTGCCAGAAAATTCACAAATATGTGGAGGCTCAACAACACACTCTTAAACAACGAGTGGGTTAAAGAAGAAATTGCAAGAGAAATTAGTAAATACCTCGAGGTGAATGAAAATGAAAACATAACATATCAAAACTTATGGGATGCAGCAAAGGCAGTGCTAAGAGGGAAATTTATTGCCCTAAATGCCTATATCAGAAAAGAAGAAAAGGCAAAAATGCAGGAATTAACTGTCCACTTGGAAGAACTGGAGAAAGAACAGCAAACTAACCCCAAAGCAAGCAAAAGGAAAGAAATAACAAAGATTAGAGCAGAAATAAATGAAATTGAAAACATGAAAAAAATAGAGAAAATCAATAAGACCAGAAGTTGGTTCTATGAGAAAATCAATAACATTGATGGGCCCTTAGCAAGATTGACAAAAGGAAGAAGAGAGAGGATGCAAATAAATAAGATCAGAAATGGAAGAGGAGACATAACTACTGACCTCACAGAAATAAAGGAGGTAATAACAGGATACTATGAACAACTTTACGCTAATAAATACAACAATGTAGATGAAATGGGCGGGTTCCTGGAAAGACATGAACAACCAACTTTGACTCAAGAAGAAATAGATGACCTCAACAAACCAATCACAAGTAAAGAAATTGAATTAGTCATTCAAAAGCTTCCTAAAAAGAAAAGTCCAGGACTAGACAGCTTCACAAGTGAATTCTATCAAACATTCCAGAAAGAATAAATACCAACTCTCCTCAAACTCTTCCAAAAAATCGAAGTGGAGAGAAAACTACCTAATTCATTCTATGAAGCCAACATTACCCTCATACCAAAACCAGGCAAAGATATTACAAAAAAAGAAAACTACAGACCAATCTCTCTAATGAATATAGATGCAAAAATGCTCAATAAAATTCTAGGAAATCGTATCCAACAACACATTAAAAGAATTATACATCATGACCAAGTAGGATTCATCCCAGGTATGCAAGGATGGTTCAACATAAGAAAATCAATTAATGTAATACACCATATCAACAAATCAAAGCAGAAAAATCACATGATCATCTCAATTGATGCAGAGAAGGCATTTGACAAGATTCAACATCCTTTCCTGTTGAAAACACTTCAAAAGATAGGAATACAAGGGAGCTTCCTTAAAATGATAGAGGGAATATATGAAAAAACCACAGCTACTATCATCCTCAATGGGGAAAAATTGAAAACTTTCCCCCTAAGATCAGGAACAAGACAAGGATGTCCATTATCACCACTATTATTCAACATTGTGTTGGAGGTTCTAGCCAGAGCAATTAGACAAGAAAAAGAAATACAATGCATCAAAATTGGAAAGGAAGAAGTAAAACTATCACTGTTTGCAGACGATATGATACTATTCGTCGAAAACCTAGAAAAATCCACAACAAAATTACTAGAGCTAATAAATGAGTACAGCAAAGTAGCAGGTTACAAGATCAACATTCAAAAATCTGTAGCATTTCTATACACTAGTAATGAACAAGCTGAGAGGGAAATCAAGAAACGAATCCCATTTACAATTGCAACTAAAAGAATAAAATACCTAGGAATAAATTTAACTAAAGAGACAAAAAACCTATATAAAGAAAACTACAAAAAACTGTTAAAAGAAATCACAGAAGACCTAAATAGATGGAAGGGCATACCGTGTTCATGGATTGGAAGACTAAATATAGTTAAGATGTCAATCCTACCTAAATTGATTTACAGATTCAATGCAATACCAATCAAAATCCCAACAACTTATTTTTCAGAAATAGAAAAACCAATAAGCAAATTTATCTGGAAGGGCAGAGTGCCCTGAATTGCTAAAAACATCTTGAGGAAAAAAAACGAAGCTGGAGGTCTCACGCTGCCTGACTTTAAGGCATATTATGAAGCCACAGTGGTCAAAACAGCATGGCATTGGCATAAAGATAGATATATCAACCAATGGAATCGAATAGAGTGCTCAGATATAGACCCTCTCATCTATGGACATTTGATCTTTGATAAGGCAGTCAAGCCAACTCACCTGGGACAGAACAGTCTCTTCAATAAATGGTGCCTAGAGAACTGGATATCCATATGCAAAAGAATGAAAGAAGACCCGTATCTCACACCCTATACAAAAGTTAACTCAAAATGGATCAAAGATCTGAACATTAGGTCTAAGACCATAAAACAGTTAGACGAAAATGTAGGGAGATATCTTATGAAACTTACAATTGGAGGCGGTTTTATGGACCTTAAACCTAAAGTATGAGCACTGAAGAAGGAAATAAATAAATGGGAGCTCCTCAAAATTAAACACGTTTGTGCATAAAAGAACTTCATCAAGAAAGTAGAAAGACAGCCTACACAATGGGAGATAATACTTGGAAATGACATATCAGATAAAGGTCTAGTATCCAGAATTTATAAAGAGATTGTCCAACTCAACAATAAAAAGACAGCCAACCCAATTACAAAATGGGAAAAAGACTTGAACAGACACCTCTCAGAAGAGGAAATACAAATGGCCAAAAGGCACATGAAGAGATGCTCAATGTCCCTGGCCATTAGAGAAATGTAAATCAAAACCACAATGAGATATCATCTCACACCCACCAGAATGGCCATTATCAACAAAACAGAAGATGACAAGTGCTGGAGAGAATGTGGAGAAAGAGGCACACTTATCCACTGTTGGTGGGAATGTCGGGTGGTGCAACCACTGTGGAAAGCAGTTTGGCGGTTCCTCAAAAAGCTGAATATAGAATTGCCATACGACCCAGCAATACCATTGCTAGGTATCTACTCAAAAGACTTAAGGGCAAAGACACAAATGGACATTTGCACACCAATGTTTATAGCAGCATTATTTACAATTGCAAAGAGATGGAAACAGCCAAAATGTCCATCAACAGACGAGTGGCTAAACAAACTGTGGTATATACATACGATGGAATATTATGCAGCTTTAAGACAGAATAAACTTACGAAGCATGTAATAATATGGATGGACCTAGAGAACATTGTGCTGAGTGAGTCTAGCCAAAAACTAAAGGACAAATACTGTATGGTCCCACTGATGTGAACCGACATTCGAGAATAAACTTGGAACATGTCATTGGTAACAGAGTCCGGCAGGAGTTAGAAACAGGGTAAGATAATGGGTGATTGGAGCTGAAGGGATACAGACTGTGCAACAGGACTAGGTACAAAAACTCAAAAATGGACAGCACAATAATACCTAATTGTAAAGTAATCATGTTAAAACACTGAATGAAGCTGCATCTGAGCTATAGGTTTTTTTTTTTTGTCTGTCTGTTTGTTTGTTTGTCTTTTTTTTTGTACTACTATTATTATTTTTATTTATTTCTCTATATTAACATTCTATATCTTTTTCTGTTGTTTTGCTAGTTCTTCTTCTAAATCAATGCAAATGTACTAAGAAATGATGATCATGCATCTATGTGATGATGTTAAGAATTACTGATTGCATATGTAGAATGGAATGATTTCTAAATGTTGGGTTAATTTCTTTTTTTTTCTTTAATTATTTAAAAAAATCTATTTACTTGGAATATTTACTTGGAATTTACTTGGGATCTGTTTACTAAGACCCACTTAAAATTTTAATAAGAGAAAATAGCAACTAGCTAATTCCAGCTCATTGATTTAAATAAGTCTTTAAATACATATAAATTTTCCTAAATCCATGGGTACTTGAGGGTTTCAAGAACAAGGTATTCTATGATGCCATGATTCATTCAAATACTATTTTTTATGGCATATGGTAGTTAATATTAGATGTGGATTCATGCCACATAAGACTTTCCAAAGCAAACTGATTCAACTCAAATGTAGTCAGAGACAATGGGACTGATTTTCTAAGTAACATAGAATATGTGTTTTCCAAAGAGTGAATAAGAAAAGTCAGAATAATTCTCAAGAAAGGTGTTTGAATTAATTGCATTTTACCTAATGTTAATTTTTTGGCTCATTGACCAGAATTTATCTTGTGGTTTAGGAACACACATACAGAAAAGATTAAATTGATACATAATCAAAATATGTGGACTATGAAGTAATGTACTTTTTGTTTCTTTCTCCAACGAAGTAACAAGTGCAACGTAGTTCATTATACCAGTTAAAATTTAAATCAATGCCTTCAGTGCTTTCTTATGCATCAGTGAGAACTCTGAAGAGCTTATACCTCTTTAGGACACTTGCTACAAATTAAATGAGTAGAACTGAAAGATAATATCGTGACTATAGCTACAATCATCTTTCACAATGTAAATTAAGGCTATAGATGCTAATTCAAATTTCTCTGCACTTGTGAATGACTAATATAATTTCCAAGATTACAGTTTGAAAAAAAAATTAAGAACTGATGTAAAATAAATTGTTGATGATTAGTTTTGAAGTAATAGCCTTGGCATGGCAACATTATGATTATTTATACATGCATATGTAAATATAGATGTAACTTTTCCTTTAAAATAATTTTATTTTTTCTCCTTCCTTCTTACACAATTCCTAGATTAAGAAGAAATAAGCTATTATGACAATTTGGGGGGATAGGTAGAGATTCATATGTAGATTAAACAAATTTCAATTATTTGCTGAATTATAAGCTAAGATGTAAATTTACTATCACAGTTTCACTCTGGTCTTGATCTCGTTGTACTTCTCTTCTATACAGTCCTGTGAAATCTTCCAATCACAATGCAGCTAATGTTAATAAAAATATAAGCCACATTTAGCATAGCCTTTCTTCTTACTGTGAGTAGAAAAGTTCACAGGAAGAAAAGAGAATAACTGTATTGAAGCATCTGTGAATGTTTAATTTAATAAGAATGGACTGTTTTCAAGCAGGTGATCTGACATGGTTTGCATATCATCATTCATTGTGTCCATTTTAAATCAGCTTTATGCATTCTTTTATTTTTGGACTCTGCTAGGTAACATTTTGTTAGCTGTTAGTGTACGGCCCCTTAATATGAAGCAATATTATGTAAATAAAATTATTATACATGTTTAATTTATGCATTCTGTATTGTTAATGGCATTTGCATATTTTATAAAGTTTTACTTAAACATTGTTGACTCTTTTTGGTTAATACACATTCATTTGAAGAATCACATTTATAGATGTGATTTGCACCAGATTACAAATGCAGTATTTTATTCAGTTGAATTAATCCTCTCCCAAAATATACCAACTTTCAATCAAAAAATCCTTTTCAATCAAAGAGTACTTTCACTGTTAGGTTAAATGAAGAAGATAAGGGTGAGAACAAAATGTGTACTATTTAAATAGCAGTCTATTGAAAGGATTTGGTATAAGCTTATTTCCTGACAGTCCATACTCTTTGTATATTGCATGAACTTTTCCTAATTGATATTGCTCTAAGAATGAAATTATACTAACTTTAGATAAACATCTCAATCTCATTCAGCTTTAAAAATTTCAGCTATTACCATTGATTTTGTTCCAATTCATATTATCACGTTTCTGGGCTTTGAAATAGCCTCCGAACTGATCACTTTATTCCCAATTAATCCGTTGTCAGCACTAAACTAAAATGGTATGTCCCTCTAACACAAAAAATGAGATTTTTTTTTTTCCTTCTCATATCCAAGGTAGTTGTTCTGCACTTACAGCCAGGTACAAAACAGAAGTCTATAAATGTGATTCTCCAAATGAATGGGTATTTAATTAAAAAGAGTCAACATTATTTAAATAGTTCTTTATCCAAAATGTATATGCTTTTTAAAAAAATACAGAATATATAAATTCAACATTAATAAAAAATTCAATAAATAACCACCTTCCTAGGAATAAAAACAGAGTGAGTAGAGATTCTGATTTAACTAAAAATCTCTCAAAGTCTATGCCCTGCAGATAAAAAGAAAATCATTTAAACCCAGAAAGTTTAAACTCTGCAGTACCACATATCTGGTGTAAAGGTTATCTCACATTGTTCATTATCGATTCCAAAATTTTACCAATTAATACGAACTGCTTAATTGCAAAATTTCTTTAGTTAATATTTCTATTCAGGGAAATTTTCCATAGCTTCACACATTTGGGAAAGAACCCTTGCCAGGTAAACACAATCGTCCTTCATTTATTCACATAAGCTCTCATCTCAGGAATACAGAAGGAAAAATAAGATCATAATGATGAATACAATGATCAACAGCAGGACATTTGAATTCAGGGAAATAGACAAGGGGATAGACAGAGAAATACCTTACAATTTTCTTACTTGTGTATTCAGTAAGATTCTAGAGACATTTTTATCTCTTAAATACAAGCCAACGGACCAAGAGAAAAAAAGTTTTATTGTTTTTTTTCTTTTACCTTGTAGTTCCTTGATTGTTTTTTGGAAATCTTTTTATATATTGTGACAGTTAGGTTCAGATGTCAACTTCCAGGTGAACGTGCTAGTTCTGTTGCTGTGGACACGAAACAATTTTTATGTGAATCTCATCTGTTGCTCATTATATTTGCAGTCAGCTAAGAGGCGTGCCTGCTGCAATGAATGATGTTTGATTTAATTGACTGGTGCTTAAATGAGAGAGCTCAATGTAGCACAGCCCAAGCAGCTCAGCATATCTCACCTCAGCACTCACAGCTCAACCCAGGCCTTTGGAAATAAAGAAAGAAATCACCCTGGGGAAAATTGCTGGAACCTAGAGGCCTAGAGAGAAGGCCAGCAGAGATCACCCTGTGCTTTCCCGTGTAAGAAAGAACCTCAGTTGAAAGTTAGCTGCCTTTCCTCTGAAGAACTAATAAAATAAATCCCCTTCTATTAAAAGCCAATCCATCTCTGGTATGTTGCATTCCAGCAGCTAGCAAACTTGAACATATATTATCATCCATTTAGTTTTTGTATATATAGACTTTTCATTTCCTTTCACAAATTTCTTCTGGGCTGTCCATGTTTTCCTTGAAAATATGTAAGGGTTATTCATGGATTAGAAATACTGACATTTCAGCCCGCATGTAGTTGACTATTGTATTTATTTTCCATATACCATTTTGTTGTGAGGTTAGGTTTAGTTTAGAAGTAGAATTTTTAGTTCTTTTCTTTAAACCAAAAAAAAGGCTATGAAGTTTGCTAAACTTTTCTTTTACTGAATTTTGCATTATTTCCCATTTAATTAAAAAGCTGTATTCTTTGAAGTGTATAGAATCATATGTATATTTTGGTTGATTGCTGAAATTGTTATTTTCCATTTATATTGCAATTCGCATCAGTACCACATGTTCATTACTGTATATTATAAAAATTTAACCTTTATATATATAAAACATTAAGCCTATGCCAAAACAGGCTACCATTATTAATATATACCTTAAAAAACTTCTTGCATATTTACTCATCTTTTTCTCCTGGGAAAACCAACAAGTATGTCTAGCACACTAAACATTTTCTATAGAATTTCAATTGCGATTTAAACAATAGAATGCATTACTTTGGAGAAAATTTACTTCCTTGTAATATTTGTTTTCAAAGCTATGAACATTTTCTTTGTCACACTGAATTAAAATATTAATATATGTCTTTCATTAATATTTTGAAGTTTCAAATAACTTCTTTACAGTTGCCAATAAATGTGTATTGAGATATTTTATATATTTTCCTCAGGTATTTATGTAATTTTCCATACTTTTTTGGTGAAGGCATATTAAAAATATTGATATACCTTATAATAGGCATCTGTATTGAATATTCTTATTCTATTAAGAGTTCTTAATAATCAGAAATGGGGTTTTATCAAGTGTATTTAAATCAACACATATAAAAATTTATTTTTAGATTTCACTTATTAAGTTAATGAGTTTTAAAAATTTAAAGTATCTTTCTTTAATATCACTTATCTATAAAACTCATATTTTTAATATACTGTTTTCTTCAGTTTGTTAACATTTAAAAATAATATTTTATGTATATTTATAATGCAACTACTGAATTTTATTTTCCAATTTGCCAGAATCTTGTGAATATTGTATTTAAAAATAAGGAATGTTTCTTTTTAAATTTAAGGATATATATACAATAGGATATACTGTTTCCTTTGAAGATACCACTGATACAATAGCATAATTTAGTGTCTTATTAGAGATTATGCCAGTTTAAATTCTGATCCAGTCTTGTGGAGGCAACTGTTTCTTTTAATCCCTTGTCAGAACTGTAGGTTGGAAACTTGATTTGATTATCGCCATGGAGATGTGACACACCCAATTGTGAATATTAACCTTTGATCAGAGGAAGATGTGACTCAGCACATTCCAGGTGGGTCTTGATTAGTTTACTGGAATCATTTAAGAGAAAACATTTTGGAGAAAGCTAGAGAGCCATGAGAACCATGAGAGCTCACCCAGCCAGAGACCTTTGCAGATAAAGAACGAAAATGCCCCTGAGATAGCTTCATGAAACAAGAAGCCTAGAGACAAAGCTAACAGATGTCACCATGTTCACTATGTGACTTTCCAATTGAGAGAGAAACCTTGAACTTCATCAGCCTTTCTTGAGCGATGGAAACCTCAAGTGTTGGTGCCTTGATTTGGACATTTCTATAAACTTGCTTTAATTGGGACATTTTCACTGCCCTAGAACTGTAAACTTGCAACTTAAAAAATTCCCCCTTTTAAAAGCATTCTGTTTCTGGTATATCACATTCTGGCAGCTAGCAAACTAGAACAGAGAAGAAATTCAATTTTTATAGATATTATTACAATAGTGTTTATTTGAGGTGATGTTAAGGTTATTTCTATTTTACAAAAAAAATTATCACTTTAAACTTTCAAAGACATCCTTCGGTGTTTCCCCAGCATCTCTAGTTATGTTAAGATTATGATTCCTAACATGTTCATTGTTGATATCTTTTTCCATCTTTATTTTTTTAACAATACTCAAAAAGTTTTGCTTCATGTCGAACCACTTACTAATTCATTGACTCGTATTTGTTTCAAAGGATCAAGTGCTTGAAATTGTCAATTTATTATCCTCTTCTTTTTCTAGACAAAACTTAGTCAGGCATCTCTCCTCCTCCCAGATTTCTGAACTTTGCTAGCCCCTAAATCTGATACTATGCAGACCTTAACCTTTACACAGTTACCCTGAGAATCAGCTGACCACAGTGAGACACGTGTCCTTCTAGATTCTGCCAATCATCTTATCAAATAATCTTACGTGTTGGATTTTTCTAAATGTCTCTTAGATCTTTGAAAGCACTGCATATCCCTGAATGATATAAATTTTAAGATCAATCCATTTTAATGATAATATTATTCAATTCCTCTACATGTTTCTCTTTTTATTCTCTGTTTTCTATAAGAACCTATCAGAAAAATTAAATTAATAGCAGTTTTCCTTTTTTCTGCAGAAAACTCACTGCACTATAGTTTATATTAATTTTAGATTATATTATCATGCCATTGTTTGAAATGGAAACAAAGAAGAAAAGTTTATAGTTCTACGTTAGAAAAATACCTTTTAATATCTTGCTGTTCTTTTTAATATGGCCCCCACTCCTAGGTAGTACTGTAGATGCAGTAATTCTAAATGGAACTAAGCATGCACCTGAAAGAATTAACCTATTTTAATTCATACATTTGCAATGTGCAAGGCAATTTGCATTTAGAATGAGCATTTAGTCTTGTAGATGAGAATTTAATGATTGCTTTGTGTAAGATATAGTTTAAAAATTGAATTCATCAACAGGTACTATATAATCGGAAAATACAGTTTGTGTGCTTTGCTTATCCTCTCAAGTTTTGGAATTCAACAGAATTAGTTTCTCTTAGCTCTTTTTAATTTTAACACTTTGTTTGCATTATAATGCTAGATGAATAATATGAGTAATGATTTATTTAAATTTATTGTCACCATGATTGATTCCATATTTAATAAATATCAAAAAAAAGCCATGTATTATAGCATATGCAAATTACTTTACTTTGTGGAGTAATTTTATCAAACTCAGTTTAATATTATCTCAGGTTAATATGAAAGTTTGATGGGTAATAATGAAAGCTTATAACTAATCAATTTGATTTTAATGACTAAAGACTATCAATCAATGTAGTATAGTGCATAAGCTTCTTTTCACATCATGTGTTTTCATAAGTGAAACTTGCCTAAAGGTAATTTGGAGGCACTAGTCTTTGAGTTTGCTTTAGATTTTAGGTATTAACTAGTTGTGCTCATCACATTATCAAATATTTAAATTAAAAGCTAAGTGTTTTTTACATAACTTAAATATGAAACACATTACAGTGTAGTTAGGTTACAAAGGTCCCAAAAATTTTTTGAATGGGTGGAATGGTAGGGATTAATACTTAAATTGTCCTGTATTTATATGAAATGTAAATTGAATAGCTATAAATTGTCAAAGTTTTCCATTAGTCAATGATATGTTAAGCAAATAGGTAAATGGATTTCAGTTGATCCCAGTTTCCACGTTTGTCATTGGTATATGACTCTCAAATAAAATCTGATATCTTAAGTTCTATTAATACAAGTATAAGGCCAGATAAAGGGAACCTCAGTGTCCATACAAATTGTATTTATCAAACTACATTTGGAGAACTATGCTCAATGCTAGATATAATATTTTAAGGGATGTCTTTATAACCTGAAGAGAAAATTACTGTCAAAGTTTTACGATAAATATTCGGAACAAGGCTACATTTTTTCTAATGCTTTTTACATTTAAGAAACCAATAGGCAAACAATACTCATTTAGATAATGAAAAATGTGCTTGTTTTCTAAATTAATTATTAATATTAATATTAATGTGACCTGTTTAATTAATTAAGATCTATTTAGTGTATGTGACTTTACAATTCATACTTTCAGGTTATTGGAAGGAGTAGGAAAAAACATAGAAGGAAATATGGCTTCAATGCCTCACATACTTCAAAGCTGTGTGTATATCTATCTATGAGCCTGCAGGTAATGCTATGGAAGGAGAACAGAGAGGTGGACAATAAAGCTAGGCTACTGCTTGCTAGGACCTTATAATTTTTTTTTAATTAATTTATTTTTTTTATTTTTATTTTTTTTTATTTTTCACATGGGCAGGCACCAGGAATCAAACCCGGGTCCTCTGGCATGGCAGGCAAGCATTTTTGCCTGCTGAGCCACCGTGGCCCGCCCAGGACCTTATAATTTAACATGAGGTAGACATCCTGTGTATACTTAATATTTCAGAATATTATGTTAGGAGTGAAATAATCCAAGAGATATAACAGAGACTGTGAGAGGGCCTATATTAAATATGGAGATCCAGTGACTATCTCTCTGATAAAGTGAGCTTTGTATTGAAATTTAGGAGAGGATGAAGCCAGCAAGGCAAACAAGATGAAGATGAGCATTCCAGACAGAGAGGATAGAAAGTACAGTTAATCGCAGGAGTAAAGAGAATGTTCTAGGAGTCCATTTGGGGAGGATTATAGTGCATAAAAGAAGATGGTTTAGAATGAGGTTAGAGATTTGGGTGAGATCCAGAAGGAGTTTCTGTCCTTCTAGAATTTCTGTCCAAGTAGAATGAAAAGTGGGGGACTGAACTAGATGAGTGATGTGATCTGATTTACTGCTGATTTTATTAAATTTTATTGGTATTGGCAATGACTGTGGTAGGTAAACAGAGTATAAGCAGAGAAAAAATTAAGAGATTTGGTAGGAGCCCGAGTGGAAAGGATGGAAATTTAGAAAAGGGTGGCAATAGTGGAGAGGATTAGTGAGAAATGTTTTCATTTGAATTGAAATTTTGACTTAACAATGACTTCTGTACTTATAGGAGATGAAGTGAAAGGGAGGTATTAAGATCAATATTTAAATATTTGTTTCAAACACACATACACACACGTCTGTCCAACATTCCAACCACCTTCTCCGTTTGGACTACTTAATGGAAGACAGGGCCCCATCTTCAATTATTAAAAAATGGCAAGTACTTGGAAAATCATGCTTCTGAGCTCCTTGAAAACAATTGCACAAGCTTAGGTACCAAATCTTACAGAGAATAGACTCACAATGTGGTAATCAAGTAATCCTGGATTGATTATGTAGGCAGTCAGATTACTAATAATATTCCGTCAAAGGAATGTAGTAAATTTTGATGTGTGTTGGCAAAAGAAAATAGAATTATCCTTAATGGTCATCTGGAGCAAAAAACCCACTAGAGAGAGGACTCAGAGGAATGGGATGTCACTGCCATTCTGCAGTGATAATTCAAGGACTGTGAATTGGGAAGTTTTAAAAAAGGGAATAAAAGTTCAAATTTCAGCTCAAAACACTGGCAGAAACCAAGAAACTTTCTAAAGCAGTGATAAAAAAATCTCTTATCACTTGAAGCTGCAAAGCTGAGATACCTGACAACCAAAATCAAACATTGATCTGTTGATCCTGCTGAGTTGGAAATTACAATGTCAGTTACACTTACAATCCTATCAGGTGTCTTATGTGAAAAGTAGGACATCTATAGGAAAAGACTGAAATTTCAGAATTAGAAGGTTTTAGGTGGTGTGACTACCCAGATGGACAGTCCATAAGTCTCCTTTGCAGACAGCATTCCCTGTCCCTTGTTTGATGGGTCTGCTGATGATGCTTGTCAGAGGTAGTTTTCCAAAAAAGTGTTCGTATTTCCTATGGTGCTCACTTCTCAGGGTTTAAAAGCGTTTTTGCTGGAGTTGAAGTCCTTCATGGAGAGAATCAAGAAGAGAAGGAATTTCCATCAATAGTCACACCATAAAGGTAGAAAATGAGATAAAGATACCTAAACTTTATGAATTTAAGTAGGCAAAAATCTGAGAAACAGGTTCATAAATTGATTCTAAGGATATTTAACCAACAAAAGAAGAAGTTATATTCAGAAATAGTCTTGAGAATTTGCTTACACTTTCAGCATGTGTCTCCTCTGAACTCACAGTTATCCTTCACTTTTCCAAAACTTAGGACCATTATGAGTAGTTTCCACATCCCCTAGATGAAATTTGGTAAGAGATATTTCAAGCGTCTTCTACAACTGGCTCCATGTGACTTGCTGGCAAGGTCCTGATTGATTTCTGAGCAATTAGATCATTACACAGGGTACCTATGAATGAGTTTGGAAAAGGCATATTTTTACACTGGCAAAAATTTTTGTGTATCTCATTGTGTACGGTTTGTAGAGGACTATGTGGCTTGAAGCAATGATCAACAAATAATCAAGGGGAATAGCTATTAGTGTGGCCCAAGTTCAGGTTTTGTAGGGAACAAGTTAGGATAATTTGTAACAAGGAGGTTCAAGGAAGAGAGTGGATTTTAACACTCAAAATGTCCTCAGGGAAAGATCATGTTTCTGTGCCATATGAAGTTCACAAAAAGGACCTAATGGATACTGGATAAGGGTGGATGCCAGGCATGAGCTGAAAAAAAAAATCTCTTCTCCAGGTTTCAAATTCTTATAAACAATGAACTTGATTCTTCAGAAAGATATCAAGTACTGAAAGCAGATTAATAGAACTTGGACTCATTCCACTATGAGGATTGGCTTTACTGGATTAGATAGTCATTCTACATTTTGATATGCATTCTCTTACAGGCATGCTTCTATTAGCACTACCATTCATACACTTATTGAATAACTTAAAAATTTGTCATAATACGCTTCTGAAAATTGTTCTGAATGGGGAAATCACTTTACAGTAAAAAAAGATAAGTTAATGGCTAGGTAATTTCTGATCATACAAGATATCAGAAATATCTGACTTTCTGGAATGGCAGAATGACCTATTGAAGACACAAAAAGTAGCTGCATTAGAGGTATCATCGTGAGAGTTCTGAACACGAGTGCGAATGAAGTATCATTGTCTCTGAAGTAACAGATATGAAGATTTTTTCTCCAACAAATAATTTTCTCATATTTTTATTTACATTGGTTATGGTACTATTTTGAAATGCATAAGCTTTATGCATTATACAAAATACTAAAATTTGCCATTATTTATGGTACCTCAATATTGTGTCACAATTAAGAAGTAGTGTCATTCTCAGGTTATAAAATAATTCACTCGGGTAGCCTTTACAGATGGCTGCAGTTTCATTGTTTTTAACATTTAAACCTTTGACACATTCTTTGACTTATTTTAATTTATCTCAATGCTTAGATTCTATTACATTTCCTTTAAAGCTGAGTGATTACCATGTCTTTTAAATAGATAAATAGTGTACTTAAAATATATGATCATTGATATATGCAAATACAGATGCCAGGTAATTTTTCTTCCTGAAACAATTCCCAGCTTTGTACTATTAATGTGGTATAAATAAACTTCTTTTGAGTTAATGTTGATTTTTCACATACGGATAAAGTATATTGAACATTTGTATTAACCAATCAACATATTTATGAGTTGCCCATGATGATAATTTTTATTAGGTAATGCCAATTTATCTCAAGATTAAGAAAAAATAATCCAGTGCAAGTTCTTGATAACATTTTTCTACAAACAAAATTAAAAGTACGCGTCAATTAATTCAATTACATTTCATTCAGAAACTATGATTTATACTAGTTTATAAAGTTAATTATGGAGGAATTAAAACAGCTTAATGATGATTGAAAATAATATTTCTAAATGTAAATTGCATATCCAGCTTTTCATTTTACTATTAATTGATATGTTTATTATAATAGTATTATAATAAACATATGGTTATATATCAGTAATTTGTTCAACGGCATATATAGAGTTTAAATATGAAAAGCAATAAAAATGATGCTAGTTATTCTCCAAGAGAAAACCACCTATTATGAAATAATAATGAGTTGTATATATAGCACTATCCATAACATTAAATTATAAATTATATTTTCTAGTATATCATATAATGCAGGTCAATTTCTCATATACTGAGCTATTGCAATTGTCTTCTGTTTTTTCATCCCCAGTTTCCCTGGTTATCCATCTATTTATCACAGCACTTACAAAATAAATTTCCTGCAACAATGGTTTAATGATATTTCTGTGCTGGGCAAAAAAATACTAAGTACCTTATAAAATATATAATCTTTATGGTGATATTTTTAGGTCATCACACTAGAAACAAATAATATAAAAACTTGGGTTCTCATTGTTTTTATAATTTTACCTCAACTATGAAATCTTGGAAAATAAAAATATCTCAGCTACATTGCTCTGATCTATAAAATGAAAAACATGAACTAAATTCAGGCTATTTCAATAGTTAGGTAGAGCATAAGGTCTGACTGCTAATTTCTATGCTATGTAGTGAAGTTCCTAAATTCATAGTATGATGTGAAGAGGGAGAACAAAAATGTGTAAAACATGCAATTCAATATAATATGATAATGGCAATATTAATACTATATCCAGGGAGGTGTGACGTGTCTCAGCGGGCAGAATTCTCTCCCGCCATGCTGGAGACCAGGGTTCGATTCCCAGTACCTGTTCATGCAAAACTATGTCCAGAGGAGTTGTGGTAGGTTGAATTATGTACCCCAACTTAGACATATTCTTTATCTTAACCCATGTCTTGTGGGTTAAGATCTTCTTGAAGATGTTATTTTAGTTAAGGTGTGACCCAAATGAATGAGGGAGGGTCTTAATTTGAATTGCTGGAGTCTTTAAAAAGAGAAAGCAACAGGGAGGAGTAGGAAGTTAAAAGCCCATTGTACAGGAAGAGAAAGGAGGGAATATCATCCACGTGATCCAATACAGGGATATCAGCCAAGGAGCCCCAAGAATTGCTGGCAGCCAGCACCAGAATGGTAGACATTGGGGAGAAAACATAACCTTGCTAATACCTCAGTGCTGGTCTTCTCTAGCCTCAAAATCTTAAATCAATTAATTCCCATTTTTTAAGCCAACGTACTATGTGCAATTTGTCATAGCAGTGTCAAAGGAAAAAACTACAAAGAACAATGTTAAACATGC
Source organism: Tamandua tetradactyla (assembly GCF_023851605.1). Classification (NCBI taxonomy): domain Eukaryota; kingdom Metazoa; phylum Chordata; class Mammalia; order Pilosa; family Myrmecophagidae; genus Tamandua; species Tamandua tetradactyla. Next base: position 50,944,487 of record NC_135330.1, read on the forward strand.
AAAGATCACTTTATTCCAAGGCTCCTATGAGAGAAAGAGTAGAATTCAACTCCGCTGAAACAAAGGGCAGCACGTTTTTTAAGGGCTGGGGTGGGCTGGAGGAAAACACTGGAAGTAGTATAGCGGACTAATCACGGGGACGGGAAAGTGGTTTACAGAGGTTGCCATTGGTACACTTGGTTAGGACTATTTTCCTTTATGGTAATTAGGCTACCTGGAGCCTGTTACAGGTGAAGAGAGATGGAAGATGATAAAGTTAGGAGCCTCTCAGATGCTGGCTGTAGGCTAAGAGAGAGAAGTAAGGGGAAGGTCGGGCAAGCTTAATATTTAGAATAGTTAGGGTCTGTTCTAGTTTACTAGCTGCACGGGCTCTGTGTCTCGTGGCTCTCTCATCGTTCTGAAGCTTTGTCCAAAATGCTTCCTCTTTTAAAGGAGTCCGGTAAACTAATCATGAAGCCCCTGGAATGGGTGGGGTCACATCTTCCTCTAATCCAAGGTTAATACCAACAACGGAGTGAGTCACATCCGTGGAAATAATCTAATTAAGTTTTCAACATAAGGATTAAAAGAAAAAGCTGCTCCCACAAGATTGGATCAAGATTAAAATATGGCTTTTCTAGGGTATATAAATCCTTTCAAACTGGCACAGGGTCTGTCATGCAAGTGTCACAGAATTGTCATAAAATGACCTGATAAATGACCACAAATCTAAGGTAGATTCGGCATGAGTAGTTTGAATGCTCAGTGTAATTTATTTGCTTGCACAATTGCAAGTTATCAATACAACCAATAAACTGGTCAAGGGCAAACAATACATTTAAAGGTGAAGGATACCAGAGTCTTTAAAGTGCATTGTCCTGAGGACCAACACAAAGATGGCAGGTACCTTAAATGAGAAGTCTTGGGAGTCAGACCAACATGGTGTGAATGAAGGGTCCAAAGCCATCATCGGGAAGCACTGGTCACAGAGTCCTGGGGAGGGTGGCAGTCAGCCCTGCAGCCCAGCACAGGAATTAGAGCCAGATGTCACTGTCACCTGGCACTCAGTGGAGTGGTGTCTGCAGCGGGTTTTTGCATCTTAGAGGTAATATCCCTATCAAGGGAGTGACCCTCTGGCAGGTATGAACTGAGTGCATATCATATCCTCACCCAAATACCTGCTATTTTGTGCTAGATATGTTTGAAGGTAGGAAGGACCAGAGAGAGTGCAAATACAGGCATAGGTTGAGTAAGGCTGGTAGCTTAGTCTTGAGAAATAAAAATAGTCTTGACCAACAACCTGGAAAATGAAAATAGAGGCTATCAGGACAAAATGAAAGGCATCTAGAAAAACTGGGGAACACTCAAGGAATATTTCCACGAAAAGATACCTGAGGTGAGTATTCATGATTTAAGCAGGGAAAGTCCTGAAGGAAAGTATTCCAGTACAGGAAAGATTCTGAACAAAAATATGAATTTTAAGGCATGGAACAATGGCATGCCACTTGTATTAGTTCCCTAGCTGTTAGAACAAATGTCATACAATGGGTTGGCTTCAACAACAGGAATTTAAAGGTTTACAAGTTTGAGTCTAGGAGAAGTCCAAAATCATGGCATCAGCAAGACAACGCTTTCTCCCTGAAGACCGTGGAATTCTGAGCTGACTGTTCCTCTGGCTCATGGCAATGCACATGGCAGTGTCTTCTCCTTTTTCTTGCAGGTTCCGTTCACTTCCAACTTCTGGCTGCTACCCATGGCTTCTTTTTGCTGTGTCCAATTTCCTTTGCTTATACGAACTTGTCACACAGGATTAATTGGATTTAGTTTGGCATATTTAAACCAATGACATCTTCAAAGGTCCTATTTACCCATAGTTCACACCCACAGGACAATTGATGTGATAATGCAAGAGACTGGCAATTCAGAATTGGGTTTTAATTTGATCACGTCAAGGTAAGGTAAAAGAGATTTGAGTGGGAAAAGTCCATGAAACATGAATAAGTGTAGTCGTTTCAGAAAAGAAAGGAGTGGTAAGGGAGAAAGAGAGAGGGAAGAGAAGTAAAACAGCAAGTGAAAGTTTGTTTTTTTATTTGGTTATAGTGCAATGAAGGAAAAAATGACAATATGACTCTGAAGCTAGCAATTTGGCAAAGGGTGTAGACAGTGTGCCATTAACTGAGGAATCTATGAGGAACAATTTTGTAAGAATGATGATAAGTCTGGCAGAATGCTCTCCGAAAGGGGACACTATTTTACAACCCAATCAGCAATGAATGAGAATGCACATTTTTTCAAATTCTTGCCAACACTTGTTATTTCCTGGCTTTTTAATTATAGCTATGTCAGAGTGTGTAAAGTGGTATTTTATTGTGACTTGATTTGCATTTCTTTAATGACTGATGATACCAGGCATCTTTTTATATGTTTATTGGCAGTTTACACATAGTCTTTGGAGAAGTGTATATTTAAAGACTCTGTTCGTTTTTCAGTTGTGTTTTCTTTTTGAGGTTGAGTTGTTAAGTGTTCTTTATATATCCTTTATATATACTTTTCAGATTCATGATTTTCAAATACATTTTTCCATTCTGTGGGTATATTTTTATTTTCTTGATAGTGTCCTTTGAAACACAAGAATTTTTTATTTGGATAAAGCCCAGTTCATTTATTTATTTCCCTGTTTACTTATTTGTTTATTGTTTCTTGTGCTTTAGATGTTGTATCCAAGAAACCATTGCCTAATCCAAAATCATAAAGATTTACTCCTCTATTTTCTTATAAGAATTTATAGTTTTACATTTTGATACACCATCTATTTTGGGTTAATTCATCCAACTACATCCTTTTGCTTGAGGATATTGATTACTTATTTATTTAACTTCCATTCTGGCCCTGTTAACCTCCTAAGATGTTAATGTCACATATACTGAGACTCTAAGATGTCTTAATTGCTGTCATTCAGCTATTAGTGGAGGATCTACTGAGTAGCCAAAACCAACATTCCCTTTGGAGATGGGTATTGATGACATCTTTGATGTTGCCAGAAGAATAAACACATGCAGCTCCATTTAGAAGAGAGAGAGCTCAGTGGTCAGGCACTGATACTTATTAAGCTGGATTCCTAAGGATGTTAACAGCCCACGAAGGACCCAGATAGCAGCAACAGGTAGGTGAGGGAAAATGGCCCCTAGTTTAATGAAATTTCTAAGAATATCTCTTTGGTAAGTACATTATCATATTTTATTATTCTAATTTCGTTATATAAATCCCATGCCTTGTTGTTGTGATTATATATGGCTATGATATTTGATGATTACCTGCTGAATATTGTCATGTTTTTTATGAAAATGTTCGATATTACCATTCAATAGAAAATCTCAAATTTCAAAATAAAAATAAAATCTTGTATGCATTGGTATGACTTTAAAGTTAAATTATATAATTATAAATAAGTAAACATGTTTACCTGATTTTTTCAGAAAATTTAAAATATATTAACGTAGATGCTACATGTGCACTTAGATTTGCATTGAATAAAAATGTTTTGAATCAAATAAATGTATCTTTTTAAATTCTTATAAAACTTTTGTTCTTTTAAATTTTTACATATAAAAGTGTAGCATTGATGGGAATTAAGCAAAATGGTGTTTCAATGCATTGGTTAACAAATTGCCTCTTTCATCAGGATATTTTTGTCATATTTTTTCTAAAACTAATTTCCTTTTATTTACAGAGATTAGAGGATACAAAGGCAACAGTCTTATATCAGTGGGGAGACAATTTGGGAATTTTGTAATCATTCAACCTACTTTTAATTTGGAGAAAAGCTTAATGAGAAATATTTTTGATAACTTGGATTTCTGTTCTTTTATAAATACATTCTATTTCAAATGTCTAATACACTCATTTGACTTTAGCTATTGCCTCTATGAAGATGATTTCATAATTACCATATTTAGCTCAGATTGACTTCCTGTGCTCAACTATACAATTTTGATGGCTATGGATTGTTTAATTTCAAATCATGTCTTCAAAATCACATTCAATTTATTACATTTTAAATAATAAAAACACAGACTATCTCTCCTTATTGACCAGATTCAAGCATTTCTGATAATCTACCATATTGGAGAATTCAGCTTTACAATTGTTTTTTCCCATTCATGTTTTAAAAATTTTACTACCACATTTCAAGTATTATACTTTGGTTATTCTTATTAAAATGGTGTCAGCCGTGTTTTGACCATTTCTTTCCACGTTACAAAGGAGGAGGAAGAAGAATTTTATTCAGCTGATGGAAGATTTCAGTCAGGTCTGTAGGAGGTAACAGTCCTCCATCTTGTTCTATCGTGGTCTTGAATGTCTCATGTTAAGAACTCAACCACCAAAAAACCAGGATCCATCATGTTTCTAGAGGAAAGATGATCCTACTGTCGGTTCTAAATGTCACACACAGCCATGCATCCTTCGCGGTTAAGTTAGGTTCCCATTCACAGGAATCTGAAACATGGACCCCATCACACCCACTCTGCTCATACGAGTGGGAAGAATTGTGTATTTATGAGTTTTTCAGAAACAGCTTTCTCCACAATAATGTAGGCTGCCTTACTGAGCCCAGTTTTCAGTCACCACCCTTCAGTATTCTCACCCTTGGGGAAAATTTAGTCCTTGCTTTAGGACCACACTCAGGCTCATTTCAGAACATCAGAGAAGGTGGAATTCCTAGGATAATAAAATCTATCGAAATCTGGGCTTGAGTTCCTTTTCTACCAGTGTCTTCTAACTAATTGGTGTTAGAAAGCCGACCTTTTCCCATCACAAATAATAATGTCTATTATAGATGTCCTCCAGAACATTAAGTATCTACTTTTCTTCACATTACTATAAATAAGATTGTCCTCTTAAGTGATTCTTTTCAGAACCTTGAAGAACTACTCCACGGAGGCCTTCTGTCTTTACCTATACAAATAAAAGCCTGACAAACTATAGCATCGGGAAATAAATGATATGTTTTCTAAATTTTAAATTCTGTCTTGTCAGGCATCTTGCATTATATTCCACTAAGCATTATTTGTTTTAATTTCATTTTTTATCAATAACAATACTAATGCAAAAAGAACAACTAATAAGTATCGAGTTATAATTATTGCCAAGTATTAAGCAAAACATTATATTGCCTGTCATATTTAATCCACACAACACACCTCCGGTTAATATTATTGTCCTCATGGTATTGATGCAGCTGAGGCTGCAAAAGTTTAATAGTTGGATATACACAGGTCACACAGCCAGTAAATGTTTCACTTGGAAATTTGAACTTATGTCACTCTAATTTTTTTTTTTTAAAGGAAAGACAGAGAGAAGGAAGGAAGGATAGAAGGAAGGAAGGAAGGAAGAAAGGGAAACATTTCCAAACATTTTCTTGCTTTATTGTATTTTGTTTTTCCGTTTTTGTTACATGGGCTGGGGCCGGGAATCGAACCGAGGTCCTCCGGCATAGCAGGCAAGCACTTTGCCCGCTGAGCCACCGCGGCCCACCCTGTCACTCTAATTTTAAAGTTCTGTATGGCAACTGCTAAGCCTAATTGCTTCAAAAAATAAGGATACCAAAGATTTCAGGTTAAATACAGCAAGTCAAACCTAAGCTAAACTAAACCAAACTATGGAGAAGCACACACACACACACACACACACACACACACACACACACACACACACACACACACACACACACACACACACATATATTCCTATTCTCCTTAGGGAATTCCAAGAAGCAAACACTAAATAATTTTTAAAAACATACTTTTGCATACATGATTAAAATGTAAAATGCAGTAGAACTGTTCTTAAAAAAAGCACAAAGAAATGTGCTAGAATGTACACCAAAGAAAAGTAATAGTAATAATTATATGCTTACAAGTGTTGGATAAGAAAGAGAAGTATATGTGCAGGTTGGGAAGGAAAATATATGAGGATTAAATTTTCTTAAAATTTCATTTGTTCTAGAGGGAAGTCAAGATATATGTTTAAAATGGAATCATAAAAAAACACTACAGGAACATTGCTTAAAAAATGGCAAGGTGAATTCAGAAGGTACAGCTCACATAGGCGTGTTTGCTCTGGGGAATAGTAATCTGTAATAGGGCAGCAAGAAGCAAGGCAAAGAGCTGGTGTTTTTTAATTATAACCATTCTAGAAACCGGCTTTTTAAACTCTGACCATGTATAACTTTGAAAATAATAAGAATTAAATCAGGAAAGTGAGAGTGTGTGAGAGGAGGATGCAAAGATAGCCTTTGTATTTTAAAAAATAATGTTTTCAGACTAATGCGTTGATGCCTAGCAACCTCTAAGGTTGACCAATTTTAATGCTGCATAAAAGAAAACAAAATATCCTAAGCAGTGTTAATAATAATTATGCAGCATTTAATATGAGATATAGTTATACAAAATTGAACACACCTTTAGACTTAACTATCATTTTCCAAGACATACAGAGATTATAATACCATGCAGGAGAAAAATATAGAGTTGAAGTAATCAGGGATGCAGCCATAGGGAAGCAAGCAATTAAATCCGAAGTATGGGATATTCTATAGGATAAATTATTGTCTCTTCAAAAGATGATTGGCGGGCAATGGTGGCTCAGTGGTAGAGTTCTCGCCTGCCATGCTAGAGATCCAGGTTCATTTCCCAGTGCCTACCCATGTGAAAAAATAAAAAAATAAACAAATAAATTAATTAAAAATAATTGGCAAGAAAAAGAAAAGGAGGAGGAAACCTCTTACAACTTAAAAGAGATTCAAGAGGTTTTTTTTTTTTTTTCTTTTTCTTTTCAGGAAGGGAGGGAAGGGCTGAGGGGTCAGGGGGATGACACCGTCAGGAGTCTCAAGCTTGGGAGATCAGGTAGGTCTGATGTCTCCCCGAACCTCTGAGTTGGGGAAGAGAAAAAGTGTTCAGGGCAGGATCATGGTGTAAGTGGGAAAAACCTCAGGAGTAGATAAAAGTCTAGAAGGAACAAAGTCTTTGGGGGAGGCGAAGACTCCAGTGTCAGGTAGGGAGAAGAGAGGCTGGTGCTGCTGGCAATGATCCCCCAAGCTGGAGGCTTAATCCGAGACCTCACTGTAGGAATACTTGTGGGCAGCCGGGTTGGTCTTCCAGCCAGCCGCCCTGAACTCAGTGATCTCCAACAGTAGCAGCTGGGCCAGAGAACTGAGCCCAGGTGGGAGCAGGAAGCCTCACGGATCAGGACAAAGTTCAAGTTTTTAAAGAAGATTCAAGTCAGAAATGCTGATGGCTAGCCTTGTCCTTACATAAATCCTTACATCCTCCATCCATTAAACATTTGTTAGTTACTAGAGATGTCTGGAGAGTAGGAAAAGCCAGGTATAAAGAAAGGCTTGGCTGGGCATGGAGATGACACGTGTACTTCCTTCTCATGTGGCTTCTCTGTGTGAGCTCCTCATCCTCTCTCCCCTTGCCAACCTCACCCTCCACCCTCCTTCACTCAGAAGCTGTTGCTGGGACAGAAAGTAGACATCAGACTCTGATCAGAAGAAGCTGGCAGTGGCTGAGTGGAGATCAGGAACTGAAAAGGAATTTTAAAGTTATAATTCAAGCCCCAAAATGAAACTCAAAGACTGACATCATCAAATCCAGGAGATGGCTTGAAAGAAGGATGAGGATGGATTTGACTTTGATCACCTAATTCTATTTTCCATGGAAAACCCCTCTAAAACTTCCATTTGCAACTGAGTTGAGTGCAATCAGTGGCACGTGAGAGGGCCCCAGAGGGGACATGCTCCCTGCAGGCTACCTGCAGCGCTAAAAAAAAAAAAAAAAAAAAAAAAAAAAAGAGGTTCAAGAGACTTACCTACCCAATTTAATGTGTTGAACTTGTTTGAATCCTCATATGAAGAAGTCTAATATGTAAAATACTATTTTGAGATAATCAGTTGTATTTGAACCATGACTAGATTGGGAAAAAAGGTATAAAAATAAGCAATTAAAAAAAAATTATTAATTAAAGAAACAAAATAAAACAACATACATAATCAGTAATTCACAGAATCATCACTTAGTTGCGTATTCATCATTTCTTAGAACATTTGCATTAATTCAGAAAAAGAAATAAAAAGACAATAGTAAAAGAAATAAAACAAACACAGGAAAGAAAAAAAAAAAGATTATACCTACCATACCCCTTACCCCTTGCTTTCATTGATCACTAGCAAAAAATAAGCAATTTTAAAGGGTATAGTCCTCCCACAACTGAAATAAATAAGAAATAAATAACAATAAAATAGCTAGAAAAACACATAAAATATATATTAACAACAACATAAAAAAGGGATGGCCACAGTAGCTCAGTTATGTGCCCATGCAGTTATTGTTGATACTTTGCCATCACATCACTGAAGTGAGAAAGAGGTTTTATGCACTGTAAATCAAACTTTAACATTAAGCTATAATGGAGAATTTTATATTGAATAAATTGACCATTGCTGGTATATATTAATCTCTCAAGGTATATATTTTTAAAAAGCAAATATTAACTTTAACGGGAAAGAAATCCATACATAAAAAAATCTTTGTATTAATGCACTTGTATAATTTCTAAACAGTACTTACATAGTCATAATTATGAAATAGCTTCAATGGTAGTTTCAGATCACAATGGTAGGCTGTTTTCAAGTAAACACTTTTTTTTTTTAGATGTGATAATGTCATGTGTGGAGAAATGAATTTTTATCTCTTATAGATACACAGTGAAGTACACTGGAATCGAATTATATGATGTCTAAAATTTATTCCCACAATAAACTTGTGGTGTTGAGAGTTTGGATATAAATGAAAAAAAAATTGAAGAGATAATTCTAATAGTAAAAGCTAGATGAGAATACTTCAAGATTCAAGAAACCCATTACTTGATTCTCTTTACTTTTATAATGTATAAAATTTTCCATACTAAAAAGTTAAAAATACATGTTGAGTGATTAATATATGCCAGCAATGGTCAATTTATTCAATATAAAAATCTCCATTATAGGGTATTATTAACATTTGATTGTTCAGTGCATAGAAACTCTTTCTTTTTCAGTGATGTGATATAACATAGCAGCAATCTGTGCATAGATACCTGTTTAATGACAATCTTAATATTTAACAATACCTTGAAAGATAAAGTCAAAATTTCCTTTGCTAATATATATTTTATGCATTTTTCTAGTAATTTTACTGTTACTGATTTCTTATTTAATTCAGTTGTAAGAGTAACACATTCTATAAAATTTCAATTATTTTACATTCATTGTGACTTTTAAAAATTATCCAGCATCAAGTCTATATTGATAATTAGGTCATGTGCTTTGTAAATAATATATATTCTATGATACATATTGAATATATTATTCTATCATTACTATTACATCACTACTATGACAGTGTTCATAGCAATCATGTGATTTAAATTGTCTTTGCCTTTCCCGAATTTTGTCTAATTTTTCTATTAATTGATGAGAACGGGGTATTTAATTTTCATACAATGTTTTATAGAATTTTCTATTTTCTCCTTTGGTCATATTTTGAGGGTTTTTATTATGCACATACATGCTTATAATTGTCGTATCTTTTAAATATAATAATCTTTTTTATCATTATGAAGTATTCTTCTTTACCTGAGTAATACTATTTCTCTTAAAGTCTACTTCATCTGATAGTAATATAGAAAGCCTACTAATGTTTACTCTTTGTCTTGTATATTTATTTTCTTTCCATATCCTGTCACTTTTGATTCAATAGGAAAGACAAGTTTTCAACAAAGATGTTGAAACAATTAAATATATACATGCAAAAAATATGCAGAATTAAATACCAGCCCTTTACCTTTCACAAAAATTAACACAAAATGTATGATAGGCTTAAATGTAAAATACAAAACTTTTAGAAGATAACATAGGAAAAATTTAGGTGAACTTGCATTCAACAATGAATTTTTAGATACATCAAAAGTAAAATCCATGAAAGAAAAATTGATAGGGTGAACTTTGAATCATTAAAAATACTGTTTCACAAAAGATGCTGTTGACAGAATGTAAAGACAAGTCACAAACCTAGAGAAAATACTTGCCAAACACATATCTGATAAATGGCATATCAAAAACATACGAAGACTCTTAAGTCTCAGCAATTAGGGATAAAACACATAATTTTAAAGACATCTCACCAAAGAAGATATAGGATGATCAATAAGCATATGATAAGATGCACAGCATCACTTCATTAGAGAACTGCAAATTAAAGCAATGAGATCTATTATCCACTAATATCCAAAACCTTTACCAACCGAATGCCGTCTAGGATGTATAACAAGAGGAACTCACATTTACCGCTAGTAGAAATGTGCGATGGTACAGTTACTTCGGAATACTTTTCGCAGTTTCTTACTAATCTAAACACATGTTTGCCATACAATCTGGCCACAGTGCTCGTAGGTATTTACTGAAGGGACGAACTTGTCTTTTCAGAAATCATCTTTATTCATAATTGCCATTAATCGGAGAGAATGAAGATGCTTAATAGCTGAATGGATAGGCAAACTGTGGCACATCTATTAAGTAGAATATAAATTCAACAATTTAAAAAAATGAGCTAAGAAGCCTTAGAAAACTTTGAATATTAAAATAAAATCGAATCAACTCATGATACACAATCAAGAAGAAGCATTTCCTCTAAAAATTACCACAGGTTAACGGAATTTTGTTTCAAAAATCTACACAAAAGAATGGAAGCTCGGCTGATCAACTTCAAAAATCTGTCATTCCCTGACAGATTACATCAATGTATTTTTAAAGAGACTTTGTTTAATTATAATCTCTCTGTTTTCACGTATTCCTACTTCATATAGTTTCAAACATGGCTTATGAAAACGGGGTGTGGGGCAGAACACAAGACATTGTTTGTTTAATTTTTTTTATTCTATACCATAACACATATACAAAGCAAAGAAATAAAAAAGCAATAGCTTTCAAAGCATTCTTCAAAAATAGTAGTTACAGGACAGATCCCAGAAATATTTTATTTCTCTATCTGGGTAATGCATACAAGTGTGTCCTTAGTCGTGGTTTATACTTTATATACAATATTCAGATATTCTATTGTAAGTATAAAATCTTTCATGACACATTTTAAGAAGTGCAAAGATTTTAAGGACATTTAAAGACAAATACAAAGAACATTTTTTGTTCTGTTTTCAGTGTTGATAATTATGAATTTTGGATAATCTGACCTAAAAATAATTTTTGAACTCTTTATGAACTGAATAAAAATGATAAGTATTAATTTCAAATTCAACTTTAATGGTTCAAATATAAGTGATAATATCTCTGGAATTTCAAATAAAGCTGCCTAGGGATTTAAAAAAAAAAAGCCTAATCTCTTCTCAGCAGTTGTTTTCAAACTGTTGTTTTTTTAAGTGACCTTAGAGCTTTATAGTTTGTTAATTTCAAAAATACCTTATTTAGAATGAAATTGAGTATATGGATGCAATAAAATTATATCCATCACCGAAGTTGCTACTCTAAAATAAAAATGCTTTGATATGATATAGCTTCTAAAGAGCACACATCTTACCAATATATTTACTGGATTCAAATGTATAAATCAGGTTTTATAACCTGATTTACCAAGAGACCGAAATGAATACTTGCACTTGATGTTTGAAACCATTAATATAAATGAGAAAAATTCTTCAAAATCACTGAAAAAGTTGTTACCTTGTGGAAAACCAATTAAAAATCTCTAAAGCAATAGGCAACTGTCTGATCCATATGTTATCATGGAAATGATGAAAACACAGAACCGAAATTTCAGTATCTCATAGAAAATTGAATTTAAGTATCTATGAAATTTAAAACATTCTCATTTTTATTGAACCATAACACTTAAAAGGGATAAACAGTTTATTCAATTTAATACAGTATTATTTAACTGGTCTTTAAATTCTAAATAAGATTATTTCTGAGATTATTTGTTAAATATTTAGAATGGTTATAAAGTTTACAAGAGTGAAAAAATAATGCAATTTTATTCATGCCACTTTAGGTCCTTATCTTTATCTTTGTATAAACCCTCCAACACTGAAAGGCTCTTATAAAATTCAAGCACATTGAAACCTATATATCTGTATAAGAAATAAGCTACATTTCAAATGGATCTCATTTCAACGTAGATAAAGAGCCATTTAATAAATCTTGAATTGCTAAGCTATATAATGTACTTTTATTTGGTTTATACCACCCAAACTAGAGCAGCAATGTGTATGGATATTTTCTCCTTAATATAATATTTTACACTGAAGGAAATGGAAATGGTTTCATTCTTAAAACAATTAGGCATACTATCAAAGATATCATCTTGAGATACAACTATACATCTAATATGATTTGAAAAGAACAAAACATCCAAATTTTTGTCTCTATTTCATTGACAAGTCTATAGTTGAATTAATGCTTCTAGCATAAATACATTAACTTTGAATTAAACCACTCAATAAATTGCATTTTTCTTAAATATTTTATATATTAGATCAGGAAATTTTTATATAAAATGGGAAGAGTTATTAATCTTGTCTATATATGAATTAATTTCTATAAACCTTTTATTTTCTGAATATAATAATTAAAATGGTACCATTATTTACAAACATTATTTATTAATGTTTTTGCATCCACATCGACAAAATCTCATATAACTAACATTTTTCCAATTATTCAGCAAGTATCCATAACACATGTATAATGCACCAGATGCTATATATGCAGTAAACACTGCAAGACAGTGTGAGATATATAAAAGAAGTTGAAGGTATAATGCTCATTTTTCAGAATTTTTAACCTTGTTGGAATGACAAAAAAAAAAGAAAATGTAAAGTTGTAGTATGTATAAAACATAAATATTGTAGGAATAAATAATAAATAGTAATATTTCATCTATACTTTGACTGTGTCTTAGGTGGTGGTAGAGTAATCTGTTGGAAGGAGACTCCTTGAATTATATGAGTAGGGAGAGAATGGAGAAGAAAACACTCTCTAAGAAAGTCTCAACTTGGAAGAATGATTTCCCTGAAGTTCTGAAATGCCTACCACAAGATGGACGTTCTTGATTTAATGAGTGAGAGATTCAGGGGACTTCATTTGATTCAGGAGGCTCAGCTAACCACTTAAACCACTTATTTGTTTTCTGAATTTGATAAACACCCTTCTGACATTTTTAAATGTAATTTTATGTTTTTAGCACTTGAAAAATCTTCTGGATATATTTATGGGAGTAAAATATGTAGCTGCTAAATAAAGCCATATTTTATATTTGGATAACATGTTTTCTTTTTTTTTTACTTAAAATAATATAAAAAACACAAGGAATATGAACAGACGAAAGTTCATTTATAATTCAAATAACCAAAGATTATTAATATTAGTATTCTTTTTAAATTTTATTTGGTAATATTTCTATCAAGTTTTATTGCACAACAAATCACCTGACTTAATCACTTAAAAGAACAGCTTTACAGCACTGTGATCTGGCTTGGTACTACATTTGGTTGGCCAGCATGATTGTATTCTCACACACATCATGGTAAACTTGTGAATCACATGGCAAACACGAGCTAGGATGGCTTCCTTCTTACCCCTGGCAGTGGCTAGGCTATTGGTGGTGATTCTCCCTTCATTGCTACTTAATCCTTCACCTTCAGCTAGCCAGCTTGGACTGACTGGCTTTTTCCGATTATTTCAAGCTTTTCAGCATTTCTGTGATAACTATACTTAGTTCATTGTGAAAACACTGTGATTACTTATAGGAGCTAGGGTTAAAACAAGACCTGCAGAATTTGTTGGGAGCAGCTGGCGTCAGGCTGGTTGTGGCAATAAACTGTGGAGATTGTTATCTGCTTTATGTAGAACAGTGTGGGAGGAAGAGAATGTTTTGTTTACCCCAAATGGTTAAGTATGATGAAAGATAAGCACTCTGCTTCCTCAGGAAATGCATGCCTGCCTTTTGTCACCCTACAGTATATAAGCAGGATCTGGTTAAGAATAAAGTTGTCTGTTGTCTGTTGTCTATTATCCCCATCTTCAGATCCCCTGATCCCATCTCTTTCATTTTACTTTAACATTCCTTAGGGTCATAGCCGTGGCCAATGATGGTGACCATGAAGGGACTCTAAAAAGGGACTACTCCGCTTTTGTGTTAAAATATCTAAGGAAATTGTGTGTCTCAAGATGCTGTGGATTCGCTGCAAGAACAGACCTAGGTCATTGTTGTAAGTCTTTTAAAGTGATTTTTTAATTTCCTTGTAGCATCAGGGTAATGGGAAATCATAGTGGGTGAATGGAGGAGTATGTTTGTGTGCTGAAAACATTGTTAAAAGCTATAGGAGTCTCAATGAAGACTTCAGAGTCACTAGAGCTCTTTTCTTTAGTACAGAAGCATTGTTATTGGTTTCGGCCTCAAGGCCATGATGTTTTAAATCTCAAGTAATGGAAATTGGTTATGAAGGCTTTGTGGTGAGCATAACAAAAAGGGGAAGATAGATATTCTTGTTTCTGTAATTCCTAAAAACTGCTGTATTATTATGATAGATTTAAAGGATTGCTTCTTTACCATACCTTTAGCAGTGCAAGATAAAGAAAAATTAATTTCTGAGCTCATTCTTAATGAGCTACCTTTATATAAAAATTCATATACACCTGAGTCAGAAAATATCCAATAGGAACAATGCCATGCCGAACAAAAGTCATTACTCATTAAGGGTTCCTATGGAATTGTAACAGATTGGTCCTCTAAGGGGTATGCTATTCAGGATTGTAGTTCTGACTCAAAGTGTTCTGTTAAGTTACCTTGGTTTAATCTAAATAATTATTCTACTGAAATTTATACCAATGCTACAAATAAAATCTTATGACAAGGAATGGGAATGGTAGCCCCATCTCTTTTTGTTAACTTAGATCCTTGACAGCAATTTGGAAACTGGCCATGAGTTTAGCTCTTATTCATATTTGAAAAAGAAATATATTTTAAGAATTTTAAAACTGAAAATTCTTGTTAAAAACTATATATTGTTGTTTCAAATATGCATTAACTAAAGTATTTTAAGTATTTAACATTATTCTAACACATTTAAATTTGATGGTAATTATATGTGATAAAATATTTGTTTAAAATATGACTTAAGTATGAAAAATATAAAAAATGTATCTTTATTAATAGGCAAAAGAGAATAGTTTTATCCTAAGATGAAATGAATAACTGTTATAAAATGAGAAAAAATGTAGGAGTTAAAAGGTTGATGTTTAACTTAAAGCTTGCAGACACAAGTCATAAACTAGGAGGAAATGCAGACTTGAGATTTCAGGATCTGGAACTTCAATAGAAACTGAGATATGCAGATAAAGCACAATGAGGTGTGGAAGAGACTTGCTTAAGGGAAATTAAGATTCTAACCTTAGGAGTATTTACTTCCTGGAACTTGTTTCTGCATTGTATGCTCCTTAGCTTTTGCATGCAAACAACCTTTATCACCTTTCTTGCTAGTATATAATTTTGCACTTAGCTAAAAATAAACTTGTCTGAAGACTGATGTCTCCGGATGCCCTGATCCCTTTCTCTCTTGTTTTACTTTAACATTTCTTAGGGTCATAACCGCAGCCAACAATTACTTCCAGATATTGCTTTACTTATTGTCATGGTCAGCTTCATGTGTCAATGAGGCCAAGTGGCAGTACTTGTTTGTCTGGTTGGGCAAGTGCTGGCCTGTCTGTTGCAATGAGGACATTTCATAGCATTAGATCATGATCATGTCAGCTGCATCCACAGCTGATTCCATTTGTAATCAGCCAAGGGGAGTGTCTTCTGCAATGAGTGATGCTCAATTTAATCACTGTAAGCCTTCTAAGGAGGATTCAGAAGAGACAGGCTTCTTCCTGCTTTGGCTGGAGAGTCTCTCCTGTGGAGTTCATCCAGATCCTCCATCGAAATCATTAGCTTCACAGCCTGCCCTGCCAATTTTGGACTATGTGTTCCCACAGTCATGTGAGACACTTTAATAAATTTTATATTTGGGAGTGTTCCCTGTTGATTCTATTTCTCTAGAGAACCCTAACTAATACATCTTGGTACCAGGAGTGGTTCTTAAGAAACAGAATCTTAAAAATGGGTTTTTATGAGTGGTTTTCTACTCTGACTGACTCAAAGGCACTAAGGAATCTGATTCCCATAATCAGAATGACACTCCCAATCCATGGAGTGAGTTGGCAAAAGAGATAGTCAAAATATCACCATTTGATTCTCCTAATGCTTCATTTGTATGAAGCCAGGCTCTGGGGGATAATGTTTTTGTCACCTTTATAGAGTTTTATGGAAATAAGAGGTATAGAGGTATTGGCTGCTTGTTGTTAGATACACTGGCTACATTAAGGAGTGAATGGGATGGGCTTAAGGCTTCAAATGAGAAGTTTAAGCACTGTCTGATAGATAGAGACATTTCTATGAGTATCCTGAAGGAAAATCTTATTTCCTGTAGCTGTAGACTTGAGACCTCTGAAAATCAGACTCAGAATCTTATTGTTAGAGTAGCAACTTTACAACATAAACTGAAATCTCAATGTTGCATGGTGTCTGCTATTAAAGTGAGGGCACTGGAAAGGAGTGGGATCCTGAAAAATGGGATGGTGACATATGAATTGATAATGATGTCAGGGGTGAGGTTGAAACCCTAGATCATGCAGAGTCTTCTCTAGATAACCCTGTAAAAATTTTCCCTGAGGACATAACCACCCCACCTCCAGCCCACCTTGAAGAGTTGGCCACAGAACCTCCTCCTGAAGGGATTAGCTCTAGAGTGACTCATCCTGTTTCACCAGATGAAACTGCAAATGAAGGCCCTGAAGCAAATGGCTTGGAAGACATTTCTAATTCTTTCCATGACCTACCCCCACCAACCCTCATTTCTTCCAGACCTATAACTAGACTAAAGTCCCAACAGGCCCCTAAAGGTGAAGTACAAAATATCACACATGAGGAGGTATGTTATACTACAAAAGAACTGTGTGAGTTTTCCAATTTATATAGACAGATATTAGGGGAATACGTATGGCAATGTATTTTAAGGGTGTGGAATAATGGTGGAAAGAATATAAGGCTGGATCAAGCTGAATTTATTGATATGGCCCCACTAAGCAGGGATTCTCCATTCAATGTTATAGCTTGAGGGGTTAGAAAAGGTATTAACAGTTTGTTTGGATGGTTGGTTGAAACATGGATCAAAAGGTGGCCGACATTACCTGAGGTTGAAATGCCAGAACTGCCCTGGTATAATGTAGATGAGGGGATCCAGAGGCTTACAGAGATTGGAATGATACAGTGGATTTATCATGCAAAGCCTGCTCTTACAGCCCAGGAATGTCTGGAGGATGCACCTTTTACCAGAACAGTGAGAAGTAAAGTTGTGAGACTAGCACCATCATCCCTGAAGAGCTCTATAGTTGCCCTTCTCTGTAGGTCAGATATTACTGCAGGAAGTGCTGTCACTGACCTGGAATCCTTAAACACAAGGGGGATGATGGGATCCTAAGTTGGCAGAAGCCAGGTGGCAGCACTTAATCACCCAAGACAGGGTAGACATGGCTATTATAATAGGCAGCAAACTCAAAGCAGGCATCAAAATTATATGATTCACAGAGATTTGTGGCATTGGCTAGTAAATCATGGGGTACCTAGAAATACAATAGAAGGTCAGTCTACTAAATTCTTTTTTAGCTATATAAACAGAACAGTTCTAGGTCAAGTGAACAGAAATATAACTTGAATTACAAAAACACAGAGTCATGGCCCCTTAATCAATTTCCAGACTTGAAACAGTTTACAAACCCAAAGCCCCTTGAATGAAGGGGAGGCCAGGTCCCTTTGGGGGAGAACCCTGCAACACTGCTACAAATTTATACTGTTAGTCTTCCTCCAAGCCTTCCCCAAGGAAGACCAATGGCCTTTTACCAGGGTAACTGTGCATTGAGGAAAAGTAAGTGATTAGATATTTGGGGGATTATCAGATACTGGTTCAGAAGTGACATTAATTCCAGGGAACCCAAAATGTCACTCTGGTCCACCAGTCAGAGTGGGGGCTTATGGAGGCCAGGTAATCAATAGAGTTTTAGCTCAGACCTGTCTCACAGTGTGTCCAATGACACCCCAGACCCATTCTGCAGTTATTTCCCCAGTTCCAGAATGTATAATTTGCATAGACATACTGAGTAACTGGCAGAATCCCACATTGCTCTCAAACTCATGCAGTGAGCACTATTATGGTGGGAAAGCCCAAGTGGAAGCCACTAGAACTGCCCCTACTGAGCAAAATAGTAAATCAGAAGCAATACTGGATTCCTGGAGGGACTGCAGAGATTACTGCCACTCTTGGGGACTTGAAGGATACAGGGGTGGTGATTCCCACCACATGCCCATTCAACTCTCCTATTTGGCCTGGGCAGAAAACAGATGGGTCTTGGAGAATGACAGTGGATTATCGTAAACTCAACCAGGTGGTAACTCCAATTGCAGCTGTTGTTTCAGATGTGGGTATCATTGCTTGAGCAAATCAATACATCCCTTGGTACCTAGTATGCAGCTATTAATCTGGAAAATGCTTTTTTCTTAATAGCTGTTAGTAAGAACCACTAGAAACAGTTTGCTTTCAGCTGGCAAGGTCAACAATATACTTTCACAGTCCTGCCTCTGGGGTATATCAACACTCCAGCCCTATGTCATAATCTTGTCCACAGGGACCTTGATCATTTCTCCTTCCCACAAGACATCACACTGGTCCATTATATTGATAATATCATGTTTATTGGACCTAGTGAGCAAGAAGTAGCAACTACTCTAGACTTACTGGTAAGGCATTTGTGTGTCAGAGGATGGGAGATTAATCCAACAAAAATACAGGGGCCTTCCACCTCAGGAAAATTTCTAGGTGTCCAGTGGTGTGGGGCATGTTGAGATATCCCTTCTAAGGTGAAGGATAAATTGCTGCATCTGGCCCCTCCCACAACCAAAAAAGAGGCACAATACCTAATTGGTCTCTTTGGATTTGGGGGACAATGTATTCCTCATTTGGGTGTGCTACTCTGGCCCATTTATTGTGTGACCAGAAAAGCTGACAATTTTGAATGGAACCTGAACAAGAGAGGCTCTGTGACAGGTCCAGGCTGCTGTACAAGCTGCTCTGCCATTTGGGCCTTATGATCCAGCAGGTCCAATGGTACTGGAAGTGTCAGTGGCAAATAGACATGCTGTCTGGAGCCTTTGGCAGGCCCCTACAGGAGAATCACAATGCAGACCCTTAGGATTTTGGAGCAATGCCTTATCATCTGCTGCAAATAACTACTCTCCTTTTGGGAAACAGCTTTTGGCCTGTTACTGGGCCTTAGTAGAGACTGAATTCTTAACCATGGGCTACCAAGTTACCATGAGACCTGAGTTGCCTATCATGAGCTGGGTGTTGTCTGACCCACCAAGCCATAAAGTTGGGCATGCTCAGCAGCTCTCTATTGTAAAATGGAAATGGTATATCCAAGGTAGGGCCAGAGCAGGTCCTGAAGGCACAAGTAAGTTACATGAAGAAGTGACCCAAATACCCATGGTCTCCACTCCTGCCACATTACCTTCTCTTTCCCAAACCAGAGCTATGGCCTCTTGGGGGAGTTCCTTACTGTGAATTGACTGAAGAAGAGAAAACTCAGACCTGGTCCAGAGATGGTCCAACACGATATGCAGGTACCACCCGAAAGTAGACAGCTGCAGTACTATAACTCCTTTCTTGGGTGTCCTTGAACGACACCAGTGAGGGAAATCCTCCCAGCGGGCAGAACTTCGAGCAGTGCACTTGGTTATTCATTTTGCTTGGAAGGAAAACTGGCCAGAGGTGCATTTGTATACTGACTCATGAACTGTTGCTAATGGTTTGGCTGGATGGTTAGGGACTCAGAAAGACCATAATTGGAAAATTGGTGACAAAGAAGTATGGGGAAGAAGTAATGTGGATAGACCTTTATGAGTGGGCTAAAAACACGAAGATATTAGTGTCCCATGTGAATGTGCACCAGAGGGTGACTTCAGCAGAGGAAGGTTTTAATAATCAAGTGGATAGGATGACCTTTCTGTGGATACCAGAAAGCCTCTTCCCCCAGCAACTCCTGTCATTGCCCAATGGGCTAGTGAACAAAGTGGTCATTGTGGTAGGGATGGGGGTTATGCATGGGCTCCGCAACATGGACTTCCCTCACTAAGGCTGGCTTGGCTACAGCCACTGCTGAGTGCCCAATCTGTCAGCAGCAGAGACCTACACTCAGCCCCTGATATGGCACCATTCCCCGAGGTGACCAGCCAGCTACATGGTGGAAGGTTGATTATATTGGACCACTCCCTTCATGGAAGGGGCAGTGATTTGTTCTAACTGGAATAAACACATGCTATGGATATGGGTTTGCTTTCCTTGCACGCAATGCTTCTGCCAAAACTATCATCCGTGAGCTTACAGTATGCCTTATCCATTGTCATGGTATTCCACATAGCATTGCTTCGGATCAAGGAACACACATCATGGCAAATGAAGTGTGAGAATGGGTACATGCTCATGGAATTTTCTGGTCTTACCATGTTCCCTATCATCCAGAAGTAGCTGGATTGATAGAATGGTGGAATGGCCTTTTGAAAACTCAATTACATTGCTAACTAGGTGGCAATACCTTGAAAGACTGGGGTAATGTTCTCCAGGAAGCTGTATATTCTTTGAATCAGCATCCACTGTACAGTGCTGTTTCTCCCATAGCCAGGATCCATGGGTCCAGGAACCAAGGGGTGGAAATGG
Source organism: Tamandua tetradactyla (assembly GCF_023851605.1). Lineage (NCBI taxonomy): Eukaryota > Metazoa > Chordata > Mammalia > Pilosa > Myrmecophagidae > Tamandua > Tamandua tetradactyla. The sequence goes on from NC_135330.1 coordinate 50,965,382, forward strand.
GACTGGTACCACTCACTATTATCCCTAGTGATCCACTAGGAAAATTTTTGCTTCCTGTCCCTGTGACCCTGAGCTCTGCTGGTCTACCGGGTTTAGCTCCAAAAGGGAGAGTGCTTCCACCAGGAGAAACAACAATTTCATTGAACTGGAATCTAAGACTGCCACCTGGTCACTTTGGGCTACTCATACCCCTGGATCAACAAGCCAAGAAGGGAATTGAATTATTGTCTGGGGTGATTGACCCTGACTCTCAAGGGGAACTAGGACTGCAATTATACAATGGATGTAAAGAAGTGTTTTCTTGGAATATAGGAGATTCCCCTAAGGCGTCTTTTAGTACTACCATGCGCTGTGATTAAAATCAATGGAAAACTGAAACAACCCAATCCAGGCAGGTCTACCAATGGCTCTGAAACTTCAGGAATGAAGGTTTGGGTCACCAGGCAAAGAACCATGGCCAGCTGAAGGGCTTGCTGAGGGTAAAGGGGACATGGAATGGGTAGTGGAAAAAGGTAGTGATAAATATGAACTACGTACATGTGATCAGTTACAGAAACAAGGACTGTGATGTTGTCTTATTCCTGTTATACTATTTAAGTTGTAAGATATCAAGTTTAAGAATGAATATTACCCAAGGACTTGCACCCTATTCTGGAGAAAGTTACTATGTTTCCAGTTATATGCAGGACTGCTGAGTATTGTTAGGTGAAAGAAAAAAAATGTGCATTTTAATGTTTTTAATTTAGAAATTAGGTACGGTTTAAGCTGATATATATACAGCTGCCAAGTTGACAAGGGGCGGACTCTCATGGTCAGCTTCATCTGTCAACTTGACCAAGTGGTGGTACCTGTTTGTCTGGTTGGGCAAGTACTGGCCTGTCTGTTGTGATGAGGACATTTCATAGAATTAAATCATGATCATGTCAGCTGCATTCATAGCTGATTTAATTTGTAATCAGCCATAGGGGAGTGTCTTCTGCAATGAGTGATGCTTAACCTAATCACTCGAAGCCTTTTAAGGAGAATTCAGAAGAGACAGGTTTCTTCCTGCTTCAGTCAACAAGCCTCTCCTGTGGAGTTCATACAGACCCTCCATCAGAATCATCGGCGTCACAGCCTGCCCTGAGGATTTTGGAGTCTGTGTTCCTGCAGTCATGTGAGACACTTTTATAAATTTTATATTTGCAAGTCTTCCCTGTTGATTCTGTTTCTCTAGAGAACCCTAACTAATATACTTATCGATGATGGGATAACTTACATAATATTCAATGCCCTTATGAAGTCTTTACTATTTACTATTTAGCTTTTTATTGCTAATCATTGTTTATTATTACTATTTATTATTTGGCTTTGACTTTAAAAATACTTGTGTTTTGTTACATATATAAATTTTATCCCAAAAATTAAGGCTTTTTATCATTATTAACAAATTTTCTCCAGAAAACTATTACAAACACTACAATGAAAAATTACATGTTCTCTCTTAATTTCCACAATGCTATAAGGAGTGAAAAAATACACAAATTAAAAACCAAAACCTAATACTTTTCCTAATGGATATGGGAAAGGAGCGAAGAGAGGGGAAAAGATTGTAGAGAAGAGTATAACAAGTAAATCTGCCATTCTGAAAATAACTCTTGTTCAGATAAATGCTCAAAAAATTTATACTTGTTATAGTCAAAACTGTAGAGTTATGGGTATATTTATTTAATGTGTCATTACTCTTAGACTATAACTTCATAAGGTAGAAAACATTTCTTTCTCCTCCTTTTTATTAGTTATTTCCCAAGGGCCTAACAACATGCCTGTACTCTAGGAATTAAATGTACATTTAATGGATGAATAAGTAAATATATCTTTTGTGGGGCATGTGATTTTCTTATCTAATTTCATAACATTCGCATCATCTTTAAGAAATACTAGACCACCCCACCTTACCTTTATAGCTCTGTGGTTCAGAGTTTTAATTTGGTATTGCATTTTCCACCAAGAGAATTTTAATTTATTCAACTAAGATATTTTGAACATCCAGAAACCACGGATAATTATTTTAGCTTTTCCAATGTTCGAAGACATATAAAGCAGAAATGTGACATTCTCAACATTTCAATTTATAGAGGAAACAAGTTTTCATCTATGTTGTACAAACCAAAAATAAAGGAATTCCACTGGTGATAGCACTTAATAAGAAAATATATTGATCCTGATTGTAACAACCACAGGCTGGGTATTTCCTCATCAAAACCTCTTCACATCCAAAGGCAAGCTGCCATTCTAGTAAATGAGAAAACTGAGACTTAGAAAACTACGGCCATGGAAACTGTAAAATGTAGTTTGACAAACCATTTTTTATTTTTAAAAAGGGGCTGTCATGATATGCTCCCAGACATTCAAATACAATTCTGCTAGTAAGTAAAGATCTAAAATACTTAGTACAAATCAAAAAGTTCGTCTTCAAATCCTACACACACACACGCACACACACACACACACACACAAGCGTCTAGACTCTGCTTCTGTCTACACTGTGGAGGCTTTTCGTCTTTACTGGGCATCAGAATCACCTGAATTGTTTATGAAAACATAGACTGCCTGGTAGCACTCCCAGAGTTTCTGATTCAATAGAACTACGTGGGGCTCAAGGATTTTCATTTGTAACAAGATCCAAGGTGATTCTGATGCTGCTAATTAAAGGGTCACACTTTGGAGAACACCAATCCAGAGATATAATCTCCACACACGGTTCTTTTGTAGCATGTACTTTGTGTAGAGTTAATTTTTATTTTCACAGGGGATCAACCGGCCTTTGCATACCATGGAAGCAATATTTGTCTTTGATATTAGGCATGCAGAAAAGCGCTGAAGTATGAGTAGGGACAGATGGAGTAATTGATTGATTTCCTAGAGAACTTAACACTTTCTGAATTTTCCATGGTTTTTTGAGACTGTTTAAGAAATGCAGAAAATTCTTATGAATACTTCTCTTGCAGAATTAGTGAGTTTCGGTTTTACAAATTAAATATATGATTTATTTGCGATGGAAGAAAGAGTGGAAAATATTAATAAAAACACATCCACTCAGGTATAATCACAACTCCGAAATAAGGCAGAAAAGCTTTTTTTTCTTATTATAATGTTTCTCACACGTCTGCAATGTTCAATTCTTAATCATGCTGCACAGAAATAAAGCTTGAATAGACACACACATACACGCACATATATGTAGTTTAAAAATCTCTTTCTTAAAGCACAACAATTTATTTATATGTGAATTTTATTTTTGGTTTCAAATAGGTGTATACAATATGAGAAATGCATTTCTGATGTTCTTTCACATATGGTAAGGTGCAAGTTGCATAGCCATTTGACTGCAGGGCCATATAGCCATCAATACAAAACTCAGTTACACTAGGATTCAGTTTAGCTATAGACCAATTTTGCTTCATTAAAAATTATTATGATTGTGGGTACATGGTAGTTCAGTGGTAAGAATGTTTGCTTTCCATGCGGGCGACCCGGGTTCAATTCCCGGAGCATGAACCCCCCCAAAAAATTATTATAATTAACATATCATCTAATTTCAATACTAGTCTTTCTCTCACATTCCATAAAAATGCATTTTTAGGAATTTTTAGGAACAATAAGCTCACCAGAATGTTAATCTAAATCTTGGAAGTTCTTATTTTCCTCTTATATCATTTATATGATAATGCCTGATGAAAACCTTTGGTTTCAATTAAGCAGGAAACTGCTTTCCTAGGTAGCAAAGCACCTAAAGTTTGTAAGAATTTTATTAATACATAAAGTTAGATTGATACAGTCATTTTATTTCCTCAACTAAAATGAGTTTAGTATTTTTCCATTTGAAACAGTATAATTAATACTTAATAGTGAAACTAAAAATGTTTTCTTTTTTGTCTTTGAAATATGAGTTAACTACTTTTTCATATAATCTCTCAAAAAGCTGAGAGGGTTATTTCACATGTCAGGTTGTAAGTTTAACATAGTTTACATGTCATCATAAGTTGACAACAAGGGATATATTAATTGGGCCCATGATAAAAGACCTGGCTGTTATGCCGGATTTATTTTGTAATGTAGCCACCCAAATGCAACAATATATTTGGAAACATTCGATCTTGCTTAAGAGGAACCAGGTTTTGAATAAACATTCAAAGAAATTTGAATTTCACTTTATAATCTGTTGCATAATAATTATGACACATAATTTTTCTCATGGAAAATATGACAATAAACTTAGTTACCTTATTACATAAAAGTCCTTAGATTTACTTAAAAACCAAATTTAGAAAATACATCAGGAACCAATTATATATCATGCCCTGGTACTAGGGATACAGATTAGAACAAGACAGTGTCCCTGGTTCAATTTAATAAGTGTAAGTATGAAAAGAAAAATAAAATTGAGAAATTATTTTATGTGCCATGAACTTTGCTAAAGACTACCATGGTAGGGAAAAATCGCTTGCTTCTATTATGTACATTTAGTACTTGTTGGCTTCAATAATAAAAAAAAAAAATGACCTCTGACTTAAATTGAGAAGAGAAAAACGAGAATTTAGTGGATTCAATTTGGGCAGCCCACAACATTAAAGAGAAAACTTACAATTTAGGTCTCAGGAAAGATAGGAGCCCAAGAAGTTCATAAGAAACAGTATCAGAAAATAACATAAAGACTTTAGGACACTACCTATGCAACTAACCACTGATACTTTACTTGATTTTAGCTACTATGCTCAAGAGACAGAGATCCTCAAGATAGAACCTTATTGTCTTAGCTTGAATCACATGTATACTCCATGGACAACGGAGAGCAAGGCACATTGATTATTATATCCATCAACAAAGAGGCCAGTGAACAAGGGTTGGTTCCCACAATAAATGTGAGATACTACTACCCAACCATTTGAGATGCCATTATCCAACAACAAAGCTGATTTGTTGGGCATGAAAACAGCAACACATGATTGACTCCTACTATACACAAACACACAAACACACATTTCTTATTTATTTCTATTTAAACAATTTTAATGCTTTCTCTTAATATACTCTTTTTCATTTGTGATCATACACATACTCATTCCTTTCCCAAATGTAATCAATTCAGAGTCATGTCTCCTAACCGAATATATATATATACAGTTCAGGAAATATGTGAATCTGGTTGTTTTCTAGTTCTTTCATGAATCTCTCTTAATGATCTGCAACTTATTCAGGAAATGTTTATCAACAGATACTCCATAAAATTAGAAAAGATAAAAGAAGCACGAGGGGAAAAACTGAAAGAAATATGTACATATTAAGTATGCTGTGCAGATTTGCATTTATTATACCCCAGAAAAACCATGTTTTAATCAATAGTCCTGTGGAGGCAGCCATTTCTTTTAATCCTAATACAATACTAGGGCAGAAACTTTTGATCAGATTATCACTGGAGAGATGCGACACATCCAAATAATGGTGTGACCTTTGATTACATGGAGATATGACTTCATCTATTCCAGGCGAGTCTTGATTAGGTTTCTGGAGTCTTTTAAAAGATGAAATATTTTGGAGAGAATCAGAAATGACAGAACCCTCAGGGCCAACAGAAATGAGTTGCAGATGCTGACATTTTGGGAACAGAGACAGAGATGTTTGGAGATGCTTGGAGCCCAGCAGATGTCACCATGAGATGTTGAGCAAGCCAAAACATGGAGAGAGCTAGGGGATTCCAAGAGATGAAAGCCAGCCCTGGAGAAGCAGAGTGAGGAACAGACACTGAAAGAAATGGAGCTTCCCAGCTGATAGAGCTTTCCTTCACTTGTTGGTACCTTAATTTGGACACTTTCACTTCCTTAGAACTATAAACTTGTATTTTATCAAATTCCCTTTTTTAAAAGTCACTCCAGTCTGGTATATCACATTCTATCAGCTTAGCAAACTAAAACATAACTATAAGTAAGGAAAATAATTTAGAGAATATAGGTAGATAATACAATTCTGTTCAACATGTTTCCATGTTTCCATTGCCCTTGGCCAGCACCAGAGAACCACTGAAAATGTTCTTGTTCTCTACTCACAGGGACATCCCATACTTAATTCCTGAGACCCTGAAATGCCCATGCCCTTAATAATTCTCCTATAGAAGCCATTAAGGAGTCAGGAAAATTGAAACACACACACTCACAAACACACACACACACAATGATATAAATCTAAGTGATTGAAAACCCTTCATAGAAGAGGAAATAACTGATTCCTCATAGAATAGTGGGAAGAACATCAGTGCACCCTGAATTTACCAAAGAACTGTAGTTGATGTTTTGGGGCTGCCATATGAGGCTAGACTTCTGAAGATCCCCGGTCACAGAGCAAATAAGAACCCACTCACTCATTCTCTCACCTGGGTCTTCACCAAGTAACAGATAAGGCTGAGGGTAGGGCATGAAAGAAGAGACAGTTTCCTCATTCCTGGTGAATATGGTCTTCCTAAAATGCAATGCAACTGCCAACTGAGGGTGGAAAAGAGCAGAGGAGAACTGAGAGTAATCAATTCAAGGTGTTTGGGCCTTCAGCTACCAGTGCCAAGCAACAGGACAGGAGACTTGAGAGAAATTCAATTGTGATGCTCGATAACTCCAACCTCCTAAGCTTAGGGTGAAGCAAGAGAGTTGAAAATATACCTACGAGGCATTCCAGACCTTCACAGAATGCAAGGTGCCCCTGCTGGGAAGCTGAGGACAAGTCTGAAGGTGAGGTAAATGTCTCCAAAGACAAAGACAGACTGAAAAGGTGTTAGAAAGCAAAAGAGACTCTTCAATGACCCAAAATGTTGTCACTGGGATGTAAAGCAGAAGGAAAGAGAGAGACCTCCTAAAGATACAAAGCTAGTGGCTTCACATAAAGGGATCATGAGAGAACTCAAGTTCCCTGCTCCTCTGAAGGGAAAGGTCCATTCCTTCTCAAAATATTCAAAGGCAAGGAGTGACTAAACTCAAACTAAAGTTGGAAAAAAATGCCTAAATCCAACTCAAACATTCATAATATTTACTCATCAGTTCACTTTAATAGCCTATCAAAAGGAGAGGTATGTTCTGTTCAAGAGGTAAATGGAAATAGAGTGAGGTAGAAAAATATTTCAGAAAAGAAGACTGAGGACATATGAAAAAAATGTAAAGGATCAACCTATGGATTCAAGAATCTATATCTGCTTCTACAGTTTTACTAATATCCACTTTCCAAAGCCAGACTGTTAAGGCACATCTCAGATGCCCTCTCCTTCATACACCACACACAGAAGATAAGCTATACCTATGTACATGTATTATATGATTGTAATATATCTATATCTATATACACACATATGTTTGGAAAATAAATAATTTTACAAAAATGTAAATTATTACAGAACTACCAAATATTTAAGCAATTAACAAATTGATACAGGTTAGTTAGTATTATGAACATGGATCCTTAGAACTAGGGAAAAATCCTCAGTCTTCATATATTGTAGGTTTAAAATCAAATTACTCATGTTTTCTTTTAACAGATTATTCCTCAATTTAATCTGAAATGTTTTGTGTGTTGTACAGTTTTCATGTCTAGACTAATGAAAAGACACTGTTTACAAGGTCTAAAGTCATAAAAGCTAAAGAGGTTACAAATGGCCAAATCAAGTAAATGAAGTTCAACAAAATATAGACACTCATAGGATGTTGACAAAATTTAACTAGTTAAACTTAAGCAAAAGTCCTAGTCAACTTTTCAAAATCACCTACAACATTAAATCTGGGAGTTGGAGGTATGTAGATAGGTCTTATATGCAATGGAACCTAGATATTTTTCATCTTATCGAAAATATTGTTCTGTGTAGTCCTAGTAAGAAGGTTTGCATTGCCAATAAAACGTGCATCTCTTCATTTTCAAATTGTTTAAATGGATAGAGCAAATTAATCTATGGCCAGGATATAATGATTTAGAAAGTTTTCATTTTTCCCTACCATTATTACTGCGGTAGTTAGGTTTAGATGTCAACTTGGTCAGGTGAAGGTGTCTAGTTCTGTTTCTGTAAGCATGAGCCATCGGCATGTGAAATTCTTTTGTCACTGATTGCATGGGCAATCCGCAGGGGGAAGTTCTCCTGTAATGACTGACGTCTAGTTCAATTGGCTGGAAGCTTAACTGAGAGAACTCAACGCAGCATGGCCCAAGTAGCTCAACATACCTCAACTCAGCATTCTGAATCTTTGGAGATTCAGAAACAAATCACACTGGGTAAAGCTGTGGGAAACCAGAAGCCAGGAGAGAAGCCCAGCAGAGATCACCCTGTGCCTTCCCGTGTAAGAGAGAACCTCAGATGAAATTTAGCTGCCTTTCCTCGGGAGAACTTTAAGTTTTTTAATAAATAAATCTCCCGTTATTAAAAGCCAATCCATCTCTGATGTGTTGCGTTCTGGTTGTTTTAGCAAACTGAAACAATTACACATAGATTTATGGTCTTCCTATGGATTTTCAAGTGTATTTAGTCCTTCTAAAGACACTCTAAAGTGTTTTTCAGTCTTTTACCATTTATCAAATGTATCAAGTGTCACAAATGTGCAAATAGTTTGGGGAATTTTTCAAAAGTTATTGGGTCCATATTGTGGTCTCTCTACATGTGTATAAAGTCAGGAAATGAGGGGAGGAAGTGTCATTTTACATGCTAAGGATGGCTGAACATAATTGCATTTGTGCCTGCCCAATGCATCAAACTGCGTTTCTAATGTGTTGGAGTCAGCAAAATTTCCGGTGCATTTTTGTAAGCCTTGAACTGGTCTCATCTTCAGAGGAAGCAGAAAGGATTTATGCTGATAAAACTTTCAGAAAAGGTGATTAAAGGTACACATGAAAATACCACACATCACTAAGTAAAGAGAATCCATAAAATGAATAAGCAATAATGTTATAATTTATGATGCTCTTCATGTGTGAATTGCTTGCAAAGTTATTCAATAGGACCATTCAATTCAACTACTTATTCTGCAGCCCATAAATAGGGGAAAATTCCTTATTTTGAAAAAAGTAACTGTCCATTTAAAGGAGGATTCAAACAAAAAAAACTAACAGTAGTTTCCTTTGTTTTACTTTACTTACTTTAGTGCCCTGGTTTTTTTTTTTGTTGTTGTTGTTTTGTTTTTTTTGTTTTTTTGTTTTTTCATGTGCAAGCATGAGAAATCGAACCCGGGTCTCCAACATGACAAGTGAAAACTGCCTGCTGAGACATCATGGCCCACCTAGTGCCCTTGATTTTCATAATTTAGAATAAAGCCAGCCATGAAACTTTTAAGAATAGCACCTATAGAGTTGAATAGTGCTTTTACTAAATTTATGTATGCTATTTATAAATAAGTTGACGGAAAACTAAGCTAATATTCTAGAGCTCTGCTGTTTGGCAAGGCAGCCACTAGCAAATGTTGCTATTTAAGTTTAAATCTATTGAAATTAAATGAAACTAAAAAATGAGTTCCTCTATCACAGTAGCCACATCTCAAGTGTTCAGAAGCCACCTGTGGTAAGGATTAGAATATTAGATGGTGTAGATATGAAACATTTTCATCATCACAAGAAGTTCTGTTGGATACTGTTGGTCTAGAGTCCACTAGACTCTAAGTGTATGTGCATGCTCACCATAAATTAATATATAGCAATGGTAAGCAGATATGGGTTTCTCTTCTGTGCATTCAAATAATCAATAAACTTATGTTTTCTTAGAATTTTTCTTAGAAAACATTGTATTCTTAGGATTTTTTCTTTTTGCAAAAAAGTTACTGTATATTTTGGACCATATTATTATAAGCTATCTGAATTTTCATTGTATTATTTTACAACAAGCATTTTCTCAAAATTCATTATTTAAGTAAATCATATTTTTCTATTGAAAGTATGAGTATTTAAAATATTAATTTTTCCCACTATTTAAATATTGATCAATTTGCTGCTCTCAAATTTTGAATCATTTTTATATTCTGTGATTTTCTTATAAATGCACAATAATTAGACTTCAGCTAGGTAAAAAATCTAACACTAAAAATCACAAAAGATTTGCTTGCTCTGTTTCAAAATGAAATATACAATAAATTCTATGAAAACAAAAATTGAGTGTAAGACTTGACATTAACCAGGTTATACACCATTGTGCATTGAGGGTCAAATATACTTGCACCACTGATTTCATTTGATTATTTATGATTTCTTATTAAATAAATTGCATACGGAATAGAAAATGAAATAACGGAGGTATAATAATTACTGGGCAAAATTGTGCTACAAAACACAGCTTAAATATCAGTTAAACGCAATTTAAACACAATTTGATTGATTATTCCAATCTATATATGCTTAGTCTTTTAATTATTCTCTATTTCTTCTTTAAGGTTTAGTCCAGGAGCCTCTTTTTTTTGAGTTATGATTTGAAAAAATAGCAGCAACCAGTTTAAACTCTTCTTCAGTGCAAATTAAGACCACAATAAAAATCCAAACTTTGCACTTCCTCTTATATGTTATTAATGCAAAAGAAGAATGAAAAGTCCAATAAGATGCATAAAATTTCATAGAAAGAAAGGATAATTATATTTTGGTATTTGCTTCAAAATAGTTATTAGCATTCACCGGGTAGTAAAGATATTTCTGTGCAAATAAACTTTATTTATTCATAAGATATTTAATGAGGTTATTTTGCGAAAGAAATTGTGCTGAACTTTCCCACATGGCAAGTCTAATATAATACTCAGACCATTGTGGATGCATAAAAGTGGTCTTAGTCTTGTGATTATCAAATGACTTTTACAGAAGTGAATGTGACTGCTCCAGGGTTTGTCACCCTCAGCACTATTGGCATTTTGGGTCAAATATTTGCCTCCAGATAACCACTGGACTAAACTAAAATTATTGACAACTACCTGGATGAAGATTGTTACAAAATTGCTTGCCAATGACCGCCTTTTATACAAAAGAAAATCTAGCAGAGGGAAATGGAAATTGTTCCTCTCCAGGCAGGCAGAGTCAAGTTGCACAGCAATGACTAGAATTTACTATTCAGGAATTGGAGACAATTTAGATTAATTGCATTACAGTAACACTGAAAGCATTTTGCGACATATGCCATGGAGCACATAGGCAAATTTCCTAGAGGAAAAGATGGAGGTCAGCTAGATGCACTATCAAAAAATATGAACAGGAAACCAAATAAAACAACTCAAACAACATCTGATAAAATTGTATCTGTTGGTTATACCGTTTAGTGGTTTGTGCTGAAAAATTACATTTCTCCCCACCATTTCCTTAGTTTTAAAGTGCAAACATATCTAAACTGGCACCAAGGTCTGTAAAATGAAAAGGTAACTAACTACAAGGCCAGATTTATCTAAAATAATTTTTAAAAAATTTTAAAAACAGTATTTATATGGGAAGCCATGTCACATCAGAGATGGCAAATGAACAGATAGTAGATGCCAGAAGGTAAAACAAGATGATATTGCTAGCCAGAAGCATGTGGAAAAGAAGGTGCATCAAGAGTATCTAAATTTCATGAATTCATTTGTTGGAAATGATGCAGCAAATGCTTTCGCATCTAGTTAACATAAAACTTGCAGCCAATTACTTTAAAACTCACTTGTATAATTTCATTAAGTTTATCTTGATGAAAATCAAGGTGTATGAGAAAGACAGACATGTTCATGAATAAATTAAAATTCAATGTGTCAATTATGATTATAAATACAGAAAATACCATAGTTGGATCATCTACGTTTTCCTACTTAATTGTTAATTCTTCCAACCCAGGTCATTAAATTTCTATATCGACAATAGTTGATTCTTATCCAATTGTGTAAAATACCTTGTTCATTAAGTAAGAAGATTTTCCATAATATTGAATGCATAATAATGAGTACTATTATATTCTCAAAACTGTACTAAACACTAGAACTCAAAAGAAACATTGATATCAGATGGTTTTCCTCACCAAATCACTAGTATATCTATATAAAGCCATACATACGGATATATATGAACGATAGTTAACACAAATTTTGAGGAAATAGAATTTAAAAAATGGCTAATTTCTATTGGGGTATTTAAGGATAGTGTAAAATAAGCTATAATGTCAGCCAGTCTTTGAAAAAGATTAAGGTTGTACTGGCAGTGCAAGATTAGTGAAAACAAGAAGAATGAGATAATATTCAATGAAAGAACAAGAAGGAAAGATATATAAATGAGTCTTTTAGAGAAGTACATTAGCTGGAATGCAGTTGGGGCATGTAGAGTGTCAAGAGACAAGCCTGGAGACAGAGATAAAAGCTGAATATACTGGACCATATAGAACATCTATCTCAAGGAGTGTAACCTTGAAGTAATAGAGTTTCAGTGAAGATACCAATTTTCATATTTACATAGTAGAAATCTCAGTCTGGTAACAGCATACAAATAAACCTAGAGACTTTAAGAAGATCCTTATGTGCTATTCATAAGGATATTTCAGGTGTTAGGTAAGAGATAATGTTGAAAAACTAAACTAAATTATTGTGGGGCAGCAGAGTTCATAAGTATGAACTTATGAACATATGCAAAGGTTTGATAAGACAGTGTTTTATGGCCAAATTATTGACTAAAGGATAGGAAGATTTAAAATGTTCCCTAAACTTTTGGAATGCAAGATTATTGGTATCATTAACTGAAAATACATGACCCAGAAGGAAAAACAATTAGTAGATGGACCTGATATTAAAGTACCTGGGGAGAATTTATGTATTCTTTATTGTTTGAATGAATAACTATTGTAATAATAGAAATATAAAATTATTTGAGAATAGACCAAGTAGAAATTGTGGGAATATGCTCTAAAGGGATGAAAGAGATATTTAGTTTGAAAATTATATGGGATATCAGAATCACTCATCTGCAGGGAGTGAGAGAGAAGCCTGGAAAGCTGAGCACACAGTGTTGGCAAAATTAGAAATAGAATAGAGGGGGAAAATAATATTAAGAGAGACTAGTTTAAAGACGTGAGTATAAAACATAAAATAAGGCCCCAGACTCTAAATACCAATTACATCTCTGAGAGAAACCCAGACTGAGCATAAGATTAGTGAATGTGCTGGTATTAAAATATGTCTGCAAACTGTTTGACAATCCTCCCTTCAAAATACAGAGCTACATCCTTTGATGTAGGCTGGGATTGATGGCTCATTTATAACCAATAGAATACTACAAAAGTGACAACTTGCGACTTCCATGGCTAAATCAGAAAAATGGCAGCTTCCACCTGACTCTTGAACTTAGGGTCAAATTCTTGATCAAGTAATATTGAAATTGAAGAGTGCTCATGAGCTGGATAAGCCATATGAATATTAGTGTCATTCGGGAAAGGTATTTCAGACTAGTGCTAAGGGTGGAAATCAATGCAATGCAAGGAGTTAGAATTTAGAGAAAATAATGCAGGCTCAGTATGCCTAAGTGCTTGCTTATGAGGCTATCTTATAGGAAGGGAATTGCTGAGTTATAATGAAGAGCTGAAGGGCAGAATATCTAGTAAATAATTAATAAAGATATGAACCTCAGCAAAAATTCTGGCCATGAGCTATTCACTTCATAGTAGAATTGACATATTGTAATAGATAAACCATAAGGAAAAGTGAGAGCTCATAGGGATAGGGGTGAATTAAAGTAAAAAAGAGGACAAATATTTAAATTTCGCATACAATGCTCTTTATTTTTAACGAGACAGAATTGTCATTGCTTTCTCTTTCAGTTAAAATAATACAAAGTGCAATGAGTGTAAGTGATTTGTTCTAGATCATGGTATAGGACAGTTGGAGAGTTGAGACAAAAGTTCATGTTGAATATTACACAAAAATAATCATAATCATGTTGTTCGAACGATTATACATTTTTTTCCTATACCAATAATTACCAAATAGCAACCAAACAAACAAAACAAATCAAAACAAACACACAGCTTACTGCTTCAAAAATAAAAGCAATATTGACACTAATTTTACTAATCAAATCTGATGTTCACCCCTCAAAAAATGTTAGGTTAAATCTAGCAAATGTTAGGACTTAAAAGTTGAGTGGGACCTCCAAAACCTATTTAAAGTTCTATTAACTATTTGCACTAGAAATATGACTATGATATTCTGACAGATATTTGTATCTCTTTTATGACTTCTTTAGATAGATATTAAAATATCATTCCAAAATGATAAAATAATATTTTGCAGCTTCTAACAAAATTATCCTTACTAATACTGAAGTAAAACATACATCACAGCAATATTTTAAACATTTATCTTCGTAACAGCAATGAAATAAATTATTCAATTCTACTAAGTATAGTATTCATATAGATTGCTTATTTTCACAATAAAACTATTTTAATTAGGTCAAAATGAACATTCCAAGTGTATAAACAGTGTATTAAATATTTTGAGTGTATTTTCAGAATCAGAGACAAAATTCATACATGAATATTACTTCAGCAATGTAATACCAGGTTACATTGCTGAAGTAATAACATTAAAGTCTTCCTTAACCTTAAAGCTTGAAATGTTATATACTTTTTTATATTGGTGATGAGTTAAAAAAAAATGTTTTTAATTCTTTTAAGTAAAAAGCTGTTTGGGATACGAAGAAATGATTGCTCAAAGGTGAACGTAACTTGGCTAGGGTTGCCTGCCCAACTGGCCAAAAGGGTCTGCCTTTTCACTGGGCTTCCTGCCAGGGAAGACTTCCTAGTCTATCTCCTTCCCTCCAGAGGGGATAACACTTTTTATAAATCCCACATTTCTAATATGTTGGCAACTCATTTTATTAGGCAATTAGTTAAAAAGCACCTATCACTTAAGCCCAGACTCACTGTTTATAATCTTCTAAAAATGCCATTTTTCTCTTATTTGCACTTTATATATAAACATAAGGCAACAAGATCAGTGGGGACCGTCTTCTAGTAACTACACCCGCTCTTTATGACAAGCAGAGAGCCCAGGAAAGCCTCTCTGAAAGATCTCCATGTCTAATGCCCTCTTTTCCTGCTGATGATTTGTTTTGGAAGGTTTCAATTTAATGTAATTCCTTATTACATCCTGAAAACTGTTCTGAACCCTTTCAAAAATCAATTACATAAGAGCAAAAGAAGGAAAATGGAATTTGATCTCCCACCCTTTCAAAGTCAACAAATTATTGTTTTTATTTATGTTTAAGGAACAGCTCATCATACCCATTAGGAAGCATTTCTTTCTGTCATTTTGAAAGTTATAATGTTCAAGTATAAATATATGCTTATAAATTTTATTTCTTAAAATATTGAAGTCCACAAAAAATATCTGTACACATTTTCAATTTTTAGTTATACTAGTATTTGAAGAATGTGTTTCAATAAAATTAAGTTCCTAATATTAAAGTACACTAAATTGGATATATCATATAGTTCACAATCTTGAAATAAAATACAGTTTATGAATCATTTTAATACTTTCAATTATGATGATTAATTAGAGGGAAATTTGGTTGAAATATAGAGATTGTATATATATTTGAAAATAAGCTTCAAATGTATTTTTTAATTATAGCATTAAAACTGTATTCCTTGGAATCAAAGTAGCAACAACTCAGGTTTTGGCTTTCACATAGTTTGACTTCGATCAATATTTCAACTCCAATCATCTAAAAAGAGGAGAATAATTATCAAACTTATAGGGCAGTTGAAAAATTTTAATTGTACTATTCTTAAACAACTCAGAACATTTCCAGACCCATATTAATTGATCAGGGTAATGAAAGCATTTTGATTAATTTTCTAATAACAATTATTGTTTACAAAGCATGGAACATAATGAATGAGGACCCTCGTCCTTTTTATATGATTATTTATATTATTCCAGTTAGTTCTTCTAAATACAAAATTAAATGTAGAGGAAATTATTTATTTTGATAAATATGTATTAGCATTGTTAATACAAATAATGCTTAATAATAAGCAGTCATAATTCCAAGGAATAGATAACTCCTTTGATATATTCAAAATTTCATTAACTATATTTTAAAAAGATACATGCATGATACAAAATTGAGAAAAACAAAAGGACACCATAAAAAAAATGTTTACCATTGCTAGTTCCAAGATACCGATTTCCCTCAGTAAAAATATCTGTTACCAGTATCTATAAGCACATGTGTATTATGTAACTTTCCATATATTTGTGTGCATATACCCACATACATACACAAAACTAGAGATATGCATCATATACAAATGCATGCATATTTTATGCATGTGAGTCTATATTATATTTATAGATTTACATATTACAATATATGGGTATTATGTAAATTGTAATCATATTTAGTCATACAGTGGTAGCAAACTGAAAACTTCATTCTGTATCTTATTTTTTCCATTTATTATATTTTGAGGGGGCATATCATAGCAGGCATATTAAGCTATTTTGTTTTTTATGGGTTTCTTTTGGCTTTATTAATGTATAATCAATGTACAATAAGATGCACATTCATAACGTAAATAGGTCAATGATCATTGACTTACGGAAAAAAGATAATGAATATACCCATCACCATAAAATGTTTTCTCATGCCTCTTGTCTGTTTTTATCCTAGGAATGCTTTAACCTTTAAATTCCATTGTTGTAATTCACCATATAATACATGACAGAATAAAAATTTAAAAATCATTAGTATATGCAAATACAAACGTTTGTCAAAATTCAACATCCAGTCGTGATAAAAATTCTTAAAAACCTAGGAATAAAAGGAAAATGTCTTAACCTGCAAAATGGCATCTACTAAAATCCTGACGCTAATGTCATATTTAAGGATGAAAGACAGAAAATGTCCTTTCCTCTAAAATTGAGAAACATGCATATCTACTGTTAATTTTCATGTTTACTAACCTAATAATATAGGACTAGCCTCAGTAAGAAGATGAGAAAAAGAAATGAGAGGCATAAAGACAGAAAAGAAGAAACTGTCTCTGTTCACAGGTACTATGCTTGTCTAGGTAGAAAGCCACAAAGAATCCACACAAATGTGCAGAAAGTCAACATACAAGAAATCAATATGTTACTACATACATGCAATGAGCAGTTGAAATTCAAAGAAACAATGTAGGTAAAGCCGCACCAAAATGGATGTGTGATCAAAAACTATGATCGGTGGGTGGGCCACGGTGGCTCAGCAGGCAAGAATGCTCGACTGCCATGCCAGAGGACCTGGGTTCGATTCCTGGTGCCTGCCCATGTAAAAAAAAAAAAAAGACAAAAAAACTACAATTGGTCAAGTAAATCAAAGATGGCTTAAATAAATGGAGACACATACCCAGTTCATGTACTGGAAGACTCAATGATATTTAAGATGATTCTCCACAATTTTACCTATATATTCAAAATGATTCCAAAATAAATTCCTGAAGATTTTTATTGTAAATAATGAAAAACCAAAAATTCACGTGGAAAGAAATAAACTATAATAGCCAAACAATTCTATAAAAGAAAAAAAAATGTGGAAGACCCAAACTACCTGATTTTGAGAGTATAAATCTACAGTAATCAAAGCTGTGTGGAACTGGTTTAAAGATAATCATATATAACATCAGGACAGAAAATAGAACCCAGAAATAAACCCACTGAAGTACAGACAATTTGTTTCAAAGTTACAAAGGCCACGCAATGGATAAAGTACATTCTTTCTATCAAGTGATAACTGAGGCACTTGTGTATTCACATTTAAATAATACAAAATGATGTTCAAAATGAAACCATCAGCATTACCACAGCAATAGCAGAGGTAAATAATGGGGTGAGGGACATGAGTTAAGAGGAGGTTTAGATTTCTTATTTGGCAAGGGTGTGTTTATTGGTTTTCTGTCTCTTGGGAACAATGAAATTATCTAAAATTGAGAATGTTGATGGACTGTGGAATTTGGGCCCTCTGTCTGATTCCCAATGAATGCAGGTGGCTGAAGGTGAACTGACGGAGAAGTAGATTGGCAATTGATGGTGTATACCTATGAATGAAGGTTGTGCTGCTACAAAAAGGAAAAATGTTGTGAGGCATGCAGTAGTGTGAATGAACATGTGGGACATTTGGTGAAACAAAATAAGCCAAAAACAAAAATACAACAATGGCATGGTCACTTTTAGAAAATGCTTATAAGAAAACAAGGGCCTAGACTGTAAACTTTTAGAACAGACACATTAAGTCAGGCGTGGTGACCATTATTTCTAGATTTTGAGAGGCTGTTTTATATATATATATGTAACCTGATATTTAAAGATAAGAATGAAGCTGAACAGGTTGGGGTTAAAGTAATTCAGAACTTTAAGGGATAAGGAAAACAGTGTCTATATTTTAGAACCACACATACTCTTAGAGAACAATGGAAAAAAGGCTTATTTGGTCTGGAACTGAAATTGTCTCTAGTGTATAATCTAATTCAACCTATCTGTACACCTCATTTGAACAACTGAAACACAGGAAGCAAAGAATAAGAAAGAGGTCCTTTAATCCTGTATAGATTATTGTAATACCTGGAAACATCCTAGACTATTAAGCAGATAATCAAAAAGTATTGGCAAAGCCCCCTGAGGGAGGGGAGGAAGACTATGGAACTATTAAACTTAATTTCAGGAAATTCCCTGATACTGTGTCAAACTTTAGGGACACCCAAATCAATAAGCCCTTGATCACGAGGTTTACTTGTGAAGCTTATGTAGGTAGCAGAGAAGTTTAGACTACCTATAGGCATACCTAAGAGCTATTTCTGGAGGAACTCTGTTGTTGCTCAGACGTGGCATCAGTGTTTCTAAGCCCAACTCTGCAAGTGAAATCATTGCCCTCCCCCCTACGTGGGACATGATATCCAGGGGTGAAAGTCTCCCTGGTGATGTGGGAGAGGACTCCCAGGGATGAATCCAGATCTGGTGCCATGGGATCAACACTTACATCCTGACCAAAAAGGGGGAAAAAATTATAATTAATAAAATAGCAATGGCAGAGAGAGTTCAAATAGAGTAGAGGGGCTATTCTGGACGTTGCTCTTACACAAGCTTCAGGTAGAACTTGCTACCTGTCATAACCTACCAACCCCCAACCAGGACCATTCCAGCCAATCCTAAAGAACACCTAGGGCAATTTATAAGATTCCACAAGGGTTCCAGGCCCTAGAGTAATTTGCCAGAACTGCCAACCTCCAGATGGGTCCCTGGTCCAGATAAGTCTTGAAACCTAGCCCAATCTCTCCAGAACATCAGATGGTTCCATCTCTCTACCTCATATTAGTGACAGACCCTTTCAATTTCAAAAATTTAGAATTGCCATAGCCCAAACAACCCCAAAGAGAGGTATGGAAAGATCAAAGGTGGTGGTGGAATTATACATAGAAGATAGGACTTAAATGAATATGAATGCTGAATTATTAAATTGATGTCTCCTTTAGTCTCCAGTATTTTAGAGCGGCTAGAAGTAAAAACCTAAAACTGTGAAACTGTAACCCATGTCAAAATCTGAAAAATGTTCTACAACTAATTATTGTGTCATGCTTTGAAATTAATAGCTTTCTTGTACATGTGTTATTTTTCACAAAAAAAGAAGGAAGAAAGTTGATTGCTATGATCATAACCACTTGTTGAAAAGTGCTTTGAAAACTATTGCTTTTTTATTTCTTTGCTTTGTATATATGTTATACTATACAATAAAAAAGTTAAGAAAAATGAAAATACCATATATATATATATATATAAACTTTTAGTAGAAACCCTTTTTTTTTTCACAAGGGCAGGCACCGGGAAGCGAACCCGGGTCCTCTGGCATGGCAGGCAAGCATTCTTGCCTGCTGAGCCACCGTGGCCTGCCCTAGTAGAAATTTTTTGAAGAAAATGTATAAAGAAGAAAAAAATCATCAAAGTTTACAGTATTAAAAGGGAAGAAAAAAATCACTACCTCGATTCAGGCAACAACTATTCATATTTTGATGTTTCAGTCCTATTTCTCAAGGCATCTATTTTCTCATAAATAGGTAAGCACAGCTAGTCAAAGACATTTCATTGTTTACATATACACTTTTATATACTAATTTTTATCTTTACTGTTTATCATGAGCACTTTTCATTTCATTAAAAATTTATAATCATAAAAAAATATAAAATGAGTCTCTGCCCATAGCTCATCCTTATAAAACACTAACTCGAAGGAAGCAATGTAAATTCAAAACTATAAAACATCTAGAAGCATGGAGAAAATGTGTGTGACCATGTACTAGGCAGAGTATTTAGATATTATGCTGATAGCACAATCCAGTCAAGTGAAAAATGGATAAAAATGACTTCATTAAAATGTTAGAAAATTTTGCTCTATGAAAAATATTGTTTAAAGAAATAAAAGACCTGCAATGTACTCAGGAAAATAATTACAAATCGCAAATCTGAAGAAGAACCTAGATCCAAAATACATAAAGAACTCTCAAAATGCAACAGTAAGAGAAAACCAACAGTCCAATAAAATTAAATGGACAAAAGATCTGAAAAGACAATTCACCAAAGAAGCATTATGTGATAAGATACTCAACATCTGTAATTATTTCAGCAATTAAAATTTAAAGATACCATAGCATACATATTAGAATATCTCAAAAAAACAAATAACAATAACAACAATGAACTGGCAATATTCAGTGCTGGCAAAGAGATGGAACTAACTGAGCACCCATAATTTGCTAATGGCAATACAAAATGGTAAAACAACTTAAGAAAGCACTTTGATACGACCTTATAAAGTTACTGTTATAACTCAGAAATCCTCACTACTTAATTACACAAAGAAATAGAAACCTATGGTCTCTCTTTCTTTCTCTCTCCCTCACACACATACACACACACACACACACACACACACACACATACTAAATGTATATATATATTGGTTTATAGCAGCTTTATTCATAATTGTTAAATATTTAGAACTACTAATGAATGGATAAACTATCTGTGGTACACACATACAAGGGGATGTGACTTAGAAATAAAAAAAAAACTATTGATTAACACAACAACATAATTGGATCTGATTTAGTTTACCAAGTGAAAGAAGCCAGACCCAAAAGGCTAAATAATGTATGACTGCATTTTTATGACACTCACTCTGGAAAATGAAAACTTATTGAAAGGAAAACATCAGTGTTTATAAAAGATTAGGATAGAAGACTGTTGTCTAGAAAAAGGGTAGCAGTGGGTAATTGAAGAATGATGAAACCATTCTGTGTGGAAATAAGTTGGTGGATACATGATTATGTATTTGTCCAAAATGAGATAATTGTATACCAGAAAAGTTAATTTTACTGCATACGAACAAAAACAATAAACAAGGATGTAGTGGAAAGAAGGAATACAAATGGTGACATATTAACTAGATGTACTATGAATGAATCACATTATCATACCAGCTAGATTTGTCTGGAATTGTAAGACTAAAGGCAAATCAAACAGACAAAACAAACAGCAAAGAAGCAACATTAAATCTTCACAGAAACGCTTTACTCTACTTACTAAATTCGATTCTTACTCTGGTATGGATTAGAAATTCAAATCTACTTTTCTTCTATACCAGTGATAATGACAAGTAAATATTTCACAGGAAATTATAGCTAAATTTCTCACTGTTAGAAAAAAAAGCTTAAAAACATGGGGAGGAAAAGGCTAGCATGGATCTTGTTGTCTTACATTGGAGTTGGATGTATCAATCTGGACTCAATTTATTATTCATATGTATATAAATAATAGAAACATAAATAAATAGAAATGAATGTGCATTTGGAGAAGTTACACAGACATACATTTTCTAGCTCTATCAACTGAGTTTTCCTAGAAACAATAATACATCACTAACAAAGAGCAATCTCAATACCAAGACCTTGGAGTCTCCAAAAAAAGACAAGGGGCGTTAGAGAGCTGATTGATCCCAGGAAGGCACTGGGATAATACAAAGCAGTATTTTGTAGTGCCAGAAATTGAGGAAAAGCTCCAAATAAAATTCATGGGGGCATACTCAAAGGACATTAGAGCCAATCTGAGCAAGCACCTTTTAGGCAAAGTTAGAATAACTTGAGCAACAAAATTAAAGACACACACCCACATGCAAATATATTGCTCAACTACAACCCAAAGAATAAAGTATCTATGATTCCATAATAATATTAATGAATAAATAGAGGAATAAAATAAATCTCTGCCTCTTAGAAGAATTCCAATTAATAAATGTGAGAGGAATGAAGGCACGAAAAAATGACCATCAGAACGTGATAATAAGAATCCATACTGGCAAATGCCAAGGATAGATGATAAATTGATAGGCAAATTGACGCAAAAGTGCATATGTGCATAATCTGAAATTGTATCTCCTGAAACAGTAATAAAAAAGAAAAGAATAGTAAGTTTAAAGTTACTCTAACAGTAATTAAAAAGAAGAAAGCAGGAACTTCACTGTTTCAGCCAAGTGGTCAATTTGAACCTCACCGGTACTCATCAGGCAACATTCGACGGGATTCCCTGGGAAGCGCGACTCATCTCACTGCAAGGCGTCACCTGGATCTAATCATAAGAACGCATTAGAAACTGAGGGACATTCTACAAAATATTTCACCAGATTCTTTAAATGTGTCAGGATCCTGAGAGACAGGGAAAAACTGAGACATTTCCCCGAACTAGAAAATACCAAGGAGATCTGAAAACTGGGTGCAATGAGCAATATGGCTCAGAGCCTGGAGGAGAAAAATGGATTATTACTGGAAAGCTTGTATAAGCTTCAAACTGAAAAGGACATGTAGTTTCCAGAGATAATTGGCATTGCTCCACTATCTAGAGAAAGTTAATTTGATTGGGGAAAATTGAAGCTTAGTGACATTGTGTATCATTTCTATTTATTTCTTTAAGATGTTAAATTTTGCATTAAATGCACTGAAATGACAAATGAAGGCCTAAATTCCTTCTCTTCTATGGTTAATAACAGAGTTAATGTATATTACAGAATATTATTTTGAGGCAAATGTTCAGAATTGAAACTCAGGTGTAACACATCAAAGTTTTGGTTCTGCTAGCATTCTCTTTTCTGACACAGCAGAAGATACGCATTCCCCAAGTGTCCAATGTCCTGGAATATATGGCTGAAGCAATGGCACCTTTGCCAAACATTTAGTACTCAAGTTACAGACATCATGGATCCAGCCTGATCCATGAAGCTCCTCTTTAAATTCTTAGTGACTTACTCCGTATGGGAAGATCTTATGTTTGCAACATCCACATAAACTTCCAGGGCCACACTCCTAGTCCTCAGCTGAAGTTATGCCTCAAGGCATTGATATCTTGAAACTACTTTCTCTTTAGTTGTTTTTTTTTTTTTTTTTCTCTTCAAGTATCTGGTGAAAAGGCAATTCAAGACTCTCAGTTATAGTTACATTTGGCCGGTTTGGTCTTTTTTTCTTTTGGATTTAGGAAATGACAGATTGTCAAAAATAAAAGTAAGAAAAAAAATTGCTAGCAAGCAAAAGATAAGAGTTTTGCTATAGACACAGGTCTCCACTGCGGTGACCCTCAAGAAATATAATGAATGATGCTTCTACAATTGTTGTTGAGTATTAGAAGTGAAAGGCTCTCACTCATATAAACCTCTATTTTTGTCAGGCATTATATATAGGTAAATAGGAAAGAAGTAGAAACTGTCAAATATTTTTTTTTTCTGTAAATGTATTTTAAGCTTTAGTGGTGATTTTGAGAATCAACCAAATGTTTTGGGACGCTTCTCATTACAATATTAATGAGCAGTCCCATTTATCATGGCACCTTCAATTAAATTCAATCTATTTTAATATTAATTAATTTTCAATTATTTTAAATTGGCTAATTAAAAGAGCTCATGTTAAGAGATTTTATTTAATGTATTTTGATTACTTTTTATGAGCTGAAGAAAATGGTGGACTTTGATTATCTAATTTGATAATGACTGAAAACATTTGTAGAATAAAAACTTCATACCTTATAAGCTTTCCTAGAGAACATGGAGCAATTTTATTTATTTGAATGTTGAAGAAAATTAAACCATTTTATTGGCATATAAGCTGACAGAGGGTGAGATGAAGTCAAATATGATGAATAAGAATTAAAAGAAACTAATGAAAGCACAAATTAAGATGGCTAACATAAATCTTTATATATATCAATAATTATCCAAAAAAAAAAGAAACTCCAAGTAAAGTTGTGTAATTTGAATTGATTTGATATAAAAACAAGTATCTAACTGTGTGGTTTTACTAGGCATATCTAAAGCATGAGGGTGACAAAATGTAAAAACTAAAATGGTTAAAAAATAAAACATGGCAAATATCATCTAAGAAAAGCTGGAGTGCATACATTAACATCAGAACGCATAACCTTTAATTAAAAAATAAAGAAATTTAATTCATGAAAATAAAGAGATGAATAATATAATGATGAAAGATTTATAAAACATCAATTGCATTTTCACTCACGATCAACATAAAGCTGAAAAATGCATTTTTAAAAAGTTACAAATACTACAAATTTAATAAAGTCCTTGGTTTTCCTGGCAATAGTCTACCTCTTAATTGATGAAACTAAATATTATCAGTAGATAGTGCACAGTGAAATACAACTAAAATGATCACATTTTCTCTCTTCCCCACTTGCTGTCAACATTTAATAGATGCTTTTTTCTATGTACACCCTA
Organism: Tamandua tetradactyla; assembly: GCF_023851605.1. Classification (NCBI taxonomy): domain Eukaryota; kingdom Metazoa; phylum Chordata; class Mammalia; order Pilosa; family Myrmecophagidae; genus Tamandua; species Tamandua tetradactyla. The sequence goes on from NC_135330.1 coordinate 50,990,171, forward strand.
TTTTCCTCTAAGCTATTATTTTTACTATTTATTTGTCATTTTAATAAGTATATAATTTTGTTATCATAATTATAAAGAAATTGGTCATATGTATGCTATAAATAACAAATAATTGGAATATCCAATGTATTCCCTCCCGAGCAAATATCTTATTCTGATGGTTTTTTTGGTGATTTATTAAAGTTTAGCCACAGCATCAGTAATTTGATTTTCTGAATTTACTGCTTAGACACATTTAATGGCTTTTTATAACCTTAAAATACCCCTATACTCATCATGTACCTGTGCAAGGTTCTGCATCTTTTGCTACTGGCTACCTCTCCAACCACATCTAACCCAAATCTCCTTTGCTCCCTGTGCTCCAATGTAAATAGGTGTCTTTAAGATATTTGAACAATCCACACCCCTTTACACATTGGTCTTACCTCACACTCTTTCCAATGCCTCAGAGATCATCAAATAATTGTTCAACGATACACAAAAAGAACTACTGCAAGGAAATACAAATTTATAGTGTTTGTCACTAAGTTTCTGAATCATGGGTCTGTATCCTTTTCTCTGACTTCAGTGACATCTGAGGACATGAGCCATGGTTAATCTCTCTGAAAATGTTAACTAAGAAATTGCTAGGAGTTTTTAGATCCCAGATAAGGGAGAATCTGGCTAAGGACTACCTACTAGATTAACCATTATCAAGATCTAGTAATGAGTATCAACAATGATGAAATGCAAGCATTCCACAGAACAATACTAGTTCTGTGTGCATAGGAGCTATGTGGTTTGCAGGACATAAAAGCAGAAAGGACCTACTGCTGATGACTTCCATGAGCTGAGGTTGTCCATGCATACTCAGTTTTGTCTCCCATGACAATGAATACCATCAGACACCAAAAACTCTTCCTGGAATTCACAAGATTTCTGCTAGACTGTTGCTATATATCTTGTTTTGTTTACTGTCTTGTATCAATTCTTATGCCTGAGTAAATTTAGCACTGGTTGGATTTTCTGGGTGAAACTTATTTCTCTTGTATTGTCAATCTGTTGTGAGTAAAAGAGATGCCGCTGCTATATGTTGGCAATATATTAAAATCTTCACAACAAAGATGATACTAAAACAATTCTATTAAGTTTCACTCTAGTTACTGTTCTTACTTCCATCCTTATGACCTACCACAAGATGCAAACAGCTCTTTCTCCAGGTAACAGTAATATCTGCACTCAATGTTACAATACAATAACCACCAAGTAGAATACATTGTAACCAAAGACTATGAAGCTTGGCATCGTTTGAACCATGTGACATGTAAAATATTTAAAAATATTCCAAAAGGATATTTTATGATGTTGTTTCCCCACATTGTTGCAATAATAAACCCATTATTAGGAGATGTTTTTTCTTGGAAACTCAAAATAATAAATCAGAGCAACCAGTTTCCCTTTTGTTTTTTTTTTAGAATTAGAAGATTAAATTACATCTATGCTGAAATTTTCATAAAATTTTAAATACAGTTATGTGTATCTTTTACCAATCATATCTATGGATCATTAATTTTCATATACTTAATTTATTGAACCAGACATACACTCTGATGTTTGTTATTTTATGCATAGTCTTCAGAGAAAGTGTGATATTGTAAGGATACAGACATATGTAGAAAACCCATTTTAAAGTGAAGCATTATGTTTTAGTTTCCTAGGCTTATGGTTTTGAGGCTGAAAGGAAGTCTAATTCAAGGCAATATCAAGGCAATGTTTTCTCCCTGAAGATTTTGACATTTTGGGGCTGCCTGCCCTTACTTCTTCTGTCACAAGACAAGGCATAAGGCAGTGTCTCTTGGTATCTCCCTTCTCTGGATTTTATTGATTTCAGTTTTTCATTGCCTGTGTGTTTCTCCTTCTCTATCTGAATTTCATTCTTTTATGAAGGACTGCAGGAATAATCTTGAGACCCATCCTGCCTGAGGTAGGTCACACCTTAACTGGAGTAACCTCATTTAAAGGTCTTACTTACAATGGGTTCACACCCATGGGAATGGAATGTTTTTTCTGGAGTACATATAATTTCAAGCCATCACATTCCACCCCTAGGACCTTAAAAATACATGTTCTTTCTATATGCAAAATACATTTATTCTATCACAATATCTCAAAAACCCTAAGTCATTTCAGTAACAATGTTTAGTACAAAGTCTCTTCAAAATCATTAAGAGATGCAGTCTGTCCTGGGGCACAATCCCCTTCTGTCTTTGGACCTGGGGAACCAAGAGAATAAGCTTCCTAATTCCAATATATAATGGAGGGGTGGCATTGGATAAACATTTCCATTCCTGTAAGGAGAAATTAGAAGAAAAACAGTGGTCATGGTACCAAACAACTCTAAAACTCAGCAGGGCGCACTCCATTAGATTTCATACAGTCATAAAGAATCATTTATGAAATGATGCTTTGGCCTCTAGGCCTTTTGGATTGGCAATCCCACCCCTTCCAGGCTCTTGCCCAGCAGCCATGCAGTCCCTGAACCCTGGGGCACAGGTATCATCCTCTATGAGCACTGGGTGACAGCATGTCACTCTTCATGAATAATGGAGCATAAGGCCCACCCTCTCCAATCACCACAGTAGACTTACCTTTCCACACACATGGGTGGACTCCCTCTCATTGTCTGAGAAGAAGTTTTTGGTCAAGATCTCAGTCTCAATGTTCCTGCCCTGGAAGTGATTTTTCCTTCAATCCATCCTTTTTCTGCATCTTTTAGCCCAAGCTGGCAGTGGCTGCATTCATACAGATCTCGCAAAAAACTTGTCTATTTTACATGGAGTAAGCAGGTGTCTAAACCATCAGACAAAAAAAAAAACTTCCACGAATCCTTCCTGGATAGCTGCATTTCTAATCCTGACTTCCCCTGAAATGGCTGACTGGTTCTATGTTCAGTTAAATCCTCACATGGAATACTATAGTCTCTGAGTACTTGCATTCTGGAAGCTCAAAATTTTCCAAACCATCAATTTCTAGTTTCTTTGTGCAGCAGGAGCTCAGTTTTCAGCTTATCTCTTTCCTCTCACATTTTACTATAATGTGCAAAGGGAAAGCAGGCTGTTCTTCCCAGCTAAATAATCAAATTCATTATCCTCCAAGTTCTGTCTTCCATCCAACATTATAAATCAATTTCACCAAATTCTCTGCCACTTTAAAGCAAGGATTGCCTTTTTTATATACACTTTTTTATTGTATAATAAAACATATATACAAAGCAAAGAAAGCACTCTTCAACAAGTAGTTACAGGACAGATGCTGTTCTGGGCTACCATACTGTGCTGGTTTAAAAGGATGTATGTCCCCTAGAAAAGCCATGTTTTAATCAAAATCCCATTTTGTAAAGGCAGAATAATCCCTATTCAATACTGTGTGTTTGAATCTGTAATTAGAGCATCTCCTTGGAGATGTGATTTAATCAAGAGTGATTGTTAAACTGGATTAGGTGACAACATGTCTCCACCTATTTGGGTGGGTCTTGATCAGTTTCTGGAGTCCTATAAAAGAGGAAACATTTTGGAGAATAAGAGATTTGGAGAGAGCAGAGAATGACGAAGCACCACGAAGCAGAGAGTCCACAAGCCAGTGACATTTGAAGATGAAGAAGGAAAAGGCCTTCCAGGGAGCTTCATGAAACCGAAAGCCAGGAGAAGAAGCTAGCAGATGACGCTGTGTTCACCATGTGTCCTTCCGGATGAGAAAGGAACCTTGACTGTGTTCACCATGTGCCTTTCCGGATGAATGAGAAACTCTGACTGTGTTCACCATGTGCCCTTCGACTTGAGAAAGAAATGCTGAACTTCATCGGCCTTCTTGAACCAAGGTATCTTTCCCTGGATGCCTTAGATTGAACATTTCTATAGACTTGTTTTAATTGGGACATTTTCTTGGCCTTAGAACTGTAAATTAGCAACTCATTAAATTCCCCTTTTTAAAAGGCATTCTGTTTCTGGCATATTACATTCCAGGAGCTAGCAAACTAGAACAATACCATCATCTCAGAGTTTTCCTTCTATCTGCTCCAGATTATAGGAGGCTATAAGGAATAAATATTTTTTTATCATCACAATCGACTTTTTTTCTTACTTTTTTGTGAAAAATAATATATATGCAAAAAAACAATAAATTTCAAAGCACAGCACCACAATTAGTTGCAGAACAGATTTCAGAGTTTGTCATGGGCTACAATTCCACAGTTTTAGATTTTTACTTTTTGCCGCTCCAAAATACTGGAGACTAAAAGAGATATCAATTTAATGAATCAGCAATCACATTCATTTGTTAAATTCTATCTCCTCTGTATAACTCCACCATACCTTTGATCTTTCTATTCCTTTCTTTAGGGGTATTTGGACTATGGCCATTCTAACTTTTTCATGTTGGAAGGGGCTGTCAGTAATATGTGGTAGGGAGATGAAACTAGCTGATGTTCTGGAGAGGCTGGACCCTCCAGATTTCAGGACATATCTGGTCCAGGGACCCGTCTGGAGATTGTAGGTTTCTGGAAAGTTGTTCTAGTGGATGGAACCTTTGTAGAAACTTATATATTCCCCGAGATGCCCTTTCAGATTGGCTGGGATGGTTTTGGTTGGGGGTTGGCAAATTATGATTGGTAGCAGTGTCTAACTGAAACTTGAGTAGCAAGACCTCCAGAGTAGCTTCTCAACTTTATTTGAATTCTCTCTGCCACTGATACTTTATTAGTTACATTTCTTTTCCTCCTTTTGGTCAGGATGTAATTGTTGATCCCATGGTGCCAGGTCCAGACTCATCCTGGAAATCATCTCCCACATCGCCAGGGAGACCTTCACTCCTGGATGTTATGGTCCACATAAGGGGAAAGGCAATGATTTCACTTGCAGAGTAGGTCTTATAGAGACTGAGGTCACATCTGAGCAACAACAGAGGTCTTACAGAAATAACTCTTAGGAATACCTAAAGGTAGGCTAAGCTCCCCTGCTACCTACAGAAGCTACACAAGAGTAATCCTCAAGATCTAGGGCTTGACCTATTGATTTGGGTGTCCCTAAAGTTTGAGGCAGTATCAGGGGAATTCCCTGATGGTAAAATTTAATAGTTCCATATTTTTTCTCCCATCCCTCAAGGGACTTTGCCAATACTCTTTGATTATTTGCTTAATATATTATAGGATGTATACAGGCATTATATTAACCTATACAGGATTATAGACCCTCTTTCTTAATCTGAGCACCCTGGTTTCAATTATTCAAATTAGCTATACAGATAGGTTGAGTCAGATTCTGTGCTACAGAAGATTTAGATTCCAGACCAAATAAGCCTTTCTTTCTTTGGTATCAAAGAGTATGTGTGGTTCTAAAATACAGACGATGTCTTCCGTACCCCAGGTTCTGAATTACTTTAACCCAAATCTGATTGGCTTCATTCTTATCTCTAAATACCAGGCTCTGAAAATCCAGAAATAATAATTACCACTCTGGATTAAATGTGTCTGTTATATGAGTTTATAATCTAGGCCCCTGTTTTCTTATAAGCATTTCCATACAATAATTGTTCTTTCATTTCTGGCTTATTTTGCCTCTTCAAATGTTGCACAGGTTCATTCACATTTTTGAATGCCTCATGAATTCATTCTTTTTTGTAGCAGCACAATATTCAATCATATGTATCCACCATCATTCGCCAATCTACTTCTCAGTCAATACATCCTTCAGCCACCTCCATTCATCAGGCATCATGTATAATGCCCAAAGTCCACAGTCCAAAAACACTCTCAATTTTAGATAATTTTGTTCGTCCCAAGATAAGGATAATAGAAAGGTGTGTTTATTAATATAAACACACCTTCACCAAATAGGAAATCTAAACCTTCTTATAAATATTATCCTTTCCCCCATTATCTACCTCTGCTGTTGCTGTGGTAGTGCTGGTGGTTTCCTTTTGAACATAGCCCATGGTATGCAATAGCAGTTTTCCCCCGTACCTTGAACTTAAATACTCTTTGTACATGAATTGTACCTTTGAAGTAGTTCTTGCAAGAACTAATTTATATTTCTAGTGTTAATCAGTGGGACACATAGGTCTATACAACCCCTTTTAATCTTGCTCACCTTTAATATGGTAATATTACTTATAGACCTACTAAAGAACTGCCTTCACTTCTATCTATTCCCTTACATTTGAGTTCAACCTCATTAGCTAATCGTTCACCCATCTCTAGCGTCTATGTATCTCTAAGTCGTTTATATTCTGAACTATAAACTTTTGATTTTACCTTTACAATGGTCATAAAAGTGAAGTCATACAGTATCTATCCTTTTGTGCATAGCTCATTTCACTCAGCATTATGTCCTCAAAGGTTCATCCATCTTGTCATGTGCTTCAGGACATCATTTTGCCATACTGCTGCATAATAGTCCATCACATGTATGTACCACATTTTGTTAATCCACTCGTCTGCCAATGGGCACTTGGTTTGCCTCTATCTTTTGGTGATTGTGAATAACGCTGCTCTGAATGTGAGTGTGCAAACATCTGCTTGTGTCATTGTTTTCAGCTCTTCTTGGTATATACTATGTAGTGTTATTTCTGGGTCATAGGGCAACTTGATATTTAGTTTTCTAAGGAATCACCAAACTTTCCTTCCCAGTGGCCACACTATCACACATTCCCAACAGTCATACATAAGTGTCCCAATATCTCTACATCTTCCCCAACAGTTATAGTTTCCTGATTGTTTAATAGCAGCCATTCCTATAGGTGTGAAGTGGCATCTCATCGCAGTCTCAATCTGCATTTCCCCCATAGACAATGAAAACTAACATCTCTTCATGTGCCTCTGAACCATCTGCCTCTGCTGTTCAGAAAAATGACCACCCATATCCCTAACCTATTTTATAATTGGATTGAGTTGTATGATTTGTTTATGTATACAGGATGTCAAACCTTTGTCCAATATGTGATTTCCAAGTATTTTCTTCCATATTTTCTTGCACTTTACCTTTCTCCTAGCTATTGACATCTTGTTTTCCTATGCCCACTCATTGAAAAGAACATTTTGTCCCAGTCCAGTGGATTCGGGGCCACCATCAAAATTCAGCCAACCACAGGCTTGGTGGTATACTTCTGCACTCTCAATTTGATTCCATTGTTCAATACATCTATCCCTGCACCAGTACCATGCTGTTGTGACCACTGTGGCTTTACAACAAGTTTTAGAGTCAGGCAATGTTAATTCATTCTTCATTTTTAGGATACTTTCAGCTATTTGGAGTCTCTTTCCTTTCTAGATGAACTTGCTAACAACCTTTTCCAAGTCTTCAAAATAGGTTGTTGAAATTTTGATTGGTACTATGTTGACTCTGTAGATCTATTTGGGTAGAATTCACTTCTTATCTATATATAACCTTCCTATCCATGAGCAGTACCTTTAACTTGCATATTTCTACCAACAGTCCTTTCAAAGCAATCTAGACTTTTCCTATCAAGCACCTCACAATTCATCCAGCCTCTACTTATCACCTGTTCCAAAGCCCTTTCCATTTTTTATGCTTCCTAAAAGTAAAATAGAAAAAGTGCCATGTCTCCAAAGCATAAGCTTCCTTTTACTTATTGTTTTAAACCTGGTCCAAACCATCTTGTGAAAAGAGTTCCCCAAAATATAAATTATGATTTGTTTTATTTAAGTTATACATAACCTATAATATATAGAAAATATATTTTTATTTTATTTTTTTCATAATCAATATTGCTATTTTATGATGGGATTTGATTTTTTAATAATGAAGCTACAATATACCATTACACATTGAGAGAATGATTTTACTTACAACACTAAGAGAAAATGTTATTGTTACTTGACATAGTGCATCGGTTATCTATTGCTATGTTTCAAATTACCACTAAAATTGTATTTCCCTTTCTGTAGTTCAGAAATCTGGGCACATCTTAGCTGGGTCCTCTGCTTTCCAATTTCTCACAAGGCTGCAAAGTGTCAGCCTAGGGTTAACAGTCTCATCTGAAAGCTTGCCTAAGGAAGGATCCACTTCTAAAATCCACCAGCAGTTACTGTCAGTATTCAGTTCCTTGTGAGTGCCTCAAATCCTCACTGGCTGTTGGTTGGAGGCCATGCACAGGTTCTTGTAGTATGACTCCCTACCACATGACAACTCACTTCATCAAAGCTGCAGGCTGATAAGTCAGTAGAAGAATGTTTCAAGACAGAAATCACAGCCTTTTGCAACCTTGTCAAAGAAGTGACATTTTATCACTTTTTATGTCTTCTATAGTTTCCATCCCCAACTTTAAGCCACAGAATTCCATAAGGATGTTAATGCCAGGAGGTGAGGCTTTTTACAGGATATCATGGAAGTCTACCTACCACATCTAGGAGAAATATATTAAATAACTAAGTAACTTGAGTGGTTGAAAGAAAGTTGTTAATAAATGTATCCGTGCAAAGGCATGATGTGTTCAAATGCCAAATAAGTCATCATGACTAGTTGCATACATGTATTTTTAAGCCTAATGAGATTGAAAGCATGGTTTTCTTTAATAGTGGCATTTTCATAACTAAATTTAATGCATCTGATTAAATTTCCTCTCAAAGACTCACACAAGAGAGAAATGGTCTAAATTATAGTCTTTTAAATAGTGTAGGTAATTGCACTTAGTAGGACACTAAATGTTCACATACATATATTGAATTCTGTGGCTTCTATTCATTGTCATAAATAAGCAAACTGTTGTTATAAATGCATTCAAATATCATAACCTAAGATATTAACAAGAAAAATTATTATTTATAGTTACTCTATCAAAGCATTTAAATGAGGTGAAATTATTATTTATAACATTTTCAAGATATGCAGCACAACTTTAAGGAGGCAAAGGACTTATACACTGAAAACTACAAAGGAAGATCTAAATAAATGGCAAGGCTTCCAGGTAATATTCACTAAATGACAGTTATTTCTGTAGCAATCTCCAATACATCATTAATGTATGTTTGCGATTAAAACTTTGCTAAACCACTTAAAGTATAGAAAAGATATCAACGAAACATTGAACATATTATCTATTTAAAAGTCTCAACAACCTTATGGGATAGATACAAATATAATCCAATTTACAGAACAGAAGAAATAGGCAAACAAATTATTTAACTTGTTCAAGACTCATAAGTGTTTACAAATGGCAGAGCTGTTTTCAACCCAAGTGATTTAATGACAAAATCTGTGCCCTTAACTCACATGCTGTTTTTTTTTCAGAAAATACAATTTCAGTATGTAGAATAACCCTATAAAAATAATTAACAGCAGCAAGAACAAAACAGCTATGTAAATACTGCAATTAGTAGTATTGTATACAAAAAGTAAACATTTATAAAATTGTGCTATCTCCAGCAATTACAAATAATCTTTTCTGTATTTAATACAAATATATATTATTTTATATGACTCTTAATCTATGATTGAACTACAGAAAACTCAACATTCATAAGGTATTATAATTTTGGTGATTTATTGAAATATTCTCAGCTCCCTGTTACCTTTAATAATGTAACTAGATTTAACTCACTCTGAAAACCTTCCCTGGTGATTTCAAATTCAAAAACCTCAGGCAATCACAAGGTCATTTTCTAAGCTCCCTGACTATTATTTTGATTAATATGGCCAATAAAGTTTAAACAGTTTTATCTGTTTTAAAAAATCTATCTCTATGTCCCTTTCTCTTCCCTCCATCTCTTTTTTTCTCTTTACTTATTTGCCTGTCTCTTAAAATCTCCCTAAAATTAAAAATATCCCATCAATTTGAGCAGTCACTAGTTTACGTTTTAGAAATTTGATAATCAATTATATAAAGTACAATCATTATTTCAAATATCATCACCAATATTTTAATGTACTGGCTTCATCAAAATAAGTTAAAGATATTTTAAAAACAGAATCCCCAAGTATAAGTAGTCTAACTACTTTTCCCTCTACATAAAACTATATCGCTTAAATACTTATTGTAATTTAGTGTTTGGAAGATACTTAATAATCAGTATATAAAATTAAAAATGTTCATCCTATAATTGGGGATCAGCGAGTGTTTTATTAAATAGAATTTTGTAAACTGTTGTGTTTTTTCATGAAATTGCTTTGCCCTGGGTTGAGCCTTCCCTAATCCAGCCCATATGAAATTCGGAAACAGTTAGAGTATTGATTGACATTGCATTGAATTTATAGATTTATTTAGAGAGAATTGTTAGCATTACCAATTCTGAGGATATTATGGTGCCAGTTGGCAAATGGATATGTTTATTCATTTAAGTCTTTTGAATGTAAATTAGGTTTACTCATATGCATTGAAATTTTGGGTTGCTCTTACAAATGAGTTATCTATACTATTTTCTGATTGTTTAGCAATGCTGTAAAAAGAAAGAATAGATTTTTTTATGGCAATGTAAAAATATTTCAATCTTAGAGAATGATTTTCTTTAATTCTACTAATTTGGGTGTTCCATCTCTTAAATTTTCTAGATTGCTAATTTTGCCTTATTGCAAAACAGTGATTCAATGACATAGCCATTAACTAACTTGAAAAGTAGCATGAATTAAGGAGATGATACTTGAGTGACTTTTATATGAAAAAAAGGGTAAGAATTGGAAAAGTATCTATTTGATACTTTCATGTGTTAACCTATTAAAGAGAATCACTGAAAAGCAGTGCAAAGCACAGAATATGAAGTCAGAATTTCCAGGTATGAATCTTATCTCAGCTACTTAAAAGCTTTATGATTTGATGAATGTTATTTTTCATTGATGAATCCTCTTTAAAATGAGGGATAACAAATGTTTTTACTTCATAAAGGTTTAAATATATTAATATGTATATTATGCTCAGATTTGTTGATTCAGATCCTCCCTTAATTCATCAAACTTTTTTTCCTCAATTCTCCTTTTCAATAATGTAAACTTCAGTCCTTCTGAGATCCGAACTCTGACAGGGCTTCATATCTTACAAATAACAAAGCATCCATTTCATCCTTCTATTGAAAAGCCCTGCTCATTCCAAATCTTTGCTTACATTTATCTGTCCAATAAACCATCCCGATACTTTTCAGACTACTATCGACACATATCCACTGGTTAATCATGTAGCAGTAAGTTGTTATTTTATATACATTTCAGCATTATTGGGAATTACTAATTTTTATTTTGTTTCCTCATTAACCTATAAACTCTTTGATGGCACAGATCGTGTTTTTTATCCCTGTATCCCTAGTGACAGCCACTGTGCCTGATATATATATTAGGTGTTCAATAAATATTTGAGTGAAAGAAAAAAAGAGACGTTTTTTCTATATGCCTGGTACTATGCATCCTCTACATATATTTCTTTAGTTTCCATTACACCCTAAAGAGGTAAGATTTTTGTCTCCATTTTGCAAATAGAAAGTGAAGTTGAAAGAGTTAACTCCTTTCCAAAAGATCAGACAGATGATAATTAGAACACAGGAAATGGTTCCTGGGCCTGTCTGCTTCTAAAGTTCATGCTCTTTTCACAACCCCTTGCCTGAGTGAAAGGTGTGACTTAAGCTGCATTTAAAGAAGGATGCTTGGTGTTGGTATGCATTATGCAAGGACTATTAAGTGATGTAGTTTGTCTTAGAAGAAGAAAAAGCCACTCAAGCACAGGCAGCCCTTTAGAAAAGAATGGCAGGGCAAGAGTAAGTTACTGTCCAGGCCGAACAAGCTAGAACCTGAAAATGGTGATACTGATGAAAACAGGGGAACCCATGAAGAGCAGGCTTCGGTAAATTTCAAAGTCACCTTAGAAATTAATATAGACAATCTTTGCTTAAGGCAATATAAAAGTCATACTCTTCGTACAACAGAAACTACCAAGAGTTCGCAAACTTTCTGTCACCAGCAAAGTAAAGGGCAGAGGACTCATTGACAAATTTATTTATTCTGCTATCAGGACAGAAAAATAAAAGGAGAATATGAAATCTTTCTATAGTTCTCTACTATAAAATTGAAATTACAGTGTATGTCTATCACTTTCTTATCATACTATATAAAGGAAAACAAAAAAGAAAAATATTAAAAAGTGCAATGTAAGAAATTATTCATGATAACTGTTACAAACTGACGAATAGAATTAATTACATTTGAAAGAAACCAATTCAATTATCACTTTTTGTAGTTTAGAGACATGGGAACTTTTGGCTTATCTGAAATCACAAATAAACGTGATCAAGTTTTTACGCACTGTAGAGAATAACTAGTCATTATTGTTTCACGAAATAAAAAGAACAAAATAATAGCTATGGAATTCAAAAAATTATTCATATTATATTTGATTATTTATTTTTCCCTTCACCCTATCAATTGCTTTATCTGTTTTGAAGGATCGTGTTTAGAATTAATTTTTATTTTACAAAAGTCATTTTAACATGCTGTTTACTATTATCTTTTGTCACTTGATGTATTAAGTATCTTGTTACCTAAATGCCTTATTATCATGTAACCTTAAGTACTTATGTGGCAAATAAATTTATCTGTGCAAATTATATATCCTTGAGTTCCTCAGAGATCTATATTCAGCAATATATGTATTTCCATTTTTCATTCTATATATTATAATCCAAAAAATTTTATTTATGCATACAATTTTAGGTTATATTTTTCATTGACCAATTGCAATTCATTCAGTCAGGATTTACTATTTAGGAGTACAAATGTTGCACTTAGTTTTATAATCATATAAAATTTAAATTGCTAATAGTATTTTTCAATCAAATGTTCATGTAAAAAATTTGCAGGCATCCTAAGATGTCTTTTAGAAAAATGCTATGTAATCTATTTTATTAAGATGACACAAATATAATCAATTTCATGAATAATGTCTAAATTCATGTATTACAAGGTGTAATACATCTAAAACACTATTCCCCTTGCAATACAATGTAATTGTTATTGCATTTATGTTTAATAAATTCATAAATGGATAAATAATAAAACCCTTCTGATTATAGAGCATAAAATCAGAATTTGATAAAGATAATGGTTTGGTTTGTTATTAAATTAAAATAAATATCTTATAAAACATATCCATTTACATTATAAGTAATGATAAAACATATCAATGAGTTATCAATAAAACTACAACTTAAGATATTAAAATACACCAGATTTCAGAAACTACGTGTTCAGTACTGACTGAATGAAACAATGACAATCAACCAGTGCTCCTCAAACTCTAATTCATGAGAAATCTGAAAGATTTTAGCATGGTTTCTGGAGGAGAATTAAAGAATACAGGAGTGTTTTTTCCTCAGTAAGTCTGGGATATGCTGCATACTCCATCCCTTTCTTGCAGTTCAAAATTCTTTTAAATATAAAAATTGTGGGAAAGTTCTGCACTAGAGAAAAGTTTATTTTTTAAAACTGGAGTTTCATAAATATATTTAGTTGTTTAATATCAGGTTATAATTTTTTTTTTGTAACTCCATCAATGCTTCCTGAGCACTACCGTTATATAAAACATGTTTTAGGGACTGTTATAATATTTATTTTAACAGTTTAGTATCTTACTAAATGGAAGAAAGTAGGTCCATTTCTACTATTTTTCCACTATAATCAGACATGCTGAAGAATAATTTTAAACTAATAAATGCATGTGTTGGATGTAAAATTGTGGACAAAATTGTAGCACCTTCAAACATTTAACAGGATCATTAGGTGTAGCATAGAGGAATATAATTGGTAATAACAACATAAAATAAGTGAATAAAAATTCAATGTGAATGAGTTAGTTTTGATCAGAAGATAAAAAGATAATGGTATGAGAGCATGAATGATAATGAACATTGAAACTATTGTTCTACATAAAGCAAATCTGTGACATATGGTCATACATACCTAGAAATAAAGACGAGTCTTTGTTTTGTTAAATTGAGTATAATATGAGTAATTAGTATAACTAAGAAAACCTTAGTCAGCCACCAAACTTATCTTACTCTGTAAGACCCTTAAAAAGACAGGTGATACAAGACAAAAGACTGCATGGTTTTAATATAATTGAGATTGCACTGAGAGAAGAAGAAATTGCATATATCTGTAGGGAGTTTGTGTAAATGATAGTAACAGAGTGGTACGAACAAATGTATGATTTATAGATACAAAGAGCTGTTTTGCGATTACAAGCTTGAAGCCCACCCAATCTTTATTTCACAAACTGGATTGATGGTGAACTACAGAAATAAACCTAGGACTTATTTGTCTTTCCATGTTGCTGCATCTTTCTCGTCTGTTGGTATCACTACATAGATGAAACCCCAGAGCGAGAGATGGGGACACCCATTTTCCTAGTGGATTTTGTAAATTACTTTAGATGAGTAAGGTTTGTGACAACCTGTTGCATGAGTGATTCTCTGTCATTTGCTGCCATCATAGTGAATAAGGATGATGCAGAAACAGACAGGGAAAATGCAAGATTTATCTTTAATTGCAAGTTTCAGATCTGAATTACACAAAAGAAAAGTGACTAGGGATTAAATAATTTAGAAAATGTCTTCTAAGTCATCCTTGCAAGACAAAAGTGACAAAATGCAGTTCCTTTATGGGGGTGGGTAGTGAGCATACCTTTGGACTTAGAAAATGGCAGATTTAACTATCGACTCCTTGGTTTGAACTCATTCTTACAACGTAACCATTCTTCATGGTGCTAAGGACCTTCTTCGCAAAGCCATCTCATTTACATGTGTATCTGTTTTATCATTTCCCCGTATAATATTTTCTTATTTTCTTTCAACTGTTTGTGGAAGAGCGGATAATGGCAGCATTCTTCTCAATTTGAAGGGCTGCTTGTCCTCACAGATGTCACATCAACTTACATTTCACTTCAAGTTTTATTTTTTCCCCAGAATCATGACCTCTTTTTGTTTTTCTGAATACCGAACACATCATTAGGTTGTAGATGGTATTCTTAATACAGATAACAGAATCAAAATAGAAATGTGTATTGTTTATATTGCCCTATGATGAGGGTCAACAAATTTTAAGAATTAAGGCTTTCAGCATATACTCTATCTAAGCTCTACTCAATTCCAGATAGAGCATTTAAAGCAATGGTCCTATAACTGTGCACCAGACTCTCCCAGGAGCTTGTTAATTCTTCATCTGAGCTCCCACCCTGTACCAGAGTACATTGGTAGAGGCCACAATGCAAATGGCAACTAGTGCCTAGGTAATACAGACACAGAGTGTCACTACACCACAATTTGAAGGACACTGGTTTAAAATGAGAACAGTTGACTGTTTGCTTCCAGTGATAAATTGATACATTATACAATTAATATTTTGATTTCAGAAACATTCATTTTTTTTTACCCTATTTTGCCACTTGTGAAAAGCAGGAAGAAAATAAAGAGCCAAAAGGAAAAAGAACATTGGAAAAGAAGAAAGAATAAAAATAACTTAGCCCTTATTGAATACTTAATATATTCTAAGATTCTTTACTGGCCTTCTGAAAAATGTTACAGTAAGCATAGTAAATAAATTAAGGAATAATAGTCTCAGTAAACACAATTTAACTCTCCAACCCAGGGAAAGTCTTGGCATTTTGGCTGCATATTAACGGATGTGTTACAAGTTACAAAGAAAACATTCTTAGACCAAGCAGAGCCGTTTTATGTAATAGCTGTAAAGACATTGCCAGGAGCTCTTCATACATTTCAGTATCCAGATAAATCCAAATTCATAATGCAGGGAGATATTAGAATAGAACTTCCAGGTTTCTAATAAAAAATACAGTTCACTTCACTATCTCTTACCCTCCAAATATCATCTACCATGACCTCTATGTTAAAATCTGAAAATGACCTCATATTTTTGTGATCCTTTCTAGCTTGTTTTTTCCTTAATTATCCCCACAAGCAATTTTTGTAAACAATTCTTTTATTATCATGTATAAGGTTGTTTTTTTAAAAACTTAAACTTATCTGATGGATATAAAATGTCACGTAGCTTATGATTAACAATTTTTAAAGGAGCATTTGGTGCATTTATGATGCTATGCCCTATGCAACCACCTCATTCTAGTTTCAAAACCTTTACATTACCCCTGAAGTACACCTGTACCGTTTAAGAAATCACTTCCCATTCCCCCAGTCTCCCTCTCCTCATCCCTTGGAAATCCCTAATCTACTTTTACTTTATATAAATTTGCCTATTTTGAATATTTCATATGAAATTGGAATCATAAAATATGTGACATTCTATATCTTCCTTTTTCACTTGGCATAATTGTTTCAAGGATCATCCAAGTCAAAGCATGTGACAGCATTTCACTTCTTTTTATGTGTGAATATTTTAATGTGTGAATATGTCATAATTTCTTCATCCATTTATCATTTGGGTTGCTTCCCTTTTGACCATTACGAATAATGGTACTATAAATGTTTACTTGCAGAAGTGCTGTGTGGACATATGTTTTCATTTCTTTGGGGTATATACCTAGGAGTAGAATTGCTAGGCCATATGGTCAGTCTATGATTAATTTTTTTTTTTTTTTTTAACATGGGCAGGCACGGGGAATCAAACCTGGGTCTCCAGCATGACAAGTGAGAACTCTGCCAGTGAGCTACCATGACCCACTCTATGGTTAATTTTTCAAATTAATTTTTGCATGGCTTCTTTGGGACTTTCTAAATATAGAAATAATGATATCTTCAAATAGAAATAGTTTTTCTCCTTCCTTTCAAATTTGGATGCCTTTTATTTTTTTTTTAATTTTTAATTTTAATTTTAAATTTTTGCCTTATTGCTCTGGTTGGCACTTCCGGTACAAAGTAGAGTGAGTTTAAAGTGGGTGATCTTACTTAAGCAAGAAGCCTTCAGTCTTTTGCCAATGAGCTTGATATTAGCTCTGAGTTTTTCATAAATACCCTTAATCATGTTAAAGATATTTCCTTCTATTCTTAGTTTTCTTAGTATTTTTATCATGAAACGGTGCTGCATTTTCTCCATGTTTTGCCTGCTTCTGTTGGGATGATCACGTTGCTTTCTTTCCTTTGATCTAATAACATGTCATAAAATATTGATTAATTTCCTCATGTTGAGGCATGCTTGCTTTCCTGGAGTGAATCCCACTTGGCCATGTTGTATAATCCTTTTAATGCGCTGTTGGATTTGTTTTACTAGTTTTTTCTGAGAACTTTTTTGTTTGTATTCATAACACAGATTTTTAATTTTCTTTTATTGTAATATCTGTATCTCTTTTAGTATCAGGCTACTGCAGGCATTATAAATATCAAATGACTTAGGAAGTATTTCCTCCTCTTTTATTTTTTGGAAGACATTGGTAGAATGGGTACAAATTCTTTAGATGTTTGGTAGAATTCATAAGTGAATTCATCTGATCTTGGACTTGTCTTTATTGAGAGATTTTTTTATTGCTGCTTCAGTCTCTTTCTTGGTTATGTGTCTGTTGAAATTTTCTACATTTTTCTTGAGCCAATTTTAGAAATTTGTGTTTTGCTAGGAATTTTCAATTAAATCTAGAAAAAAAATGTTCAATTGTTGATGGCATTCTCTGATAGCCCTTTTATTTCTATAAGGTTCAGTTCTGATTTTATTTATGTTTTCTTTCTTTTTTTCTTTGTCAGTCTAGGTAATAGTTTGCCAATTTCATCACTCTCCTCAAAGAACATAGCCTTTGGTTTTATTGAGTCTATTTACTATTTTTCTCATCTCGATTTTGCTCATCTCTGCTCTAATCTTATCCCTTCCTTCTTTTGTCTTTTATTTTAGTTTGTTTTTCTTTTTCTAGTTCCTTAAAATGTAAATTAAAGTTGTTGATTTTAGGCCTTTTTTAATGTACGTGTTTAAGCTATAAATGTCCCTCTCAGCATTGTTTTTGCTGTTTCCCATGAGTTTATGTTTTTATTTTCATTCATTTCAAAGTATTTTCCCTGATGACCCCTTCTTTAGCCCCTTGGTTGTTTAAGATCATGTTGATTAATTTTTGCATATTTACAAATTTTCTAGTTTTCCTCTGTTATTGATTTCTACCTTCATTCCATTGTGATTTGAGAAGACATTTTGTATGATTTTTCAATCATTCAAAATATTGTAAATTATTTTATGGCTAAGTATATGGTCTATCCTGGAGAACGTTCTAAATATACATGTGAAAAATTTGTAAACAGTAGTTGTTTGGTAGAGTATTCTGTATATGTCTCTTGGTTCTAGTTTATTTTTAGTGTTGTTCAACCCATCTGTCACCTTATTTATCTTCTGTTTAGAGCTTCTGTCCATTATTAAAAGTGGGTTGTCAAAGTCTCCAACAATTATTGTAGAAATGATTATTTCTTCCTTCAATTCTATAATATTTGTTTCATATATTTGGGGGCTCTGCTATATATATATTTTCCTGAAGAATTGACCCTTCTATCAATAGATAATATCCTTTATGTCTCTATTAATATTTTTGGCCTAATGTCTATTTTGTTTGATATCAGTATAGCAACCCTAGATATCATTTGATTACTATTTGTACAAAGTATCCTTTCCTTTTCCCTTCCAACCTATTTATTATAGAGCTTCCTATGTGACCATCTTTTATGATGTCACTCTTGTTCTTGGCTTATGTGGATTTTTGGAAATTCAGTAAGAGTTTGGATGGTGCTGGCTCATCCAAATGGTCATTCATGTTTTTTAAGTCAGTTGTTTTGAGCTAATGGAGATAAGCAAGGATATTTCTCTTTGTATAATCTGAAGCCTCTCTACATGTCTGTTGGCAAGGTCTCACTTGGACTCCCTTGAAGTATGGAGGACTTAGGGCATTTGGATCCCTTACATGGAAGCTCATGATTCCAATATGAATGTTCCAGAAAAAAGGATAGACATCTCTTCACCTTTTATGACCTAGCCTTGCCATGCATGGAGACTTTCTACACAGTTCTCCATGGGAACACAGTCTCAGAAACAACAGAAATTCTCAATAAATGACCACTTTGTTATGTAGTTATATAGCACAGGGTTCAAAGAAGCTGAGGAAGAGATCCCATCATGGTCTGTCTCCTAGGAAGGCCAACTGTTCCAGTGATGCTCACTCAATGGCAGCTCTGCATGAACCATTTCACATCAGAAATGAAGGGCAACCTGTGCTGCCTGAAGAATGGGTATTGATATATCCTAGGGAGAAGAAACACTGCCACTGAGAAAAGAACAAGTATCTAGCAACATTTTTGTAGAGTTCCCATCTTAAGAAGGACCTGAGGCTGCTTGTTCCCAGTTTTGGGTTCAAGGTACAACCAGGCCCAAGCCATTCCATTAAACCTAACATCTCCCCTGGGTTGCAGAATGGAAATATATTAAAATATCTGCACATAAGCAAGCAAGTGGGTGAAAGAAGGGGAGTAGTAGAGGGCCTGGAAGATGGCTGCTGAGCTTGTCCATGACTTCCTCTGCACAGTGTCACATCCTACTAATTAAAAGGAAGTTGCAATTATTCCCAAATTCTACTAGACATCATATTCCCCACTTTTTAATGGGAGGAATATCAAAGTCATATTATCAAATAGCATATGGGATGGAAGATATTATTGAGCTATCTTTGGAAAAGAAAATCCGCCAAATTAATTCATTATTTTTTCTATTGCTCCACACAACACACATCTGTTTTGCTCATCAATGCAGCCCACACACCTAGAAGAGTGCCAGACTCTCAGGTGGCACTCAGTAAGTATTTGCAACATGGTTATTGAATGGATATGGTGGAAAAAAAAAAAAAAAAAACACCTCTCCGTAAACAGGAAACAGCTTTATAGCATTCTTCTTTGAAAAAAGACCATGCTTTTTTATTATTAATTATATTATCTTTATTTTTTGTCGTTACTTGGATATTAATTTGTATCTCATTAAACTGTTCATTCCTTTAAGGTAAGCAGCACTATGAAATTTGTTTTTTGTTTACAGAGAGAGCAATAGAAAAAAATAGCATTTTAAATAACATTGTGAAATGGACAGATATTTTCAATGACATGTTAGAGTGATTTATCCATTATTTTTAAATGATTTGGCTCAAAGCAGTTACTTAGCAATTCTTTCATTGATTTTATATTTATGTATATCTGTCATTTACTTGTTTCAATTTTAAAATATGAGTTTCTTCGGACCCAAGAATGGGGTACTTAGCATATTGTGTGCATTAAATGATAACATACAATATATATAAACTGCTTTTCAAATCACCTAGGACTTTGGAAATACGTGATGAACAAGTGCCATTGTGTTTTCTCCATTGTATTTGCAACTTTCATTCAAAAGGTGTCAACTATTCTAAGGACTTGGTATGCAAATTGTGCACCAAATTATAGGTATTGAACGACATAGACCAAATCCCTTTATTCATGTGTAGCCAAGAAAGTCATACAATTAAAATTTTTTCAGTATGGAAAGAGAGTGCAACAATTTAAACTGAATTCAACTCAACATTTCATGAATCCCAGGATTTGTGTATAATGTGCTAGTAAATAAAATTGTTTATTTTTTAAGATATTTTACTTTTCAATATAGATATTATGGTGCACTAGCAAATGTTAAATGAACAATTGAAATCATTGTTTGTATTATTATTGAAATTACCTGATGCTATAAAATGGCACATGAAATGATAGTTTAAGAAAATATAGCCTTTGCCCTATGTTTATTAATCTTAGAATCTTTATTAGAAACAACACAAGAGATTATAGGTTTAGTAGTATATGGAACATAAAAACATACCCAAAATATGAAACTAAATTATGAATTAAATAATGAGGGAATTTCTACTCAATTATCTATTTATTTAAAAAATATTAGCAAAGCACTGCTGTATGCTAGACACAATAAGAGGCATTGCAGATAACATACTGAAATGGACAGATATTTTCTATGACATGACCTTATACAGTAGGATGTCATAATGAAGACAGACTTTCTAAATTTTCCTTGATATTAGTAGTGGTGACCTGATTAGTAATAGGAGTTTTTCCCTTTTATCTCTTTCATGCCATCTAGACCTAATTTTAGGATGGGGCACAACCACCTTAAACCAGGAGATGAAGGCTACGTGTTGAAAAGGTAAAAAAGAGCAGGGAGGAAGAATCTGTGTAGACTGTTTATAAAGCTACTAGTTTATCCCAGAAAGAAATAAACTTGTTATCTTGGGTATACAGCCACTCGGTCAAACATAACACTTATTAATATAGATAAATTGTTCAGGGAGATTCTATAAAGATAAAATACAATGGATTATAAAGAGCCAGTCCTATGAAAAGACTTTTGTGGAGACATAGAAGCAATAATTTATAGGGAATACCTAGGCAGGACAAAGTTTTGAGTTAAAGACTTAAATGAAGGCTAAAATAGATGAAACTGAGTGGATTGGTGAACAGATGATAAAATATAAATTTAAAAAAATTAGATAGGGACTACACAATTTTTTCATTAATTACACAGTTATTTATTCAACACTTACTCTGAGCTTGCCGTTGTTTTAAGCTTAAGAACACAGTAATGAGTGATCAGGCCGGTTCCCTGTCTTCATTACACACTGCTTCTATAGGAAGATGAAATGATTAAAAGCAAAGTATAATGTAGTAAAAAGCTATAAATAATTTCATTTCTAGGATTCAAGCTTCCTTTACTTTAAGGTGTGAAGGAAGGCATCTTTGAGATTCAGATTTTCAGCTGAGACCTGCATGAAAAGAATAATACAACCATGTCAAGAGACGTAAGAGCAGAGGTTTCTAAGCATGATTGGGAATAATTAGTGGATAGGGTATGAGGTCAAGCACCTATACAGGGATTAGGTAGGATTGTCCATAAATAGAAAGGATGTTACATTTTATTGTAATTTCAACTGGAAATCATTGGAGAGTGCTAATAGTGAATTGACCTGATTTCAGCTAACACTCTGATTTTTATGTGGAAAATAGATTGGAGAGGGTAAATATACCTCTTAGATGCGTTACTATTTCCAAGTGAAAGATAATGGTTGTTTTGGTCAGGAGAGTGGATGTTAAGATATAAACAAATAGGTCAAGAAATATTTTAGAAGAAAACAGGACATACTGGCTACCATATTTAGCTTAGAATTATAAATTGCTTGAAAGTAGTTACTCCTATCCTTACAATTAGAAAAGTCTATATGAACTAAAAATCAACATTTTTTCTTGGATGCATAGGAGGACTGAGATTACAGGGCAAAACTTCAACTCCCAATCTGGAGAGATGGTTGCATCCAGATATTGACTGCTGTGATCTTCTTACCTCTCTGTATCAGAATCCACTAGACACCATAAACTGGTAGCAAAATTTGAACAGTTTTTTTTTTTTTTGATGAATTGCTGGAGACTGAGGGCAGATTAAAATGAGACTGAAAAACTCCTAAGGCTGCAGTCCTAGGGTTTTCACCACACTTTTGCAAGGTTGTCCTCCAGGAATTTTACCAGCATTCCAAAGGGAATATCTGAGCATGTTCTCTAGGAGGAGTTACCAACAAGGAAGAGTAACCTTGGCGAAAGGTGCTAAACTCTTCTTCATATCAAAGGTCTGCCCTCCAAGGGGAAGGACTTTAAAAGAGTGTAATTCAGAAATCTTGCTGCAAGGAGGGCAATGGAACTTAGTATGAAGCTAGCTGATTCCAGTCTTCCTGTCTCATCTAGGGAAAATAAATAAATAAAAGCCATTGTCAACAGAGGAGTGAGCTTTGAGGAAATAGTCCAGGAAGACTCTATCCAGGAAAGGGATTAGGGGGCAGGAGGGAAAGAAAAACAATAATGAAAAAACTCTACACCTGAAGAAGGACAGAAAAGTTCCTTAAGATCATACCCTGAAATACAGCACCACCAAAAACCAGAAACTTAGAGAATTTTAGAACACCTTCCTCTCTCACGACCTACCCCACACTGACAGCCTTCAGGATTGAAAATAGTATATTACAACGCAAAGCATAGACTCTCTCTGAAGAACAATACAAGGAGAACCCTAAATCCAAGAGGGGAGGTAAAAAAAAATTTCTCTAAAGCAATCTGAAGCCTCTAATATCTATAACTACAAGAAACATTAAACACGGCCCAACTCCTAAATAGATTGACGTAGGACTTCGTCTAAAGGCCTGCTTACCTCAGTTTATGTAACTGCATATGCACATATCCAATTTTCAAACAATAAAAAATTACAAGTCATGCAAAAGAGGCAAGAAAAAGTATGATAGAGACATAGAGGAATCATAAGAATGAGGTTTAGTTGAGTGGATCACTTCTCCATGAATAACCTAATCAAAAGGTCCAACACGCAATATGCCTGCACCCAGATTGGATTAAAGGAGCATGGTCTTTCTGGGGTATCTAACTGTTTCAAACCATACTGTGGCTTCTGATTATCATTCAATATTTCAATTTTATGTACTTTAGTTGTTCTCAACAGAGGCTATCCATTAAAATCACCTATAGAAAGTGTTAAAAATGATATCTGGCTCCCTGAGACTCTGATTTAATTAGGTGAAGATGCTACCTCATTTTTAAGTTTCCAGGTACTTTTATTATAGAATTATGTTTGCAAACCAATGATATCATTCATTTGTTGCAAATATTTTATACTTATTTGATGATGTTCCAAATATTTTATACTTATTTGATGATTTATCATATGATTTTGCCACTTGAAAATATTTAGGCATGACTATTAAATCAATCAACTATTTAAGTTATGTTAGGAAGGGAAAAATATTCTATTCTCAGCATTTAAATCCTACAGAATTCTGCATTGGCCAGTCCACCATTACCTGTCTTGTACTCTGTTCTGTTTCATAATTTGCAGTGTCCAATAAAATATTCACAGGCCATATGTGGTTATTGAAAATTTTAAATATGGATAGCATGACTAAAGATCTGATTTTTTTTATTCTATTCTATTCTGTTGTTGTTTTTTTTAACTTTTTTTATTGTATAGTTTAACATGTACATAAAGCAAAGAAATAAAAAAGCAATGGTTTTCAATGTACTCTTCAAAAAGCGGTTACTAGACAGAGCCCAGATCTTGCATGGCAAGATCCTCTCATATATTTCCTTCTAGCTGCTCCAGAATATAGGAGGCTAGCAGACTTAAATATGTTTTTATCATCACAATCAATTTTTTTTCCTACTTTTTTGTGAACAATAACATATATACAAAAAAGCTATAAATTTCCAAGCACTATACCGCAATTAGTTGTAGAACATATTTCAGACTTTAACATGGGTTACAATTTCACAATTTTAGATTCTTCTAGCTGTTCTAAAATATTGGAGACTAAAAGAGATATCAATTAAATGATTCAGCATTCATATTCACTTGTTAAGTCCTATCTTCTATGTATAATTCCACCATCACCTTTGATCTTTCCATACCTCTCTTTGGGGTTGTTTGGGCTATGGAAATTCTAGATTTTTGATATTGGAAGGGTCTGTCACTAATATGGGGTAGGGAGATGGAACTATCCGATGTCTGGAGAGGCTAGACTAGGTTTCAGGACTTATCTGGACCAGGGACCCACCTGAAGGTTGCAGGTTTCTGGCAAGTTACTCTAGTCACAAGCCTGGAACCCTCATGAAATCTTATAAATTGCCCTAGGTGTTTTTTAGGATTGGCTGGAATGGTCCTGGTTGGGGGTTGGCAGGTTATGATAGGTAGCGAGGTCTACCTGAAGCTTGTATAAGAGCAATCTCCAGAGTAGCCTCTCAACTCTATTTGAACTCTCTCTGCCACTGATATTTTATTAATTATACTTCTAACCCCCCTTTTGGTCAGTATGTAATTGTTGATCCCATGGCACCAGATCTAGATTCATCCCTGAGAGTCCTCTCCCACATCGCCAGGGAGGCTTTCACCCCTGGAAATCATGTCCCACGTAGGGGGGCAGACAATGATTTCACTTGCAGAGTTGGGCTTAGAGAGACTGAGGCCACATCTGAGCAACAGAGGTCCTCCAGAAGTAACTCTTAGGCTTGCCTGTAGGTAGTTTAAGCTTCTATGTTACTTACATAAGCTTCATAAGAATGAGCTTCATGATTGAGGGCATGGCCTATTGATTTGGGTGTCCCTAAAGTTTGACACAGTATCAGGGGATTCCCTGATGGTAAGGTATAATAGTTCCATAGTCTTTCTCCCCTCCCTCAAGGAACTTTGCCAATACACTCTAGGATGTTTCCAGGCATTATAATAATTTATACAGGATTAAAGGACCTCTTTCTCATTCTGTGCTCTCTGTGTTTCAGTTGTTCAAATGAGCTATACAGATGGGTTGAATTAGATTATGCACTACAGACAATTTCAGTTCCAGATAAACAAATCTTTCTTCCATTAGTCTCAAAGAGTATGTGTGGTTCTAATGTACAGACACTGTCTTCCTTACTCCAATGTTCTGAATTACATTAACCCCAACCTGTTCATCTTCGTTCTTATCTCTAAATATCAGATTATACATGTATAAAACAGACTCTCAAAATTCAGAAATAATAATCACCTCTCTGGATTTAATGCGTCTGCTCTAAAAGCTTACAATCTAGGCCCCTGTTTCTTATAAGCATTTTCTAAAGGTGGCCATAACATTGTTTTTTTTTTTGTTTCTGGCTTGTTTCATCTCACCAAATATGCCACATGTTCATTCACACTGTTGTATGCCTCACAACAATGTTCCTTTTTGTAGCAGCACAACCTTGTTCATAAGTATACACCATTGTTTGTCAGTCTTCTTCTCCATCAGTGCATCCTTCAGTCATCTGCATTCATTGGGCATCATGTAGAGGGCCCAAAGTCCACAGTCCATCAACATTCTCAATTTTAGATAATTTCTTTCTTCCTAAAGAGACAGAAAACCAATAAACATACCCTCGCCAAATAGAAGATCTAAACCTCCTCTTAACTTTTGTCTCTCACCCCATTTATTCTATTCTATTCTATTCTATTCTATTCTATTCTATTCTATTCTATTCTATTCTATTCTATTCTATTCTATTCTATTCTATTCTGTTATTTTAAATGTAAACAGCCATATGCAGCTAATGGCTACCATATTTATATACAGCAAAATTAGAGACATTTGTTATGCAGAATATGAAAGAGTTGAGCATAACAAAGATGAAACTGTTGATTTATATTGCATTATGTGGTGAAGTTAATAAAATAGATACAAAATATATGTGTTAGTTAAGAAAAAAGAAAATATCTTAGTAGGCAAGGAAGTACAAAACTAGAGAAGAAAAAAATTTTGATACAACTAGAATGAGTATGCAAAGATTTGATCAAATATCTTGCTGCATTTTAAACAAACATGCAAATGAACAATGCTACCAAAATTAAATTCAGTACCTATTTTTAAAGGAAACTCATCTTTTAATGAAATATATATTTGTAATCTTTGCTAAACTTCAAGCATCTATATTTTATTACTCATTTAATAGAAACTTCCAGAATATTTATCGTTTAATTCAGGAAGCCTATGCCCATCATTTCACATTAATTTGGATTATGCTTTCTTCCTATGTGCTCTACCAGCATGCAACATTTTCTCAAGTAATAAACTGTTTACTCTTTTGGAAATTGCATATTTTACATACTTCCTACACACCAGATTATACATCCCCTGAGAGTAGGGGTCACACGGCTTTTGTATTATACAGCAAGAGATCGTTATACATCTGTTGAATAAAATTGAACTATAGTTGTCTTCATGTAGGCACTGATGCTAAATTTGTATCTTACATTTTTAATTACTCTCAAAGTCCTGAGTATGCTTCTTTTAGTTAAAATCAGATAGTTTCAATAGTTCCTGGATATGCAACAATTCAGCTGTTTTTGAAAATCAAAATTTGAAACACATCAACAACATGGGCTTGGTTCTGTATATCACTACCAGGTATCTTCTGTTTTCTATTTTGTGAATAAAAAAGTTCTTGTGATTGTCTTTGCAAAGTGTCCTGTTGCTGTAAGCACACACACCTATTGATTAATCTGTTTCTCAAAATGCATGCAACAAACTGCGAATTAAATAATGTACAACCAGTTATCATGGAGAAGTAAGCTTTCTTAAAATATTAACTGTCAGCAAGGACTTAAGATGTTTTATTTTAGACACATACAAAAGAATATATTAATATTTATGACATTTGATCCAGCCCCACAATCTCTTTCAATTTTGTCTTGAGGAGGAAATATTTCTGTGCTATAAATCTGTACCTAGTGTTGTCATGATCAGGTTCATGTGTCAACTTGGCCAAGTGGTGGTACCTGTTTGTCTGGTTGGGCAAGTGCTGGCCTGTCTGTTGCAATGAGGACATTTCATAGAATTAAATCATGATCACGTCAGCTGCATCCATAGCTGGTTCCATTTGTAATAAGCCAGCGGGAGTGTCTTCTGCAATGAGTGATGCTCAATCTAATCATTGGAAGCCTTTCAAGGAGGATTCAGAAGAGGCAGGCTCTCTTCCTGCTTTAGCCAGCAGGCCTCTCCTGTGGAGTTCATGCAGACCCTCCATCAGAACTGCGGGCTTCACAGCCTGCCCTGTGGATTTTGGACTCTGCGTTCCCACCATCATGTGAGACACTTTTATAAATTTTACATTTGCAAGAGTTCCCTGTTGATTCTGTTTCTCTAGAGAACCCTAACTAATACAAGTGTTATCTAATATTATTTGATTAAAGTGAAAAAGTCTAAACTCTACAACATGTAAAAAGCAAACAAAGAAAACATAAGGGAGAATACATTTATTTTTTAATTATTTCCTTAATTTGTGAAGTTGAGAATTTACAGAACAATCATGCATAAATTACAGGATTCCCATGCACCACTCTACCACCCACATCTTGCCTTGGTGTGGAATGTTTGTTAAAATTGATGAAAGCACATTTTTATAACTATGCTGTTAATTAAAGTCCATGGTTTTGAGGTAGTTCATAAGTTTAACCTCAGTATTATTGCTGTATAACTGTATGAGTTTATTCATATCATTTTGTGTATTTACGTGCATCACTTTGTGAATTTGTGTGTATCACTTTATGAATTTATGTACTCTCAAAAATATGTAAAAAGCACGCTCTCTAAAAGGTGGTAACACAAAATGTCTGCTGTGTCTTCAGGTCCAGGCTGCCTACATTTCAGACAAAAGTAATCAGCTAAGGGCCAGATAGTAACTTCCGCCTTGCAAGTTCTGTTTCTGTACTTTTCTAGAGTTTACAACCTGTTCCCATTGTAACTTCCACCTTGCTTGTTTGTAGAGAGCCGCTTTCCGGGTTTGGCCTAGTGGACACGCTGCAGCCTGCTCTAGAGTTCCCCCCGCCCATCGAGTGAGCCAAGATGGCGCTCACATCCTGCTTCCGCAAATGACGCACACGCCCACCAACCCTATCTTCCAATCACCTCTGTATACGTGGCACTAACCTATTGGGTTTGGGCACAGTATATAAGAGGTTACCCGGACGGGGTGGGTGGAGACGACCCACAGGGAGCCGTGCCTGACGGCCGCATAGAGGTTGTTCCCCCGCGGGATATTTCGCCCGCGCGGAACCTGTAACAGAGAATGCAAGCTTAACTCCAGTAAAGGTCTGTGCTTACAACTGCTACGTGTCTTGGATCTGTGTTTCTCACCAGCGCGGATTTGTCTGCGTCTCTCTGTCTCTCCTCATTGTCTCACCCGCCGGCCGGGGGCTTGACGCTGAGCGAGAAGTCGCGGACACTTGTTAGTCTATATAACCTGGAGAAAAAGAATGTTTCAGGCTTAGACTTTGGGCAAGAATCCTGAGTTTGCTGCAGTAATAAAAGTTTTGTCCACTTCTCAGAGGCTCTGGTGCTTTCTTGCATAGTGTCCGGATTTCCTACTTCATTTCAACATAGGGTTCACTGTGTAGTGTATTTCCTGGGATTTTTCCTTTTAATTTTTATTCTGTTACCATATATAGCACAACATTTCCCCTATCAATCACATTCAAATATACATTTCAGTGTGGTTAATTGTGTTCACAATGTTGTGCTACCATCACTACCATCAGCAAAGACAGAGTGACCATCCTTTACGGATATAATAGAAAAGCTTATGATATTTGTTTTGTGGTTACATTAGATGACTACAAATTTTGGTCAATACTGTATTATGAAAACATACATGATCATATCACTATTTGGAACATTTACTTTCCTCTCTGGTTCTCATTCACTGTATATTTATTACATGTGTCTCTAGAATCTTTATTCCTTTTGAAGGTAAATGTTACTAGAGCAAATGGGAGAAGAAACTTTAGCCTTACTTCTATCCCTTTCCCATGATTTCAATGATGACTGAACATTAAGCATTAGAGAATAAGGCAAGGAAATGTACTTGGTCTGTGAGAAAACTCATAACTAACAGGAACTCTTCTAAGCAATTTAGAGACTTTCTGCCCAAGCTCATTTAAATAGGAAAAGCACTTTGGATACCAGAGACTCATCCAATCTTGCCAGGCAGCTGATTCATTTAGGCTTAAGTCAGACCCAGAGGCAGGACCACACATATAAATTGTTCTTCCCATTTTGTGAAGTGGATATATTAAATCTATTCCTTGATTGAAACATTACTTAATAGTGACATTCTGCTATTGAACTGCCATATGCTATGAGATCTCTATATGTAGTTAAAATATAACTGAAACTTGACTATGGGTGCTGAAAAAATAGAACAGAATGTTTTATTGGCACAAATATAATGATTTCCTAATTAGAAGTGTTCGAGAAGACATGCATAATTATATAATTTTAGATTTGGAAATGATCTGATGTATCAAAGCCAACATATTAATTTTTTTCACAGGCATATAAAGAAAAAGTAGAATTTTAAAAGTTTAACTTAATTCACAGAATTAATAATGGTATATCTGGGGCTAGAAATTAAAGCTCTCAATTCATGATCACATGACTTTCTTACCCATTATGCTGAAGTAAAGGGCCATGTCATATGCCATTTTAGAAATAGTATAATTAATATAATTAGTATAAACATAAATAGTATAAATAATTCTGGAGATTAAGAGGTAAACATATATGGGGGGAGACATTATTTTTCCTACCAAATGTGAGATTCTTCTGTACATGTATAAATCTATGTATGTTTTTACTCTGGGGGAGATATCAGGGTTGATTAGTTATGGTAGTTTTTTTTTTTTAATTTCTATCAATTGCATCACTCATTAAAAGAAAGGTTAAAAAAAAAAGGCAGACTTCCTCAAAGTTTTTCCCAGTGTTCACCATATCCTCCAAATATTTCATGAAATATACTGAGTGCTCAATAAATGTTTTTTGAATGAATAACTCTGTGAATCATAAACAACTGGTTTACATATGAGAATGGCTTGAGTATCACCTTTACAAGTGAAATATGGGGTCATAATTCTCCTTTGTGATTGCTGTTGAATTGGATCACACTATTCTGTTTTCTGTAAATTTACAATCATGATCAAAGGTAATATAATTAATAAACCAGAGTAGACTCATGAACCTATGCTGATGATAACTTATAAAATGTGTATAAGGAGAAGCAAATATTTAGAGATGCTTCATACCACTATTTTCTTCTTGATCTTGGCTGCATTTCAAGCGACAAAAAAGTGAGACAAAATACGGTCAAATAATACAAGCACCTATAAATGCTTGGCTTCAAATAGTCAAGGACAAAAATGTCATTTGTATCTTAAATGTACTTGGAACTTCTTGTGTTTTGGAATATGAAATTTAAAAAAAAAGGCTTTCTTGATTCATCTTTGAACCCTCTTCTGGTAATATCAGTTTTCCCCTGTTTATTTTGAAGGATTTCACCAAAGCATAGATTTCTCTTCTGTTTTTGTCCTTCAAGGGCCATTTAATGATAAATCCTTTTATACATTATGCTAAAACAATGCTGAATGTTACAATTCACAATGCACTTAGGTGTTATTAAAGTGTGACATTGAGATATATTAAATTGATATTGAGTCCAGTATAGATTCCCTTCCTAAGACTACCCTTGAGGATGAATATGCATAAAAGAGGAAAAGCCACGTTTTGGCTGAAATATTTTCCCCAGAAATAAATACAAACTCTAGTAAGTAGCATGAGCTTATTGGAGACTACCTTTCCCAATTCACTTAAGAACAGATTTATTTAGGTAAAAGCCAGCCCCCACCCTGACTCCTTCCCTTTCCCATCAACAATTTGCCTTAGATTTTATATCTATTATTTATTTTAAGGAAAACTATTAGATACTTATCAGTGTCAGAAGAAACAGATAAATAAAGATTTGCTTTTTCCAGTAATGGTTTAAAGTTATGTAGGCTGTATTTTTATACTGGACAGCATCTGAGGATGGGGCTTCCATACATTGGTGAGAGCAGCCAAAAATGAGAGAGAAATAGAAATGGCTCAGATTCTTACCATATGAATGAAATAAAGTAAAGAGAACATCAGAGTGATAATGAGAGACTTCATACAAACATGCTGACTATTCATTCCCTCTAAAACCTCTCCCTAGAAAAATCTAGAATGAGGATATTGAAAGATTTATTTCCAAAATATTTGAAACGACCCCCATAAATAGAGCACCACTTAATGAAGTTTAAGTATTCCCGTACTTAAAAAGAAAATTCCAGCTCAATGCCAGATCACTCTAAAGGAGAATTCTTTAACTAAGGAGGTTCCAATTCCCATCCCCCAAATATAAAGAAATTCAATATGTTGTTTAATCTCTCACACTACCTTTGTCAAAGCAGTGAATTTCCAATTTTTTTTTTTTATTTTGACAGATTTGCGATACCACAGAGACTGTAGATATTCTTATTTGTTCCTCTAGGATACGGGCCATGTTCATCTGTCAGTATAGCTACCAATACCCTGAAAATTTCTAACCACTTTCTTAATTTTCTAGCATTTTTATCTCATATGCATTTGAATTCTTAAATGATACAGTATTTGTTTTTTTAATTTTATAAGAATTGTATACTATTTCATGAATTGCTTAGAAAATTGTACACTTTTCTTCTCAAATTTGTTTCTAAGACATCAGTATTGAAGTTTGTACCTGTGACTTTCTTTAAATGTTCATCTTTGCTTAATATTAACTTATGACATAGTGGCAAAAGTTATTTATCCATTATTCTTTTGCTGGCTATTTGGGTGGTTTCCAGCTTTTCCTGTCATATATAAGGCCACTGTAAACACTCTTATGTGTATGGCTATGTCCTGGCACACAGGAGCAAGAGTATTTCTGTGGCATATTCTCATGAAAAGAATTGCTGGGATAGAGTATATGTGTACATTCAACTTTGAGGTTCACTGAACTGACAGTACCAGTTTATAGTCCCAAAAGTAAAGAATGAATATTTTCATTGATTTACATCCTTAACAAAATGTGGGTTGTTAGACTTTTGAATTATTCTCTACTGAGTGGTTACAAAATAGTATCTGAATGTGTCTGTGATTTAGCAATCTCTTATATATATTTTTAGAACATTATAGTTTCACTGTTATGCATACAATTATTTATTATTCTCCTTTGAATTTATTGTACTTCTTGAATCCAGAAAATTCATGGATTTTTCTGTTCTAGGAAATTATCAGTAATTATATTGTTGAACATTTTTCAAGAATTCTTTCAGAACATGACAGATATCATGTCATTTAATCACTTTTTCATAATTACTGACTGTTCTAGTTTGCTAGCTGCCAGAATGCAATATACCAGAAATGGAATGGCTTCCAAAAAAGGAAATTTAATAAGTTGCTAGTTTACAGTTGTAAGGCCGAGGATATAGCCCAAATAAAGCAAGTCTATAAAAATGTCCAAATTAGGGCACCAACAAGAGGTTACCTTCATTCAAGAAAGGCCAGTGAAGTTCAGGGTTTTTCTTTCAGCTGGAAAGGCGCATGGTGAAGTCCCTCAGTTTTCTCTCCTGGCTTCCTGTTTCATGGAAGGCATTTTCCTTCCTCAGTTCCAAATGTCTCTGACCAATGTCTCTGACATTGTGGGTTCTCAGCCTCATGGCTCTGCTTAGCTCTGATGTGGCTTTCTCGTTGGCTCTAAAAAGGGACTGTCTCCAAAATGTTTCCTCTTTTAAAGGATTCCAGTAAGCAACCCGACCTTCAATGGGTAGAAACACACCTCTATGGAAATCATCTAATCAAGTTACCACCTACAATTGGGTGGGTCACATCTCCATGGGAACAATCAAAAGGCTCCCAGCCAGAAGTATTGAGTGAATATTGAAGGACATGGCTTTTCTAGGGTCCACCACAGATTCAAACTGGCACATTGCCTTTTTGTCTCTGCTTACATTATTCTTGGTAATTTCTTTATATCTGTATTCCAGCTCACTATTTTATTCTTCAGACAGAATTGTTTGTTCTGTTGTCTGGCTTCCCTTCATTTTCAAGTATAGCTATAGTTCAGGTCTTGAAATTCTATCAGCTTGTATTTCAAGTCTGCCTGGTCATTTGACTGATCTCTTGCACCTTATTCACATTTTTGATTCCTTCCTTAATTTATTTTGTAAAATTATTTTAGTATCTGTACCTATTGTCCATATCTGAAATTTTGATGGGTCTTGTTTTATTGTTTTTTTTTTTAAATTCCTACTTACTGTGACTTGTTTGCTTGAGTATTTTGGAGTGAACACTTTATGAGAGTTAAATCAGGGTTTGGTTGACATTCAAAGCCATAGATATCTAAATTAGCTACTACAAGATATCATACTGTTCAGTACACCCAGGTCACATCTTTGAAATCAATGCCTTCCTTCCCCCCAAGTAAGTAGTATAAATTCAGATACTAACCCAGTTTTCATTCTGGCTTGTGATACAAAATCTCAAGTACGCTTTCTAAAATTCTTTTTTCTTCTTCCCTTCCCTCTTCTCTTTTTCCTTTCTCTTCTTTTTCCTTCTCTTCCCATCTTTTGCTTCTTACTCTCTCTCTCTTCCACTCACCTTCACTCAGAGTCAAAACTGATACAATATATTTTTCCTTCCTATTGCCTAAAATGTTTTTATTATCTTTTAATTTTGTTTCACTATTTTTTTTAGAATACAATGCTTCTTAAGCATCACTTTGATGCAATTAGTCTTTACTCCAGCTCTTAATCCAGCAATAGCCCAAGGCTTAGTTCACAATTTCCCCAAACTACCAACATTCTTGATTTCTAAGGACATACGTGTTTCCTGGGAACTTGGTATCTTTAAGTTAGAGCTCACCTCTATGAACTTGTACTTCCAATTCATTTTTGTCCTCCATAAAATAATTTTTCTTTTTGGAAAACCAATCTATGTATTAAGTTGAAAATTTAAAAATATAGTATTTTTACATGATTTTTAGCTAGATGATTTCTGGATCATTTATCCTCATTTTACAAAAATAGTGTCTTAATATTAAATATAATTAGAATCTCTTAACACTCCTAGACATTTAAATAAAAAATATTCCAATGTTAAAAAGGAAAAACAAACATACGGAAGTACAGTTTTTATGACAGAGAAAAAGTAGATAGAATGGAAAACTTCCCCCAAAACATATAATTAAAATTCTCAAGTATTTTAATTATATATAGGCAGAAAGCCATAATAAATATGATGAAAAATAGGAAAAGAGTAAGAACGATTTCTTGGAAATTATTAATACAGCATCATACAAGAAAGAAAATGAAAATTCAGTTGAAGTGATCAGAAAAGAAATTTTTGAAATTCTTTCAGAAATTATAATCCAAAGAATTGGAGAATATAAAAGAAAACATTTAAGAAATGGAAAATATATGGTGGTTAAAAACATCTGAATGAAAGAATAAAAATGAACAGAGTGTGTTAATGATTTATTAAGTAAAATAAGATTTCCCAGAACAGTCAGATAAGAATTTCCAGATTTAAGAGATTACCATAGATCAACAGTATATGGTAATCACATACACACACACACACCACACCTATACACATCACATTGCACAATTTCACAATTCAAGGCATAAATAAAAGTGCCCTAAGAGCAAGATAAATAATATATATGAGCTTTACAAGAGTCTTTACATACTTTCTCCAACTTATTTTCAGGATATATATATTCAAATGTATTTTATATGCTGCCAAATGTATCCTCTCCACTTCTTAGTTCACATTATTCAGGATCTTTAAATATTTCCAACTTATTCAGCAGCCTGGGCATGGGGATTTAGGATTTGTGATACTGAATTTTACATAAGGATTTGTAGACACAAACATGTAGAAAAGTTTCAAACAAACAGAAAACAAGAGTGATCAAAGACTGAAGCAGAGGAAGAGAAACTGAGATACTTGATTAGGTAGACAAAGGAAGCTGGGGCACTTGATTAAGAATAAATTACATGCAAAGAGATAGCTGGACCTTGAGGGATACTCTTTTCCTCCTTAGATTTGCTCGTATCTAACTTAAGATATAGTTGCTTTGTGAAAGGTGTGAGAACCTGTCCTGCAAGTGAGCAACATGTGTAACTACTCAGCCAGTTCAGTGTGCCTTCTTACTTCCTGGTGTGTTCTTACAAGGCAACCTCATCTCCTCAGCTCATTTGAGCATCTCCCATTCTTTTTTTTACACTCATACTCCAGGTATACACAATAGTCTAACATAAAACTGATCTTTAAATAAATAAGAGCAAATTTCTCCCTATATGACATGCAAATAGCAACATACCTTTTAAACCAACTTGGAGTTTAAGTTTTAGGAAGATTTTGCATTAAATATAGGCCAAATGATGATTACAAAATTCCCTGTAGGTACCCTAGGGAATACTTAGAAATGGGCAGTCTTTCTCCCAGACAGTAGAAACTACGAATAGATTTTCATCAGGTTAGAAGGATATATTTGGGTTTATGCGACTTTGGATATGGTATATCATATAAATGATATTCATCGCACAATTTGAAAGATTATGTAAAAAATATGTAATCTGTATTTAGAGGTGTTGAAAATGCAGAAAGAGTTTTAACAGAATATTTTGTGAATATTTGTTTCACAATGGATTAAATACAGATAGGGTAGCTTAAAAATATTCCTTCTGGGGACTCTGGAGGCACTTCAAAGAAATAGGGAATCATCGTCCTATGCAGCACATACAAGCATATGAGGTTTGTTTAACTGCCAAATGAGAGATTCATTTCATATATACTAAGAAGATATGAAAAGAAAAAAATATTGATTTTAAATATAAATCTGAGATCAACTTTCAGTTGTATAGATTTTTGGCCTTGTAAATTTTGATTTGCAATTGACATTTTTTCATACATGCAACTCAATGTATCCTACTCCAGGATGAAGTTGTTTTACATGTTGAAAAGTTACAAAGGAAAATAATACTATAGACTTCCATGGATATGGTTCATTTGATCCTAATTTTTGAAATGGCAAAAGCATAAATTATTTATATGTGTTAGGGATTTAATTTACCAGCATGGGCCAAAATAAAGAATGAAATAAGCATCATATATGTGTGTGTATGCATATATACACTTAAGTCAAATATTATCATTATAAATATTATAAGGAGAAAAATGCTTTCTTGTAGAAAACATGTACAGAGAATGTGGCTATAATATCAGAGATACTTTGCCAAAACTTATGCTAGCTTTTTCAGCCAAAATTTCACTCAACCAAGCATATTACTATCATTTTTTTCACTGACAACTTCTTGTTCTGAGCTACTAAATTCGTTAGAGAGTTTTGAATAAATAAATGGGGTCATGGACTTCAATAAAAGTTTCACAAAAACTAACGTTATTCCAATATATAGGCATAACTGTTTCTTTAAATAAATTGAACTGAGATTATTTATTCTTATAATTAGACAAAAAAGGAAATAATAATAATAGAATAACTATCTCAATAAATGTTTTTACCACATATTTATGACATTAAAAATGTGTGCATAGAGTTTTCATAAATGTTTGAACTTTACAGAGTTATATATACTGAATAGAATATTAGTAACAGTGAAAAAATAACATTCCTTCTCCAGCTCTAATAAAATTGGTTAGTCACCAGATATAAGAATTAAAATTGGTGTTTAAAGTTTTAATTTGCAAGAGGAAAAATTTTATTTCAATTCAAAACTTGCTTTTTAGAATACCTCCTTGGTTTCCAAAACTATATAAAACCATACCCTCAAAAACAAAATATTACATTTCCCCTTTAAGGAGTTTACAAACTTTTAAGAGAAACAACTCATAAAAACGAAATGCATACATAGCACATACAACTCCATTTGTTTAGAATAAAACTTAAGTAGCATATAAACATTTGTGACTATAACTTATAAGGGATTAGTAATGTCCATACTCCCAATTCATCAAATTTATTATATGATATCGAGGTACACACCACTTGAGGCTTTAGTGGCAAAGATAAACAAAGTAAGTGTCTCTGTCCTAAGAAACAAGTAATTTGATCTTGGGGCAGTGGGCTGAAGAGAAAAGGTACAAGTAAATAACTCTAATACTGTCTGGTATTTTAGTACAAAGATCTGTAAAAGTGATATTAATAAGCTTTACCAGTAATACCTTTGCAATTTAAGAGATTACTTGTAAAAAGCGATTTGATCTTTAATTAATACAAAAGAGTTAATCAGTAGAAGAAGAGGTAGGTGTGGATAGGATGTTAATGGCAGAATAAAGTACCACATGCAAATGAAGATAAACTTGGACAGATAAAACATATGCAGAAAGCTACAATAAAGTTGATGAAGAGATGTGACATTCCTGAATGTAGGGCAATAGACCTGAATATGAAAGGTACTTGAAATTAGCAAACTGACACAAGCAAAGATCTGAAAAATGGATAATAAGGACTGCCTTCTCTGCTACTTTTGCAATTCTATAACTGCTACCATTACAGAAAACCCTGGACGGTTTGCCCAATGCCAGACCTGTGAGTGAGGTCATCCTAAATTGTATAGTGACTTGACAAGAAGAGAGTCTAATGTGTTCAGAGGAATAGATCTAAACCAGAAAAATTTCCCAAGCAATCCACAGAACCATGACTTAATAAATGGCTATTGTTTTAAACCACTACTTTTCTTACATAGCAATTTCTAACTGATGCAAGAATACAATATATGTTTTGGTTTTGGTTTTGTATTTTAATCTACACTGCATGAATGCAACATACAAACTGGTTAACTGATTTAGAACCCATGGAAATTGTCCTGTGAAAAGATCAAAACTTGAATTAACTCTTTTTTACTAATGGTAGGTTGAAGTATAATGGAGAAATTAAGATTTAAAGGATGATTTTGATTACTGAATCATTATATGAATATTCCTTTTTGCTTTCTGGTATACTGCAGTAGATAGTGAGGAAATTCCAGGAAATACCAGAAATCTCTAAATTGTAATCCAACTGCCTTGATCCCTAATAATGATTAAATAGCCTTTGTCTTCTTCCCCTGTGATTGTAAAAACCTTGTGATTCACCTTCATTTGTACCCATTTATCCTGTTTTTCAACCTTAGATTCTGGTAATCATTAAATACAGCCCTTCATGTTCATTATTGGTCTTGGATCAGTCCAGAACTAACCCATCCCAAGTACAAAGTTATCAGATAATCAAGATTGGATTTAACTAAAGTGGGCCCACCTGACATGCACAGTAGCTTATACTTTAACCTGCAAGTCACCTATACTGCATTCTAATACTAAAATCATGCCCATTGTCATATTAAGGCCACCGCTTTCTTACATATGTTCTGTGACTAAGCATGTAATCTGTGCATACTCAACGATCACTTCTAATTACATCATTGAGGCCGCTGTGCTCATTATCCTAAACCCTGCTCATCTTCTCCTCTAATGAAACTATCAGAATTACTTCAGTTCGGGGAGACAGACTTTGGGCTGATAGGCCATCTGCTGTCCTGCTCCATGTCTAATAATAAACTTTTTCTGTCTTTGAAACCCCAGTGTCTCAGGAATTAGTCATTTGAGTCCATCAGGAAATGAACCCACCACCTTTGTCCAGTAACAGAAGGAATGACAGTAGAAGGATTGTTCAGCATTAAACTCAATAAGACTTGTAGTAACTGAGAGGTTAGGATTTAAGGGATGATTTTGATTACTGCATCATTATATGGATATTCATGTTTGCTTTCTGGTATATTGGAGTAGTAGAAGGAAATACCTGAAATCCCTAAACTATAATTCAGCTGCCCTGATATCTGAAATGATTATAAAAGTCTTTATCCTGTGCCTTCATGATTGGTAAAAGCTGCTATTCCCTTTATCAGGTCATTTTTTAAAGTAACTTTTACAGCAAAGGCCCTAAGGTTAATGAAGAATGTGTAGTCAGCTAGTAACTAGTTCCAGCCCTTTACATTTGTAAACTGTATCAACTAGACCCTGCTATTGAAAAGATAACTGTCTCCCCTCCTTTTGTCTTAACCTTAGTATTGAAATGATAACTCTGCTTCCCCTTCTTTCTGCTTATATTTTTCAACTGAAGTGATAACACTATCTCCCTTTCTGCTTAGAATTTGCTATCTGAAATTGTAATGACCTTGCCTACCCTTGCTAAAATCCATAGACACCTTGAACCTCCTGAATTCAGAGAGACAGTTTTTGGGCTTATAAGCCATCTGTTCTCCCACAACATGCCTAGTAATAAACTCTTTCTCTCTTTGAATCCCCAGTGTCTCAGGAATTGGTCATTGAGTTCATTGGGCAAAAGAATCCATCACATTTGTCTAGTAACATTGTGATAAATCAAATGGCTTTAAGAAGACACAGTCAAATGTGGCTTTAAGATTCCAATGTGGGATAAATTGATACAACTATATAGTTCAATGCTGGTAAGAAAAAAAAGGAAAAACATTATTGAGCTTATGATTTCCAAGATGTTTTTCATTTCAGAGTAGTATACTAATTCAAATTTAAATTGCCCCAATGGAAACTAAAATATTATTTATTTAGATGATATTAGTACTTTATGATATTTTATTGAGGAGAAACAAACTATCTATAGTTTTCATTGGTATTTTCATGGCCAAGAAGCCAAGATTATATGATTTCATAATTCTAATATTAGGATGTCCTTCAAAATTGAATGAATATATTGGGAACTTTATTTTGTCTTGGTTAAAATTCGGATGAAATCATCTTTCGCTTTAGTCTTTGATTCATCTTAAAATAAAGAGAGAAAAGAACAATAGCATATATATTTTCAATTTTCGTATCAACTTAAATTTTTTACCCTAATATAGGAGTTAAGACAGTTATCGGTCCCTCTTTG
Source organism: Tamandua tetradactyla (assembly GCF_023851605.1). NCBI lineage: Eukaryota > Metazoa > Chordata > Mammalia > Pilosa > Myrmecophagidae > Tamandua > Tamandua tetradactyla. The sequence continues at coordinate 51,030,492 of NC_135330.1, forward strand.
TGACACAATATGAGAGAGTATTGGAATGATTCTACATGTTTTAGACATCAAAAATCTCTTTCAGAGCAGATTCTTTCAATATACAGTTAAAATTAGACATAGGCTCACAAGAAAATGTGTAAGTTGCAAACATTCACTCTAGTATTTACTATTACTATTTATTATTCACATTTGTTAGCAGGAATGAACATTAGGCAACTCAGGTGGGAACAAACAAGGACAAATCTCTCTCAGGAACTTGGTAGCAAGTGTTGTTTCTCAAAGCACTTTTGAGACAGCAGATCTACTATGATCCACCTATGGCTGCATCTGAAAATGAAATGACTAAAATCACCAAGTAGAACTATTAAAGAATTACAGAAACTGATTAAAATAAGGCATATGAAAATGAGGTATTTTTTTCTTCTGACTGTGCTATAAAACAGGTGATTATTTTCTTAAACTTAATCAAATCATAAATATAACTTACTGGAGTCTTAATTTGTGTCGATGATATCAAATATATGACAGATATTCCATTGTTCTAGCTAATCATGGTTTTCATAAGGACTATTCTAAGGGCCCCTGAAAACCACCTGTACAATGCAAATGCTTTAAATACATTCCATATGAGTTGAAACACTTTAGCACATCACCCACCTTAGCATTTATCTTTGTTCATGGAATATATGAGACATAAAGTTGGAATCCAAATTATAATCCTTCATACTGTAACATGGATAATGGCCTACTCTACTAAGCTATCTTTGGAATAGAAAATTTGATTTAAATTCATGACCATAAGATTTTCGCAAGAGGCTCTACTTAAAGAAGATAATGTTTGAGGCAGACAAAATACCTACTTCTAGTTAGGTAAACTATTTTGAACTATTGGTATACATGTTGCTCAGCCAATACAATAATAGTTTAATAAATATTATGATAAGTTTTCTTTTAATGTATTTATAGATACAGTGATGCTGTGCTATATTTATTAATTATTTATAATTAATATAATATTTATAAATATTTATTATTTATTATTATAAATAATATATCTATTATTTATATTATTATATAAGAATATCTCATAAAAATTGAAATTTATCATTGAAGTGGCTGTGGTAAATATTGAGAAAGAATGATAGAATTCAAGGTACTTTTAATAAACTTTATAAAGTACATAAAGATAATTCAGAGCATATGAAATTAATGATTTGAAGTTGTTTGAAAGCTGTGCTTTCTTCTTTTATATTTAAAATATCCAGGGAACAATACTTACGTGGAAAGGAAGTGATGGTTCTAAAAATTAAACACTATTTTTCATGCTGAATGAAAATACCTAAACTTTTTAATTCATATTGTTTTCCTTATGTTATTTCTCTGAACATTACGCTTAAATTTTTATGCTTCCTTTTGCTATCATTTTTGAAAATTTAAGATTTCTTTTCATTTCACAAGTAAGAAAAAAACAAAAATGTATTTTCTAAAGGCACTCTGTGATGGAATGCCTTGGTTTTAGAGATTCTATTTTAGCTTAGCAGATTATCTACAGGCACCTAATTTTCTACTTTGAAAGCACATTTAGTATTTATTTAAAATATCACATAATTATATTTTTAAGTGACTTCATCTCAAAATAACTTACTATATTTTAATTTAGAGAAAAAATATTTTGGCCAATTTTCTTCTACTTCAGAAGTGGAATACAGTAGGGTAATTCTGACAACTTTGTCTATATTCAAAGTCCAGAATATATTCCCAGGCATCCCATGTGTTTAAAAAGTGCTTTTCAAAAAAATAATAAGAATGTGGAATTCATAATTTTGAATTTTGTTTTCAATGTGTTTCAATATGCCTTTGATCTATTTTAGTTAAAATACAGGTGATTAAAGAGTTACATATTGCAAAATAGAAAACTTTCCATTTGAAAAAGAAGATTGATATTGATTCTTGATATAAAAGGAAAAACTTATATTTAAGCCTAAATCCAATTGTACTTGCAACTATGCTTTCCAAATACCCATTGCTATAATGTCATTTTACGAAGGTTTATAAGATGTTAAACAGGGTCAATTATAGGATGAACTCTTTAACAGTTCAATCATATTTGATTCATTGCAAGTGACATTAAAATCAGGTATTCTTATAGGAGGTTACATTTTGGACACTCTTACAACATTGTCACCAATGTTATAAAATACATGAGTAAAGATGCAGTAGAGGAAAAATCAATACTGAGTTATGTACAACTTTGTATATATAATTAAAACAATAATATATTTGAAAAGTTAGAATTCTAGTAAAATTTAGTGGATATTTAGAGTGCACTGTGTGACTGTATTATTATTTATATAATGGAGTCTCAAGTACTCATTCTGTTTTTGGGTACTACAGTGAATAATCCTGATAAATACTGGAACCCATATCAATAATTTGTTTAAATACAATTCAAAACATCTATCTTTTACATTATGATTAAATATTTTCTAACAGCTTTATTGAAATATAATTCACATGCATACAGTTCAACTATTAAAGCGTACAATTTATTGTTTCAGTATATCCGCAAATATGAGCAACCATCACCTCAAAAAGAAACTCCTTATATATTATCATCCCCAACTCTCCCCTGCCCCCAAACCTCTGCTCTTCTTTCCATATATAGCTTTCCCTATTTTGGATGTTAATAGGACTGAAATCAATAAAGTATCTGGTCTTTCTTTGCTAGCAGAATGTTTTTTGAGATTCATCCACGTTGGAGCATGTTTTAGTTCTTCATTCCTTTTTTATTGAGGGGGCGGGTGGTGCATGGTCTGGGAATTCATTCCTTTTCATGACAATAATATTCCATCTTACTGGTATACCACATTTTGCTCACTCACTCAGCAAACATTGTAAAACATCTGTGCTGTTTCCATCTTTTTAACTATTATTCATGATGCTGCTATAAACATTAATAAACATTTTTTGTGTGTGTAGACATATGTTTTCATCTCTCTTGTGTATATTCCCAGGAGTAGAATATCTGGGTCATATGGTAACTCCGTGTTTAATTGTTTGAGGAACTACCATACTGCTTTCAAAGTAGCTGCACTACTCTACATTTCTGAAAGCAGGGTTTCAATGTCTCAAAATTCTCACCAACACTGATCTGCCTTTTTGATTCTAGCCATCTTAGTGTGTAAAGTTGTATCTCACTGTGGTTTTCATTTGCATTTTTTGTGATGACTAATGAAATTGAGCATCTTTTCACATGCCTGTCGGCAATTTGTTCATATTCTTTATAGAAATGTCAAATCAGATCCTTTGGCCACTTTTAAAATAATTTTTTTCTCTTTTAATTAAATAATTGTGTCTTTTATATATTCTAGATACAGATCCTTATCAGATATATTAGATGTAAATATTTTACCCTGTTGAATGGGTCATGGTTTTGGTTTGTAAAATACTGTCAGAATACAATACACCAGGAATGGAATGGTTTTTAAAAAAGAAATTTATCCATTTACAAATTTATAGTTCTAAGGCCATAGAAATGTTCAAACTTTTATTATTGAATTATCTATTTCTCTTTTCATTTCTGTCAATTTTTACTTCATGTATATTGATACTCTGTAATTAGGTGCATTCGTGTATAAAATTGTTACACTGTTGAAATGGAGTGACACTTTTATCATTATAAAATGTCCTTCTTTATCTGTAGTAAAATTTTTTGCCTTAAAGTCTCAGTATAGCCAATCCAGCTTGCTTATTGTTGCTGTTTGTGTGATACATATTTTCCTATCTTTTTACTTTCAACCTACTTTTGTCTAAATCCAAAGTGTGTTTCTTTTAGATAACATATAGTGGAATCATTCTTTAATTCAATCTGAAAATATCCACCTTTAAATTAAGTTGTTTAATCCATTCACATTTTAATGTTTTCACCATCTAATCACTCACAGGAAGTTTCTGCTGCCTGGTTGTTGGTTTTTTTTCCCAGTTTATGGGTAAAACATTTGCATTCTTATTATGCCTTGTAAGTTTTTGTTGGAAGTGATACTTTTAAAACAATATATTGTGCAGTTAACTGTCAGTACTGTTCTTCCCCTCCAGGGCTTGTTACTGCTATTTGTTTATTCATCCGTGTAATGAACGGATGAATTATTTAGTGTTCTATGCCTGCCCTCCCACACCTCACAAATACACACAGTGTTAAACTTCTGATGTTACCCTGCATGGAGGTGCAGCTCCAGGTGTGACCATAGTAGTCTCCTGGGAAGATAATAGTACTGTTAGGGCTCTTTTTCAATTTTTCCTTGACTGCTCCAGCTGTTACTACTAATTGCAGGCCTAGTGCTCTATCCTTTGCAACAATGCCCTGGGGCACATATTCTTCTGAAAACTAGTCTGCTCAAACTCTGACTTCTTTAACATATTAGCTTCTATGCTCAATGTTTTATATTTGTTCTGAATCACTTTTATAAAATAGGTATACTATAAATATCTTCTCTTCTTAAATGCTTATTTCATGAGATATTTTGTGAATATTAGAGTTAACTTTAAGTGTCTTAGCATATGATGGTGCCTGAGAACAGAGTACAACTTGTGATACATTCTCATTTACACTTAGTTTTACATCTTGAATGGAAACGAGTTTTATTTATGAAATATTAAATTATTATATTTTAGAAATTATTTAAATGCTCCACAATGACTAAAATATACCATATTCAACTTTTTCAATAATCCATTAGCAGAATGAATATCACATCCCATTATTCTGATAATCAGGACTTCCGGTTTTGTTCATGCTACTGATCCACTTACAAATGTTTACTAGAGTAAGATACATAGCAGCAGTTCTTCTGTCCATTTCGTAGCATCTGTTCCTTAATGTTTGTGATTATTTTAACATAGCATGATTTTGTAGATGTCAGAATTGATATCTAGAGAGTTTAAGTGATGTGAGTATAGATCACAGTATCAGTTAGTGGCAGATCTAGAAATATTTATAAAACCTAACCATTCTTGATCATTTATTATCTCTACCTGATAACATATTTTCAAAGTTTACACTTCTCAAATCTATGCAAACAACTTTAGGAAGGAAAATCAAACTGCTAAAATAAATAGATGTGATTCATTGAGAAGGAAAGAGGATGGATAATAAAGCTGAAATATTTAAGGATGTTTAGTTTATTATAACTTCCTGATTTCACACCATATAACTAGATTCTAGGCTAGTCTTACAAATAATTGATGGTTAACTATAAATATAATTTGATAAACAGACCTGTTGCTGGATTCATCTTCCTAGGGTCTTGGCCACATCATGAGGAAGAATTCAAGGACCCAGGAAATTTGTTAAGAATACATGCAATTCACAGTTTTGACAGGTGATAAAATGGTATCTAAGTTAGTGCTTAACACTTAGAATGTAAGAACTTTGCCATCTGAATTTGTAGATTTTTTCCTTGTTAACTTAATTTTAAATTGGGTTATGAAACTTACTGCGCAAACACAGACTTTACAATTATTATATGGATAAGTTATTTAAATGCGCCTATGGTTAAGCTAACTAAGACATCCATTTTTGGTGGTTCTAAGTGTATTGTTTGCTTTCTTAAATAAAAAAAATTAAAAATCAGAAAAAAAATTTATAAAAAAGAACACATGCAAAAGAAATATGCAGGCTTTCTTGCAATAATAGAAAGATGAGAGGTGAGAGGACTTAATGCTGTGGGGTAATCTGCTTTCATAGATTTTTGTTCCCTTTCTAATTTGTATTAACTGTTTTTCTACCCTTCCCTTTTCCCTCATCTGTGGATGCTTAATGTTAGATGACCCACTCAGGTAGGGGTTATTTGGTCTCCAAGTGCTGCTTATTATTTTCTTCTCAGAGATATCTACCTCCTTGAAGCCTGATTGCTTCTGGAAAGTTGCCCTTTGCTCAGCAAGCCACCTACCTAATTCTAACCCTACCTCAGACCTATGACTACTCTCCTGTCTCCTTTTGTCACTGACTGGATCAGCCCAAAGCCCTGGAAGACCCACTGAGAGCAGCATCAGGCTGCATCCTTCCCTCCAAACATCAACTTCCCCACCAAGATTTTCAGGCACTGCTAAGTGCCTCTTAAGGGTTTACAAACAAGAAGAGACACGAGAGAAAGGACAGTCATCTCAGGAACAGTCTGTCTTGACACTTATTTGGAATGAATTGGGAAGCCCAGCTTGAAACAAATGCAGTGAGTTTTATTCTGAATTCCCTGGGCAGAAGCTGTGATCATTTCTTCATAGCACACAGCAGGCTCAGAGCACACCTGGACTAGCTTTAGTCTCCCGTTCAACCTCCTACCCTCTGTTATGTCCGTTCTCCTGTATGATCAGTCAGGTGAACAAACTTTGGGCAGGGGGAAACTATCTAATGAAGCAGGCAGAAACAGTGCATTTGTGTGCTTCAGTATTTGTGGTAAGCATGGTTCTCAAAAGCACTGAGCCTTGAGCAGTGCTTTCCTCGTCCAGGCCTATGACCATATGTGAGATGGGCTTTGAGAAAGCTCTCCATTCTAGGGATCACACCATTACAGAAACAATTCCCAGTAAATGTTACTGGCTTTTGTTCTATTGCTTCTGGCTAATTACACGGTCTAAAGACTAAAACAAGATCTTATTGACTCCTACTTTGCTTTTGTTTTGCCTTTTTGGGGAACTCAGCTTAGGAATTTCTAAGTCTTGGAAATGAGACAGCGTTTGGTGCAATCCTTAAATTTCAGCTGAATGGTCTCCATCTTGTTCTCTGATTCAGGACAATTTGAAATACTAACCTGGGATGGGAAGGCACATCTAATCTGCTTCTAGACTCAAGGTGCAACCCAGCAGCAGTTTGTCATGAGGAATTTTATCACATTCAAAGTACAGAAAGTTTATAACTTTAAACATTTAGGACAGGCCAGGGGGATTATATGTCTCCCAGGTCCCAAACTTAATTCTTATGCTTTACCAAAGTCTTGCTTTTGCTTACCTTCTTTAATTGGGATGGAATGATTATCATTTCTTTCAATCCCAACAGGCCCCAGCTTGTGAATTGAAAGCAAAAGAAACACAATTTTGTACCTTCAAATTGTTCTTCTTCTTTACTGTCAGAGGGAGAGTTTTAGCCTAAGATCATATTTTAACGTTAGAGTATCTCTCAAAGTGAATAAAATTTCTAATATTCCAGTATTCTCAGATTTTTACTATCATTGATGCAAACTAAGTAGGCATATTACCTGAGTCACAAGAAAAAATGGACTGTGGTTTAGCATTACTAGGCTTGCATTACAAGGATCACCAACTTTGCATCTTAGCATAGTGAGTTTTATTCTCAGTTCCTTTCTTTCCACAATTTATTTTTTAATTACTGCATGTTAATTTTAATTATTAATTTCTAAAATAGCTATGAATATTCAATTTCTAAATATTTTTCTAACTCAGCTGATTTAAGTAAACAAGAAATATATTGGCTCACAAAATTAAAGCAATCAGGTTAAGGATAATTCACAGGGGCAGCTCACCTAGGGATTCAAGTGATGTCAAAAGCTCTGGTTTCTCTCACTCATTTTCCAGACTCTAGGTCTGTTGATCTCACTATTTTAAAACAGGCACATCAGCTAGAGTGCAATTGCATAGAACAGAATGTTGTTACTCAAAGAAGGAGAAATAGATTCTGGGCAAGAAAAACAGCAATTGTCCATCACAGATGCCAAAATTCCCTCATATGAGCTTGTACTAATTTACACTTTTATTTACCTACACAAACTTAATAAATCTAAGTACTATTCACTTTATGTGAAAAATATTTCTCACAAATCTTTGTAATTCCTGCACTACTTTTTATACAGGAGCGTTCACCTTGTTACTCTTCCAATATAATTCTAGCTTCTTTTCTCACTTATAATAGTTCATATATTGATATTTATACAGGTTTATTAAATGCTATGTGAATGTGATATTTCTCCAAATGCTAAGCCTTGTACATTAGTATAATGTACTTATTTTCATTGATTTTACATGCTAATTTATATTCAAATTAATTCTTATATGTAATTTTATTTCAATACTGAAATTTGTATTCTCTCATATTTCTAGTAATGTGGTTTTAATTATGTGGATTTTAAAATGCTTTAAACTATCAAGCATAAAAATTTTTCAAGTGCTATGCTTTTAAGAAAAGCTTGCTTTAGCATTCTTATTGTTATTTCATTAAATTTATATCTTAATTAAAGTAAATGACATATTTTGAATGTTTATAGCTTTTAATCCAGAAATATGATTACTCTCCATTTATTAAAATCTCTTTTAATGAGCCTCAGCAAACTTCTTTAGTTGCTCATGTAAATGCGGCAAATATCTTGTGAAGATTATTCTCATCCACTTTATAAATACTGTAAATTTTACTCTAAATTGAATGTTTGCTTTTTATATCTAAAGACATGTCTTCTTTCCAATCGCAGAGATTTATATTATATTAACATTTCAAATTTTTAATTTAAATATAGTATAGCTAAAGTTTCTTTGGCAAAATGCAAGTTAGTTGAACAGGCACGTTCAGTTTCCACTTTAAGAAAATTCAAATAAAAATTCTCTTTCTAGAGAGGTGGGGCAGGATGGTGGCTTAGTGAGGTATGGAATTTAGTTTGTTCTCCAGAGCAGTGAGCAAATAGCCAGGAATGGTAAAGAACAACTCCCGGTGCTATATCAGTGGCCAGACATAGAGCAGACAGCAGTCTGCACCAGGCAGAATGGCTGAGATCCCACACAGAACTGTACATCCCCTAAGCCATGGAGACCAGTGACTCTCCACCATGGGCATGGCAGGCTGTTTCCTCCAGGGGAAAGGAAACAGACTTTACTAGCATCAAGGACTTAGGTCAACCAAGCTCCAATTGCAGAATTAATTACAAATGCTGACAACTGAAAATAGGCCCCCAGCACAGATAAACCTGGAATAAGCACTAAAGATCCTAGGAGGTTTTACCAGATCAGAGAGGGGGCAGGGCTAATGGGGGGGGAAAAAACAGATGCTTTTTGAGTCAGACAGCACAAAGTACTGGAAAAGGACTGGACCCCAAGGAAGGTGACAAATTGAGCCTAGAGATACATAGAGTCACAAACCAAATGAAGCTTTTGATTGACTAACCCAAGGAGCAGGGGTCCAGCTCTGAAAAGCCTTTTTTTCCTCACCTTTTTTCTATACCTTAACAGCTCATTAGATAGAACTAGAATAACTCTCAGGCTCCAACTGCAAGGGTGTAATTAAGTTTGTCTGAGCAACAAAATAACTAGTCAGATGAAAGGAGTTAATGCCCTAAAGTGTGCATTTACCCCAAGAGAAAGGTGGGTCCAACTCAAGTGGAATTCCTCCTTCAAGGAATTCAGGCCCCAGGGAGTGGAAAACTGAAGCAATAGAAGCCAACCTATGAGCTCACCTCTGTCTCAACCATGCCACAACAAGGACAGTGTGTTGGTATTAAAGGCACCACATCATTTTACATGGGTGGTAAACCACAGGCAGACAAATGCCACATGATGGACAGGATAAGAAAAGCACAGATTACAGAGGCTTCATTGGAAAATCTGACAATCTGCTGGTTCTCATCCTCAGGGAAAACTGGTGCTGATGACTCTTGCCTCTGGAGACATGGGCCTGTCTGGTCTGGAAAAATCTTACTTGGGTCTATAATAACTGCAGAGATGCTCCTTAAAGAAAAAAATCCATATAGGCAGGGCAAGCAACAGAAAAATAAGAACTGAAAGATTCTGATCAGTTAAACAGAATTTATGCTAGCAGTCTAGAACCTCTAGCATATGTAAGAACATTATGTATTAATAAAAGGAACAATTCATCAAGAAGACAGAACAATCATAAATATTTATGCATGAAGCAGGAATGCTGCAAAATATATGAAGCAAACATATACATACATACACATACACACATATACATGTGTAAAGAAATTTTATGTAGACATATTTATGTAATTCATGTAAGTAAAAATTTGTAGATTAAAGGAAAAGAGTAAGTAGATTTTGATACAGGTTTTATGAAAATATGCCATAATATTTAAATTGGTACTCAAATATCTGAATGTAGAAAGCACTTCCCTTCATGAACTATCAATCCTAGAAACCAGTTTACTGTCAATCCTTTATATATTCTTGATGCTTTCATATTTCTGAGAGGAATTTTTTTTCTTTTCTCTTTTCTCTATCTGTAAACATCACCCTCTACTATCACTATTCAATTAAATGTCATCTTCCTTATATCTCTAACAAAACAATTGCTCCCAGGGGAACAAAATTTGTCTTTTTTATTTGCTTGGCATTATAACAATCTGACAATATGTAATTCTAGTATATACTCATATGTATACAGGAATCTTCAGTAAATGATTACTTAATTGCATCAAATATAGTTCAATAACCACAGTGAAACTGAAACATATTCTTCTCCAATTACAAAGATTGGTATCAGTTTCTCTTAAACAAAGCACCAGGCCCAGATGACTTCACTGGTAAATTCTATCAAAGACTTGAGAAGGAAAAAATGCCAATAAAATACAAACTATTGAGTAGAGAGATGAACACTTCCAAATAATTTGATGAAGTCAGTATTATTTGACTAGACAAGACATTATAAGAAAAGAAATCTACAGCCAAATATCCCTCCTTATCATAGATATAATAAAACATAATTATTACTAAAATTTCACAAATCAATTCTAGCAATCTATAAAAAGGCAATGTAGAAGGATAAAATGGGATTTATAGCATAACTGTGAAGTTGGTTAACATTCAAAATTTACCATATCCACAAGGGAAATGAAAAGGAAGTGCATAACGATTTCAATAGATGCAGAATACACCAATGACAAAATTCAAACCCATTCATGTTAAGGACTCTCAGAAAACTAATAGAAGAGAAATTGTTCAATCTGATAAAAAAAAAATCTGTGAAAAATATACAGGTAGTTTCTTCATAGGAGAAAGATAATGTTTTGTTGTTTTATTTTGGTTTGGTTTCTCTCTCTTTAAGGTTGAGAATAAGACAAGAATTTATCCAACATAGGCAATCCCAAGCAGTGCAGTAACATGGGAAAATAAATAAAAGACATAGTAGCTGGAAAGGAAAAAAGGCTATCTTTATTCCCAGACAATATAATTTTGTGCATAAATCCAGTATAAATAATAGAAGTTTAGTAAGATCACTGAGATAATAGTAATTTCAGTAAGATTAAGGAATATAGGTCTATTAAAAATCAATTGCATTTAAGATTTGTATGTGAATACACAAGACTTAAATTTGAAGAGGAAAATTAGATTTGAAGAGGAGGAATAAATTTAAGAGCTTGTATCATCCAATTTCAAGGTTCACTATAAGACTATATCCTGATTCTTTGGGAATAGAAATTAGGGCAAATTATAGAAAAATGAAGTGTCTTAGAAAATCAAGAATTGAAAGGATAATATTAATTTGGCAAAGAGCAATGTGGTAGACTGAATTCTAAGATGACCCTCAAGACTTCTGCCCTCTCTTGTATACACACCTGTTTATTCCCTTCCCCTTGGATGTGGGTGGAAATTGTGAATAAGAAGGACTTCATTCTGGTAATTAATTTACAATGTTTGATATAGGTGAAGGAACTTCATAGATGTAGATGCAAATAAGTTCCCAAATCAGTTGACTGTAAGTTATCAGTGAAACAGATTAGACTGTATGGGCTTGACTAATGAAGTGAACACTTAAAAGAGACTGGGCCTTTCCTGAAAGAAGAGATTGAAGCCAGAAGTGCAGGTGTGAAAACAGCCTGGCATAATCTCTAAAAACTGAGAGCAGTGCTCAGCTGACAATTACTATGAAAATGGGGAATGCAGTATCACAACTGCAAGGAAGTGAATTCTGCCAGTACTTGAATGAAGCACTCTTTCTCAAGGTGAAGGCATGACCAGTTGATATCATTACTTCAGCCTTTAAGACTCTGAGCAGAGGAACCAGCTAAAACATGGTGGCCATGGATGTGGTGTTTTAATAATCTTTAAGAAAGAACCATTTCCACAAAAGCTCAGAGCCGACAAAGACAGAGATTTTTGGAGATGCAGAAAGAAAATTCCCTTGGGAAGCTGCTTGAAACCAGAAGCCAAATGACCACAGATGCCAGCCACATACCTTTCCAGCTGACAGAGGTGTTCCAGATGCCATTGGCTTTTCTTGAGTCACTTATATGGATGCCTTAGTTTGGACATTTTTATGGCCTTAGAGCTGTAAACTTGTAGCTTAATAAATTCTCTTTATAAAATCCAACCCATTTCTGGTATATCACATTTTGGCAACATTAGCAGACTAAAACAGATTTTGGTACCAGAGAAGTGGGATGCTGCAGGTTGCAAATACAATGCAGACATGTTGGATAGCTTTTTAAATGATAAGGGGAAGGTTCTTCAAGAGTTGTGATACACTGATAGAAAAGCCCTGAATTGCTTTGAGCAGGCTATTATTAGAAATGTGGACTCTAAAGATATCTCTGATGAGGCTTCATATAGGAGTTATGAATGTGTTGTTGTAAACTGGAAGGAAGGCAATCCTTTTCTTAAAGTGGCAGAGAATTTGTCAAAATTAAGGGCTGGTGTTGGATGGAAGGCAAAATTTGAGAGTGATGATCTTGGATATTTAGATGAAGAGATTTCCAAACAAAATATGGAACATTGAGTCTGGCTTCTCCTTACAGCTTACAGTAAAATGTGACAGGTAAGAGATAAGCTGAGAACTAAATTCTTAGGTACAAAGAAATCAGAAGTTGATGGTCTGGATAATTCTGGGCTTCCAAAAAGTAAGGTCCCAGAGAATAGTGTTCCAGGTGAGGATTTAACCAAACAAGGAACCAGTCAGCATTTCAGAAAAAAGCCATAATTGGAAGTGGAGTTATCCAGAAAGGTTTTATTGGAAGTCCTATTGTCTGATGGGTATGATCCCTGCATACTGCATAGAAAACTGACAAAATTCTTGTGAAACCTGTATAAATGGAATCACTGCCAGTCTGGTCTGAGAGGGACAGAAAAGGAAAAGTTGAAGGAAAGATTACTTTAAAGGCAGGACCATAGAAGCTAAGGCCTAAAGTCAAGTCCTGGGTAGACCAGGAGCAGACCTACCCATTGATGTGGAAAGGGTGACTTTGCCTGGTAGTGGATAGAAAAGTGTTGCTGCCTTGGGCCTCAAGAGGGCAGATCACATTGCCTGGGGATTCGGGGAGGCTTTCTGCTAACCCATTGTTCTTAGGGTGCTGCCCTGTGCTTGGAGAATGTAGATATGAGAAAAAGGTGGTCTTTCCAATGCCTCTCAAAGTTGCAACCCTCATCCAAGTGTTTGAAGAGAACAGGGCCACTTTGTAAGCCCTTAGAGAGAGTGGGACTGCTTTCTATCAAGTGACTCTCAGGTTTTGAAATCTAATGGAGTTTGCCCTACATATTTTAGGATCTGTTTGGGTCCAGTGACCCCTGCGTTCCTTCTAATGTAGAAATGGGAACATTTATCCTATGACTCTCCATAATTTGCATATTGGCAACAGATAGCTAGTTCTGTGTTTTTCAGGTCCAGAATCAGAGGAGAATTTTGCCTCAGAACAGACCATGCCTGTAATTGACTTTGACAAGATTTTTTTTACTATTTCTGACTTTGTATTGCATTTATATTGTTACTGAAATGGTTTAAGGCTTTTGGGGTATTGTGATGGAATGAATCTATTTTGCCTTTGGAAAGAACATGTCTTTTGGGATCCAGAGGGTGGAATGTACTAGTTTAAAACTATTATTTACCCCAGAAAACCATGTTTGTTTTCCTAATCAAATCTTGCAGAGGCAGACATACTGTTTAGGGTGGAATCTATTAATTAAGATATTTCCATGAAGATGTGACCTACCCAGTGTGTGTGGAACCTATTGGTTAGGTGTTTTTCATGGAGATGTAACTCTGTTCATTCAAGATTGGTCTCAATCTGCTTACTGGAGTCTGAATTTTGAAAAAAGTTCAGAACCAACACAACAGTGATGTTTGGAGATGCAGAAATAAAACAGTCCCAGGAAGCTTCTTGAAATCAGAAGCCAAATGACCAGCAGATGCCTGCCTTATACGTTTTCAGGTAACAGAAGTTTTCCAGATGCCACCAGCTTCTCTTGAGTCAAAGTATCTTTTTCTGGATGCCTTAGTTTGGACATTTTGAAGGCTTTAGAACTGTAAATTTGTAAATTAATAAATTCCCTTTATAAAAGCCACCCATTTCTAGTATAATGCATTCAGGCAGTTATAACCTCAAACAACATGTAATTCACAAGTGAATAATGTCGATAATATAGAAAAAAATCTTATAAAGCCATGAGAATAAGATAAATACATGCCACTACTCCATAATATAATATTAAAAAGATCAAAACAATAATTGACGTAAAAGGAAACCCAATCCCATTGTATATTGTGCTAGAGATGGCTTTTGTGATGGTTTGAAGTGCTAAGTACCTCAGAAAAGATCATGTTCTTTAAACCCATTCCTGTGGGTGTAAACTTACTGTAGATGTGATCTTTGATTAGGTTACTTCAATTGAGATATTATTCCTCTCATTCAATTTGGTCTTAATCCTCTTACTTGAGTCTTTTAAAAGAGGATAAAAGACAGAAAGAAGCCCATAGAAGCTTAGAAAGGCAGATGCTAAAATAGAGAAATATGCAGAAGTTCATAGAGGAAGCCACTGAAATCAGAACCCAGAAGCAACAAAACCTGAGTGAGAAGGACCAGCATATGTCACCATGTGCCTTGATATCTGACAGAAGACCCCAAGCTCAAGGGTAGCCAATCTTAAAGGTCCAGGTAGTATCATTTTGATGCCTTGATTTGAATATTTTTCATGGCCTCAGAACTATAAACTTTTAAGTTTGTAAATCCCCATTACAAAAGCCAACCCATTTCTGGTATATTGCATTTTGTCGGTTTTAGCAAACCAAAATATATTTTGGTACCAGGAGAGTGGGATGGTACAATTGCAAATATCAAAAATGAGTAATGACTTTATAAATGGGTAAGGGGAAGACACTGAAATAATTGCAAGGTGCTTGATAGAAAAGGCCCAGATTGTTTTGAAAAGATTATTGGTAGAAATATGGACCTAAAGGTACCTCTGATGAGATCTTAGACAGAAATGGTGAATGTGTCATTGTCAACTGGAAGAAAGATGAACCTCATTGTGAAGTGGCAGAGAATTTGGCTAAATTGAGTTCTGGTGTCAGATGGAAGGCGGAACTTGAAAGTGACAAGCATGAATATTTAACTGAGGAAATTTCCAAACTAAATTTCTAAAGTACATCCCGGATTCTTCTTGCAGCTTATAATAAAATTAGAAGGAAAGGGATAGGCTGAAAATTGAACTTATGGACACAAAGAAACCAAAAATTGATGTTTTCAAAACTTCTGAACTTCCAGAAAGCAAGTCCCCAGAGGCCCATGCTCTATGTGAGGATTTAACTTAAAATGGAACTAAGAAGCCATTTCAGTGTGAGTCAACATTGAAAATTCAGCTATTCAGAAAGCATGTGGGAAAATTCCTATTTTCTGACCATTAGGACCCCTATGTGCTGCATACAAAACTGACAAGTGTTTCTGCAAGATCTGTATGTTTGGAATCCCACCAGCCTGGACTAAAAGGGATAGAAGAGAGACAGATTGCAGAAAAAAATTATTTGAAAGGCATAGCCATGGAAGCTGAGGTCTGGAGTGAAGACATCTTTAGGAAACCAAATCAGCTTAGATTTAGAGATCTGAATATTAGTATCATTTTCTGTTATGAATTGAGTCATGTCCCACATAAAGACATGGTCAACTCTTAACCTGTCCTATGGATATGAACCTATTTATAAAAAAGATCTTTGAAAATGTTATTAGTTAAAATGAGTTCAAACTGAATAAGGTAGGCTTTAATCCATTAGAACTGTAGTCCTTTCAAGGACAGTGTGAGTGGTCAGAGACAGTTTGGGAAAGAGATGGCTATGTGATGGAGGCAGAAATTGAGTAACTTATTGCAAGCAAGCCACTGCCAGAATGCTACAGACTTTGTAGAAAGCTTGATCTTGGTGACACCTTCATTTTGGACTTCTAGTCTTCCAAACTCTGGGACATCAAATTCCAGTTTGTGGTATTTGTTATAGCATTCCTGGCAAACTACGATATATACTAACTCTAAGTTCAGTGTCATCATCATGGTAGCTTGAAAATAGCTATGGTGGGATAATTTAAATTGACAAATGCTTCCTCAGTAAATCAGGGCTTTCTCATAAGTATCTCTCAATGTTTGCCATACAATTGATATAATGAAGAAATTTACACCACCATCATGAAAAACTAGGAAGGAAAATTTACACAGTTAAGTTTCATGTAATATCATGGCCACATCAACAGCTTTACAGGGAACTTGATTGTATAATCCTAGTTAATGCTGGCTAGGCAATAGAGAAAGAGAGCGCCCTGTCCTTCTCATTTTAAGTTTTTAGTTCTAAAGTCAAGGTCACGAAATTTTTTAGCCAAAGTATATCTGACAAGAATTTAGAATGTTTGTCTATACCTTTGTATCATAGGTGACAAAGTGAGAGTCTGGCATTTTAATTCTTATTGTTGGTGTTAGAATTTGCCTCCATCAAAATTCAGGAAGGAGGAATTCCCCATAGAGAAGAGACTGGTTAGGTCAGAAAGCCTAAACAAATATCAAATGCTGATCACAGAGTGAAATGCAAATTAAAATCACTATGAGATACAATTTCACACCCACTTATTCAGCAAACACTAAAAGACCCATATATGGAATGTAGCCCTAGAAGAGAGCCATTGGGAAATTGTTGGTGAGATGGTCAATTGATAATATAGTGAGCATAGTGACAAAATTTAGTAATGTTAAATGTGTTCAAAATGTGTATCATTAGCACAAGGAGACATATAGTAGCATGATTTATGAAAACAAATAATTGGGGATCCAGCTGTGCCAGTTTGAAAATATGTGCCCCAGAGAAGCCGTGTTTTAATCCTGTTCCAATCCTGTGGGAGCAACCATTACTTTTAATCCTGATTCAACAATGTAGGTTGGAATCTTTTAATTAGATTATCTCCATGGAGATGTGACATGCCCAGTTGTGGATATTAACTTTTGATTAGATAGAGATATGACTCCATTCATTCCAGGTGGGTCTTGATTGGTTTACTGGAATCCTTAAAAGAGTAAACATTTTGGGAGAGAGCCAGAAAAGACAGAAATGATAGAAGCCCCAGAAGCTCCAGGAGCCTCTGAGCTGACAGAAACTTCACAGCAGATCTGACATAGATGTGGACACATGGAGAACAGAGACATAGAAAATATTTGGTAAGTAGACAGTAGTCCAATATAAGTAAGATCATAATAAATGATGTCTCTAGGTCAGTGAATCAGTGTTTAAATTATGTATATAATATATTTTATATTATATTAGCAAATCTGTTCATATCACTTTAGACTATCAAATCACTTTAACAGTTCTCGTATACATGGATCATTTGAATATGTGAGAAAATAACCAGATATACCAAAAAGCAACAACAAGAAAAACCACAAATGAAACAGGTGACAGAATCAATACTGAAATAGTATTGGTTGCTTGAGTGCTATTTGAAGATGATATAACCAGGGGCATACATTAATATAATGAATGTGTTATTGTTATGCCCTAGCCTTTGTGTAGATGTCATAATTTCCATTATAATCAGGGTAGAAATGCTTTAAAAACAAATGGCCCAGTTAACTAAATTATTGCTGATGCCTTGATAGAAGAGCCAGTATTTTCAAAGGAAAAGTATTTTACTTCTATAACCACTTAAAATTATTGAATAACATAATTGTAATAAATCTCATATATCATTTGAATACTCCCTCTCAATAGAAATGTCTCAGGATTATACTATAAAGATAACCACCCAACCTCCACTTAAGCATGTCTATTCCTAGAGAGCTTACAATTCCATGAGTCAATCCATTCTATGATTCAAATTCTGCAACCATCATAGATTTTTATGCTGAATCCAAATTGCCTCATTTTAACATCTACCTACAGATTTTACACCTTCTTTATTTCTAGTAGCAATAAAACTTCACTCTTATCCTACACTCTTTGCCTTACTCATTATTTGACTTCCTCCTGGGGAAAGAAGCTTATAAAAATTTGTGATGAGCTAGAAATTATAATCCATAAAATGAAAAGTTATCATACAATCAGAACAAGTGAAGAATAATCTGAAAAATCCAAATGATAAATAAAAACATATTTATAAAGAAAGGTCAAAGCCCTTTGAATATAAGCTCCTATTTCTGTCCATATGAACAGGGTTTATGACAGTGGGGAATATTTCATAGAGTATGATAATGAGGATGATTGAAATATCAAATTATCTCATGTGGAAATGAGATAGTCTTTCAACAAACATTAACATTTTAATGTGAAAAATAAAGCTAATATTCAGAGTATATCTGAATATAATCTTTAAAAAAATTGAGTATTTTCCATAATGATTATTTTGTCATATAAAAGCTAAACATATACATTACAGAAAACTTTACAAGAATAAGTACCTATAAAAGGAAAACCAAAAACATATATAATCTTACATAAGCCAAAGGTAACACTTTTACAGTATCAGTGAAAGTCTTAGTTAAAGAGGCTCTGGGACAGTCCCTTTCCAGTGCTTAACCCTTTTTTTCCCAATAGTTTCTTTGTAAAGAGCCTTTCTTTCTTTTGCCTCTTAAACAGTAAAAAGTGAAATACCGAAGGACTGACTCTCTTTCTCTCTCTCTCGCTAGCTAGCTAGCTAGCTATTTATATCTACCTATTTCAATGCTAGGTTTGATATGTTATAGCTTATGTTTTAAAAATTATTTTTGCCTGGAGAGCACAGCCACTGTCTTTCAAGGCTTATACCCTAAATATATCATATGTATATGTATATGCATATCTGAACCCAAATATATGCTTATGTATATATTCACCATATATATAATGTATATGTGATAAATATATCATATATATATATATAGGTTCATATCATTTGTGTATACATATAAGTATATATATATACACACATGTGCACACATACAAACAGCCCAAACCCTTAAAAATGCCATCCTCCATAAGATAAAGTTGTTAACCTTCTAAATGCAAGCTGGTTCACTTAGTCAATATTATCTGTTTGGAAGAGAGTGAGAATAGGATAAGTTCCCAGTGCTTTTTCTATTTACCTGAAAGAGCCATTGCTGTTAGACTTGCTAAAACATCCTGATGGAAATGCTTGCTTTTCAATTAAATTGAGAAATAAAATTAATCATTCTAAAGATGCTCATGTTATTTAGTACCAATGTCCAATTGACCCTTCTTAGCTATCAGTAGAAATTAGAATCTGCTTGGTAAAAAAAGAAGTAGTAACTTATCCTGCTCTTTGGCTGAGGATTCCACCTACATCTTTTCCCATTTTGTCTCTGAATACCTAAGGCAGCATTAAAGCCTTCTTGTGTTTACAAACTCTGTCTGCCTGTGATTTTGTGTAATGTTCTTTCAGTTCAGAAAAAAAAAAAAAAGAAAAAAGTCCACTATTTTGAATTCAGTTTTTGAATTAGAAAATTCATCATTAAGCAGACACATATTGTTTATTTCTTTCTATCATAAAATGTAGTTCTATTTTGTTCCCATTTAATCAAGTATTATGTGATGTTTTCTCCATTCAAATAATGTTCTTTTGAAATCATAATTTCCATAGCTATATAACATTCCATCATTAATTTAACCAATATTGTATTATTTAGTAGACTATATTTATGTCTTCAGAAATGAATCATTCATTAATTGTGCTGTAATAAAATCATGGTAGATAAATCTGTCCCTAAGATTTTTCCTTAAGATTACATCTGTAGGGTGGGCCACGATGGTTCAGCAGGCAGAGTTCTCGCCTGCCATGCCAGAGACCTGGGTTCGATTCCTGGTGCCTCCCCATGCAAAAAAAAAAAAAAAAAAGATTATATTTCTCAGATTAGATATATTGAGATAGTGAATATAATACATTAAGCCTTTTAGAGCATATTGTTTTCCAGATAGATCCTGCCACTTTAGTATTACCAACAGCAGACTATGTCTAGATTATCTTGAAGGCCTATTCTCAACTCTGAATTCCTTTATTTTAAAATAAATCATTATAAAATTTAAAAGTAATAACCTCATTTAAAGATTAAAATAACAGAATAGTTGTGGTTAATATTAAAATGAGAGAAGTTTAATATCAAAGTTGTAGCTAAAGTTAAAATTACAAATCAGTACAAGTCTTGTAATAATGTGTCTTAAGGTAAAAAGTACTAAGCAATTGTTTAGGGACAATACCGAGCCTTTAGAATCAGAAAAACCTTGCAATAATTCCATCGTAATGCTCAGAGCTATTGACCTTGAAAGAGTTACCTAACTTTTCTACACCTCAAGTTCCTCATTTGTAAAAGTGATTATTTTCATCAACATTATTAAATAATTGTCAAGATCAAATGAGAAAAGTTAGTGGCACAGAATAAGCCCTAAATATCTGATCTCTCTACCATATGTCGCCATTTTGGGTTATTCAATAACAATAAAAAAAGCAATCCATAAAATTTATCGATTTCTTTTTTGTACAGAAAAAAATCAACCATAATTTTTAAATGTTTCACTTGGTTCTCATAAAATGATGAAAGTGAATACATATAACTTTGTGAATCCTCTTTCTTTTCTTTTTAAATCCAGCGTGGGAGAGAGGTCTACAAGTGCTTTGATTATGACAGAAAACTTGCTCTCTTTTTCCCCATAACTCTCATTAACTATTTTCAGAATCATTTCTAAAGTCAATGCATGTGTAACATATGAATAGACTTTGATTCAATGAGCAATCACTCAGTCCAAATAATTATCCTGTGAAGGAGAACTGTATGTAGTTTAGGCACCATTTAAAAATCAATGTTGTGCATAGATTTCAAGGGTCCTGATTTTTATCTCACTTTTCCCTGCCTAATATCTGTTCATTTGTTGTTCACAGTATAACTTTATCCTAAAAATTTACTAGAATTTCTGTTTCAAGTTAAAATAATAGAGACAGCAATCTTTACTATCCAACTAAGATGTCTTTGATATATAATTTGGTTGTTTTGGATGTTGTTAGAAGATTGTTTTTTTCATACTGTCAACAACAGGGAATATTCTTATGTTCAATAGGAATTTGCAGGAATTCTACTACGCGGCTATACTGAAAGTAGACTTGTGAAGATACAAGTGCCCCTCTCTTAAAAGTGTCTACATTTTCTTTTAAAAAGGAATTCAAATGAGAATAAAAACAACCAAAAAGATACTTTCAGACTTTGATAAATGCAATGAATTAAATAAACACCATGACATAGCAGAAATTAACTTCTGAATTGGTCAGTAGTGTATTCTCTAGAATGGTGATATTTTACGTAGGATGTGAAAGTAGGAAGATAACCATCTTCTTGAAAAGCAAAAAGATCATGAATTAGAAATGAATTTGATTTGATCTAAACAGAGAAATAAGGTTAATATGATTGAGGAATAGTGAGCAAGAGGGGGATGGTAGAAGGAGAAATATGGAAAATAAGGTTGAAATCATGTAGGAATCTTTTTTGCAGAGGTGAAGAGTTTGTATTTTGTTATAATTTCAAAGCAAAGTTATAGAATATTTTTAATCAAGAGAATGGTTGATATGATTTATATCATTGTAGATTATTCTTACTTCTGTGTGGTAGATGTCAAATGAGGTGGGCAGGGATCAAAGCAGTGAGAGATAATCACCGGGTGACTAAGAAGTTAGCCACATAGAGGGAGAGAAGTAGAGATTCAAGATGTATTGCAGATTGAAGACCAGATCTTCTGGTAAAATAATTCAGGAATGATATTCATCCAATACATATTGTCAGAGTCATGTTGACTTTTAAAACCGTGAAATAGATTTGTATCAGTTGATAAGTAACCACTGCCTTTAGTTTCTTAACTGCCTCCTCTCAATCTTTTTGAGTCCTCTCCCCCAGGAAAATCCCAACCTCTACACTGCAGCAATAAAAGATTAATGTGCTGACCCTGGGAAACCACAGGGTCCTGAGAGAGGACAGCCTATTTTCTTATTGCTTGGTGTCCCTGTTGCTCTTGCTAGATAGCCCTAGGTATAAGGGAGGAGCAAAAGAGGACATTAAATATGATCCTCAAATTTTAGCTTGAGTACTGAGGTGCTGTTCAGTGAGAAGGGTAAATCTGGAAAAGTATTTATTTAGGAAACTAAATATTTACATTTTGGATCTGATGATATAGAAAAATTTTTAAACCAGTAAAATGAAGATAACAGATATAGAGTTGCACTTGGGTCACTAAAGCTTATGGTAAAAGTCAAGGCTTTAAATATGATACAGAGACAGGGAAATTGTTCACTCCCACATTCCCTCATGCTTCTTTTTAATTATTTTGAACCCTAAGGGAAATGTATAAATGGGTGATTATGGTGTATCTGAGTATATACCAAAGAGACAGGAATCATCTACATTTTTTCAGGTATCCAGTGTCAATGGGTGCTTTGTAAATATCGACATAGTATCAAATTGAAGATGCCTCCCAAGCAGAGAATGCTGCCAAGGAGACCACAGATTACCAGGGAGCAGGGTGGGAGATTATAGGGAGCATCGATGTTTAATCTCTCCCCGCCCTTGTTATCTTTTCAGTGTTATTGTCACATGTTCTGTCTACAAATCAGCCTTAACTAAAATCAAAAGAAGAGTTTGGATTTTCTGGACCAAAGACAGAGCAGAATGTTTTCTAGACTAAAATAAAAGCAAAGATATGGAAAGTTAAAATGAAGTCCTTCTCCACTCCTAAACAGCATTTTGAAAACAAACAAACAAACAAAAACAGGAGTGGCCATAAGGCTTCTTTTGTGGGTACCATTACCTGATTTTCATACCGTGGTTTCCCAGGGCCCAGGTCCGGCCCCCTTCTTTGTTTTGGGAGCAGGTCACACAGCAGCCTAAATGACCTGGGACAGACATTAAAGGTGAAAGCTCCTTCTCCCTCCAACTCTCCGGAGACTCTGCTGAACCAAATCTCGCAGAACTCTTGAATTTTGTAAGCCTTTTGCCTCAGTACCTTTCTCTTCTCTTTTTCTCTTTCCATCGTGGGGCAGACTGCTGACCCATTTGCCTCCATTGAGAAATAACCAGTCACCACTGGGCAAACTGTTCTTCCTGTAAGTAAGCCCCTAATTAAACTCCTGGGTAATATTCTGTCTGGCATGTTCTTTGGTCTGGGGTTGTGCTTGGCAGGAACCCGTATACTACAAAAATGTGAAAATGTGGCTACTGATTGTTCTCTTTATTTTTTTTCCTTTCCTTAATAAACAAGTTCAAAATTCAAGTTCCTCCATTCTCCACCATCTTGTAAAATTTTACCAGGCCATCACTTCATATTATATTCCCTTGAGTAAGCAAAAAAAATGTGGTCAAAATTGCATAGTTTTATTTCCCTATTTCCTTGATAGCAGAAACTCAGTGATACTAACTCATCCAGAAGACATTATCAAGGATTATTTATTACTTTGTCTTCATTAATCAAAACTTATGCAAACAGAAGGCAGAATTATATGCTTTGACATTACAAGTAAGATTTTTTTTTTTAATCTAAAGGAGAATTTGCATATCATGTCCAAAAGATACATATATCTTTGCATCATACTGCACCAGAAAGCGTGTTGATTTCTGGTGTGGCAATTTATAAAAATAGTTAAAGGTAGGTGTATGTCACAGTGTAAACTGATAAGCTTTGAAAGAGATGCATTAACATAAGAGGTTTGATTAAGCATGAGGTTATACTAGAAAAACTTTCTTTTGATCATATTTTGGAAATTTATTAAAGGGTGTAAAATATATCAAAGTGAGCTTCAAAGATCTTTATTGTACAGATTTTAGATGCTCTATGAGCATATATTGTTTTTTGCCTGTTCTTGGCTAACAGGAAATGCAGAGTATGGAGTGAGTTGCTCTACAGTGTGTAATGGGAACACAGGCTCAGCACAAAAGAGATTCTCAGCAATAACTGCTTTATTGCTTACACAAAGGGTCCAAAAGAGCAGAGGAAAAGGTCCCATCATAACCAGTACCCTGGGGAAGCCAAATGCTTGAGTTATGGTTGGTGGATGGCAGCTCTGCATGTTCCACTTCACATCAGACCTGAGGGACCCTGTGCTGCCCAAGGGATGGGTATTTATACCCTCCACTAGGAGTTGGGTGGGGATGGGTGTGTCCCCCTGACACTGAACAAGTAAACATGTATCAAGCAGTCGTTGTACAGAGTTCTGGCTCTGACAAGCAGCTTGGGTGCTTATTTCTTGTTTCATGTTGATGGTATGGTCACACTGTCCCATTAGACCTATTGTCTTCCACATTCTTGAGAAATGGAAACATATAGAAATATTTGCATGCAAACAAGTAAGAGAGTACAAGGAATAGGGTAGCCAAGGGCTGAGAGATGGCTTCTTAGTGTGTCTGAGACTTCCCCTTTTTAGAGTAAGAGGGAGAGAGGGATAGAGGGAGAGAAGAAGAAAGACAGAGAGAGGGGATATATGGTGATAAACAGATAGATAGATAGATAGATAATGTGTATCCTGCTAATACACACACACTTACCCTTGCAAGGTGATTCCTGAGAACCCACCATCATATAATATCTAATGAGATAAATATAAAGTCTTTTACAGTATAGTATAGTAAAATCAGTTTATATATCAATAGGTATTTCAAGCAATTTATTGTCCCTGGCCATATTACTTTGCATTGAGTATTGAACACTAGCTAAAATTGAGAATTGAGACAAGGGACAATAAGAAAAAAAATGTCATGCATATAGTCAAAAGTAGAATCAGTTTTAAGCTCAGATGCTGATATCTGAAGTCTTCAATAGGGAAGCCTCTTGTCTTGTTTCCTTGAAGTTTAGGGCAAACTGCATGGACTGAGGTACTAAAAGTAGAGAAGCAACTTCAACCCTTTTCATCAGCCACACCTAAAATTTTACCATAAGGAAGCCAAGGGAATCTGTTTTGGTGATTTGCTCTAGCAAGATACTTCAGCTTTATTTAACTAAACAAGCAAGTGTTATAGAAATGCCCTTGAGCTATAGCCTTAAATGCTGTAACAGTAAAATGAAACTGAAATGCTGCCATCATATTTTTCATTCAACATTAATTTAACAAATACATACTAAATATCTCTTATGTCTTACCACCAGTTATGCTCACATTCAGTATATAGTCTATTAATTTTCAGTAATCTCTAATCAAACAAAGGAAAGCTTGAATTGTGGTCTGGGGCTTTTGTTAAACACACACTTACACACATACACATACTCCACACACACACACACACACACTGAGAGATGGAAAATACAATGACCAGACTATGTGTGATAACCGGACACTGACTCACTACCTCTGTAACAAGTAGGCCAGGAAGAAAATCCCTGGTTTCTAGGGCTACTATAACAAAGAAACACAAAGATGGTGGCTTAAAACAACAGATTTATTGTCTCACAGTCTTGGAGGCTAAAAGTCCAAAATCAAGGTGTAACCAAGGCAGTGCTCTAGCTGAAGCCTGTATGAAAGAATCATTCCTTGCCTCTTCTAACCTCTGGAGTTTACTGGCAATTGTTGTGGTCCGTTGGTTTGTAAATCATCATCACATGGCAAACTTTTCTTTCTGTATTTATCTATTCTCTTTTCTGCTTGATAAGGACACTAGCTTTATTGGATTATTGAATTAAGAGTTGACTCTACTATAGTATGACCTAATTTTAACTTGCCTAATTCCATCTGTAATGACCCAATTTCCAAATAAGATCATACATTTTGGGTTGACACAATTCAATCCATAATAACAATCTCTGTAGTGATTGGCCCCAAATGGTGAAGACTTGGCCATTACTACCAGCTTCCTTAAATTTTTTTACCCCTCCTACTTATATGAGAGAAAAGGAATGGGTTCACTGCCCAATCCAAATAGCAGCCAATCTATGACACTGGGATTTCAAAAAGAGAAAGAGTTAAATGCTGTGCATAAAGCAGGAGATCAGTCCCAAAATCTGTCCTTCCAAGTCTAAGGAATTTAGGGTTTAATTGAATTCAAACAAGGGGTGGGAACATTAGTTATTACAATTAGAATAGTAAATATGCACAGGGTTGAGACTAGGCTAAAATGACCATAACAATAACAACTGGAAACAGGGCTGAGACCAGGCCACAGCAAGCATTACAATAGTAACAAGGGTGAGACTAGTTGAGTTTCAGCAATCTCCAATTACCTTCTGACTAATCTACAATGCAGAAAAAAAAAAAATCTAGATAATTGTGCTGGTTTGGAAGGATGTATGTCCCCTAGAAAAGCCATGTTTTAATCTAAATTCCATTTCATAAAGGCAGAATATCCTTATTTATACTGTATGTTTGACACCGTAATCAGATCATCTCCCTGGAGATGTGATTTAATCAAGAGGGGTTGTTAAACTGGATTAGGTGATGACAAGTCTCCACCCATTTGGGTGGGTGTTGATAAGTTTCTGGAATCCTACAGAAGAGAAAATATTTTGGAGAAAGAAAGTGATTCAGAGGGAGCAGAGCAGAATGACATAGCCATGAGAAGCAAAGTCCACCAGGCAGTGACCTTTGGAGATGAAGAAGAAAAATGCCTCCTGGGCTTCATGAAATAGGAAGCCAGGAGAAGAAGCTAGCAGATGATGCCGTGTTCACCGTGTGAACTGTTCTCCATGTGAGAACTATTCTCCATGTTCCCTTTTCACTTGAGAGAGAAACCCTGAACTTCATTGGCCTTCTTGAACCAAGATATCTTTCCCTGGATGCCTTTGATTGGACGTTTCTATAGACTTGTAATTGTGACATTTTCTTGGCCTTAGAACTGTAAACTAGCAACTTATTAAATTCCCCTTTTTAAAAGCCGTTCTGTTTCTGGTATATTGCATTCCGGCAGCTAGTAAACTAGAACAATAATGTTTCAGTAATGTTAAACATTTGTTAATTCTTAACTTCTCAGTTACACTACCTGTTAAGTAAAATAAATTGGCTGCCTACATTGGTACTGCCTAGTGCAACCCTTTTTCTGAGGAGCAACAGGAAGTTTCTAAAGAGTTAAAAATAAAGTTGGGGCTTTATGAAAGAACTGAATGTACCCTTCAAAAGTTGCAGTTTAAGCAACAATTGGAAATTAGCTGGTTTGGGTCCAATAAAAATAGCCTATCAGAAATAGACAAATATACTGTAATAAGACATGTATGATCTTTCCTTATTTTTACAACCATTCTTTATAATAGGGAAACTAAATATCAGCAGATTATTGTAATTTCCCCTTTGAAAATCCCCTAACTCTCTTTACAAGCTAATGTTACTAACTCTTGTGATATCTTTTTTTGGTTTGAGTGCCCTCTGCTCAAGGAGTTTCTTTTACAATAAACCCATTATATTGCTTATTACTTGTTATTCAGTTTTCTTTGACATACCCTCCCTGTTCAGAACCAACCAAAGGATGTGACACAGACCACCCAAACCTATTAAATAGATTTGCTTCTAGTTCACCTGCAATTTGGCTTCATACTGCCAATAACCTCCACAATCTCCAGTTAGAGACTTTCTTAAGCCTTTTTTCTTATTTTGTATTTTTTACTATAATACTAACTCCCCAGTCTACCTTTGAGTCTTTGCCAAAAGCAAATGATGGTGGCTATAGCTGAATTCTTTGCTATAACAAGCTCTAAATTAATAGTCTCTGTTTGTTCTCATTTGGGAATTCTTCATGTATTTCCACAACACATATAAACAATTATTTCTGACGTGCTCCGATTTATATACAATCCCTTGTGTGGGTTATAATAGCTGTGGCTTAGAAGTGTGCACTCTGTGAGAACAAGAGAAAATATAATTGGTTTGTAAAAACATCAATTATTTAACATTTGATTTTCTGTTGACACCATGGTTTTTGTTTTGCTTTGTTTTATTTTTGCGGGTTTGTATTGTTTCATTTTGATAATATGGAAGGTGATTTGTTATTGCCCAAAACAGACATAATCAAGCATATAAAATCTGGAAAGCACATTATAATTTAAAGAGTAAAATAATTGTAAATATATCTTATAAATATAAATAAAATCAATAACACTCAAAATCTCACTAAACTATTTATTTTCGTGTATTTATACAGACATTTCTTATAATGCAAAATGACATCATGAGAAATATGCCACTGATCTCTTGCTCTTTTTTGTTATTTAAATTGTATTTGTATCATAATTCTTTTATTAAATTCATGCTAAAATATGGACTTTTATAGTATTGTATAGCATCATGTTATCTTGATGCATCATATTGGGATTTTCTTTTTTTAATGGGAAATGATGGTCTCTGAATTTTGCATTGTAAACATCACTGGCAGGAGTCCAGAAGATTCCTTGCCATGAGAAGAAACTGGAGTGAGAGAGATCAGCTAGGAGGTTGTAGTAACAGTCATGATAAATGACAGTCTAACCTTGTTAAAATATTCGGAATCCAACCTTACCTGCATTTATTTCCCCATATTCTGTTTAATTGCTATTTTTTCTAACTTACTGCTAGAATTTTTCCAATTCCGGTATCTCCTTTTCAATATGCAACCAAAAAAGATATGGTAATTGTAAACCATGAATTAAGTTCAGTACCATAGATGTGATTACCTTATTTATGAGAACCTATTCAGTAAGGAGAAATTATTTATTGGACAGAGTGAAAAAGACTAAGGACATTTCTTCACAATATCGTCTTCCTAGGCTTCTTCAGAGTCCAGGGTCTTCCTAGAAGGATGCTTTGTGTGGCTCCCACTATTCATAACATAAAGGGAACATAAAAGAATGGAGAAGTGGCAAACTGTTGAATTTCCATGAGAAAGGACTAGAGTAACTTAATGATTCTAAACCTGCTGAGGGGCAGGGGAGGAGTGAAGGGTGGGATGTAAGGAATGAGAAAGAGCCAGAATGAAAAGAATCAGGGTCTAGATGCCTGGAAGACAGTTTGGGGAAGACAGAATTCCTAGGGGAGATTTGGAGAGAGAAACCCATTTTCAGCGCACCCATATGAAATGCTTTCCAATGTAAGTCCTCCATTTACTGGCTCATCAGGAGGTATTGATTAATGGCCAATCTTAACTTTTTAAAGCTTTATGGAGTTTGGTTTGGTTTTCCTTTGAATGTTTTCTGGCTCATAGAAGAGCCTGATTTTCCTTTATGTACACTGTTTTATAAAATTTCCTCTTGTAGAATTTTAACAAATAACAACACTGACATGCAGCTAATCTGGGCATATTTTATGTAAGTATGAAAACATTTCAAGAGTACATGGAAAAATCCTGGACATTTGTTGTAGATTATATTGTCCTCTCCAAAAAGGTACGTTCAAGTTCTAACCCCCAGGCCTGTGAACGTGAATTTATGTTTAAATAGGCTCTCGGAAGGTATTTTTAGTTGAAATGAGCCCAAACTGGATTAGGGTGGTTCCTAATCCAAAATGACTGCTCTCCTTATTAGGACAGGAAATTCGGGCATAGACAGAGAGACAGAGAGAAAAATGGCCATGAGATGGAGAAAGAGAATGAGTTATCCTGCTACAAACTGAGGAACACAGTGGATTGGTAACCACCCACCAAAAGTTTGTGGAGAGGCATGGAACAGATTCTCTTCTTTAAGAGGAAGCGTGAACCTGCTGACAGCATGATTTCTGACTTCTAGTCTCCAAAGAGTGAAACATCAAATTTCTATTGTTTAAGCCAACTAGTCTGTGGTACTTTATTACAGTAGCTCTGGTCAACAATGACAACTTGTAAAACTAATAAGATGAATTTTGGGGTGTTAATAGAACAATTCATAAACTCTCTTTTCATATAATTATTTTAAAACTTTTTCTCCAAGATACATGCCTTCTTAGAAATATTTACAAAGTAGCAGAACATTCTATATGTTCTGATTTTGCTGATATGTATAAGTTCAAATTGATAAGTTCGAACATTACACAATGTCATTTACACATACCAAATTTGCTTTCCTGTATTTTTAATAAAAGGGCCTCCCAATTCTTTGCATTCATACTATTTCCTTCTTGATTTTTGCCATATTCCTGTACCTTTATATTGTTTCCCAGAAACTAAGAATGAGATAGAATTTCACCACACTAGAGAAAGGAAACAGTTTGCCACATAACCTAAAACTGGTGATAATTCACAAGTTACTTCTTTTAAATTTTTAAATATAGTATTTGGCTATTGTTTGCAACCCTTCTATATTCTTAATTGGACTTAGTTTTAGATGAGATTCATATTCATTTTAATTCCCTGATTATAATACAGCTGCATGAATGCTCTGCACAATTATGAAATTTACTGTAACTAAGGGGCAATCATTCCTGATTTTTACACTAGAAACAAATTATTCACTGATGGGTAACTGATAATTTTGTGGTGCATTTCAAAAGTATCAGTAATAAACAAATCAAAAAAGTAAAGTAGATGGTGGCAGAGACAAATATCTGTCTCTACTATGCTGGTATTTACACCTTGACTTTTTCTATTACCAATTTATGTCTTAGTTTACGAGGGCTGCGATAACAAAATACCCCAAGCTTGATTGTTTAAAACAGTTGAATTATATCATCTCACAGTTCTGGATATGAAAAGTCTAAATGAAAATGTCTACAGGAACATGTTCATTCTAAAGTTCCTAAGGAAGAATCTCTTCTATGCCTCACCTCTGTCTTATGATGTTTTCTGGCAATGCATGGACTTTACTCTATGCCTCATTCATCCATCAAATGGCCATCTTTTCTTTCTATGCTCAAATTTCATTTTTTATGAGGGCACCCATATTGGATTAGTGTCCAATCCATCATGTTTGGCCTCATTTTAACTAATAATATCTTTGAAGGAATTATTTCCAAAGAAGTCACATTCACAGAACTGCAGTTTAGGAGTCGAACCTATCTTTTGGGCAAACACAGGTAAACTCAAAACCACTCCCTGATCTTTTGTTCAAGCAAACCTGAATCGCTTACCTTCCTGCAATGAAGAAGAATACCAACTTGACAATGTGACATACACTCAGAAGGGGAACATCAACGATGGATATTATAGGGTTTTGGGTTCTTTGTGAGAGTGGATTCAGGTATTTTGAAGTGGAAATCCAAGTGTAATTGAGCAAAGTTTGCTATTAAAGGATTTGGATTGATGAACTCAGTGCTGATGGGGATCTTAAAGTGAGTTTGATAAGTAAATGATTTGCCCAGTTAGCAGGTCTGTTGCCCTAAAAGGTGTGTTATTGGTCTAGAGAAGCAATCTGTTGTCCCAAGGATATGGCTACTTATGTTGCATGATAAATTGATTTATGGGATGTTCTGAGAGTGAGCAATGCAGTTATTCAATGGTTAAATTTATGATATAATCTTCATGGTTAAAAATTTCCTGGAATAAAATACCAGTGTCCTATTCATGTAAGCAGCCTATTCTCAGCATAATCATGACTACATAGGGTGTGTTAATATAATTATATAATTTAAGATTTCTGCACACATTTGAAGCCTTAGCTAAATAATGTATGGTAACTAAATAATTCTAGAAATCTCAGTATTCTTTTTATTCTCAGTACTTCCAGTTGTATTTTATTAGTAGCAACCCATAATCTTCAAAGATAATAAGCAAACTTTCTTTTATCAAAAGCTGCCCCCTCTCGCTCTGACTGTAAGAATACATATATATATAAAATGCCACAATATACCCACACAAACACACATTTGTTGATTCCTGAAAAGTTTACAAAAAAATATAACCTTATTCTCTTAAAATATTTTGGAAGCTTATCTTTTAAACAGGTGTTGTTCTTCCCTGAAATAAGAGTTCAGATTTTTATGAGCTACTTCTGTTCACATTTGCAAGTAAATGTTGGACATGCATATAAAAGAGATAATTTCACTTAAATTGCCCACTGTTGTAAACAAACAATAAGTCTGTGTACATAACATGAAACTGATATTACTGAAAAGTTAATAAAGTTGATTTTGAAACAGTGCCTTTAATTTCTCAGGCATAATGGAAATATGTATTTATGTTATTTCCAATATGTTTTTAAATGATCTAAAGTTCCCTAAGTTTTTATATTTGATAGTTACTTTATTACTCTCAATGCAAACAAAAAGTAATTTTTTTTTTTGCAAACAGCTACTTTCCTTTTTCATACCTTTTATTACTGACAGTCATGTATTTGTGGCATATCAGTCAGTGCTTCCAAGGAGATTATACTCAAAAGCCACAAATATTATACTCAAATGTATTCATATGATGTTTCTCTGTGGTATCAAAACTGTTGACCAAAGAGTGAAAAATGAAGAAAATAATGTGGGTGTTTCCTTCTTAAAAAATAAAACCCTGAGATATTTCTCCATAGAAATATTGTATATTATGTAAGTTGAACTTGTGCTAATTTCGTTTTAGTTAGTTTTAAAAGAGTTAAGGTTTGAGAGTTCCGTGCAGAGTGTTTCGCAGTCCAGTGAAAAGAATTTGAAAGTTATTGATTTATAGGAAACCAAATATCTCAAGAAAACAAAATTCCTAATGGTTGTTATGTGGTATGTACACACAAGTAATGTCTAAAAACCAGAAACACAGCGCCCTCAACTCTAGATTTGTAGTGTGAGCATGTGCCAGTTTGAAACTATTGTATACCTTGAAGAGCCATGATCTTTAATCCTTATTCAATATTGCTGGATGTTTCCATGGAGATGTGACCCACCCAATTGTGGGCAGGATCTTTTGATTAGGTGGTTTCTCTGGAAATGAATCTCCACCTATTCAAGGTGGGGCCATTTACTCGAGTCCTTTAAGAGGGAACCATTTTGGAGAGAGCTTTAGAGCTCACACAGCCAGAGACCTTTGGAAATGCAGAAGGAAAATGCCCCCAGGGAAGCCATTTGAAGAAGCTGGTAGAGAAAGCTACTGAAGTTTTCCCAGCTGAAACTGAAACTCCAACATCAACCATCATCGGCTCTTTTTTTGGACTGAAGGTATCTTTCTCTGCATGCCTTAGGTTGGATATTTCTATGGCCTTAGAACTCTAACTTTCAACTTAATAAATCCCCTTTTTAAAAGACATTCCCTTTCTAATATATTGCATCCTTACAACTTTAACATACTAAAACAGAGCATTAAAGAAAGTTTATGAATTTCCTTTTAGCTTTTTGCTCAACTATTTGCTATTTATAGGGATCCTTTCCTCTCCACAATATTTATTTGATGTTCCTCAATGTTCTGTCCTACAAACTCTTTTTTTCCCTACTATACTTTTTTTCCTAGATAAACATATATTACTTTCAAGTCATATAAATGAGGTTGATCATTTCCATTTGTCACACCAGGTCCATTTTTTACTTGACTACACTCTCCTCAGTGCCCCCAAAAGCTGAACTTGATGGTCTATGTCTACATAACTCTCTTGCCATACAGTTGAATTAACCCAACTGGAGACAAAAGTAATAGATAGAAAAGCAAGAGAAAAATTATATCAGTGTTTTATTCCCTTGGTTTTTTTCCTGCCTGGTTAATCTTGTAAGGCATTCATTTCTGCATTCATTTCGATAGCTACTGTCTCCAATTTCCTTACATTAGGCTCCCTCATCCACTCTTAGCCTTTAGGCCATGATTTTTCAAACTTGACATCATTGATATTTGGAACTTAGAATTCTTTGCTCTGGCAGGATGTTCAATAGATTGTAGGATGTTTTTCAGCATTCCAGGCCTCTAAATGGTAAATACTAGCAGTAATGGTCCAGATGTAATAATCAAAAATGTCTCTAGACAATGTCAAATTCGCCCAAAAGGAAAAATCATCCTCTGTTGAGAACTTCTGCTTTAAATCTATGCTCATAATGTTTGCTCTCTGATATATCCCTGGAAATACAGTCTGAGTTTTGGTCTCAAACCACTTTCATATCTTTGTAAATTGTCTGTCTTAATCTCTCTTCACTTACTCCATTTAAGCACGTGTTTCTTTACCAAATGGAAAATGATGTTAGAGTAAGAGAAAACTGATGTGACCTGGGAGCAAACTCTCAAGGTTATATCAGGTTCACATAGAAAGCTTTCATGCTAGGTGAAATAAAACAACAGTAATCCACGTCATTCGTAGCATCATGTATTAAATGTATTATCTATGTGGTCTGAGATGCAATGCAGATGGACCATGAGGCTTTGATAGATCAACTGGCACTGGAACTTAGTCACAGCAGTAAAACAAAGTTTATAAAGATTTTAATATTCAAAGCTTTGATGGCATTAGAGGGAAATAGAAAAGTTGAAGTCCATGAATGCCCAAGTAAGCATCTGAAAGAAAAATTAGAAAGTTTCTATGGCATTTCATCTAGTTTCAAGAAAAAAAGAAAAAAAAAAAAAGACACACACACACATTTGTGGCAGATAATCAAACCCAAAATCTGATTATGAGAGTTACGAAATTGCAGGTCAACTTTAACATGTAAAATAGGGGCAGTGAGAGGAAAGCAGTGGAGTTCTAAGATGAGAGAGAAGGGGAAGATTGAGAAATTTTCATCGAACAAATTTCACTGAATTGCTTTGTCGGAAAAGGAAATCCTCTTCTAAACTTTGTTTGAGGTAACTATCATTGTTGACATTAATTAAAACTAATTAATAAAATAATTAAAAACAATAAATACCTCTCAATGGTTAAATTTGTGACAGATATTCATAAGCTGATGCCATATTTCCTTAAAATTCAACCCCACCTGCCCTTTGTATGCTCAGGCCTATAATAAGATCCCAGTATTACCCGGCCAGAGGAGTTCATGGCATGCTTTAGGGGAAGATAGTCTGTGTACCAAATGGCCTTATATATTCATATGTTTATGCAGATAACCTGTACAGGACCTCACCAGATAGTATTGTTAAAAATCTGGAGTACATATATGTAGAAGTAGAGTCTACAGGTACAAAATCAAAGCAGGTGAAATATAAGATTTTATTTGGCTTAATATTCTGATGTGGGAGCACGTATTCAGGACTAGACTAGAGATTTAAAATTCTGGATTGAGAACCTGGGAGTCCTATTAGTAGTCTCCTAGGTTAGGTATCAGTGCCTGTACTCAGTGGTGGCCTATAGTCATTCAAGTAGAAATGGCGGAACTACCTTGGTATGACAAACTCTTAAGATGGGCTCCATGATCACCAGCTCCTGGTGTTCATGCATTTCTGTAATCCCTTCCCATTGAGTATGGGTGGGACCCCTGACTTAATTCCAAACAATAAAATACTACAAAGGTGATGAAATGTACATGTTGTAATTTTTTATGATGTTACATAAGATTTTCAGTTCCCATCATGCTGGAGCCACCCCCACCCTCCATCTTGCTTTCTACATCTCTCTTTCATTAGCTTTGAAGAATCAAGTGTCTATATTTGAAAACTCTACATAGCGAGTAACTGTGTGTGGCCTCCAGGAGCTGAGGGCCATCTCTAGACACCAGCCAGCAAGGAAGTTATACCTTCAGTCCCACAACTGCAAAGAACTGAATTCTTCCAACAGGATGTCTGAGCTTTGAAGTTGACCTTTCTCCATTTGGTGCTATAGTACCAGTAATCATCTTGCTTGCAGGCTTGTGAAACCCTAAGCAGAAGAACCAGCTAAGCTATGGGGGAATTCCTGACCCACACAAACTGTGAAAAAAAATTAACATGTGTTGTGTTTAGTCATTATGTTTGTGGTACTATTGTTTCACAGCAATAGAAAACTAACATTCTTGACATCGTATAGAGGAAGGAGTTTGAATGCTCAGGAAGATAAAAATGCTAGAATAAATCTTACAAGCAAATTTCTCAGCCAATTCTAAACACAGTTGGAAAACCCAGAGGAGAGTTACTTGATGAAGACATTAAGGATAACTGAGTAGGAGGAGTATGGACACCATTCAAAAGCTCTACAGGAGCTGTTCTTTATAGGATGCAGCAATGGACTCATTCCCTGATCTCAATAGGAAAGCTGGGATTCTTGAGTAGTGAAGGCCAGGCAATTTTCTGAGATAAATTAGGCATCTTTAACACATTAAGCCACAGAACCAAGTGGTTGGTACTTAGAGTGCTTGACAAAAGGATCTGTGACTATTTCTGACTGGTCATTGGAACCTAAGAAATGAAATAGATAAGCAACCAATTAAGGTATTGCTTGACATCTATAGAGGCAAATATTTTACTACTTCTGAGAAGAAACTTAACTTCAGTCAGGTTCATGATGATGATTTATTTCTTTTTAACAAGTTCTAAGAATTGAAGTACAGGATTCCTACTGAGAAGACTCTGGTTTAGATTTAGGATGGATACTGTAAAATGAGCACAAGTATAATACGAACCTTCCCTCAAGCACTCACCAGAAAACCTCAAAGCTACTTAGCAGAGTGACTATTTATTGGGGAAAGAGAAATACCAAGTCTCCTTTTAAAATCATATACAGGTTCTAAATTAACGTAAATTCTCTGATATGCAAACTATGAATATAATCTGCTAATCATAGTTGAAGTCAGAAATGGATAGTGAACTGCTCTAAGTATATCTTTCTGTGTGTCCAGTTGATGACAGAGTCATCAAAAGTCATTTCTTTTGTTCAGCTTTTATAATAGAAATACATATAATTGGTAAATGAGAGACTTCCTATAGGGGTTCACTGAACTGTGGAAAAAAGACTATTTTCTAAAGAATAACCAATTGGAAGTCCCTGAATATATTGCTCGACAGTTAAATTGGCTGTACTTTGCCATTAAATAGACAAAATTGTCCTTGATAGTCTGACATCCTGTAGAATATCAGGCTGTACCACTACATTATTAACAATCTTATTAAGGAACTTGGGAAGCAAGAAGCAGTAGTCAACAGAGAGGGATATCAGAGGGTGAAGATGAGAATATTGAAAATTTTCTTGCTTCATCATGGAACTTCCTAGAGAGCCAGTGACCTGGGGGGAGGTGGGAAAACCTAGCAGGTATTCTTTAGAAGTGGGAGATAGCTGCTTAATCTTACAGTAACGACCATAAAATAAGAGATGCAAAACTTAGTATCCTCTCGAAGCAATATTGCCAGAGGTGGATAATCAATATAGTCACCAGTTCACAAAGGGTCTAGAAAGAAAAAAGAGCCTCTGCAAAAGATTCAAGTTGCCTATCAGCTTTGGATCTTATGAGTCAAAAGACAGAAGATAATTGAAAGTATCTAAGGCAGAAAGAGATACTGGAAAATTCATTGGGAATACAGCAGTGCTGATCTCTAAGCCTCTGGAGTAAATACATGCTTTTATCCATGGATAACTATTCTTCTTTTGAGAAAGGCATCTTGGAATGCTACTAGATGTTAGCAGAGATAGAATGCCGATCTCGGGCTAGCAAGCTCCTATGCAATCCAAACTTCCTGATCCATGAACCATAAAAATAGACATGCAACGTAGCATTCTATTGTAATATGAGAGCTGGTCTGAGCAGGTGCACACTGCACACACTGCACACATTGGCAACTCCAAATCTATGATAATTCCTCCAAAAGCTACACTGCCTGTCTTTTACACTACATCTATGATCACATGGGGGCATATCTATTATTATTTAATGAAAGAGCTAAAAGAGTGCAGGCTCTGACTTCCGATTTTGTCTTTGTCATTCAAAGAGTTTTGAGGTCATGCTCCCATTCTTAGAGCAAGAAAAGAAAAACTAAAAATCAATTATTTTTATTGGACCCATCAGAGATTTGATGTTGCAGGGAAAAGTGCCACCTGGAATATAGAAGAGTCAGGCAAATTCAAAAGAGCCATAGCTGGGACCTGCTTATCTGGAGCAGAAGCTGCTGGAGGCATAAATTGGTAATTTATTGGTAACATTTAAATGATAATCTTGATAAATTGTTGGAAGCTGGGTGTGGACTGAGTGTGAAATACTGAGTGAGAATCTCTGAGGATCCAAAGTCTTAGGGGGTTCCCACACTTTGATGGGTTTTAGCTCCAGGAACCCCATCAATTTGTCATGCTCAAGAATCAAGAAAGATCCCCTTCTGGTTCTGGAAGGGAAAGGAAAAATGAACTATTTTGAAATTTGTACAAAATTTTCTCATAACAAGGGCCTATTTATTAGGGGCAAAGTCTATTTAAGGAGGAATTCTTAGAGAAGTTCAAGGACTACAGGAGAGTCCAAAACAAAAGAAACTAGCGTAATTTGAAGCCTCTGGCACTTACAGCTACGGCAAACATTACAGGTAGTTTAACTCCTTGTCAGATTAACATAAAACTTCACATAAAATGATATTTACATCAATCTCTATTTCTTGATACACCATGTACAAATCTCAACACAAAATTACAAGGCATAAGCACTGCAAGTGAAATCATTACCCTCCCCTCTATGTGGAACAATATATCCAGGGGTAAAAGTCCTCCTGGCAACATGAGATACAAGTCTCAGGTATGAGCCTGGCTTGGGACCACGGGATTCACAATGCCTTCCTGGCCAAAAAGGGGGAAAGAATTGTAACAAGGAAGGTATCAGTGGCTGAGAGAATTCAAATAGAGTTCAGAGGCTACTTTGGAGGCTACTCCTCTGCAAGCTTTAGCTAGATATTGCTATTTATCATGGTTCCTCAAACCCCAATCAAAACCATTCCTTCCAACCCTGAAGTACATCTAGGAGTTTACCTGAGATTCTACAAAGGTTCCATGTACTGTGATTACTTTTCAGAACCTACAACCTCCAGATGGGTCTCTAGGCCAGATAAGTCCTGAAACCCAGAGGGACTAGCCTCTCCAGAACATCAGATAGTTCCATCCCCCTATCCCATAGTATTAACAGCCCTTTCCAATATGAAAAAGTTAGAATGGGCATAGTCAAAATACTTGGAACAAAGATCAAAGAAGAAGGTGGAGCTATAACAGAGAAGATAGGATTTAACAAATGAGTATGACTGCTGAATCATTATATTGATATTTCTTTTAGTCTCCAGCAGCTTGGAGCAGTCAGAAGGAAAAACTTAGAGTTGTGGAACTACAATCTATACCAAACTTTGAAGTCTGTTCTATAACTAATTGTTGTGGTGTGCTTTGAAATTTATTGCTGTTTTGTATATATGTTATTTTTCACCAATAAAAAGATAAAAAATTAAAAAAAAAACTTTAAAAAGTGCATGGCATATGAACAGCAAAGAGAAAATGAAGTTTAAAGAAACAAAGCAAGCATCTGAAACTGACTCAGATATGGCACAGATTTTAGAACTATCAGACAGTGAATTTAAAATAACTATAATATGTTAAGAGTTCTAATAGAAAAATTATACATGAAAGAACAGTTGGTTAATGTAAGCAGCAAGATTGAAACTCTAAGAAAGAATCAAAAGAAATACTAGAAATCAAAAACAGTATAAGAGAAATGAAAAACTTATTTGATTGGCTCATCAGTAAAATAGACACAGTCAAGGAAGGAATCAATATGCTTGAAGCTATGTTAATGGATACTTCCCAAATTGAGATGCAAAGATGAAAGAATGAGAGAGAGAGAGAGAGAATTGAGTATCCAAGAACTCTGGGACAATTTCAAAAGGAGTAACATGCAAAATAGGAACAACAGAAGAGGAACAAAGAGAACAAAGCAGGAGAAATATTTGTAAAACCAGAGACCTTATTTATGGATGGGTCTGCTCCTTCAGTACTGTGCTCAGTATGTTGGTAGTATGTCTGCATTTTTGATCATTTGCTTATCTCTGTACTTCAGTTGACTTTAAACTTTGTGATAAACTAAACTTTTCTTTTATTCACTGCTTATCCCAGCACCAAATAAGTGACTGACAAAATGTTGATCTAGTAATTATTTGTTAAAAATATATATGAATGAGAATTTCTTATGGGAACTTTCTTAACACTAAGTTTAAATATAAATTCATCATCTGAATTATACATTTGAAAGCATTCCATGCTATATTGAAATCAAGATATTCAATGCAATATTTAAGCAAATGCATTAATGTATTTTACACAGTAATTTCTTTTAGAATATTTGGTAATAACCAAAGTCATATTAAGAGGAAACAGAGAAAATGCTGTACAGGCCGAAATATTTTAATTCAAGTTGGCTGTCTTTAGTGATTTGGCTTTTTATAAAAGCAGAATTTGATGGAAATATATGTACAGTTGAACTATGCATCATTGGATCTATTCCAATAAATATCAATTTTCTCAGCAAGGCTTTTCATTAAAACATCAATATTATGTACTTCAACAGTATATAGTCAGTGGAAGGCATGTAGTTTAATAGGCTGGGTTACTGGTTGAAGAAAGGAAATGAAATTATTCATGGTATCATTCTATTGGGAAAAATAAAGACTCCTCATCCTTACTTCTTTCCTGGTGAAAACCATGCAGGGACATGGTATTAGGAACTAAGTAGCATCTGACAATTTCCTCCTCCTGAAAGCTAGCATGGTAGCCTGCCACAGTTTTATGTACACTGGCAAGCGCTGCAATACTGCATCAGAGCCAAAGGATATTTTACTCATGGCTCAACAAGCAGCATGAGTTTCATGGTCATATCAGTTTCCCTTGCCCTCAAAGTTCTATTATGACATAGACGGGGAGATGCTATTCTTGTAATGGGTCTGTATCATACCTGATAAACCCTGTAGTGAGGAAATGCAAACATTCCATAATGCATTGTAAGCAAACCTGCCTGACATCTGTCCTTCCTTACTCCACTTAAAAGGATAGGGGTCAAAATTCTGTATATCATTGCAGGGAGACAGCTAAAGGTTATCTCTGCCTCAGGGCTGTGAGTTAAAACAAAATAAAATAAAAACCAAACTCCCAGAATAAATTTATAAAAATAATAAAAACAGAAACAACAAAAATGAATTAGAGAGCAGAGTTGTTTCTTGTTAATGATTGGAGTCTGGAGTTCAAATTTATATAAGCTGTGTTATGTTTATGATAACATAAACATTGAACAATTTTTAATTTCCACGTGATTGCCTTTTTCTTGGGGAATGAAATGAAAGAACCAATAAACTAGTCTAGATATACACTTTAGCAATCCTGGACACATAATTTCTCAGAAATAAAAAAAATTCACCTGACCTTGAGCACACAAAAGAAAAAGAAAGCCATTGACTATTATTTATGACACAGAAAAATATAGACCAAAAGAGATAGTTCTATGTAACAAAAAGAAGTGGCTGTATATTAAAGTGCTAAGAGAGCTGTTGGAGCCGAAAGCTCATGCTTGAAGTACATTTAAAAAGCCTCAATACTTGGATTAAGCATAAGATGGGAAACAGATAGAAATGTTAAGTTAAATAGCAATGAAAAATTATGAAAGACCACTGGGACCTGGAAGATAAATGGAAACTAAAACGTAACTAACAAGAGTTCCAGAGAAGAAAAAAACAAGGATAGGGATAGGGTAGCATTTGAAGAGTAGCTGGTGAAAACATTTGTAAATAATAAAATGTAAATCAAGAAATTCAGGAAACACAATAAATCTAGAGAAAGAAAGCTAAAATATGGCATAATGATTATTATCTCATCCAAACCACTTTACAATGTATTCTACAAATATTTTCCCTGCTTTCTTATATCCTATTGACTCTTGTACTCACTGAACTCTGGCTTCTCTTGACACTGTTCTCAAGATGACCACATTTCTGAGTTATAGTGATGCTTTCCTCATTCACTAGCTATAATTTGTGGAAAATATACTATCATGGTCAGATTCATGTGTTAACTTGGCCAAGTGGTGGTGCCTAGTTGTCTGGTCAGGCAAATGCTGGCCTGTCTGATGCTATGAGGACATTTCATGCACTTAAATCATGACCATGTTGTTGGCATCCACAGCTGACTGCATTTGCGAGTGTCTTCTGCAATAAGTGAAGCTTAATCTAATCATCGGAAGGCTTCTAAAGAAGACTCAGAAGAGACAATCACTTTTACATCCCCACAGTTCCCCAGCCAGCCTCCCCTGAGAGTTTGTTGAGGGCCTTCATTGGAAATGCCAGCTTGTTTCCTGCCATACAGACCTTGGACTCTACATACCTATGGTTACATGAGACACTTTTATAAATCTTATGTTT
Source organism: Tamandua tetradactyla (assembly GCF_023851605.1). NCBI lineage: Eukaryota > Metazoa > Chordata > Mammalia > Pilosa > Myrmecophagidae > Tamandua > Tamandua tetradactyla. The sequence goes on from NC_135330.1 coordinate 51,072,762, forward strand.
ACAGATATCTCCTGCTGATTCTGTTTCTCTAGAGAACCCTAGCTCATACATACACTCATCGTTTTCAAGTACCAGTTTTCTTATCTGCAAATGGAGCATAATTGCTCATTATAAATCAGATTATATTTGGAAAAAAGGATATAGAGCATGTAAAGCACTTAAATACAGGAAAAATTCATTAATAGTAGCTATTCTTTTTGGTAATCGCTGTAGCTCATGGGCATGTTAGCTATTATTTAATTAGACTTCTGTACAGCATTTGATATGGTTAATTTGTATCTATTTATTGCCAATAATCTATTAGCTTTCAAAATATTCTATTTTGTTTTAGTTATTGTCATACTTCTTGGTACCCTTCATGGATTTATCTCTTGTTACCTATTCCTTATCAAAACTTCCTCAAGGTGTACCCTCTATTCTTCTTCTCTATATGGCTTTAATTTAGCTGCCATATATTTGCTAATATTCCTTACCATTTATATCTCCTTCAAGCCTCACAGTTATATATGAAATTTCCTCTCTTCTGATTTTCTATATACTTTTTGATAATTCGATATCCTTTAGAAAGGACTCATCAATCCTCCGTTCTTCTCACATTCTCCTCAAATATATCCAGCGTTTTTATTCTCTCTCAATTGGTGGTATCATCATACACCTAAGTGCATGAACAAATCCTGCGGATCACATGGGGCAGTTCTGTTCTTACCACAGCCCTCAATTTGTTCATAATTTTTAAATGTGCTCCATGTCCCCATTCAAAATATCATTGGTGGTGGCTTTATACTTGTCAGTTTAGCTAAGCTAGGACTCTTGTTTTCCAGAATTCACTTCTCTGAATGTTTACAAGTCAGACTTGGCCACAAGAGAAATTTCTGTGGGATTTGGAAGGCAGGAATGAGAAGCAGTCATTCCTATGCCAAGTACTTTTGCCTCACACGTGATTCCAGATATGCTGGCTCTTTTTGTTGGCACAGGGCAGCAATTGGCATGCAGCTTTATAGCTATCTCTTCCTTCTACCCTGTCTCTCTGAATCCTGAGCCAGGCGTGGGACACAAGCTTATCCTTGCGGTTTGAAAGAGCTTTGTTCATTTTGCCTGGAAGGAGAAAGTGTAAGAGGTATGTATCTAATCATTTGGAAGAGACTTGGAGGAAAATTGATAACAAGGAAATCTGGTGGAGATGTGCATAGATCAGTCAGAATGGGCACGATATATCAAGATATTTGTGTCTCATGTAACTCCTCTGCCTTCAACAGAGGAGAATTTTTATTAACAAATAAACGAGAAAAATAATTTGGTTGATGACAGTCAGATTTTCTCCAGGTATTTCTTTTTGGCCCAATGTTTTCATGTACAAAATAGCCATGGTGGCTGGACTTGATGTTACATGTGTACTCAGAAAGACTTCTACTCACCAAGGCTGATTTGACGATGACCACTGCCATGTGCTCAGCCTGCCAACATTAGAGAACAACACAGATGCCCAACATCATGCTGCTTCTCGGTGAGATCATACAGCTTCCTGGTGGCAGGCTGACAGTAGTAAACTGTCGCTAACACAGAAGGGTAGCACATTGTGTTCCTGGAATAGAAACTCTGGATATGGAGTTGCCTTCACTGGCTAATTTTTCTGTTTAAACCAAAAACCCATGCATTAAAAAAAATCTTATTCAGTGTAATTAGCACCACTGAATGGTATATTTTAAAGTAGTAAAATGGGAAATTTTAGGCTGTATATATGCTACCAGAAGAAAAATCTTTAAGAACCATAGAACTGTCCATCATAATCAACCCTTAAGCCCTACGTAGACTATGGACTATAGTTATTAGTATACTTATAATAACATCGTTTCATCAGTTGTAATAAGTGCACCATACTAATGCAAAATGTCAATAATAGGGAACACTGTGTGTGGGGGGAGGGGGGTTATGTGGTTACTCTTTACTTACTGTGTGATTTTTCTATAAATCTACAACTTCTCCAATAAAGATAAATTAAAATTAAAAAAAAAAAATTAGTACACAAACCACAACTTCTAAGAAGGAAATTCACTTTCTAGCAAATTAAGTGTGGCAATGGGATCGACAATCGTGGAGTTCACTGATCTCATTGTTTCTATCATTTTAAAGCAGTTACTCTGCTAAAATGGTGGAATCACTTTTAAATATGTTATACGCAAGCTGGGTACTAAAATCTGACTGCCATGAGGTAATTTCATTTAGGACATTGCTAAAAGTATCCATTGTTTGTACTAGAGCCAGGCTTCACATGTATATGGATCAAGAAGTAAACTGGAATACTTAGACCTCTCACCAGTATCCCATTTCATCCTATCATCTCAATAATGCTCTAAGGATCTTAGTTCTCAAAGAGAAGAGTCCATTAGAGACTGTCAAGGGTTTTATTAAACTTGAAGTCAATGCAACGTTCTGACTGCTTTGCCCTCCCCTTGCCAGTGAATCAATAGGCAAAATATTGATTACTATACTGGACAGAATGACTTATCCCAGTTATTCAAAAGGTAACTGGGTTGCTTTTCAAAAGGCAAACTGGGTTGTGAAATACACAATGGTGATTAGCAGGGCTGTGTCTGAAAATTAGATGACCCATTACCTATCTCGGATGACTACCTTTTCTTGTAATTAAAACAAATGGAAAACTACCAGCAACCTCATACCAAGAGTATACTCTTTAGAAAGGAAGCTTTAAGCCAGTTCACCAAGCAAGGACTCATGACTACCTGGTTACTTGAGGAAATTGTTATATATCCTTCTTATTTAATAAGAATATATTTTTGTATGTATTAGCAATTCTTCCCTTGTTTTTTATTTTTTCTTTACTCCCACCAGTTAACTTACCATTGTAAACTATAGGTAACTTTATATCTCAATATTTAAGTTGAAGACTATTAAAAAGCAGCTAGTGAGGAAGGAACATTTGGACATCACCTCAGGAGAACCATGGGATTTTGTATCCATTTGTGGGGGAGAATGACTGTGGTTTTGGCTATATGTGGGCAAGATTCATCATGTTGGGCAGAAGTGTGATTTTACTACTTTCTTTACTTAAACATTATGTGATTGTTAAAAGGGGGTGAGTATCGGTACCAGGTTGACAAGAATGGACTGACGTGGCTTTGCACTTTGTCGAGTTAGCTAAACTGTTACTGCATTTTCCAGAATTCCCTTCCCCTCATAGTTCTGTTACGGTTGAACAAAAGTGAAGCTTGAATGAGATTTGGAAGGCAACGTTTTTATATTCTGAAGGTGGGTGAAGTTTAGGGACTACTGTAGTCCCCAACATTGTCACTCATCTGCTGCTTAAACTTGCAGGTGTGGTGCAGAAGCCAGGTCCGCAACTCTTTTAGCTACTACTAGATCTCCTTCTTCAAGTTCTCCAAAACAATGGGCCAGGTATCATGTGCCTCTGGTGAAGAGTACCATTTATAGGTCACTTGCACCACAGAAGTTGAAGGCAGTAAGAGACAAAGCCTGTTCTAGTCTGTTTTTTTCAGTGTCTTTTAGTCATCATGAGTGCCAAGGTGTCCTTCCTCTTCCCCCCTTTTTATGTCCATCTTCTCTTCTCAATTTCTGGTTCTGCTTGATTCAGCCCAACACGAGATAGACAAGTAACATCCTTACACAGGATGTTAACCAGCCCCCATAATTGCAAAAGTATAATCCCTGCAATATATTCCTTATTCCTTATCATTCTAAGTGGTTCTGATAATCTGATCAAATCCAAACTAATATTCCCGGTTTCAAGCTTTTAACATCTCTCACTATTTTTCTAAGGCACCTTAGATCTGGGTTCTATAGCCACGTGTCTTTTCAGTGGTTGTAGAAGAGTAGAAAGCATACCAATTAATTCTACTTTAGGCTTTATGGAAAAGAAGAGTTTCCTGAGTAAGCCTGTATCATTTTGTAGTTATGAATATTATGATACTACTAGTATAATGATGTCAGGCATCACTCTGGTTCCAACTTCCCAGAGATTTACTATTTAGCTATTCTTTATCCCCTAATATTAGGTGCTCCTTGATAATAAATGCCATCTCCAAATCAGATTTGGTGTACTAGCAATTATGTCTCAAACAAGATATAATCATATTAAAAGCAAAATAATTGATGTAGCGTGTTTAGTTAGTTTAATAGTTTGAAATCCATTTTCAGTGAAAATATCTTGAGTTCCTTAATCTTGAAATCACTAAACTTACTTCAACATATTTTCCATTAAAAACATGTTCCTTTGTAATATAGCTATAGTTTATTTCAAATCTGTGCTTATACCAACTCCTTACCATTCTCACACTATTCACTACTAATGTCCTTTAAGTAAAAGTTCTCAAATCTAGTTGAAATAAAATCACTTGCGTATGTTTAGAAATATGCTATTTGGCCCCATCTCCTGAAAAATTGATTCAGTAGATGTAGCAGGGATCCCAGGATTCTGCATTGGAACAAATCCCCACAGTGATTCTAATGCATACATCGTGGAGATTTGATCTGGGTCTAGTTCAGGAGCACTGTCCTAGTCTGCTAAGTCTGACTGATCCTGGAATCAATCTGAATGGGATGCATTAAATGTTCATCCAGTTTTTCTCTGTTGAATTATGCAAAACTTTTATAAACAGTGTATCTGAAATTGAAGGAGCCCATTGCTTGTGGTTGTTTTTCCTAAATTTGGTCTCAATAAAATGCACACATTTTGAATGATGAATAGATATCATGGAGAGCAAGAATACAATTTGAAGTAACAACTTGTCAAGATGAAGAAAAAATAATGACTGAAAAATGTCCTTCTCTTAATACCAATAACAGTTCCTTATACTTCCACAGTGCTTTACAGTTTTCTAAGCTCTTTCAAATATGATTTCATTTGATTCTCAGAATTGAATAAGGTTGTGAATGGGATTTGTATTGCTGTTTCCATGCCCCATGTGTGAAAAACTGAACTAACAACACAAATGTACTTTGTGTCACCTTTTTGTCTGGGACTGAGCTGTTCAAATGCTGCAGGGGATCTCTCGGGACCTATGTACAGATAAGAGAGACAGATGTAAATTTTTTTGTTGTTGTTGGTAGAAAACTTTCTAAGTCAGAGGTAGACAGTTTTATGTTACTGAGAAGGATATTTTATGTTCTAACAGAAAAATAAGAAGAGAACTATAACATAAATTCATTTGGCTACCAGGTTTTAGAACTTATCATTCTATTCCTAATAAACAAAGATCTACAATAAATATTTTTTGCATAATTTGGTGATTTTATACATAGTTCTAACTGCACTATTTTGTATAGCTACATATTTTGAGAATATATTAGTGACTCACTATTTCTCCCTGATTTTGCTATTCAAAATTACTGGACCACTCTAAAACATAGTGGGAGAATAACTTGCACAAATCTGAATAATAGGCATTAAAATATATATAATAGAAATGACAACTTGGAACAAAAACATTTATATTCTATATGGTTTCAAATCATGTTACAATTTTCCACAGTAATCATTTTTTAAATTAAATGTAGAAACCATAGACTCTTAATAAATCTATGGTTAGAAAATGTTTCCATAAATTTGAATAGAAAATTAATGGAAGAATATTAAACTCCAATTATTTTTATAGGATATTATCAGATATTATTTAAACTGAATTCTATTCGCATTAATATTGCACCAAAATAAAAATTTAGTAGAATTTTATGACATTGGACACAAAACCAAATATGTTTTTCAGTATTAATATTTTAAAAATGAGCCCTAAAATTCAATATTTAAAGGTAAGAAATTTAAACTGTCATGAAAATAGCTCAATTGATTTTCTCACACAATTTAAAATTATAGATATTAAAAACGAGTCTCTGTAAAATCTTTGAGACTATAAGTGTTTCCTGTGATGCAATTAAAGATAGTGCAGTTTTCTCGATGATATTTACTACACCCTCAGGAATTCTGCAATCAGGTTAATACACCTAGTTTGTTTAAAGTACGGCTCTGCTAACCACATAGCTTTAAGATTCCAGTTACTGATTTAACACAACAGAAACTCTTCTTGAGCTTCTTTATCTCTTGCTCTGATTAGTTGGCTGAGTTCATTTAGCTAATAAACAAGCTGAGATTTGGATTTTGGATTTGTGAATCCGATTTCAGTGTGCTTTCTAGTATACCACTGTAGTTAACAGAGAGCTGACTATTCTACAAAAAAGTGGTTGCCGATTTCAGAACCAAAGATCAGGATGCATGTTCTAATACTGCCCTCACCATTGCAATTTTAATTTGAAATACTGCTATTTTATTTTAATTATCACAGAACATTGTAAAAAATCTGTTTGCGACTCATTTTTCCTATTAATGCTGCTTCTTCACAGTAGGTTATGTTTTCTTAATCTTTGTATCCTCAGATCATTCTGTCTTTCTGGAGTATAATAGAATATCAATAAACGTTTGTAGAATTTATGAGTTAATGGAAGTACAAGAAATGTTACAAAGTATTTGGAAGCACAATTACACAGTTGGAAATCCACATGATTTAATTAGTAGACAAATTATATTCTACTTACAGAAGACACCAACCCGATGCCATTCTTGTGGTAATCACATGGCTCCAACATCCAGTATGTCCTTTCTTCCACCCTGGACCTCAGTTCTTGCTTGTGAAAGTCAAGCCCACAAGATTAATCTCAAATTATCGTTCCCTTATGATGACTTTTCTGAAATGCCTTACAAAAACCTGCTATCATTTTTTCTTCCTTGGCCTCCCAAAATATTAAAGGAACTACTCATAGCTTAGCTTAGAATAATTAAAGAGCATACACTTGAGAGATCCCACCGTGTGCATGCACTCTGGTGTGAGTACACACAACACAAACACCTAACATACACACACACACAATTTTTTTTAACTCCTTAATAGCAGTTATAGTTTCCTTTTCCTTTTCTTATCTTTTGTATGGCTAGCATGTCACTGGGATCAGCATTATTGGGAGGTCAACAAATAAATTATAAAAAATGATTTGTGATTGAAGTTTTGCATAACTCAACATTTTTTTCAGACCCAGCCCCTGTTATTTCAAGGACAGAGGTTGGAGGTGGGTAAATGTTTCGCTGAGGCCAAGTGGTAGTCGTGAGAGTGGGTATTTGCAGCTAAGGCTTGTGCTGTCCTAGCACAGAGCACCGGACCAAAGTACCATGTTCTCTCTGGTCCATGTGTGTGTGCTTGCAAGATATGAGGCATATGGAAGGGACTAGTTTCTGGGAGTAACAATGCTACTTCCTGGAGAGACCCCTTCTGTAAAGACATAAATGATGATCCATTTCCTGCAGGGAGTGGTACGACAGATACTGGAGGCACACCTACAGGTTCTGGGTCCTGTGCTAAATCCTTCTCTCAGCCCTTTCTCCTTCATTCTTGCCTTAAAAGGAAGCTCATGCAAATAGTAGCAGGTTCCAATCTGCACATCAAGCCCTCAGGGGCAGGAGTGGAGAGTGGTACCTGGCTGAGCAGAAGGTATGACTGCAGAAGCAGAAGGTCCTGGGGTCCTAGGATCTTATTCAGAAGAAAGATGTCTTAGTTTCCTGAGTCTGGACATTTTTAAATGCTTTATTTATAGACAACAAATATCATACTTTCATTTTAGAATAACTTTTAGAAAACTGTGGGTAAAACTGCATGCCTAATTTCAAGAATAAACAAAGTTAAACCATGATGATTCCATACACTTTATTAGTAATTACATAAACAAGTTTGCAATTATTGTTTTAAATTACTGGTCCTATAATTTTTTATTTGAATTTTTTATATTTATACACATTTGTCAAACACCATTGTTCTCCCTATGCATTTCTTGCATTCTTTCAGGAGCTATTTGATGCCTTTACTTTTCTCTTGCAAACTCCATGTATTTTCCAATTACTAACCTGAAATAATATACATTTAAGATGCCACAAAATCAATTTTGGAGACTTCTATGTCTCTACTTATAATATGACTTATTCAATTACAATGACTTTACCCTTAAAATGCTTATTTTGATGGGGTTATAAAGACATACTCTTTGTGATTGCACTGACCTCCCTCTTTTTAAGAAGTCTTCTCCTATACTCATTCTTCAAAACTTGGCCTAGGCATCATTTTTGGGGGAAGCCTTCTTTTAACTCCCTCTGTATAATGCATAGGAGGGCCCTCTGTGGCCCCTTTCAACCTCCTGCTTACAAGCCAATGCAAGAACAAGACAAATCACATAATTTTCATTCTGATAATCCTGATCTGTTTCCCGTTGAATCATTGGGAATATCATCCACAGAGCTAGTTCTAACATTAGTTGGACTCAAAAGATTAGTTTGAGCAATGAAGAACTTTATTGGGTTTCTTCAGTTAAAAAATAAAAGCTGAGCTTTAAACAAAAAGTTATTATAGATATAATTGCTTAAGAATTATTTTAAACTAACCTCACACTTTCACCATTGGACTTACAGACATACATATATATGTGACTTTTTTTTTTAATGTTGATCTTTCTGGAAATTGTCAGTAAGATTGGGCAGAAAGGTTTCTTATATCTAAGGAAACATGTTTTTTTCCCACCCACAATGTTAAGAAGATTCAATAAGATTCTAAAGAAATTTGAAGGAATGTTTTAAAGAAGAGATCTACTTACCTTTAACTGAAAATAGTATAATTTCTTAGTAACTGTAATATTCCATGAACCATTTGTAGTCCACTTTCACTTGATAGCTGTCTCTTGCCTGTTAAGTAATTGCCCAGTCTTACAACATTAGCAGTTGTGTGACTAAAATAGTGCCCTTACCCCATTTCTGATCTCACCTGTAGCAAGCTTCTTTTCTTGCAAGCAAGGATTTCTGAGGAAAAAGGGATCACACAATTTCTTCAAAGGAGACAGGTTTATTTTGTAAATGCATTTTAAAGTTAATATCTCACTTGCAGTATATTATAGAAAACAGTGAGGCACAGCATGACCCATGTTTTCAGCAGAAATGTAGATTATACGGGTATTTCTTCTAATCACCTCTGATTGAAGTTAGAATGTAGTAGCAAACAGGTCAGTTAATGCGGAATTTATGGATGAATTGATGGTAAAATTGACTTTTTATCATCTCAATCACTGGACCCCATTTACTCTTGAGCAATGAAGGATATCACATCAATAATTACCTCCCTTCTTTCCCTTATTATGCAAATTTTCCTTCTTTACTGAATCATTAGCCTAAATATATGGATTTACTATAATGGCTGTAATCTTAAAAACAAATCATCAAACTCTTCTATTGTCTCCAGATCCTCCTTTTGTTATCTCACTATTTTTTCCTCAGGTCAAAACTACTCCAAAGTATTTTCTGAATGTACTTTTTTTTTTTTTTCTCAGTTTCTTTCAGGCCAAACATCTCTTGGATCAAAATCAAATCAGGTTTCTCTCCTATTCTTTCTAAAAATTACACTTAAACAGCTTTCATCAGTACTTCTGACCTCGAGGCTGGCAGCTCCTAGGTTACTTCACAGTCCTCATCTAAATTATCTCTTTGGCAGAATGTGATATTTTCAACCCTTAGCTTTCAAAATTCCATTCTCACTTGGTTTCCTCTTCCTCACTGGCTACTCCATTCAAGATTCCTCTTCCTTTTATTAAACTCTAAAACAATAGAGCCCTACGGATTTACCCTTACATTTCTGTTTTTCTTTATCTATCAAGTAAGTACTGAATTTCCTGGTTTTAAATACCATAAATTTCTGCAACTCCTAAACACTTTCAAATAACTAAACACTAAAGCCTAGACCATGTTTATGTTTCAACGTATCTACCCAATTGCCTACTTCACATCTCCTCTTGGATGGATAATAGGAATCTTTAAGTTAACCAGCCCCCAAACAAACCTCTCATCTGCTCCACCCTAAAATATATGCTTTAAGCCTCTTCTCCTCTTGCACTCTTTCCTATATTAAGAAATACCAATTGTATCCTTATAGTGGATCAGGAAAGGATTTTGCAAGAATGGATAATCGCAGGATGATCTCTCTTATAAACTTAGATGCAAGCACTTGATAAAAGTTAACAGACTGAATTGAACATTATAGGAAAAAGAGGATTACTCATAACCAAATGAGATTTTGCTAAGAAAGTATATTTGTTTTAACATTTGGTAATATACAGTGTAACTCACCACATTAAAAGAATGAAGTAGGAAAATCAAATAACATTATCCATGTAATAAGTATTGAGTGCTCATTTATACTTAACTGCTTAAAATTTTCCACACATCTCTAAAGAATTATGAAATATTTGAATTATAAACTAGATGAGTATGCTATCACCATTTCCATTCATCATTGCACTGAAGGATCTAATTCACATAATAATTATAGAAACGTGAATGAAAGGATTAATCATTAAAAAGGAAGAAAAGCATTAATATCAAATGATTGTGCACACAGAAAATACAAAGATAGCTTTTGTTCTAAAAAGGTTATTAGACTAAATAAATGAATTCAGCATTTCATAACTGCACACCTATATTATACTATCAAATAATCAGGAAATAACATTTGAAAATATACAAATATTCTTCACAAAACACCAGCAATACTTAGTATGCATGAGTATTTTTATAAAGGTGCGTAAAACTCCAACAGAATGTACAATCATTATTTAGAGAAACCAAAGGTGATTAAAAAAGATAAACATATAGTCTATGGTCATTGATTGAAATACTAAGTAACGTAAATATAACCATTACCCACAAATTTATCTATAGTTACTTGGAAGTCAAATTAAAACAGTACCATGTTTCTTCGAAGAAATTTACATAATGTTTAAGACATTTGTATGGAAAACAAATGATCAACAATAGCAGAGAAAACCATGAGGATTAAGGAAGCAAGATAATTTATGCCTTTAGATATTAGCACATTTTATAAAAGTTTCCTAAGGAGTACATTGCCATTTTGATATAAGGATAGAAAAGTAGCACAGAGTACAAAGCCCAGAAACTGAGTAAACATTTACAATTTGAGCTTTGATGAACATGACCTTCTTTGCATGTCTTTTTAATAAATGTCACCGGATCCATTGGTAATTAATAGTGAAAAAGTCATCCCTACCTCATGTCATAACATAGAATAAATGTCATTGAATTATATACATAAACATTACTTCTAAAAATACTTCTAGATAAAAGCATAAGAGAACATATTCAATTTTATTGGGTAGGGATAGGCAAAGAATTTTTAAAAGTGAGGCATAAAAACAACTAACCATAAAGGACAAATAATAATGAATTGAAGTTAATTATACTGAAAAATGTTTTAGAAAAAAAATATTAAGGGCGTTAAAAGATAATCCATATAATGCAAGAATATATTTGAAATACTTACATACCACAAAGAAAACATGTAATGCAGTTTTTAATTTCATAATTTGAAAATGAAAACTGATAAAATGCAGGAATATACTGCAAGAGACACTGCAAAAAGTAAGATATCCAAATGGCCAATAACCAGATTTAAGAGGTCTTCAGTGTCATTAATTATTAGATACGTAGAAATTATGACTCCAATTAGATATCCATCAACAGTAAATATCCAGTATTGCCAAAGACAAGGAACAATGAAATTTCATACAATGCTACAGCTACAGGGAATGTGTTTCAGTATAAACATTTTGGAAAACTGATGCTATTTTTAAAAATTTTTCTGTTGGCAAATCTTCACAGACATACATTCCACACATGGTGTGCAATCAACAGTTCACAATATCATCACATAGTTACATATTCATCACCATGATCACTTTCTAAAATATCACTTTAGAAAAAAGAAATAAAAAGAAAAAAAGAAGAAACTCATACATGTCATACTCCTTACCCTCCCTCTTGCTGATCACTAGTATTTCCATCTACACAATTTGTTTTACCCCTTATTACCTCTATTATTTATTTATTAATTATCCACATTTTTTCACTCATCTACCCATACCCTGGATAAAAGGAGCATCAAATACAAGGTTTTCACAATCACACAGCCACACTGTAAAAGTTATATCTTTCTTTATGCAATCATCTTCAAGAATCAAGGCTACTGGAACATAGCTCAAGAGTTCCGGGTACTTTCCTCCAGCCACCCCATCACACCATAAACTAAAAAGGGATATCTGTATAATACATAAAAATAACCTCCAGGATAACCTCCCAACTTTGTTTGAAATCTCTCGGCCACTGAAAATTTATTTTGTCTCTTTCCTCTCTTCCCCTTTTTGTTCAAGAAGTTTCATCAATCCCTTGATGCTGGGTCCCAGCTCATCCCAATGAGTTCTGTTCCATGTTTCCAGGGAGATTTACAACTTTATGAGTCATGCCCCACATAGGAGTGATGGCAGTGAGTTCACCTGCTGAGATGGCTTAGAAAGAAAGACCACATCTGAGCAACAAAAGAGGTTTTCTGTGGGTGACTCTTAAGCCTAATTTTATGTAGGCTTAGTTTATCCTTCACAGGAATAAATTTCATAGGGCAAACCCCAAGACCGAGGGCCTGTCTATTGATTTGGATGTCCCCACTGTTTGCGAGAATATCAGAAATTCTTTAAATAGGGAAGTTGAATGTTTCATCCTTTCTCCCCAGTCCCCCAAGGAGACTTTGTAACTACTTCTTTATTCACTCCCAAATTACTCTAGGATATATGGGGCATCACACTAACCTGGACAAACCACCAAAATCTCATGCCCTAATCAAGATTCCACGTACTATGGTGCACAACTAAACTGACCATACAATTTAAATTAGAAGATGCACTACCCAAAATATATTTTTTTTCGCCAAATAAACATCTCTCCCTTTGGTCTCACACAGAAGTTTAAGTTTTAAAATATGGATGATATTATCCTTTACCCTTGTATTCTGAATTACCTTAGTCTTATCCAGATCAGCTTCATTCATATCTCTACTTGAAGTCAGATCACTTTTTCAACTTTTAAAACAGTTCCTGTATGGGGTAATGCTGACTTTCATAGTTTCATAGTTCTACCTCTGAGTCTCAGGTATCACATAAATATCCAAAGTTTCTAGGAATGACCAGGTTATATACAAACAGTTCAGTATCTCAGAATTTAGGAATAGCAACCATAACTCCTGAATATATGTGACTGCTGCAAACACTTACAATCTAGGACCCTTTACAATAGACCCCAACCTGATAACCCATATTCTTGACTTCACTGAGTTTTTATATTATGGTTAGTTCAAATGGTTGAGGAATGATAATATTATCTTTTTGTTCCTGACATTTCATTCAACATACAGTCCTTAAGTTCCATTCACCTAGTTACATGTCCCACAACTTCATTCCTTCTTGTGGCTTCTCAATAGTCCACTGCAGGTATACACCATAGTTCCCCCTTCCATTCCTCAGCTGTTGTACCTTTAGGTCACCTCCATCCATTGTGGATCAGGAACACTGCTGCCATAATACCCCGTGCAAATGTCCATCCATGTCCACACACTCAATTTTTCCAGGTATATACTGAGAAAGGGGGTTTCAAGATCATATGGCAACCCCCCCCCCCAGTCTCCTAAGGATCCACCACACTGCCCTGAAAAGGGCTGCACCTCTTAGTTTCCTTACCAATAGTGAATAGATCCATCTCTTTCTCTGCATCTTCTCAATATTTTTCTCTCTCTTCACTTATTTTTAATACACACTCCATTTTATTTAATTCCCACATTAATCTCATGAGTTCTAATTCCATTTTTCAGACTAAAACACTGGGATCAGAGATTAAAGAGTTGCTCAGTTCACAAAGCTACATTATGGTAGATTAAGGATGTTGAATTCAGGTCTGTCTATCCACAAGTCATAGGACTTAACCACTAAGTCAAAGTTTTTTTTTTAATGAAGTCTGTTTTACCTGCATCAGCATCCTGGGAGATGTTTTAAAAATGTAGATTCCTGGACCCCATCCCAGATCTATTTGATCAAACTCTCCTGAAGTAGGATTCAGGGAACTGCATTTTATCAAGGTCTCCCACCACCTAAACCTTTGGCTGAGCTGTACCTTGTTCTAGCTCAAATGAGAGTAAGGATGTTTTTCTGTTTGTTTGTTTTTTAATTTCAGGAATTATTTTATCTAATATTACTATAAATGCCTATGTTTTTATTTTTTTACTGTTTTTGTGGTTGTAAAATATAACATTATATATGCAAAGAAAAGAAAGAAAAAAGCAATAATCTTTAAAGCACACTTCAACAAGCAACTACAGAACAGTTTCCACAGTTTGTCATAGGCTACCATGCCCTCATCACAGATTTTACCTTCTAACTACTCGAAAACACTGGTGGCTTTATCAGAGTCATAATAATGGAATCATACAGTATCTGTCCTTTTGTGTCTGACATATTTCACTCAAAATTATGTCCTCAAGTTTCTTCCACAATTCTCATATGTTTCAGGACATCATTTTGTCTAAATGTTGCATAATATTCCACCATATATATATACCAGATTTTGTTTATCCACTTGTCTGTTGATGGATTGTTTCCATTGCTTGGCAATTGTGAATAGTGCCACTATGAACATTGGTGTACAAATATCTATTCATGTCAGTGCCCTCAAATCTTCTGGGTATATACCAACTGTTGGTATTGTGGGATCATAGGGCAACTCAATATTTAGATTTCTGACTTCCACAGTTGGCTGAACCATTTTACATTTCCATCAACAGTGAATAAGTGTTCCAATTTCTCTGCATCTTCTCCAACATTTATATTTGTTTAATAGCAGTCAATCTTATTGGTGTGAGGTGATATTTCATTGTTGTCTTAATTTCATTTCCTTTAATGGCCAATGAAGATGAGCAGCTCTTTATGTGCTTTTTAGCTATCTGTGTTTTCTCAGAATAGTGCCTATTCATTTTCTCTGCCCATTTTAAAATTGGGTTGTTTGTTTTTTGTTGTTGTTGAGCTGTATAATTTATTTATGTACATAGGATATCAAGTCTTTATCAAATATGTGGTTTCCAAATATTTTCTCCCATTGAACTGGCTGCCTCGTCACTTTTTTAACAAGGTCCTTTGAGGCACAGAAACTCTTATCTTAAGGAGTTCCCTTTTGTCTATTTTTTCCTTCCATCGCTTATGCTTTAGGTGTAAAGTTTAAGAAGCTACCTCGTATTACTAGATTTTGAAGATATTTCTCTACATTTTTTTCTAAAAATTTATGGTACTGGCTCTTACATTTAGATCTTTGATACATTTTGAATTAATCTTTGGTTAGGATGTAAAGTAGGGGTGTTCTTTCATGTTTTGGCTATTGAAATCCAGCTCTCCCATGCCCGTTTATTGAAAAGACTGTTCTGTCCCAATTCAATGGATTTGGGGGCCTTATCAAAGAGCAAATGTACATAAATTTGGTGGTCAATCTCTGCACTCTCAATTTTATTCCATTGGTCAGTTCTTCTGTCTTTGTGGCATACCATGCTATTTTGGTCACTGTGGCTTTATAGTAAACTTTAAAGTCAGGAAGTGATAGACCTCCCAGTTCATTCTTACTTTATAGGATATATTTCACTATTCAAGGTCTCTTTCCCTTCCATATAAATTTGATAAACAGCTTTTCCAAGTCTTCAGAGTACGTTGTTGGGATTTTTATTGATATTGCATTGAATCTGTAGATCAGTTTGGGTAGGATTGACATCTTGACAACATTCAACCTTCCTATCCATGAACATGGAATATCTTTCTATAGATTTAAGTCATTTTTAATTTATTTCAGCAATATTTTATAATTTTCCGTGTATAAGTCCTTAACATCCCAGGTTAGGCTTATTCCTAGATACCTAATTCTTCCGGTTGCTATTTTGAATGGAACTTTTTCCTTAGTTGTTACCTCATATAGGTCATTGCTTGTGTATTGAAACGTTACTGGCTGTTATATATTAATCTTGTATCCTGCCACTTTGCTGAATTTGTTTATTAGCTCAAGTCGTCTTGCTGTAGATTTTTCAAGATTTTCTAAGAATAGTATCATGTCATCTGCAAATAATGAAAGTTTAACTTCTTCTTTTCATGTTTGGATTCCTTTTATTTCTTTTTCTGGTCTAATTGTTCCAGTTAGTACTTCTATTACAATATTGAATAATAGTAGTGACAATGGGCATCTTTGTCTCATCTCTGATCTCAAGGGGAATGCTTTCAATTTCTCACCACTTTGTATGATGCTGGCTATGGGTTTTTCATACATGCATTTCATGACATTGAAAAAGTTTCCTTCAACACCTAATTTTTACAATGTGTTTATTAGGAAAGGATGATGGATTTTGTCAAATGCTTTTATAGCAATAATTGATATGATCAGGTGATTTTTTTTCCTTTTTATTTGTTTATGTGCTGTATTACATTTATTGATTTTCTTATGTTGAACCATCCTTGCCTTCTGGTTTGGATCCCACTTGATCATGATGTATAATTATTTTAATGTAGTGTTGGATGTGATTTGCTAGTATTTTGTTAAGAATTTTTGCATTTATATCCATTAGGGAGATTGGTCTATAGTTTTCTTTTCTTGTATTGCCTTTATCTGATTTTGGTAGTAGAGTTACATTAGCATCATAAAATGCGTTAGGTAGTATTCCTTCAATATTTTATGAGAGTTTGAGCAGGATTGGCATTAATTCTTTTTGAAAAGCTTGATAAAAATTCTCCTGTGAAGCCATCTGGTCCTGAGCTTTTTTGCATGTGGAAAGATTTTTGATGACTGATTGGATCTCTTTACTTGTAGTTGGTTTGTTGCGATCTTCTATTTCTTCTCAAGTCAGTATAGGTAATTCATGTGTTTCTAGGAATTTGTTATTGCATTTAAGTTGTCCAATTTGTTGGTATATCATTATTCAAAATATTCTTTTATGATTTTTAAAATTTCTTTATGATCTGCAGTAACAACCTCCCTCTCATTTCTGATTTTGTTTATTTGTGTCCTCTCTCTTTTCTTCTTTGTTAGTCTCCCTAGGGGACCATTAATTTTATTTTCTCAAAGAACCAACTTTTAGTTTTGTTGATTCTATTTTTTTTTTATTGTTCTCCAGTTTGTTTATTTCTACTTTAGTCTTTATTATTTCTCTTCTTTTATTTGCTTTAGGGTAAGTTTTCTGTTCTTTCTCTAAATTTTCCAAGTAAGCACGTAAATCCTCAAGCTTTACTTGTCCTTGTTTTTTAATACAGGTATTTAAGGCAAGAAATTTCCCTCTCAGCCCAACCTTTGCCACATCCCATGAGTTTTGATATGTTATATTCTCATTATCATTTTTCTCCATATATTTACTCATTTCTCTAGCAATTTCTTCCTTGACCCACTGATTATTTAATCAGTCGGTGTTGTTTAATCTCCATATATTTGTGAAAGGTCTGGTTCTTTGGTGATTATTAATTTTCAACTTTATTTCATTTTGATCAGAGAAAGTGCTTTGGATAATTTCAATCTTAACAAATTTATAGAGACACAGCTTATGTCCCATGATCTATCCTGGAGAACATTCCATGTGCACTGTAGAAGAATGTGTATCCTGGTGCTTTGGGATAGAATGGCCCATATATGTCTATTAGATCTAATTCATTTATCTTATTATTTAAGTTCTCTATTTCCTTGTTGTTCTATCTATAGTGGAGAATAGTGTATTGAAGTCTCCCACATTACTGTTGATATTTCTATAGCGTCCTTCAATTTTTCCAATATGTGCCTCAAGTACTTTGGAGCTCCTTGATTTGGAGCACATACATTTATGATTGTTATTTCTTCCTGGTGAATTCTCCCTTTTATTAATATGCAGTGTCCTTCCTTATTTCTTTTGATGATCCTTATATTTAAAGTCTATTTTGTCTAATATTAGTATAGCTACTCCTGCTTTCTTTTGGTTACAGTTTGCATAGATCTTTTTCCATCCTTTCACTTTCAATCTGACTGAGTCCTTGAGTGTAAGATGCATCTCTTGTAAATAGCATAGAAATGAATTTTGTTTTTTAATTCATTCTGTCAATCTGTACCTTTTAATTCATGAGTTTAGTCCATTAACAGTCAGAGTAATTACTGTAAAAGCAGCTCTTGACTCTACCATCTTGTTCTTTAGTTTTTCTTTGTCAGAGCTGTATATTATTTTCCTTCTTTCTCTCTTTTCCTTTAAATTATTTTAAATCATATTCTTCAGTTCTATGCCCTCTCCAGACATCCCTCTCCTGTCTTTTTTTTATCATCTGGCAGGGTTCCCTTTAGTATTCCTTGTAAGGCAGGTCTCTTGTTGACTAGTTTTCTCAATCTTTGTTTGTCTTTGAAGATTTTATTCCCTCCCTCAATTTTGAAGAATAAGTTGGCTGGATAAAGAATTCTTGGTTGAAAGTCATTTTCATTCAGCATCTTAAAAATATCATACTACTGCCTTTTTACTTCCACGTGGCCTGTTGATTAGTCTGAGGTCAGTATTTTCCCCTGTATATGGTAGATTGCTTTTCTCATGTTGCTCTCAAGACTTTCTGTTTCTCTTCAAAACCTGACTGAGTCTGATTGGTATGTGTCTTGGGGTGGGTCTATTCAGATTATTCTATTTGGAGTTTGCTGGGTCTCTCTTATTTGCATATTTGTGTCTTTTATAAGATTTGGGAAGTTTTCTCGATTTTATCTTCAACTAACTTTTTCAACCCTTTATTTTTACCTTCTTCTTCTGGGACATGAATAATTCTTATGCTTTTGCACCTCTTGTTGTCCATTATTTCCCTAAGACCCAATTGCATTTTTTTCCATCTTTCTTGCTATTTGTTATTTTGTGAACTCTAGTTTTATTGTACTGTCTTCTAGCTCACTTATTCCTCCTTCTGCTTCTTTAAATCTGCTGTCATGTCTCCAGTATATTTTTTATTTGGTCTGTATCTTTCATTTCCATGAGACTGCCATTTTCATATTTAATCTCCAAAATTCTTTATGCTCATCTAGTATCTTCAGGATATCCTATATTTCTTTATAAATATCCTTGAGTAGTCATTCCGCATTCTGTGTCCATCCTGGACTTTTGGTTAAGTCATTTGGCTGGGCCATTTCTGCTTAAATCTTCATGTGCTTTGTGATTTTCTGTTGTGTTCAAGGCATTTGATTATCTTGATATGGATATTTTGCAAGTTGAGTTCTTGATTCATTTTGAGTTAATTTTTGTACAGTGTACAATATGGATTCTCTTTAACTCTTTTTTTTTTTTTTTTTCGCACAGGCAAGCACTGGGAATAGAACTGGGTTTCTGGCATGGCAGGTGAGAGCTCTGCCAGTTGAGCCACAATGGTTTGTCCCCCTCTTTAACTCTTTTGCATATGGATGTCTAGTTCTCAAAGCACCATTTATTGAACAAGCCGCACTGTCCTTGGTGGGTTGGCTGACTGCCTTATCAAAGATCAATTGTTCATGGATGAAAGGGTCTATTTCTGAATGCTCTATTTGATTACATTGGTCAGTATATATTTCGTTATGCCAGTACCATACTGTTTTAGCCACTGTAGCTTCATAATATGCTTTAAAGGCAGTTTATGTGAGACCTCCCGCTTCATTTTTCCTTCTGGAGATATTTTTAGCTGTTTGGGGTAACTTTCCCTTCCAAATGAATTTGATTATTGGTTTTACTTTTCAATTTAGGTAGTCTTCCAATCCTTGAACACAGTATGCCCTCCCATTTATTTAGTTTTTCCATGATTTCTTTTAACAAAATCTTGAGGTTTTCTGTGTATAAGCCTTTTGTATCTTTAATTAAATTTATTCCTAAATATTTATTCTTTTGGTTGCTATTGTAAATGGATTTTTAAAATTTGATTTCCTCCTCAGCTTGCTCATCACTAGGGTATAGAAACAATACTGAGTTTTGGGTATTCACCTTGTACCCTGCCACTTTTCTGTACTCCTTCATTAGCTCTAGTAGCTTTGCTACTAGATTTTTGGGAGATTTTTCGCATATAATATCATATCATCAGTAAACAATGAGAATTTTACTTCTTCCTTTCAATTTAGATGCTTAATATTTCTTTTTCTAGTCTAATTTCTCTGGCTGGAAATTCCAGCACAATGTTGAATGACAATTGTGACAGTGGGCATATTGTCTTGTTCCTAATCTTTAAGTGAAAGCTTTCAGCCTTTCCCCATTAAGGATGATGTTAGCTGTGGGTTTTTCATATATTCCCTTTATTATGTTGAGTAACTACCCTTCTCTTCCTATTTTTTTTTTTTTTATTAACGGAAAAAAAAAAAGAAATTAACACAACATTTAGAAATCGTATCTTCCTATCTTTTGATGTGTTTTCATCAAGAAAGGATGTTGAATTTTGTCAAATGACTTTTCTGCCTCAAATGAGTTGATCATGTGGTTTCTCTGCTTTGATTTGTTGATATGGTGTATTACATTAATTGACTTTCTTATGTTGAAACATCATTGCATACCTGGAATAAATCCCACTTGGTCATGGTGTATAATTCTTTTAATGTGTTGCTGTACTTGATTTGCAAATATTTTCTTAAGGAGTTTTGTATCTATAGTCATAAGAGAGATTGATTTGATTTGATTTTCTTGTCATATCTTTGTCTGACTTTGATATTAGGGTGATGTTGTCTTCATAGAATGAATTAGGTAGCTTTCATTCTTCTTCTATTTTTTTGAAGAGTTTGAGCAGGATTGGCGCTAACTCTTTCTTGAATGCATTCACATGTGCAGCTTCCCGGTCCTGGACTTTTCTTTTTTGGGAGCTTCTTGATGACTGATTCAATCTCTTTACTTGGGACTGGTTTGTTGAGGTCATCTTCTTCTTGAGTCAATGTTGGCTGTTCATGCCTTTCTAAGAAGGTGTCCATTTCATCTACATTGTCTTGTTTATTAGCATATAATTGTTCATAGTATTCTCTCATTACCTCCTATATTTCTGTCGGGTCAATGATTATGTCTCCTCTTCTGATTTTATTTGTTTGAATCCTTTATCTTTTTTTTTGTCCCAATCTAACTAACAGTCTATTGATCTTATTGATTTTCTCAACGAACTAACTTCTGGTTTTGTCTATTTTCTCAATTGTTTTCATATTCAATTTCATTTATTTCTGTTCTATGTCTGTCTATGCCTCCTCTCCCCTTCTTATAATGACCACATTCATATTGGATTAGGGACCCACCCTTCTCTAGTATGAACATGTTTTGATATAAATGATTCCATCTGAAATGACCTTATTTCCTAATAAAGTCACATTCTGTGGTACTGGAATTAGAATATCAACATATCCTTTTGTGTGACCCAATTCACCCAATAACACTCATTATATTGCATTACATTGCAATTATTCAATACTTGCTTTAATAAAGGCAATGAGACATGAAACATTTAAAATCATTTGTGTTTTTGTGAGATTTTTTGGATATGTGCGTTTAATTTATTTATAAAGCAGTTAGCTATTGTCACAATAATAGATCATGACAAAACCAAAATTAAATTCCTTAGCTTAAACAGCAATTGTTTATCTTGTTGACATATCTCTTGTTTAGTGTGTGTTAGTGTGACATAACTTAGTTTTCATCTTAATTCAGGTCTACTTTTTATCTTTCTCATTTTTCTTGAAGAAACTAGAATAGAAGCACAGAATGGAAATCCTACCTAACGAACACTCTTGAGTTATGTTTGCTTACAAGCCAATGGATAAAGCAAGTCACATAAATGGGTTCAGAGTCCATAGGTGGGAAGTAAATGCAAATTCTAGTGGAAGGAACTGCAAAGTCACATGGGATAGGGCATGGATTCAGAGAAAGGTGAAGAGTAGGGCAGTAATACCACCACTGTACTCTCACATGTGTAGATACAGATGTAGATCTATACACACATATATTTACACACACACACACACATTTACACACACACACACAGTTTTGCTATTTAAGAAATAAAATAGCAAGCTACAAAGCAGTAATAACATTTAAATGAATGTCATGAAAGATTTGGAGGCTTTTATGTGGTCTCCATGTTCTTCAATATTGGTGAAAACCTAGATTTGCATAACTCTCAGCAGACATAAATGAAAATGACATTTCTGTTCCACCTACAACTACATCTCTGGATTGTTTTTCATTTTTGAGCCAATTGGTTACTTGTTTATTATCAGAATGACAAAAGTTATACTCTCCCCACTCCCCATTTTCCCCCTTTTTAGAGAGGGTGTGGGAGTGCCAATCTGTCTCAGTGTGTTTATTTTTCTTTTTCTCAAATACGAAACATATCTCCTTCATAACTGACTTTTTGGAAGATATCAAGTTAAGGACTAACATAAAACAAGAAAGTATTTTTTAAAAGAATCTAAGAATTAATTAATTGAATACTAAGGTCTTACATTTATAATAACATGAAATATATTTATGTTGTGAATCGTATTTCATTAATTATTGACTTGTTTATATTTACTACCAGTAGTACAAAAAGAAGACTGCTCCTTGCTAGATACAAGTCTAAGAAATTAATTCCTAAGAGCGTAACATAATTTTTGAGTAGTTTGCTTTTCTTACCACTAATAAAACTCTGTTTTCTTGTAAGACTAAAGTTGAAAAAAATACTATTTCGCATTGTCACCAAAATCACTGTCAAAGAAATAGCTTACAGCTATGCCAGTTTCCTCACTTGTCAAAAGTGGTTCTTGTCACTGAAATATAGTATTTTAAATGCCAACTTTAAAGAAAAATAATAGTTGTACCATTTTGATCTTGTCGGTATTATGTTCTTTCACCCATTGATCACTTTGATGTCTCTTGACTTACAAAGGCTCTTCTTTATTTATTGGAAGGAAGAAAAAATAATGAGAATCCAAACAAAATGGCATATGTGTGACATTAAGTAGAAAATAATATGGCCATGCTTTTCACAGGTGATACATTGAATAACTGATGCAGAGACACAGAAATAAGCACACATACAACAGCTATATGTACTATGTCAATCTCTCTCTCTCTTCAATATAATTGTCAGAATTCATCTTACAGGACTTGACCCTCCTGGATAAAGGTATTTTAGACATAGGCAAATTTTAATACACATACAAGTATATTGAAAGTAAAATAATATTTCATTGGTTTGTGTATGCATTTGCAATGAAATTATGAATAATGTATTTAAATTATGAAATGTATAGATATTTTATCAATAAGTCCATAAATTTCCCGGTATCAAATATATATGGATCAGCCTAATTGGCCCTGGCTGTGTTAATAAGTTCAGTTTTTGTCATTCAAACTCAAATCTGTGTTTATTCTTCTAAGATATGGCTAAAATTCCCATCTCCTGGGTTCCAGTTCATCTAATCTGAAATAATCTCTTCTTTGTTCACATTATCTTAATGATTTGTTCATATTTTGAGTATGGAACTCATATTTCTGTATTTGAATCTCTAAAATTAGGTTACCTTATTATGAGGGCTTTAACTTCAGTTTATGTATTTGAATTCTTCCAGTATGTTTTGCAGTACCTTGTAGAAAATGCATACTAGATAAATATTAACTAGAATAGTTTGAATTATCTATACATTTATAAAAGAGGGATATTTAGAATATTCTCTTAAAGAAGACTGTTGTGGTTTGAAGCTATATGTACCCCCCAAAAAAGTGTTCTTAAATGTAATGCATTCTTGTGAGCATGAACTATTGTAAATAAGACATTTTGATGAGGCTGTTTCGGTTAAGATGTGAACCACCTCAGTCAGGGTGGGTCTTCATCCTATTACTTGAATCCTTTAGAAGCAGAATGAATGTAGGCACAAGAAAAGCCACCAAAGCAAGAGGCTGATATTAACTATTGAAAGAGACAGGGAGACTAACAGATGTTGCTATGTGCTTTGTGAGATGGCAGAGGGGCCAAGGATTGCCAGAAGGCAGTCTCAAGGAAGAAAGCATTACCTTAGTTTGGACATATTGCCCCCCCATTCACAACTGCCTATATATCTGTAATACACATATTCTCTTCTCTTCTCTTCCTCTGTTGTATTGGTTCAATTGTCAGTCGGAATGCTACTAATTCTTCCTATTGTGCTGAATTCCCCATCCTTCACTTGTTAGGGTATTTGAATCTTTGGGTCTCTGGAGGAGTCATGGTGCTTCGCCCTTCATACAGCATTCATTTTCAAGTGCCTTGGACCAGGTTAGTCCCCATTGCCCAACTGCTCGTGTTTGTATTAACTTATCCCTTGGAAATTCTAGCAAGCCTGCAGTTAGCAATGCTGATACCTCCACAACTCATGCAGAGGGTTCATTTGAACATCCTCCTCAGGAAAGTAGCATTTCCAGTTGAAAACCTGATGATCTGGCAGAATTTGTTTGTACTCATTTGATGTTTATTTAATTCATGCCAGTACAGATTATGGGATTGTTAGCAATATGCTATATGTTGTAGTGCATTATAAGTGCTCAAACATTCCTTTCTAATAAAGAGTGTCTGATCTCAACCCATGGCAATTTTTTTTAGTGCAGACACATATTGGATAGAATTAAAGTCATTGGTGCCTTGGTCCATAATGACCAATTGGCAAAGCCTTGTGTAAATATACATTATAGTCTAAATGTAGAGTCTTGTGCTATCAATGCTATGTCTAATAAGTTACAATTGCACTTCTCAGCTTTTGTAATGTCAATTCCTGCTTTTCTTCCCTATTATTTGTCTTGTGCTTTCTTGTTGTTTCATATATTGATTTCAACAGTGTACCTATATAAAGTGTATGCTGTTTCTAATGGCACAATTTTGTGTTTCTTCTTGATTTTAGGTGGTTGTAAGTGTCGCAATTTTTTTTGAGTGGAGGTCAAATAGTTCATCCTTTGAGAATCGGTGTATTCCCCTACATTTTACAGTAGTGTCTGATCCTTGCACTTTATAAAGATTTATAATCCAGTTTATTTCTGTTTAGAAGAAAATTATTTGTATTTTACTGTTCTCTGTTGTCTGTTCCAATTATAATGTTATCAATGTAAGATAAGACAATATTTTGATGTTGATACATATTAGAAAATGTTCATAAATCTTCTATTAACAGATTGTATACTAATTCTGGGCTACTAATACATCCTGATGGCAATACAGTGAACATAAATTGCTTTCCTTGTCATGAAGATGCTGTCACAGGTTGCTTCAGATTGGCAATAAGTTATGCAAAGAACATATTACTAAGATCTATGGCTGTACATAATGTGCCATTTTCTGTGGTAATTATTAATTAGTGTACCAATATCAGGTAGTGTTTCTTCCAATTTAAGAGTAGCCATAACAAGATTTCTAAAATCTACAATGAGTTTATAAGATACATTGCTTTTTAACTGGCCAAATGAAATTATTTTCAAGTGAGAGTTCAGGGATTGTTTTGTTTTCCTTTGACAGTTCTTGTCTCTTTTTAGTAATGTCCTAGAAGCCTCTTTCTAAATTATATTGTGGATATTAATTACTCTGTTTATATTCGGTAGCAATGTAGGCATCCTTTAAGCCTTTGTTGGTTCAACTATTCTACATTTCTTATATCTATTTACATGTGATGGCATAATATGTCCATTCCCAGTATGTTTTCTAAATTAGGGCTTATTAGGCATTTGGCTTTAATGGGATCCATTTCTTTAATCATAATAAAGCTTTTGCAATTTTTTTATTGTAAAAAATAACATATATACAAAAAAGCAATACATTTCCAAGTACATTTTAAAAAGTAGTTATACGACAGATTTTAAAGTTTGGTATGTGTTACAGTTCCACAATTTTTCATTTTTTCTTCTAGCTGCTCTAAGACACTGGAGACCAAAAGAAATACCAATACATTGATTCAGCAGTCATATTTATTTGTTAATTCCTATCTTCTCTATTATACTTTTTTCTCTTTTTTTGTGAAAAATAACATATACACAAAAAAAGCAATACATTTGAAAGCACATTGCAACAATTAGTTGCAGAACAGATTTCAGAGTTTAGTATGGGTTACAGTTCCATAATTTTAGACTTTTATTTCTAGCTGCTCTAAGGTACTGGAGACTAAAAGAAATATCAATATACTGATTCAGCATTCATGCTCATTTATTAAACCCAACTTTCTCTGTGTCACTACACCATCCCCTTAATCTTTCCCTTATTCTTTAGGGGTATTTGGGCTATGCCCATTCTTACTTTTTCATGTTGGAAGGGGCTGTCAGTAATATGGGATAGGGAGATGGAACTAGGTGATGTTCTGGAGAGGTTGGCTTCTCTGCATTTCAGGACTTGTTTGGTCCAGGGACCCATCTGGAGGTTGTAGATTTCTGGAAAGTTACTCTAGTGCATGGAACATTTATAAAATCTTACATAATGCCCTAGGTATTCTTTAGGGTGGCAGGAATGGTTTCAGTTGGGGTTTGGCAAGTTATGACAGTAGCAACATCTAACTGAAGCTTGCATATGGGCACCCTCCAGAGTAGCCTCTCTACTCTATGAATGCTCTCAGCTATTGATACCTTATTTATTACACTTCTTTTCCCCCTTTTGGTCAGGATGGCATTGTTGATCCCATGGTTCCAGGGCCAGACTCACCCCTGGGGGTCATCTCCCATGCCACCTAGGAGAGTTTCATCCCTGGATGTCATGTCCCATGGGAGGGCAATGGTTTCACTTGCAGAGTTGGATTTAGAGAGAGAGCTAATACATATTTTAACCCAATTTCCTATACTATTTTTTTCTTCCTAAAACATCAATATAGACTTTTTTGTTATTTTCTTTATCTTTGCTATCTGGCTCTTTATCATTGCAATTTAAATTTTAATACCTTCTAAATATTAAATGTTGTCTGTATTTACAACGATCCTTAGAAATGGCAACCCTTTTTTATGGGCGATTGTCTCTGGCTTTGTCAGAGAGACAGAGACTGCTGCATCTCTAAAGAGAGATAAGATCTCTAGACAGCTCCATCTTTTTTCTTGGTTTACCTTGAATTTCATTCCTTACTGCTTTATGTATGTAAGGATTTCTAGATAGTCCAAAGTTCTCTCTTGATCTGACATCTTTAATATTTCTAAATGGTGTTTCTATCTGCCTAAATCCACATTCCTATTATGGAAAGGATTACTAAAATTTTACACCCATTTTTTCTCTACATTTGCCCTATTGGTGTAAGTTTTTTTTTGTTTGTTTTACCCCTTTCTGTGTCTAAACCTGAACAGTGCTTTGAATGCATAAATTTTTATCCCAATTTAATTTCTTCAGCAGTGCTAATTGTCTCAGTTAATTTCCACATTGTGTCAGCACATGTGAAAATCATAAATAAAACAGTTTTCTCATGACTTGGAGCTAGTCTTACTGTATGTGTTGGCTTGAACTGAGTACCGTACTTTGGGTGTGTTCTCAGTTGTGACCTGCATTCTGGTGGGTGTGAATCCATCGTAAATAAGGTCTCTTCAAGATGCTACATCTGATTCAACACTGAATCAGATTGGCTTTTGGCCATATTATTGAGTTTCTCTATAAACAGAACAAATATTACACTGAGAGAGAAACCATGGAGAAGAGTCAGAAGCTGGTAGTCAATGAAACCAAGATCAAGAAGACATTGCCATGTACATTCCCATGTGACAGAAAAGCCAGGGACCAAGGAATGCTGACAATCAGCCCCAGAACACCACCATCTCTTGGAGAATGTACTTACTTGATGACACCTCAATTTTGGACTTCTTTTAGCTTCAAAATTGTGAGCCCACTGTTTAATTAATTAAATTCCCATTGTTTAAGCCAACCCACTATATGTTCTTCTAGCAGCTGAGAAACTAAAACAGTATAAATTTTTTTTTTTAATTTTGTCTGTTGATTCTGCCTCTAATGGATTACTGGCATGTCTGTCATAAATTATAGTCAACAATTCCAGTTTCATCAAGGTATTAGTGGTATCCCTAGCAGAGGATAAAGTCCCAGTTTTACAGCTGTTAAATTTGATCTGATGATTGGAAGTTTTATAGGTGCCAAAGAAGAACGTGCTTTTAAAGCTAATCCACTCTTGTGGCTATAGACTTATTGTAGGTGGGACTTTTTGATTAGGTTATTTCAGTTAATGCATGCCTTAGGTGGGTCTTAATCTTCTGACTGGAGTCCTGCATATGACATGAAATTCAGACACACATACAGAGAAGCTAAGAGATAAAAGCCAGAGAAGCTGAGGGAGGACACACAGAAGCAGAGAGAAACCACAGATTTAGAGAGGAATCCCATTCTAGAAGGAAGAAATTGGAAGGAAAACATGGGTGATGAATCCCAAACCAGTCCAAAACCCTTCAGGGCAAACTACATTACACTTCAAGGACTAAAAGCCACCTCTGCATCCATGTTTCTCCTCTGGGCTTGATGGAGCAGGAGCCTAAACCCTTTCCCGCACTTTTGCAATAGCCATGCTCTTCCTGAGCACTGTGGTGAAGGAACTAACCTCTCCAAGCACAAGAATTTCAGCCTGGCTCTCACAAATACTGGCGAAAAAGTCTAATCATCTCCAAGTATTGGGTTGGTGGTATGCTTTCTGAATTTTGGCTTGCAAGTCCTGTCCTCTCCAAGTAGAGATTTGGACCTTCCCTCTTCCCACACATGAATGGACCGACTCTCTTGGTCTGAGAAGATCTTTCAGTCATGGTACTTTGCTTCCATGGTTCTTCCCTTATGGTCATTTTTCCTTCAATTGTCCCTTTTCTGTTATTTTCAGACTAGGCTGGTTTTGCTCAAACAAATTTTGAAAAAACACTATCAGTTTTACATGCAATTCAAGAGGATCTAAATCATCAGATGAAAGGCTTTTCTACAGATGTTTCAAAGATAACTGCATTTCTAATCATGGCTTCCACTGAAATGGCTGGCTGAGTTCATGTTCAGATAACCTCTTAACAAACTGTGTTTAGTTAAACCCTCACATGGAGTCCTGTCCTCTGGGAATCTACTTCCAAAAGCTCAGGGAATGCCCTGATAGAGCTATTCTGACCCTAGTCTCAGAGGTCACATTTGGATAAGCTCAGAATTTTCAATTATTGTTTCCTCATGCTTACAAATTCAGTTGTCAGCTTATTCTTACCCTCTCACACTTCACGATAAGCTGTAAGAAGAAACTAAGCTGCATCTTCCACATTTAGCTTGGAAATTTCCTCAGTTAAATATCCAAGTTCATTGCTTAAAAAGCCACCTTTTAACCCAACATCAGAACACAAGCTTGCCAATTTCTTTACCATTTTATAACAAGGATCATCTTTCTTCCACTTTCCAATACTACATTCATCATTTCCTTCTAAGACATTGCTGGAAGTATCTTTAACATCTATATTTCTATTTACATTCTGAACATAATGAACTATTTATTCTCTAATAAATACAAACTTTCTCTACAACTCTCAGCCATTTTTTGGGCCCTCACAATTCTTCAAGTCTCTACACATTACTCAATTCCAAAGACATTTCCAGTTTTTTTTAATGTTGGCAATATCAGCACTGCAGTTCCCAGTACCAAAAACTGTCTTAATTTCCCAACTGCTAATGCAAATACCATCCAGTGGGTTGGTATATACAACAATTCATTGGCTCATGATTATGTGCCTAGGAGAAGTTCAAAATTGAGGCATCAGCAAGGTGTGCTTTCTCCCCAAAGATGGTGCCATCCTGGGCTGCCTGCACATGATTCTTGGACCTTGCCTTTTCTATGACATGATAATTCATATGGTGGTGCATTCTTTCTCTTCTAGGTTCCATTGAGTTCCAGCTTCTTCTGTGGCTTTCTCTCTGTAGCCTTCTCTATAAGGTTTCCCATAATGGGATTATGACCCATACTTCCTCAGCTAGCCACAGCTTAACTAAAATAACCTTGTCAAAGGTCCTTTTGACAATATATTCACATCCTCAGGAATAGATTAAATTTCAGAGCATGTTTGTTTTTTATTTCCTGAATTACGTAGTAATTCAACCTGCCACAATAAGCATCACACATTTGAAGATATCCCAGGTGACAACAGAATTCCATTAAAGATATTTATATCTTATGACTTCCCTCAGGATTTCACCTATTCAGAGAGATGATCTTTGTCCTGTCAGTTTTCATTAATTGCTCACTGAAGCTTGACCTTTCAATGAAGGTCAAGCTTTATTTAGCTTAGCTGAAATGTGTCCTCATTTATTCTTTCCTTATTCTGATTTACCAATTAGACATCTCATTTATTATATTACTGATCTCATGTTTCTTGCATTAAGCTGTCAATAAGCAACAGGTTAACCCAGATGTAAGAAGTTGATTTTTTACTGTTTCTTTTAAAAAAGTATTCATTTTTTTTTTCATATTCAACCACTTGACTCTTTCCCCAGTAATCTCTCTAACCCCATTGGCATGTTAGATTAAAAAAAAAAATCTTGAGTGTGACTAACGATACTACTTTGATTCTCTTACACAACACTGGAAGGAAGCCAAAGGTTGTATGTGAAAATTGCTGAGGATAAATTGATAAAGAAATGACTAATACAGAGTAGATTAGAAAGTAATACCTTGATAAGAATAATAATAGGTCAATTGTAGTTTAAAACTTACTCTCCTTGAGAAAAATGCTGAACAATCAAGAAAATGTGACATTCATAATGTAACTCACTGTATATTTTGATTATGATATTATATATACATTGAAAAATCTTTAGAGCGCATTTTCATTCTTCATTTGCATATAAATCCCTTTAAGTGAGAGATGACATTTTTTTCCCTCACTACATCTGAGAACTTATTTGGCCATAAGCTGCGATTAATCAAAAAGATATAATTATACGTAGTGTGCTTTTGTGCATAACCTTTTATATATAGATTTAGAAATAGTGTATAACTATGGAATATTATAAAAACTGGCATTTCTATAAATAAAATCAACCAAGTTATTCAATTAAAAGCCTCAGTATAATATTAAAATTAGATATGTACATTAATATATTGCATATTAAAAAGCTGTCATTTCAGTTAGTAAGCCAGCATATTTGATAATCAAACTTTATAAGGAATACATTAAAGCATGAGATAAATCAAGGAAGGAGAATGAAATCAAGAGGTGTGAAAAATAACTCAATAATAAGTTATAAAATAAGACAGTTGGTAAAGGGGTCAACTCAAAATTGCAGGACATTTGACAAAAGAATTCTGTTGTTTATTTCTAAGTCCATTTTCAAATCATTACAGCATACATTGTATTTAAATGTGTGATGAACTTCAGAGTTAAGAATGAAATTTCTTGGGTGGAAATCCATATGTCACCACAAAAAGTCTGGTTAGCAATCAAAGGAAAATAAAAAGACAACTTGACTCCCATTTTGCTTTGAATACCCAAAGAATTTGGATGTGTACCAACAGCAACAATATAAAGAAAACCAAAAGAAGAGAAAAACTGATTCTTTTTAATAGAGTTCTGAAGATGAAAGTTCTTTCTACATTTAAAAATGACAGAAATAACTGTGAAGGAGTACACCAAATTTTCAAAAAATTGAAAAGCTCTATAGGTAAAAATTGCCACCCACTTTGTTTTAAGGGAAAATTTTCCTAGCTCTATGAAATAAGACAAATGTCTTATGAATACTTTTAATTAAAATATATAAAAACTGAAAACAATACTTACTTAAAGACAGAATTATAAGTAAAGTGATACAAGAGAAAAATTCAAGTTAAAGTTTTCTATTAGAAAAAAATCTGCCAAATAGGTAAGATTTTAATATTTGCTAATAATTATGAAATCATTGTACTAAATTTTTATGAAGATATTGTGAAATAAGCATTCATACTTTGCTAGTAAAATTAATTGTAAATGGCAATACTCTTTTGAAGTTCAATTTGGTAAAATAAGTCAATACCTGAGTTTGTTCAAAATTTTGACCTAGTGATTTCTTTTTCAGCAAGCTACCATTATTATAATAAGAAGGAAGATTAAATCTCAATCTTAATGCCATATCTGATAGTAAAATCATGGAAATCACTAAAGATCTTAAAACAGTAAATAATGTAAGCAAATGATCTTAGTCCTCTATTCGGACAACTAATTTATGGTTTTTAAGACGTAAAACAACATAGAAAGCCACTTTTCACATGATATAAAGATTAAAAGTTCTATATTTGAAACAATGCAAATATAATTTTCTCCATCAGTCCTGTCCAACAACCTACTTAAAATTGCAACTACCCAATT
The DNA here is from genome assembly GCF_023851605.1 of Tamandua tetradactyla. Taxonomy (NCBI): domain Eukaryota; kingdom Metazoa; phylum Chordata; class Mammalia; order Pilosa; family Myrmecophagidae; genus Tamandua; species Tamandua tetradactyla. The sequence continues at coordinate 51,104,969 of NC_135330.1, forward strand.
CCGACACATACACACACACACACACACACACACACACTTCTTTATCTTCTTTGCTTTATCCTTCTATACTGTCTCTAATAGCATGAAACATAGTCAACATTTACTGATTAGTTGAGGCATTGTTACCCTCAATCTTTGCTGCAAATAAGGGGTCTGTTTTGTTCCCAGATGACTCTCCACTTACTATGATTCATAACTTTTGATCAATAATTATTGTTTATTTAATAAGTTAAGGAATAGGGAACATGCATGCAAGGACGTTTCTTAAAGAATATAGAGAGAGGCAAAGTTTGTGTCTACACGTCACTAAATCTGACAACTTTTTCAAATAGAACTCATTTTAACTAATCTTTAAATAAGTTTGTAGATCTTGTTCACAGTTCAAAATTCTCAAGTGCTTTCATATCAAGTTTAGATGCAAAAAAAATAATTTGAAATGTGTTTTAAATAGTTGTTTTCTTTATCAACTAGCATTTGTTTAGAAATCAATTTCATAGTTCCTTACTTCAGACGCCAGATTGGTATGTGTATACTTCCTAGACCCTCCTGCTTAATCTGATCATTGGAATAGGGCCTAATGAATTTCAGTAAAAATGATTTTCAGTAAAAAATTAACATTCAGTTAGTATTAATCCTAGCAACATGTTAAAAACACAGCGGAATTAATGCAATTGCTAGTGTGGTGGGTTGAATAGTGTACCCCAGTCTATACCTGTCCTTGATCTTGGTCTACATTCTGGTGGGTGCAGACCCATTATAAACAAAATATCTTGAAGATACTGCTTCAATTAAGGTGTGGCCCCACTCAATCAGTTTGGGCTGTAATGTAGATTACTGGTATTCTTTATAGTCAGAGTAAAAGTCAGATGGCCACAGGGAGGCCACCTTGAGTGTTGCCATGTTACAGAAAAGCCAAAGACCAAGGAACACCAGCTGCCAGCTCCGGACACCACAGGTCTTCTGGGGAGATGACGCCTTGATTTTGGACTTCTAACCTCAAACCCATGAGCCAATAAATTCCCATTGTTTTGCCCACCCACTGAAGATATTTGCTTCAGCAGTCAGAAAACTAAAATAGCAAGGCTAGAATGTAGAGATCTTAATTACATTATATGTGTTCTATTTTCTTTTAATATTCTCATAATTTATTGTTTTTGAAGCAGATGGCTTTATCTTGCAATACTGAAAGGCAGTACAACAAAGCAAGATGCAGACAGATGCATTCAGAAGCCTGATTTGCTTTGGACATGTTACTGAACCTCATTATGCCTTAAGAGGAAAAATGGTAGTGACATCATAAAAACTGTTATGCCAATGTAAATGGAATGCTTTGGGGAGTCCACATATGTTGGTTGTTTTTGTTACTGAAGAAAAATATCTTCAGCAATAAGAAATACACATGTATGTTGAGTGTATTTTTAAGTAAAAATACACCACATATACTGTGTGTTACGGATTTAGAAAAAAATGACTCTAAAGTGTGGACCATTCAGCTGCTGATTATTTGTGAAATTAGACTAGGCATACGTATTCCGTTTGCCTAAAAGTGCTATACTTCTGCCAGTCCATTTCATTGTGAGCAGTTTGGTAAACCTCATTTTACCAGATCTTTATGAAAGGTCTAAAGAACTTTGATATTTCACTTAAGAAATTTTATCAATCTTTAAATATAAATCTATGAACAGAAGATGGCTACCTTTCCCCTATGTTCTAAAAATTCATTCAAGATTCCTTGTAAGTAAAGTGCAAATTTAGTCAAGGAATTTAAGGGGCAAAAATAATATGTATTTAAAAATACACACACGCACACACACACACACATTCCCTATATACTAATAGGCAGATAACTAATTTTTCACATTGAAGCAGTACATCTTTCATAGAAATATTGAATATTTTAAACTAGATGCTATGCATTACCATAAATTAATTACATTCAAAAGAACAATAAAGGTGTTCAAATTAATCAGTTTAGAGAATCTTTGAACTGTTGACTGGGAAGATAAATGTTACCTAGACAAGTACATTTAGCGTTAATTTAATTCCTTTTAAAAATGGAGCAGAATGAGCTGTTATAATTAGTAGAATTTGTTTGTTTTCTCCTTGTGCAGACAGATGTTTGCAATATCTAATAAACTTCTCTTCTTTAACCTTGATATTTAAGACCTTGCTTAGTAACTCTAGTAATTCTAGCATCTATCTGTATTATTGTTTCTTAAAGATTTGACTGTTGAAATGAGAAAGAGAAAACCATGAGAAACATTGAATAAATTATTTGAATTATTTTATTTTAAAATTTAACATGCTATATTTATTAAATATAGGCCACAGATTGCACTATATAGCTTTTTAAGATAGAAGCTTGTATAGCATTACTCTTCAGTCTATTCACTACCTTTTATTCTAACATTTTGTTTGATTGAAAGTAGATAAAAGGAAACCATCATGCATGAGACAATACCATAGAAAATGTATATCCTGCTAAACCACGTTATCCCACAAAAATATTATAAGGTTTTTGGATGCTTAGATCATGCTTCCTTTGCATAGCATCATAAATTTGTAGCTTTTTCTCATTTGCTCTACCCTTACTACTCCTGGGCCTCGGCCATGATGGAAGTCATAGTATAGTGACTACATAATTTCCCAGAGTACACGTAGACAGCATACAAAAATTAAGATACACTGCTTTTACCTACTAGAATTAGAGGATACGCGAATAATTTGCTGCTTTTATATCAGAAAACTTATGTAGTGTTTTTTATGTAGGGGTCCAAACACACAAAACATCTGAGAGACATTGCTAGCCCATAGGAAATTTTATGAAAATTAAAAATTAAAAAATTAAAACAAAACAAAAAGCAGCAACAAAGCCAAAAGGGACTCTTCCCTCCAGATACTTTATTTCTGTCTTTTAGAAAATTGTCATAGCAAATAAAACGAGTGATAACTGATATAAAGGGTAGCTGTTAGACATAGACATGGTAATATTGTTTCATAACTGCACAATTAAACTGCCGGCTGTGTATCTTCTGGGAGCCAAAGCGATCAGTTCAAGCACTTTGTAAACTTTGTTATATAAATTAGTCTAAGTCATGAATTTCAATTTTTTTATATGAGGAGGGTATCATCAAATATGTTAAAACACATTGGACATATATTTCTATAGTCATAAAGAATGCGTCCAAGGAATACTCGATTGACAAGAATGTATGCTAAAAAATCTATGGATAATAGATTGGTAAATAACTAGGCATAGATAGATAATGCTTAAATATATACATACTCATAAAATATCAATCATTCTTAGCTCATTTAAATGGGGTTATGAAGATAAATCTCTATTTTGTTCATTTCCCTATTTATTTTTATTCTTGAGTTGCATGTACCATATGCTACCTTAAAATAATTGTATTGAGTTCTTTATGGATGAAAAGAAATCCTACTAATTTATAATCTCACTAACAATTACTAACATTACATATATTTTCATATTATAATCACACTAATATTACACATTTTTTCTTCTAAGATTAAAATGTTCAGAAAGAAAAAGAAAGCAAAAGAAATAAATCAGGAAATTAGGTTGAGTGTTTTTTATCCTTTTACTTTTTCTCATTACATCCCTTTTACTTGTTTTTTCTACTACACCCACTCGCAGATTCATCAACAAATGTTCTGATTAGAGCCATCAAAAATGATTTAATGAAAGCTACAATACACCATGTACAAACTTAAGCTTATGTAAGAAAGAAATTATTAATCACATTAAAAGTTGGTCTTTAAAAATATAGCTTTTAATACTGAGACCTATTTTTCCATTGCTGTGTTTCTTCGGATTGTGCATTTAAAAGGCCTCTAATCAATGCAATGGAGAGGAACTCTGATGACATAACCAGAGAAAGATTAAGTGATGATAAGAAAACAAGAAAATACTAGAAATACTCAAATCACCTAATACATGACATCAGCCATCTCACCTCATTATAGATCCAAGGTTTTCGTTTATTTGTTCCTAGGTAAACAGCATTTCCTTTGTTTGTTTCCACCTGAAATGAAGACTAACATTGCTTGGCTCAGTAGAAATCTTGTTCTGGGTGTATTCCCCAGAGATTGGTAGTAGGGTTTCATAAGAAAAGTCCTTTGAAAATGCAAACTGAATGAAGTTCTTAATAAGGACTAAAAATTGTTCTATATTGTGTACATTTTAGTATATATTTTCTGCCTAAAATACTACAGTGTGGTCAATACTCTGATTGGAATTTATTCAAGAAATAAGTCAAAGACAATTGAAAGTAAAAGCATAAATTTGTCTGCCAATCAGGAAGCCTTAGGGACATTCACTATACCCAAAGTCAGTGTATTTAAGCACAGCAGAATGAGTTTACTCTGTTCATATATGCTAATCAAGCATCAGGACCTAAAGAGAAACTGTGTGAAGTTGCCTGACTTGAGGAAATGTAAATAACTGGAGTGGGCAGCAACATCCTTACATTAGTTAATTCAAAAGATTATATAGCTCTATAGTAACACATTCTTTCATAAATCATTTTATTCAATTTCATGCTGAGATTGTCATTCATTGACAATTGATTGTCTTTCAATTCCAATTTGTTTGACATCTATAAAAGCCACATCCTACCCAGTTTTTATCCCCCAGATTTGTTCACCCAAACATTCAAAAGTTGCTTCATTTTGGATTAAGTTGTATGAAACAAATTCAATCAACTAACATGTAGCCTTTACCAAATTAATTTTTCTTACTGTTTTCCAAGCTTTTCGTTATGATAATGTTAATGAGCATGAAATACTGAAATTTTAATTGTGCAGTTCTCTGCATTTTCTTCTAGAGAAGTTGTGGGTTGCAAGACTTACAAATTTTGACAAATCTATATTCTTTTATAAGAAACACCGCAGTCAGGATATCAGATGTTTCCATTTCCCCAGAAATTATTCTCATGCCCTTTTTGAGTCCCTCCCTTGCCCTATAAGCAAATATCTCTTGTTTATGTTGACTTTTTGTTTGTTGCTTGCAAGGTTGCAACTTTATCATTGTATTTTAAATATATTGGATAGGGCGGGCCATGGTGGCTCAGTAGGTAGAGTTCTCGCCTGCCATGCTGGAAATCCAGGTTCGATTCCATGTTTGCCTGTGTAAAAAAAAAAAAAAAATAGTTTGACTATAATGAATCTAGTAGGATCTTTGTTTATCCCACTTGAAGTATGTTGAGCTCCTTCAATGTACAAATCAAAGTTTTGATCTATTTGGGAGTGTTTTTGGACATTATATCTTCAAATATGTTTTCTACACCTTCTCTTCCTTTCTTTCTGGTTACTGTGATTAGGCAAATGTTGGTGGGCTCAAGAGTCCTATAGGTTGAGGAGGGTTTATCCATAATTTTGAATTTTTTTTCCTTTCTTTCATTCAGGTTGGATACTATTTATATCTTTATATATCTTCAACCTAGCTGTTTTTTTTATTCTCCCAGCTCATCTGCTTTTGAGCCTCTCTAGCAAATTTTTCATTTCATTCATTGTATTTTAAATCCAGAATTTCCCATTTTTTATTTATATTTTGTATCACTTCATTGATGATCACTAGTTGATAAATCACTGTTGTCATATAGTCTGTTAGTTCTGTAACCATGGTATCTTGGTTTTGTCTGAACTTCTGTGACAAACACTACCGAATAGATTGGCTTAAACAACAGGGACTTAACTCATGGTTTTGAGCCCACTGGAAGTCCCCAATTGCGTCAGCAAAGCAATGCTTTCTCCACTGCCCGTAACATTTTTGTGTTGCTACAGGGATCCTAGGGTTACTTTATCCCTATTGTTTTATCACATGATCTTATCCTCTCCTTTTTCTTGTGGTTTCCATTTCCTTCCAACTTCCAGCTCTCTCTACGTCTGAACTTCATTTTATAAAAAATTCTGATAATTTTAGGAATATGGATGAAAATTAAGAACCTATCTAAACTGGGGTAAATAATTCAAACTACTTCACATGGTTTCCTATATTTTCTTAATCTTGGCTAAGTACAATGTCTGGGCTTTCTCAATTTGAAAATAATTGAGTTTTAAAAAATGTCTACACAGCAATAATTTCTGTTTTTATTTTTTAATGAAAACAAGCCCTTATAATCAGTAGAAAAATCATTTGAATGTGTGTATGTGTTTATTTTCCCTTCTAGCCATTCTTTGTTAGTTAAAACAGGGATTTTGTTTGGAAATATTTGTAGTTTTAAACAATAAAGAGTAGTTTGTGAAGAAGTATGCTGAAAGTGGTCCCTAAATAGTTGACTATCCACCCATTTATTCCACTAAGCACCTTTATCTGGCATTTTTGAAAGAAAAAGAAGAGTAGCTTTGCCCTTTTATTTTCTTCATTTTTCTTCTTGTTATATCCTACCTCCAGAGGGTTCCGTTTAGTACAACAAATACACTCAATCATTTAGAGGGGAAATTGTGTTTTAATAAGTACATGGACATCTTGATAATAACTATGTATAAATGGACAATTGCAAAAAGCTTTTCAACACTTAATTTAAATTGGTAGCATTAATAAAATAATTAAAACATTAATATTCTGTTATTCTCAGTCTCTTTTCCTGGCTTATCTAGCATACTTACTTTTTATCACTATGTTCTTCTTCTCTTGGCTATTTAATGTTTTTCCCTCTCCTTGGCAGTCAAATTAGACATATTTTGTGAGTACCCCTATAACTGAGTCATTGCATTTATATCCAAAGTGTAAACAAGCCATCCTTTAATTCTAGATGACGTTTAGATGTCTACAAAGATAGGTACATATTGACTTAATTGCTTCCTTTGTCACCATCCCAAATGACAACATTTCTCTGAAGTAGTTTATCAGATGTCAGGAATGTCACTTACTGGTCTAGTCATATGAGAAAATTGTGTCCTGAATAAAGATTATAAGTGAATAAACTGTCAATTGCATAGTATGCCAGGAAATGGTAGTGCTGTGGGGGAGACCCAGAGTAACGTAATGGGGATTAGGAGTATTTAGAGTATTCTGGAACAAACTGGAAATTTTTATATAAGGTGGTCATTAAGAAGACAAGAATTCAGCAAAATCTTTAAGGGTTTTGGGAGACAGCCAAGAAACAGAAGGACATTAAAAATAGATAAATTAGAATAAAGGTCTTAAATCAGAAGCATGTCTGACTCTTTTTTGAGGAACACGGAGGCCATCATGGCAGAAGTGGAATGAGCTGTAAGAGAGTAAAAAGAGGAACACTCAGAGAGATTGTGGGAGACCAGCTCATGTGGAGACTTGCAGTCATTGTTTGGATTTGGCACTTACAATGAGCTATTGCAGGATTTAGAATAAAGTAGCCTCATGTTATTTGTATTTTAGAAGAACTAATCCACCTTCAATATTAATAGCAGGCCTCAGAGATGGAGGAGAAAAGCAAGGAAATCTGCTCATTTCTGCACTCCAAATTAGAGAGCATAGAATATGAGCCATGGCATTAGCAGCGGTATTGAAAAGTGCTCAGACTCTGCTTAAAATTTGAAGGTAAAGCCTTTTTTTTTTTTTTTTAGCATGATGCATTGGTGCAGGGTTTAATATTCTAAATACAAATGAAGAACATTCCAGGAGGAATCCCAGGTTTTTGACCATATGGAATTACCATTATCTGAGAGTGGGGAGGAAGAGATTGAGAGAAAATCAGAGATTTAATTTTGAGTGCAATATGTTTGAAATACTGATTGTTTAATTGTATATATGAGTCTGGAGTTTGAGAAGGAATTGTAAGTTGGAGACATAAAATGTTTGGTTTTGATGGCATGTGATTATTATTTAAAGCTCTCAGAGAAAGGGTAAGTATAGATAGAGAAAAGAATAAATAAAAACATAGCTTCTGTGACCTTCATTGTAACAGGCTGTGAATGAGAAGAGGAAGCAGCAGTGGAGCAGTTGGTGAAATAAGAGACTGTGGAGAGCCCTGTGAAGAAAATACAGCAAGAAAGAAAAGTAATGTTCTTTATCAAATGCTAGAAAGCACTTACATTTACTTTGAGTGCTTCCCTATCACTTGAGTAACCTAGCTAGACAATGTCTGTGTAGGTTAAGCTAATCTATTATGTGGAGAAGCCGGTGATGCATATGATTTCCTAACTCTCAGCCTCTTTGGGAAAATTCATATGTCTAAAACCTATACTTTGGTTTCCTCTTCACAGCCTCAAAGGGTGAATTTGAATGACTGTTGACCTTTCTTCTGGGATATCTACAAAGCTTGTTTGAAAGAGTGGTTTTAAATCAAATAGAGAGAAAAAAAGAAAAATAGTTCCAGCAGTGGAAATGTGGCCTAAAATCCTCAGCTATGGACAATTACTCATATGCTGGTTGATTAGTTTAACGACCATTCTTTGTGAGATTCGAAAATGTCCTGGATGCTGCAGCAATAGGTGATCAAAACAGGCAAGGCCCTTATCTCCCAGGAGCATACTGGTGGAGAATATAGGTAGTAAGCAAATAAAGACAAGCAAACATATTCTTGAATATGTAATACTCTCAGGACGCTTGCAAACATTAGAGCACAAGAGGATATGGAGATGCAACTTCATAGTATCAAATTAATCCATCCCAAACTATTGACTTTAAAACAGTAAATTTCACGATCAGGGATAATCAACATTGAGATTATGGACAGGCTTCAAAGGATCTTAGTCTCTGAAATTGCCTGCAAAATCCTGTGAATGTGTGAGGAAGCAATTTTCTCCTGGTGATTAGGCTCGCAGCTGTCATCTATTGCCAAAAAGTCCTTTGACCCCAAGTTTACAAACAGTTCTCTAGATGAATGCTAAAATGCTATTTCAAGCATCCTGGACTTGTTAAGTACCCAGATGTTCGGAAGCATGAGGACACATATATGGATGATTGACTAAATTTTGCTTTCATATGGTTGTTTTGACAGTAATACTTTCTGTAAAATAATGCAAATTAGCTCATTAATTTGGAGATAAAGCAATTAATGTTGGAATATGACCAGGCATTAAGATTCAAAGGATGAGATAAAGATTAAAATCTTCCTTACTTGAAGGATGATAGATTTTGCTTAAGAGATATAAGCCAAGCAAGTAGACATCTGTGGTGTATAGTTAATTAAACACTTCCTCAAACTTTATGCAAATCTTAAAAGAACTACATACGGGTATATTAAGAAATTAATGAATATGATATTTATCAATAAAAAACTGTATACAATAAAACCATTTGCAGCTGAAATTTCTTGAAGAAAATATATAAATGTAATTTATTTTTAGTATACATAAATTCATTTGCAGCAAAATTTTTTCAAAGAATATACATATGTAATTTATTTTAAGTATACAATAAATTCATTTGCAGCAAAAAAAATTTTTTTAATGATGTAATAATGTGTGGAAGTTTTAAAGAGTAATTAGAGCAGAAAAATACTTGAGGTATTCTTTAGTTCCCTTCCTCACCCTCTCTCCTCTCCCATTTTATCTACGTGAAAACAGGGAGAGCTCTTCATTAATTTACTTATCCACAAATATTTTTTATTTTACTTCTATACGCATGTCACTGTGCTGGAACCAAAACAAAGAGAGATAAGTATGGCTTATGGTGCCTTCTGGAGATATGCCTAGATTGTGTTTGAATATTATAATTTATACAGAACTTCTGTCTTTAAAGCAGAGTAGCAAGGATTTCTCAAATGTGCTCTGTGTGGCTTCTCGACTGAATGTCTCAGAGACATTTTGGGAATTCCACAGTTGCTTATTTCTTCCTCAAAGATGTAAATACATTTCCCTTCACTACAGTTTTTTTTTTTTCACTTTTTATCCAAATGTAGGCTTAAAAAATTAAATGAATGAGACTTTCTATAGAATCACTTGATCTTTTTTCTCTCTTTGATTCTTCAGAATATCTTTCAGGATGAGTTACAGCTAGGGGTTACCAAAGAAGTTGGTACAACAGAACTAAAGGCACTCAGTTGGAAGGATTATCAGATCTGGCCTGTTACTCTTTCTCCTAAATTATTTGTGATCTATTAAAAACACAGATCCTTCATCGGTTATACATTTTTAACAACCTGTTTTATTGCTGATGAACTATGGTCTTTACTCATGTAAAAACAAAACACGAATACACACGGATCTTTGGTTAGAGTGTGATTATGAGGGGAACATCCTCTGTTCTGCTCCTTTCTCGTTATCCTGACCTAGGACTTCACTTTCTCACTCTCAAGGTCACTTTCCACAGAATGTTCCCGCAGTATCCTTCAATTACATGTCACAACTCTTCAGGCTATAGGACACTCTGAGAAAATTGATGATTATACTTTCTATTTTTTTACTGGATGGGCATCCTTTTTTTTTTTTTTTTTACATGGGCAGGCACCGGGAATCGAACCCGGGTCTTCTGGTATGGCAGGCAAGGTAAGCCACCATGGCCCTTCATAGCTTCTTAAAGGTATGTTTCAAGAACAAAAGACTATTTAAGAATAAGAAAGAATTTAGCATATTGAGCCTAGCACTATATAGTAGTCCTTGAGTTTTATTATCCAAACATCTAGTAGGTTCAGCCAGATTAGGCAAAAATTTCATTTCTTAGTACCTGTCTACATAAAACAGTTGTAAACAGCAGATATTGCAGCTTTAAATCTGGCTGGATGTATTTTTATTCAATTATTTGAAATTATATACTTATTTAAATATGTCAAAAAAACCATAGCCTAATGAAATAGTAAAATCTTATATTTCTTAAATATTTTACTCACAACATTTCAATCATTTGTCAAAGCACAAATAGAAATTACACTAGAGGTATGTTTCTTATTGTAAGAATGCCTTAAATCCTGAACTCCAGCTTATGTTCCACTGAGAACTCCAGAAATTCACACTCACCAGGGAACAGATGAGTGAATTTAATGCAGAGAAGCTGAGAAACATATTTTCTAACAGATTCACGGTGAATGGACTCTGGGATGCAACATTTTTTCTTGCTAAAAATGAGGGCTGGCATGTGGACTCACAGTTTGGTGAAGCGATAACATGATTACTGCTTTAATTGTACATGCTGTTGTAAGTAGAATTTCAAAATAATAGGATAATCCTGAAAGTTTTAGCAATAACAGTAGAGAAAGATAAAAATGTCATTATTTGAATTTATATTTTGCAAAAACAAATCATTGCATCTTGTAGCAAATTACTTGCAGCTATGCAAAACATAACATCGTGAAAATGTCTGCTGCTGAGAAAAGCTTCTAAAGGGCATTCAGTACTGAGAACTCTTTTAGCATTCTATGTGCAATTGCAACCTTACACGGTATCCTCCTCATGTTTATCTGTTGTTCTGGAGATTCTCTTTGGTCATTATGTTCTAGAGAGAAAATCTGACATGTATTTTTCCAAAGCCAAAATTAAATCCTAAAGATAAGATGTGCGAAAGTGTTTTGCAAATGATAAAATATCTTAAAATGACTGTAATAACTTATCAGTAAACAGGCGGTCTTTGGAGTAAAATATTAATTTTTCTTTGAAGCATACAGCCAAATATATTAATGAATGTGAATTTTTCCTAGGCATGTTATGTATTCCTTATATGTGCTTAGTTTCCAAGAGGTATAAAAGAAGAGAAAAAAAAAAGAATCACAGAAAATGTAATAAATGGGCTTAAGTTTCTGAGGTCAGAAGGAAAATTAGTCATAATTTTGCCTCAGTATGGAGGTGGTAAAGTTCATTGTTATTTTAAAAGGGTAGTAGTTCCTCTTCTCTTCTAATAATTGAGGATTTAGACAATTTAAAATGACATTAAATTTTAGCTTTGTACAATTAAAATTGACTTAACCTTAAAGTCACATCCTGTACATCTTGATAGCTCTATATTTAGGGGAAGGATGAGATAACTAGTGATATCACTAAAAATTAGATAGAATAAGCCTATTTTTGATTCTAACATGGCCAAATGTATGTACAGTGCTATTCCTATCTTGGAAAGGGAACATTATGAATTGCACCTAAGGCATTGAGAAATAGTGGCTGGACATTTATCTCCTCTCCGAAATGGCTTCTACCTACTCTATAATCTAAAAGACTAAAAATAAAGCTCCCATTATGAGGAAATAGAAGACAATCTGGAAGGGGGATATCATGATAAGAATATTAAAGTTTGCATTTCTAAATATTGAAAAATGAATACTATCTAAATAAATATTGGCTGACTTTTTTTTCAACCTTTATTAAACTTGCACATTATTATTGTGCAGCCATAGTCTAGTTCAGAGAATATGCAACGTGGCTTAGCATTGCACTTGAATCTTCTGATTTCCTTCTCTTAATCTCCTTATCAAAATAATGTTCTTTTAATGAGGACATTTTCATTTAGGTAGCTAACTAATATTTTCAAGCTGATGAAAACTTGCAGCAATCTGTCACATACAGGCTTCATTATTTTCATGAATAATTACTTTCTGATATAGAGGAAGATTGAGCTTTATATTACAAAAATAAACTCACTGCACATGTTTCCTCCCATGAATCCCAAACCAAAGTTCACAAATTATTGGATGTAATGGAAAACAAAATATGGAATATATAGAGAGTTTTGAGGGTTCAAAACAGTGAATAATGACTGTTTCTTCAGTAAATTTGGAAAAATATATAATAGGCATTCTTTATTGTCGTTTCATATATTTTTTATTTTTTCTGTTTGTACTATTCATTAGGTAAAAATTGGCAAATTTAACATAGCACAGAATCATCTAGGTATCCAGGATGTCAATGGAACGGAGATTATGGAATGCTCGAAGTGACCTCAGGCAGAGCCAAGACACAGGGCAAAAACATCATTTTTGCCTCTAAAATCTATTCTTTCATCACAGGAATGAACCATTCTGCCATAATACTTTCCCTTGATATTAATTGCAGAAGGATAAATGGCCTTTTTGGGATGTCCTAGGTAGGGCTCAATTGAGTGACATTTCTGACTACACGAATTTCTGTGGCAATGTAACTCATCTGTGAATATTACATTCTGATTATTGACATTAACATTCTTTCCAGTATATAAATTTGAGATGTAGCTTTCACAACAATTTTATAAACGACAGAGGTAGTATAGTACTGTAATTGTCATCCACAAGTATATTTTGTGGTATAGGTTACTGAGTCTAGGAAATTGAATGCATTACTTGAGAAGGGGCCAAACATAATTTTAACATTGGACAAAGGATTAACCCCAAGTGTGTCTGACTCTCATTTCCATGTTTTTTCCAGGACATCTTGGTGGGTCATTTTGCTCAATGGTTAGTTGTAATGATTATTAACTTAAACAAATAATGTTTAAGATTAAAAAGTAAATACTTGATAAATAAGCAAATACTGACTGTGTAGTCTGTGGTTGACATTATTATATAAGCAAAGCAAAGACTAAAGGGGGTCCTGATCTTATTTCTATTTATTATTTATCTTTCTGCCTATTTATTTAAATTAAAAAGTCACTAGAATTTTTTTTTAATCTTAGTAAAAAGACTTGATTGAGAGGGCTACTAAGTTTCAAAGGTTCTCTGAGGAAGTAAGTTTTCCTCAAATTGTGTATACACACACTCACACACAAAACATACAGAAACACCTTCCATTTAGTACAGTAAGACTAACAATACTAAGATTTGTAAACTAAACAAAAAAGGCAAAAATTAACTTTACCATAGGAAACTTCATTAAAAATACATATTCTAGGTATCTACTCAAAGGACATAAGGGCAAGGACACAAATGGACATTTGCACACCAACGTTTATAGCAGCATTATTTACAATTGCAAAGAGATGGAAACAACCAAAATGTCCATCAATAGATGAGTGGCTAAACAAACTGTGATATATACATACGATGGAACATTATGCAGCTGTAAGACAAAATAAAGTTATGAAGTATGTAACAACATGGATGGACCTTGAGGACATTATGCTGAGTGAGATTAGCCAAAAACAAAAGGACAAATATTGTATGGTCTCACTGATATGAACTGACATTAGTGAATAAACTTGGAATATTTCGTTGGTAACAGAGACCATCAGGAGATAGAAATAAGGTAAGATATTGGGTAATTGGAGCTGAAGGGATACAGATTGTGCAACAGAACTGAATATAAAAGCTCAGAAATGGATAGCACAATATTACCTAACTGCAATACAATTACGTTAAGACACTGAATGGAGCTGCATATGAGAATGATAGAGGGAAGAGGGCTGGGGGCATAAATGAAATCAGAAAGAAAGATAGACAATAAAGATTGAGATGGTATAATCTAGGAATGCCTAGAGTATATTATAATAGTGACTAAATGTACAAATTTTAAAAATGTTTTTGCATGAGGAAGAACACAGGAATGCCATTACTGCATGGTGCTGAAAATAGATGGTAATTAATATTTTAAAATTTCAACTTATGTGTGAGACTAAAGCAAAAAATGTTTATTTGGTACAAGATTTATATTTTGACTAGTGCATCTCCTAATATAACTTATGTAGATAGCTTGATTGAATACCATAAGTATTTGGAACCTTGGGCAGGACATGAGATTTTGTTGGTTTGTCCAGAGTGATGCCCCAGTGAATCCCAGAGTGATTTGATCAGTGAGTGGAAAAGTATTTGCAAAGTCCCCTTCAGGGAATGGTGAGAACAGGGAGAAATTCAACTTCCCCAAGTTGAATTCTTGATATTCTCACAAGCAGTGTGGACAACCAAAGCTATAGGCTGAGCCCCCAATCTTGGGATTTGTTCATACAAAACTTAACCCCACAAAGGATAGGTCAAGCCTACTTAAAATTAGGTCTAAGAGTTACCCCCAAGAGAGCCTCTTTTGTGCTCAGATGTGGCCTCTCTCTCCAACCAACACAACAAGCAAACTCACCACCCTCCCCCTGTCTACGTGGGACATGACTCCCAGGACAGAAATCCCAGAATGAGCTGAGACTCAGCATCAAGGGATTGAGAAAACCTTCTTGACCAAAAGGGGGAAGAGTGAAATGAGACGAAGTGTCAATGCCTGAGAGATTCCAAACAAAGTCAAGAGGTTATCCTGGAGGTTACTCTTATAAATTAAGTAGATATCACTTTGTTATTCATGATGTAATGGAGAGGCTGTAAGGAACTGCCTGAAAATGTAAAGCTGTGTTCCACTAGACATGTTTCTTGATGATGATTGAATAATGATATAGCTTTCACAATGTCACTGTGTGATTGTGAAAACCTTATGTCTGATGCTCCTTTTATCTACCTTGTCAACAGATGAGTAGAACATATGGAATAAAAATAAATAATAGGGGAACAAATGTTAAAATAAATTTAGTTGATTGAAATGTTAGTGATCAATGAAAGGGAGGGGTAAAGGGTATGGTATGTATAATTTTTTTTTCTGTTTTCATTTTATTTCTTTTTCTGAATCAATGCAAATGTTCCAAGAAATGATTATGATGATGAATATGCAACTATGTGATGATATTGTGAATTATTGGCTATATATGTAGAACGGGATGATCAAAATAGAAATGTTTGCATTTGCTTTGTGTTTTTTGGTATTTAAAAAAATTAAAAAAATTTAAAAACCACATGCTTAAAATTTAGTATTGATGAAAATATATTAAAATATTAAATGTTTAAATAGAGTGATGATTTTATTCAGAATAATCAACCCAAGTCCACATTATTATAACATAACTTATTAAGTTGTGTCAAAGAAGGTAGAAGAAAAGGGATTTCTTTTTACCCAATACATTTCATTCTTTTTTTCTTATATATGAACCACACAGCTACTAAGTAGCTCAAAATTCCTATGAAAAGTAAAGTTATATATTTTTTTCATATCTGCCTACTACTCATTTGAAACAGCAGAAGTGCTTTCTCATTTTCAATTAAATCAAATATAAAATATCATGCAGAAATTTCCTCTTATGTTTACACCTTTCAATTATTGAATAAAATAGAATCTTTTTTCTACTTATTAAATATTTCTGTAGAAATCCATTTCCCATTTTAAAGTAATAAGAAAAATATATAAGGCAAATTACCTAATATTAACCTATAGAATTAGTATTCAGAATTTAGATCTGAAAATATTGAAATTGAAGTCTTTTTCCAATTTCTGTGTCATTTTGTCAAATGTGTGAGCCATTTTATTACTGAAAATGCAAATGCTTATGCTGTATTGTACGTGAAAGGTCAAAGCAATTTTATATCTGCTTCTACAAAATACTGTGCTTCAAATAAATCCCTTGATTAATATTTTATTTGAATAGATTTATTTCCTAAATTATATTTTTTGGAACTTTGTCCTTTCAAGTTTAACTAGCCTGAAAATAGCACCCTGTGACCTCCCAGAAATAGCAAAGTGCCAGGGAAGAGACATGATTATCAACATGATGATAAAATTTGAAGGGTTCTTGTAGACCTCACATAAGCATTCAGGCTCTTATAAGTATATCAGTTTTGAATTAAACATCCGATTTTTCATCATTCTCAGCACAAAATTCATTGTATCTTGCTTTATTGTATTTAGGAAACTAGAATATAGATTATGTGCTCTTAAATTTAAAGAAGTAATAAATGACTTTTTTTTTTACTGAACACTCTTGAAATGATGCATTTTTAATGAAATGCAATAAATTTTAATTTTTGTGATGTTTGGTATCGCAAAACATTCTGAGTGGGCAGTTTTGTTTCTGGTGAGGTGCTTTACATCTAAGAAATGACTAACATAACCAGAACAAGGAGTAAAAATAATGACCAGTTAAAAATACTTAGTCCCACTTAATAGCTGCTATGAAATATTGCTGCTTCTATTTACAGACCAGGATACTGAGGCTTAGGCAGGTTATTTCCTAAAGATAAATCATTAGTCTGTCTTACAGTTCAAATGTGACAGTGATGACAATGATGATCCACAGACGCAGCATGAAAATGGTGATGATGCTGGCTACTATTTATTCAGATTTATCAATTTGAAGAAAAATGATGAGGGATTTATAAACATTATCTCATACTCCTTCCAACAAATCTTGGGTGCAGGCATAATTACAGCCCACATTGGACAGTCATTTTGCATTATCCATCTATGATCAATTAAAGACATTGTTTTGAACTTATTCAAATCCCATGGTCTTAACCATTACAATATGTTTCTTGAACTCTACTGCAGAATGTGATAACTAATATAATGAAGACACATATTTCTTTAAAAATGTCCTATATGTTTGAGGATAAATACCAAACAAATAAATGCATAAAAATGCTTCGTCATGTAGAAGGCCTTCCTTAGAACTTTATTAAAATAAAATTCAAATAATTTCAGGAAAACATTCAAGCAAATGGGACTTGAACTGCTATATATGAAAAAGTGACTGGGTAACAATTATAAAAATGGTCTTTCATGCATTGTGACAAATGTACCACACTATATGTGTTAGGTGTTAATAATAGGGTAGTGTTTTAGTTTGCCAAAAGGCTTCCAGAATGCAATATACTAGAAATATAACAGCTTTTAAAAAGGGAATTTATTAAATTATAAAATTACAGTCCTACCTAAGGTCATAAAGTTATCCAAACCAAGGCATCCAGAGAAAGATACCTTGACTCGGGAAAGATACCTTGACTCAAGAAAGGCTGATGTCTGTCACATGGGAAGACAAATGGCTGGTGTTTGTTGGTCCTTGCTCTCAGCTCCATTGCATCCAACTTCTTATGCCGGTGATTTCCTCTCTAAGCATCTGTGGGACCTCACTTAGCTTTTCTGGGCTACAACTCTGGATTCTGGCTTGCTTAGCATCTTATAGGAAGGCACATGTTGATGTCTGCTGGGCCCTACATCTCTAAACATCCATGGCTAGGCATCTGCTCTCTCTGTCAGAAATCCAAGCATCTCCAAATGTCTACATCTCTGTCATCTCTAGCTTCTGTGAGCTCCCTCTGCTCCTGGAGTCTCTGGGACTCTGCATTTCCAAACATCTGTGTCTCTGCAGGCTCTGTAACAACTGCAAAATGTTTTCTCTTTTAAAGGACTCCAATAAACTAATTAAGACCCACCTTGAATGGGTGGAGTCACATCTCCATCTAATGAAAAGTCCACAGCCACAACTGGTTGATTCACATCCCCATGGGAGTAATCTAATGAAAAGATCATACACTGCAACATTGAATCAGGAATAAGGAACAAGGCTTTTCTAGGATACATAACATTTTAAAACCATATTCCATCCTATGAACCCCCCTAAAACATGTTCTTTCTGTATAGAAAATACATTCATTCCATCACAATGTCACAAAAGCCTTAAACCACTTCAGTAACAACACAAATATAAGTCAGAAACAATACAAAATCTCATCAAAGTCAGCTACAGGCATGATTTTTCAGAAGGCAAAATTCTCTTCTGCATGTGGTCCTGTGAAATGTAAGTTATCTGCTTACAATGTACAAAGGAGGGACAGTCATGGGAAACATATTCCAAATGCCATAGTGGGAATTGAAAGTTACGTAAACGTCATCAGATCAAAACAGTTCCAAAAACCGAAGAACAGACTCCATTGGATTTCAAAGTCTGTGAGTCATTTATAGAAAAATGTTTCATCTTCTGGGTTTCATAAAATGGTAATTCCACCATGCCTAAGGGCTTATGCAGTTGTCCTGTTCTCTCAAAATATTGGGAGTTGCAATATTGGGGTGCATTGATCACTTTTCTCTCAGCTCCACCCTCTTCAAACATTAGGTCAGTACCCAGGATCTCTGCCATCTTTGGGGCACATCCTCTACCCCTCCTGAAAAATGGGGTAATCACCAGGCTTCCCCAATCCATGGTTTATGTACTCCACCCTCTCCAAGGCCTGGGTCACTGAAATCCTTCCTGAACACAGAGACAGAAGAGGCATCCTCTGCTTCCAGTGCAAACTTACATGGATGCATGGATCCATTCTCCTGGCCTGAGATTTCTTGGCTTCACACCTCAACTTCCATGGATTTGCCTTTGAAGGAATTTTTCCTTCAGTCTGTCCCTTTTCTGTCCCTTTTAGTTCAGACTGGCAGTGTGTCTGTTCATACATATCTCACAAGAAATTTGTTGGTTTTCTATGCAGTATACAGAGATCATATCCATCAGACAATAGGACTTTCCACAAATCCTTTCAGGATAACTCCATCCCCAAACCTTGCTTGGCCTGTAATGGTTAACTGCTTCCAAATTTGGTTAACTACTCATGTGGAACCTCATTCTCTGGAAGTCTCACTTTCTGAGGGCCAGAACTTTGCAGAACATCAATTTCTTGTTCTTTGTACCCCAGAGTTCAGTCTTAACTTATCTCTTTCCTGTCACATTTCACTATAAACTGCAAGAAGAAGAAACCAGACTGCATTTTCCATATTTAATTTGAAAGTCTTTTCACCTAAGTATCCTAGGTGATCACCTTCAAATTCTATCATCCGTCCAACACCAGGATATAATTTTGCCAAATTTTCTTCCACTCTAAAATGAGGGTCACCTTCCTTTCAGTTTGCCATAACACATGCATTATTTCTGTCTAAATTCTCATCAGAAGGATCTCTAGAGTCCACAGTTCTACCACCAGTCTCTTCAAAGCAATTCCAGCCTTTCCTATTCACTTCATAATGCTTCCAGAGTCTTCCCCTTATACATGTACAAAGCCATTCCAACTTGTCTGGTATTTGCAAACAGCAGCACCCCACTTCTCTGGTGCTAAAATCTGCTTTGGTTTGTTCATTGTTGCTGGAATGCAATATATCAGAAATGGAAAGGCTTTTAAAAAGGGAACTTATTAAGTTACAAGTTTATGGTTCAATGGCCATAAACATGTCCAAATTAAGGCATCCAGAAAAAGATACCTTGACTCAAGAAATGCTGATGTCTGTCACATAGGAAGGCACATGACTGGCATCTGTTAGTCCTTGGTCCAGTTTCATTGCTTCCAGCTTCTGATGCCAGAGGTTTCTTCTCTAAGCACCTGTAGGCCTTCACTTAGTTCTTCCAGAAAACAGTTCTGGGTTTTGGCTTCCTTAGCATCTCAAGGGAAAGCACATGGTGATGTCTGCTGGGCTCTGCATCTCTAAAAGTCCATGGCTAGGCATCTGCTCTCTCTGTCACCAGTCAAAGCAGCTCCAAATGTCTGTGTCTCTGTTGGTTCTGGTTCCTTTCTACCTCCTGCTGTCTCAGCTCCTGGAGTCTCCTGGAGATTTTGCATTTCCAAATGTCTGTCTCTGCAGGCTCTGAAGCAACACCAAAATGCGTCTCCTTTAATAGAACTTGAGTAAAGTAATCAAGACCACCTTGAATGGGCAGAGTAACATTTCCATCTAATCAAAAGGCCAGAGCCATATTTGGGGGGTTCAGATCTTTATGGAATTAATCTAATCAAAAGGCCACACCCAAGGTGCATGGGTGGTTCAGTGGTGTAATGCTTGCCTTCCATGCAAGAGACTTGGGTTTGATTCCCAGATTATATACCCCACCAAAAAGTCACGCACTGCAATATTGAATCAGAATTACAGAACAAGGCCTTTCTGGGGTACAGAATATGTTCAAACCAGTACAGATGGTATATAGTAACTCTGTATTTTATGCATGATTTTTCTGTAAACCTACAAATTTTCTAACAAAAAAAGTGATAAAGTAGCTGTTTCATAACTTAATTCCTTATCAAAGACCACTATTCAAAATGCATAAAATGCAACAACAATAACAGATAAAGAAAGCATTGGAATTTAAGTAAAAAAGCCCAGATGTGATGTGATCCCAGAAAAAAAAAGGAAGGTCAATAAGGTGAGTCCATTATTCGATCCCTATTTTGTCTTCAGCGGATTACCTGTTGTGTGGCAGGGGTGTGAAGTAATAACAGAAAGCTACAGCTTGAGGCACGTGGAAGTCTGCCTGGGAGTTGGTGTTCAAGGCTAACAAGAATGCAAAAGCCAGGGGTCAAAGTCCAAGAGAAAAAATAGATGCAGATAATTGAATCAGGTGGTTGGGTTCAATTTCCTAATAACACATTTGCTGACATAAAAAACAAACATGTTCAGGGATAAAGAAAAAGAAACTAAATATAAATCAGCAGCCACACTTACTAGAAATCTAAGAAGATATTTCAGGGTACCTGAAAAACAATCCAAGCCTCCATTTGATATCTACAAAAGGATTGTGCAAGGAAGAAGGGGAAATTAAAAATGAAATAAAAAACAAAGCCTTTTTGCAAGAATATCTTGAGCCAGATATAAACAATAATTGGAATTTGGTCAAATTAAAATTTTACTGTAAGGTGGGTCACAGTGGCTCAGTAGGAAGAATTCTCATCTGCCATGCCAGAGACCTAGGTTCAATTCCCAGTGCCTGTCCATGCAAAAAAAGAAAAGAAAATAATTCACAGTAGTGCTAGAAAAGAGTATATAAGTAGACTATCTGATACTGATATTGATGTTATCTATCATCTCTAAAATAGCTGTGATTAATGTATTAAGGCCAATTAATTAAATAACAAAGAATTGCTACCGCGAACTTGAATATATATAAAAAAAGCCGTCCTAGAACTGAAAATATAAATGACTACATTTAAGATTGGCATAGATGGGTTTAAAGGGAAGATTAGACACATCAGTAAAAGTCCTGGTAAATCAGAAGTTAGGTTGGTAGAAAATTCTCAGATTAAAGTAGAAAGTGGACAAAATGATAGTAAATGTTAAAAGATTGTAGGAAAATTACAGAATATTGTGGAAAAGTATAATATATTTGAAATTGAGTTGTAGAAGTGGCCATGACTTAGAATTTTTCAAAACTGGTGAAAGGAATTAATCCATGGATTCAAAAGATTCTACGGAGAGCAAACATGATGAATACGAATAAAATCACATTTGGCCATATCTGGCACATTAGGCAAACTGCTGAAAATCAAAGAAAAACCCCAAAAATTAAACATAAAAGTTTCCAAATGGTAAAACTGCACATTCTTCTTTTTTTCTTATTCAGATCATGCTTTTCTGGGGTACAAAATAATTCAACCTACCACATACCTATATACAACATTTTATTTATCTATCAGTTGATGGGCATTTGGGGTTATTTCCACTTTGGGGCTATTATGAATGATGTGCTATGAATATTCATGCGAAAGTTTTTGTGTGGACATATATTTTCGGTTCTCTTGGTTATATAACTCAGTAGAATTGCTGGGGCATTATTGGCAAAGCCTCAAGAGGGAGGGGAGAAAGACTATGGAACTATTAAACCTTCACATCAGTGAATCCCCTGATACTGTGTCAAACCTTAGGGATACTCAAATCAATAGGTCATGCTCCGAACATGAGGCTTACTTTTGTGAAGCTTATGTAGGTAGCATAGAAGCTAAGACTACCTATTGGAATGCCTAAGAGTTACTTCTGCAGGACCTCTGTTGCTGCTCAGATGTGGCCTCAGTCTCTCTAAGCCTAACTCTGCAAGTGAAATCATTGCCCTCCCCTCTACATGGGACATGACATCCAGGGTTGAAAGTCTCCTTGGTGACGTGGGAGAGGACTCCCAGGGATGAATCCAGACCTGGAACTGTGGGATCAACAATTAAATCCTGACCAAAAGGGGGAAAGACGCGTAATTAATAAAGTATCAGTGGGAGAGAGAGTTCAAATAGAGTCGAGAGGCTATTCTGGAGGTTGCTTTTACGCAAGCTGCAGGCAGAACTTGCGATTTGTCATAACCTGTCAACCTTCAACCAAGACCACGCCAGCCAATCCTAAGGAACACCTAGGGCAATACGTAAGATTCCACAAAGGTTCCAGGCACTAGAGTAACTTTCCAGAAACCTACAATCTCCAGATGGGTCCCTCGTCCAGATAAATCCTGAAACCTAACCCAGCCTCTCCAGAACATCAGATGGTTCAATCTCCGTACCCATATTAGTGGCAGACCCTTCCAATAGCAAAAATTTAGGATTGCCATAGCCCAAACAACCCCAGTGAGAGGTATGGAAAGATCAAAGGTGATGGTGAAATTATACACAGAAGACATGACTTAACAAATGAATATGAAT
Source organism: Tamandua tetradactyla (assembly GCF_023851605.1). Classification (NCBI taxonomy): domain Eukaryota; kingdom Metazoa; phylum Chordata; class Mammalia; order Pilosa; family Myrmecophagidae; genus Tamandua; species Tamandua tetradactyla. Next base: position 51,128,041 of record NC_135330.1, read on the forward strand.
GCTGAACCATTCAACTGATACCTCTTTTAGTCTCCAGTATTTTAGAGCAGCTAGAAGTAAAAAGCAAAAATTGTGAAATTATAACCCATGTCAAAGTCTGAACTTTGTCATGTTGTGCTTTGAAATTTGTAGTTTTTTTGTATATATGTTATTGTTCACAAAAAAGAAGGAAAAAAAAGTTGATTGTGATGATAAAAATGTATTTAAGCCCTCTAGCCTCCTATATTCTGGAGTAGCGAGAAGGAAAAATCTGAGAGGATCGTATGGTAGCCCATGACAACTCTGGGATCTATCCTGTAACCACTTCTTTAAGAGTGCTCTGAAAACTATTGATTTTTTATTTCTTTGTTTTGTATATATGTTATACTATGCAATAAAAAAATTAAAAATAAAAAAGAATTGCTGGTAACTGTAAGTTTAGCTATTTGTAGAATTGCCAGACTGTTTTCCAAAACAGCTGCACCATTCTACATTCCAAATTACAATGTATGAAGATTCTACTTTATCCACAAACTTGCCACCACTTGTTCTAGTCTCTTTGACTACAGCCATCTTAGTGGATATGAAATAGTATCTCATGATAGTTTCGGTGCACATTTCTCTAATAACTACTGATGTTGACATCTTTTCATGTGCATAGTGGGTATTTCTTCTTTAGAGAAAGGTCTATTCAAATATGTTTCCCTGTTTCAAATTGAGTAATTTATATTTTTATTGTCAAGATGCTGGAGTTCGTTGTAAATTCTGAATGATAGTCTTTTACAAGACATATGATTTGCAAACATTTTCTATCATCCAATGGTTAGTTTTCCATTTTCTTGACAATGTGTTTTGAAGCATAAACCTTTGAATTTTAAAGTACTTTAAAACTTACAGGACAGTTGCTAAAAATAATATATATGCATATAAAGAGCTTCAACATAACTTTACTCACCCCAGATCCCCAGATCCACCAATTTTAACATTTTGTCACATTTGGTCTATCTATTTCTCTACCTATCTGCCTATCTATGCATCAATCCATTTTCTGAACACTTGAGTGTAGATTATATACATCATGTTCTTTGAACACTTATTACAGCAATGTACATTTCTTAAGAACAAGGATATTTACTTACATAAATATCTTAAGGGCAATCACCAAATTCAATAAATTTAACATTGATATAAAGCTTACTGTGTATATTCCTATTTTTTCATATCTCAATATCCCTTTGAGCTTTTCCTCCTCCCTTGCTAGATCCCATCCAGATCATATATTGCATTTAATTGTCATTACCTCTTTAATTGCTCTTTCTTTCATTTTTTTTAAATTATGGGGATGGATATACAACATAAATTTCCCATCTCAACAACTCCCAAGCATACCATCAATAAGATTAATCACTTCACAATTTTGTGCTCTCACAACCTTCCATTACTAAAGCTTCTCATTTCTCCAAGCAGAAACTCTACACCTATTATGCATTAACTACTCATTCCCTCTGCCCCAGACCCTGGCAACTTATACTCTAATTTCTGTTTTTTAGAGCATCCATATTCTTTATGGTTAAGAAGGGACTTCAATTTAACATTCTAAATATATAATAACTTTGTTTTGCTTTGATACCAACTTGACTTCAATAGTATAAACAAACTATGTTCCTATACCTCTCTATTCCCCACCTTTACGTAGTTCTTGACACAAATTAAATGTTTATACACTTAATACAAAACCACAGATTTATTATTACATTTTATGCATCTCCATTTAGACCCTACAAGAGTAAAAAGTAGAACTACAAAGCAAAACTACAATAGTACTGGCATTTATATTTACCCATGACATCACTTTCTCCAGATATTTTTATTTCTTCATGCTACTTTGTTTTTTCAATGTGTCTCCTACATATATGTATTTCTATATACATATATACACACAGAGAGAGGTAGATATGTGATAGTTATATCACAGGGAATTTTTTCCAACTTTTTTTGGGGGGAGTACACATTCTTTTTATAAAAGAATAGTTAAGGCTACCTGTTGATTTCTCAAAATGAATCTTCTTAGCCAGAAAATAAGGAAGAAATCTGTCATTGCTGAAGTGAAATCAGTGTCATCCTAGACTTATTTAGTTAGTGAGCATATTTAAGAATGTCAGACATATAAAAACTGAGTTATTCTCTGACAGCAGATCTGGTTTAAAAGATATACTAAAAGACATGGAAGATAAATAATCCCAAAGGAAGTACACCAGTAAAAGAAGGAATGAAATGCATCAGATAATATTCAGTCACTCAATATTAAAGAATGCAGCCTGTTTAAAACCGTATTCATTGGAAATTAAAATTCATGTACTGGTATAATTCATCAAAACAAAAAAAATGTAAAATGTTAGTAAATGAAAGTTAAGTTTAGTAAGGTCAGTGCATTTTCTGGGAGCTGGTAAAAGTTTATATCTAAAATCAACTCCAATTAAGGCATCCATTCTAATCACTAAGACAAGCGCAGAGAAAATAAAGAATATTAATTACAACCTGAAAGTCAGAATATCTTTCAACAAAATTCCTAACAAATTTTAAAAGTGACAATGAATTAGACAAATATTTAAAAAAAGAGAGAGATAAAACATATAGTGAGAGGAAAATGGATAAATCATCACAGTAGCTCTAAAGCTGTTAAATGGCTTTAAAAAGTGATCAAGAAGAAGCCAAAAAAAAGCATCAAACAAAGCTCAAACACATCACTCACAAGACACATTTCTTTTACTAAAATGCTGAAATCTAAAGGAAAAAAGGCAATATGTGGGCATGTGTATAGACATACATGCAATGAAAACTAAGGCAAAAACACTAAAAAAAAGAAAAATGTGACTTTATTAATATATAAAAGTAAGCTCTAAGGATGCAAAACTAGTTTAGTGGTAGAATTCTCACTCACCATGTGGGAGATCCAGGCTTGATTCTTGTCCTGTGCACTTCTCCCCCCACCGAAAAAAAAAAAAAAATCAACAAATGATGCTACAATAATGGATAGTCACACGGGAAAAGAATGAAATGTGACCCCCATCATACAGCGTACAAACAAAAAAAAAAAAAAAGAAAAAGTAAGCTCTAATTCAAGAAAGAATATCAGGGATATGTTTCTTTTTTTTAATAAAAGGGAATTTTGGTAGGTTCTATGTTAATACTACATTGGTACAGGCAAAATAGCAAGACTTCAATTTTTAAAAGCCTCTAAAAGTTAACAGAATCAAAAATAAAAATTAAAAAATATGAAAAATCATAGATGGATATTTTTAAAATTTTGGCTTAATAACAAATGAAATTAAATGAAAATAAATTAGAAAGAACATTGAATACTTCAAAAATATTAAATTTATTGACTAAAATGGAAGAATTCTTTTAAAAATAGGTTTAAACAGCAAATTGGACACAGCAAAAGAAAAGATTAGTAAATCAGATGGAGATTCATCAATGGAAATATCCTTTTCTTATCGGTAGGGTATTTTTATTCAGTGGAGAAAGAAACACATTTTTGAAATTATATCACACAGTGATATAACTTACTTTCACAGAAAGGGGAAAGTAAAAGGAATTAATTATAGCAAATAGGGCAGAGATATTGCCAGTGAGTGAAGAGGGCAGAGATAACAATTTACATCGGGTTGACCAAAGAAAACTTTGCTGAAAAGGTAACATTTGAACAAATACTTAAAGGAAGTAAAAGAGAGGCAGCAGTGAGGTCAGGCCTCTAGCATTGTTGCTGGAGCTAGAGAGGGACATGAAAACCTAAGTCCCCAATATCTGGATTGGGGGTTAGGGGGACATGGTCCTACCACTGATCATTGCTTTTGAATAACTACTTCAGATCACTGGGGATCTAGTTTTGAGGGTGGCTATCATTCCAACTCACCTCCGAAAAAGATGATGGAGGAAACTTCAAGACATTATACTTATGCAAAATACAGAGGACGCTTGAAGAGCTGCATTTTTGGGCAGGTGCTAAATTAAGAAAGCACATCTTTGGGGAGTTTTGGAAAGGCTCCTGGTGCCCTTTCTGGGCCCTCCTGCCCTCTCTCCTCCCCAGGGCAGTTTGAAGGCAGCCAGCACTCCCTTTGTGGGTCCCTCACTTTACTTCTGGCAAGGAACTATAAACTTGGGAAACTCTTCTCCATGCATACCCCAAACCCAAAGCTTTCCCTCTAGGCAAAAGCAGCTTGTGGCAATGAAAGTAGTATAGCAAATTAAGGTGAACAGCCTCAAGCAAAAGTGTATCCGCTTTAAGTCCTGCAAAGGAATACTCAGGGGAGAGACAAGTTCTGTTTCCTATAAAATAGAGGGGGCGTTCAGACTCCTGTGAAGAAGGGGATCTCCTAAGACCACAGCATACCCAAGTCCAGGACAAGTCACAGGCTCAGCAAAGACAGGGAGAACCTAGAATTTTGCATTTGCCTTGGGCTGATCTTTGAAAGAGGGCTGAACTCTGAAGGAGAGTACTAGCCAAGGCAAAGCCAATTTGCAAAGATGGTAAAAGGTATTTTATCTTCATGTTTGCTTGATTTTCCTAGTTCTTGTCAAACAATAAAATCTTTGTCATATTACTAGCCAGATACAAATTCAAGAAACAGATATCTCAGGGAATAAATTCCAGAGTTAAAATTTTAAAACATTAAAGTACAGTGTACCAAAAAAGATTACAAAACAAAGAAACAGGCTATGATAGCAAATGAATGGAAGAAGAAAACTATCCAGAAAACACCAACAAGGGAGACCAGAATGTGTACATCCCAGAATAAGACAAAAAAAAAAAAAAAAAAAAAAGATCTTCAATATGCTCAAGAGGATGAAGGAAAACACAAAGAAAAAACAAAAGCATATCACGACAACAAAGGATGAACAATATGAGAGTCATTATAAAGAGATAGAAATTGTAGATAGCAACCAAACAGAGCAACTGGTGTTGAAGACCACAAAACTGAAATGAAAAAATTACCAGGAGGGTTTGAACAGCATATTGGAGATGGCAGAGAAAGAATCAATGAAAATGAAGACAAAACAATTGAAGTATGTCAGTCTGAGGAGGAGAAAGAATGGACAATTATAATAAAGTGATAATAGCCAAAGAGACCTGCGGGACACCACCAGGTGTATCTCTCTAGACCTGATGGAGTTCCAGAAGGAGAAGAAAGAGAGAAAGGGGCAGAAGAAATAGTGAAAGAAATAATGACAGAGAACTTTCCAAGCATAGCAAAGGATGTGAATAAGCATATCCAAGAAATCCAGAGAACACTAAGCAGGATAAAGATGAAAAAAAATACAACCTGTCATATATTGATCATACTATCAAATACAAAGGATAAGCAGTGAGTTCTGAAAGCTGCAAGAGAAAAGCAATGGGTTATGTATAAGAGAGTTCTAATTAGATTAGGTGTGGATTTCTCATCAGAAACCAGGGAGGCAAGAATACAGTTGGTCAAAATGCTTAAAGTACTCAGAGAAAACAATTGCCAACCAAGAATTTTATATCTGTCAAGATTTTCTTTCAAAAATGAGGGAGAAATAAGACATACCCAGAAAAACAAGTTGAGGGCATTCATTACTAGTAGACTGCCCTACAAGCAATGCTAAAAGGAGTCCTACATACTGAAAGAAAAGGACAAATGGTTCAAAATAGCATAAAGAAAGGGATAATTATAAATGCCAGTATTATTGTATTTTTTGGAATGTAAGTCCACCTCTTGCTACATGAAACTAAAATGCAAATGCATAAAAATGCTGATAAATCTATGGTTTTGGACATACAATGTATAAAGGTGTGACTTGGAACAAGTACAGAAATTGGCAGGGGGGTATAAGAACTGTGTGCATGTATGCTTTGAAGTCAAGTTGGTACCAAATCAAATATAAGTTTTATGTAGTTTGTATGTTAAAATTTAACCCTATAGTAACCACAAGGAAAATATATGAAAAATGTAGCCATATAGAAAGGAGCTGGGACTCAATATAGTACAAAACAAAAACTCAAATAAATATGAAAATAGGAATTAATGGAAGAATTGAGGGACAAAAAAGACAAAAGCTAAATAGCAAAATGGCAGAAGAATGCAGTGCATATCACTAAGTACTTTAAATGAAAACGAAAATACAATATTCACATATTTAAGGGATACAAAAAGTCAGTGCTGGGCAGTAAATTTATGGTTTTAAATACAAATATTACACAAGATAAGAGACCTAACCTTAAAAATGGAAGAACTATATAAGAAGAAAAAATTAAACCTAATGTGAGCAGAAGGAAGAAAATAACAAAGGTTAGAGTGGAGGCAAGTGAAGTAGAGAATAAAAACAATAGAGAGAATCAACAAAACAAACAGCTCTTTCTTTGAAAAGATCAATAAAATCAACAAACATTTAAATATACTGACAAAGAAAAATAGAGAGGACACAAACATTCACAATAAGTAATGAAATGAAAGACACTATAAGGGGATATTACGATACCTTTACAGCAACAAATTAAATAACCTATATGAAATATCCAATTTCCTAGAAACACACAAATTTTAATGATAAAGAAGAAATAGAAGATCTCAACAAATAAATGAATAGGAGAGTGAATCACAAATCAAAAACTTGTAAACAAAGAAAAGTCCAGGACCAGATGGTTTTACAAGGGAATTTTATGAAACATTCCAAAAAGAATTAACACCAATCCCAGTCTAAGTATTCCAGAAAACTGAAGATGAGGGACCACTCCCTTATTCATTCTATGAGGTCAATTTCCAGCTCATATCAAAACCAGAGAAAGTTGCCACATGAAGAGAAAATTAGAGACCAATATCTTTTATGACTATAGATTCAAGAATCCACAACAAAGCACTAGGAAACCTAATCCCACAACACATTCAAAGAATTATACACCATAATCATAATTTATCCCAGGTATATGGGTGATTTAACAAAATAAAATCAATTAATGTAATATACCACATTAATAAAAATGCACATGATCACCTCAACTGAGGCAGAAAAGGCATTTCACAAAAATCAGCACCACTTCTTGATAAAAGCACTTAGAAACTAGGAATAGAAGGAAACTTCCTCAACATGATAAAGTGCATATATGAAAAACCCACAAGGAACAACATATTTAATAATGAAAGACGGAATACTTTCTCTTCAAGATCAGGCATCAAGGATGCATACTGTCACTACTGTTATTCAACATTGTACTGGAAGTTCTTGACAGAGAAACTAGGGAAGGAAAAAAAAAGTGCTCAAATTGTAAAGGAAAATGTAAAACTCCTAATTTGCATATGATGTGGTCTTATATACAGAAAATACTGAAATATCTGCAATAAAGCTCATAGAGTTAATACATGAATTCAACAAAGTGGCAGGGCACAACAAGATTAACAACCAAAAATAAGTTTTGTTTCCATACATTAGTAATGGACAATCAAAAGAAATACAGAAAAACATTTCATTTTTAGTAACAATTAAAAGGATAAGATATCTGTAACAATTCTAACAAAAAAATATATGAATTACTTGGATATAGAAAATTATAAGACATTGCTAAAATAAATTAAAGAAGACCTAAATAGATTGAAGGATGTTTTGTGTTCTTGGATTGGAAAATTAAGTATTCTTAAGATGTCAATTCTACCTAAAATAATGTACAGATGTGACACAATCTTAATTAAAATTCCAACAACTTTATTTGTAGAAATGGAAAAACCAATCATTACATTTATATGGAAGGGTGAAGGACCTTGAATTCATGTATATTGAGTTCATGTAAGAAGCGGCCCTACTGTACATAACTTTAAGAAGAAATAATATAATTGTTATTATTGTCATGAATAAGGTAGTGAAATTTCTCATGACTCCCCTTTTCAATTTTGATTTGTACTTACTAGGAATAAGTAAGACAATGAAAGGCAGTATAAATGTTGAAAAGATATAGTCAGTATCCACAGGTGGATATACAAGAGAAGAAAAAACAATTGCTTTAAAAAAAGTGTTAGAATCACTAAAAAAGCCTAGTTAGTGTTCTATGCTTTTTACTTATGCTAACAATAACCAGTAAGATAGAGTACAGTAGGACTTGATCTTACAGGAACTCAATATATGTGAATTCAGGTATATGCAATTGCCAATCAAAAATAAAGACAGAGAATTCAGAGTAAAAAAATGAAATGTTTTCTATGATATATTTTGTTTACTTATTGTTACTAGATTGTTTGTCTTATTTCTACAAAATGTGTGATAGGTATGTTCATATAAGAAATACTTATTAAATAATGAGGTTTGCTATTATGCACAACTTTTCAGTTTAGGTGACCGGTCTTGGAAAGTGTTGGTCTTGTAAAACCAGGTCCGTTTGAAAATATATATTAATTTTCTATTTATACTGTAACAAGTTACAAAAAACTTAGTACTTGAAACACTTATTATCTCACACTTGTGTAGGTAAAAAGAGTGCCACTGTGAGGCTGGGTTCTCTGCTCAGCACCCCTCAAGGCTGTAATCAGGGTGTAGGGTGGGACCACCGTTCTCCTCTGGGACTGGGGTCTTCTTCCAAGCTGACTTTGTTGGAAGAATCCAGTATCTTTAGGCTATAGTTCTGAGGTCCCCACTTCCGGCCATCAGCAAGGACATTTCTCTGTCCCTAGAGGATGTCCACGTTCCTTCTTTCGTGACCCCTCCATCATCATGAATGCTAGTGCCTGACTCCTTCTCAAATTGTGAATCTCTGATCTTCTCTCTACTTGTGAAGAGATTCAGCCCACACAGAACATTTTTATGGTCAGCTGTGCCATATAACATGAGATAAACATGAGGATGATAGCACCTCATTTCTACCACAAACTCTCTGGTATTAGGGTGTGGAATCTTGGGGTCATTTATAGAATTCTGCCCACCACAAGAGGCCAGAAGTTTCCTTTCACATTAAAATTAGAATAAGATTGTAAAGAAAACACACACACTGTCATGGTCAGGTTCATGTGTCAACTGTTTTTCTGGTAGGCAAGTGCTGGCCTGTGTTTTGCTATGAGGACATTTCATAGAATTAAATCACGATCACATCAGCTGCATCCACAGCTGACTCCATTTGTAATCAGCCAACGGGCGTGTCTGCTTTAATGGGTGATGCTTAATCTAATCACAGGTAGCCTTTTAAGGAGAATTCAGAAGAAACAGGCTCTCTTCCTGCTTCGGCTGGCGAGCCTCTCCTGTGGAGTTCATCCAGACCCTCCATTGGAATCGCCAGCTTCACAGCCTGCCTTGCAGATTTTGAACTCTGAGTTTCCATGGTCAAGTGAGACACTTTTATAAATTTTATATTTGCGAGTGTTTCCTGTTGATTTTGCATCTCTAGAAAACCCTAATACACATACATACATGCAAATATGAACTTTATATAGACATAGCATAATCTTAATCCTGTATGGGGAAAAGATTGTAAAATGGTTGTGAAAACAAACTCTGAAGAAAAACCACATGGGTTTAAAAATCCAGGTACAACTTTCCCTGATGGAAGTTGTTTAAGTTTCTTGTCCCTTAATGTCCCCATCTATCACTCAGGAAAAACATACCAGTTTTGAGTATCTAACAAGATAAAAAAAAAAAGTACTTAGAACAGTATAAACATCAGATTAATTACAAAATGAAATATAATTTCAAATGAAAACACAATGTAAATTTTGGACTGTTGACAGAGATTATGAAGTTTATCTGTTCTAGTTTGCTAGCTGCCGGAATGCAATATACCAGAAACAGAATGGCTTTTAAAAAGGGGAATTTAATAAATTGCAAGTTTACAGTTTTCAGGCCATTGGAAATGTCCCAGTGAAGGCAAGTTTATAGAAATGTCCAATCTAAGGCATCCAGGGAAAGATACCTTGGTTCAAGAAAGTTGATGACATTCAGGGTTTCTCTGTAAGCTGGAAGGGCACATGGTGAAGTCTGCTGGCTTTTTATCTTCCAGCTTCTTATTTCATTAAGTAACCCTCGGAGGCAATTCCTTCTTCATCTCCAAAAGTCACGGCTCGTGGACTCTCTGCTTTGTGGTTCTGCAGTGTTCTCCGCTCTCTCAGAATCTCCCATCGCTCTCTAATCAAGTCCCACGTAGAACGGGTGGAGGCACATCTCCATCTTATCCAGTTTAATATCTATAATTGACTGAGTCACATCTCCATGGGGATGACCTAATCAAGCACAGAACAGGGAGTAGGAGAAACTGTTGCCCCCACAAGATTGATTAGGATTAAAACATGGTTTTTCTAGCATACATAAATTCTTTCAAACTGGCACATTATCTAAAAGATTACATTTGAAGGAATAGTAAGTAACCTTTTTAAAAGAATAAGAATTATTTTGAACTTCTATTAACTGTTAGGAAAATACAAAGTAGTACTTAAAAATACTAATTCTAATGCAGAAGTAGACAAATTCATTCATTCTGTTACTCTGAACCACATACTTTCTTACAGGTACTCTGGACAGATACAGGAGAAAAAAGAACAGATAAAAATACCTGAATGGAAATTACACTTTGAAGAAATTGAACAATATCATTTATAACATTCTAAGTGTACAGTGAGCTTGGTTATAATAACCATCATTTTAAGTGCAAAATGACTCTCCAAACACGATTTATTTTAATCCGAAAGCATGAATTGGTGGTGCTATTTCTTAGGTATGTCAATTTGCTGTTCAAAATAGAGCATATGCTTTTTGAGGACAGAAATTGATTTATTCAGTTTTATATTTCTCGACGCACTTAGAAGTGACAGAGTAGACACATCACACTGAGCACTTGAATGAAAGTATGTAAGATTACAACTTTCAACATATCTTATAAAATCTATGAAAAACATAGGTAAGTATTAAAATTTATTCTCCCTTTTATTTTTGATCAATATTCACTCAACAAAAAAAAGCACCGAGAAGCAAGTTTCTTTAAATTGCAATCTAAAGATACAAAATGAAATTCACTGCTTGCAAGAGTATCAAAGGAAGAATAGAAGGTGAACTAAAGTTCAAGTTAAGAAATAAATTAAATTATATCTTAAATGCAATTAACGTCATGGTACTATATATTGAATGTGGTTAAAAGGAGATATTTCAAGTTGTTTAAATGTTACCAGAAGAAAAATAAAGAATAAAAGAAACCAACATAGAACCGTATAACACAAAAGTGAACTGTAATGTAAACCATGGATTATAGTTATGAATTATAAAAATATTCTTTGATTGGTTGTAACAGTATACCACATTAATGCAAGGCGTTAATATCAGGGTGACATATGGAAATGATATTTTATTCATGATTTTTCTGTAAACCTACAATTTCTCCCACCACCACCACAACAACAATAAAGTAAACTTACTAACTTAGAAACAATGATATATCCATGATTAGCCAGTGAATAACTAAGTTTACATTTTAATGCAGGCAAATTCATGTTGTCAATTAAAAGACTAATGTGTATAATATTAAATATTAAACCAAAATTTCTACATTCTGCATAGTTATGTTTTTATGCAGTAATGCCAACATTGATCTAAAAATTTTTTTATTGTATAATATAACATTTATACAAAGCAAAGAAAGGAAAAAACAATAGTTTTCAAATAGTTACAGGATAGATCCCAGTGTTTGTAAGGGGCTACTGTATGATCATTTTAGATTTTTTCTTCTAGCTGCTCTGGAATATAGGAGGCCAAGAAGGGTAAATATTTTTTTTATCATCACAATCAGAACTTTTTTCTCTTTTGTGAGAAATAGTATATATACAAAAAAGCAATAAATTTCAAAGCACAGCACAAGAATCAGTTGGAGAACAGATTTCAGAGTTTGGTATGAGATACAATTCCGCAGTTTTAGGTTTTTAGTTCCAGCTACACTAAGATACTGTGTCCATTTTCTCTGTGTGCCCCCTTTCCTTCCCAAGCAAAGGTAACTGCCACTAGAAAGTGTTAATCATTTGCAAGCAATTCTATAACTTTTTACATAAGTACTTTTAAAAAAATATGGTAATGTTTTATTCCTTTAAATATTGTGCATAAATGGGTTTATTCTGAATGCATTTTTATTCATAACCTGCTGGTAGTCTCAGTATTAAGTTTATGAAGTTCATCTTTGTTGACATCTGTGGCTATCTTTTGGTAATTTCAGTGGTACTTAGGTTATTTTCAATTTTGATGTTAAAAAACAAGGCTACACTGAACACTGTCATGAGCATCTATATGCGCATAATGTGAGAGTCTTTACTGTATATAATGAGTATAACCAGGGGTGGAATTGTGGGTCGAAGGCTATATGCATATTTAATTTTGTGAGATATTGACAAATTGATAAGAAAGTTGTATGTGCAATTTTCACTATCAGCAGCAGCAGGTAGGCTTGTCTTTCATTCTACATTCTTAGGAACAATTGGTATTATGAGCTCACTTTTTTTCAGGATATGGACATGTACATCTTTTGACATGTATTGGTTTCTGTCAGTTGTCATTTCTGCTAGGCTCCTCACAATCATCTAAAATAAATCCTTTTATTTGGAGCTTTTCTTGCTCTAAGAAGCAAAGACTAATGATTTTAATGGTGTAAAAATTAAGTAAAAGATTAAAAAAGGACAATATACAAGCAAATAACTTTGCAAGAGGCAATCTTCTAAGGGAAGCATATTTTATTAGGTTATAAAGGAACTATTCAGTTTTCTATGCATTGAAGCATCATCAGCTTTCTACCATTTAACTTATAACAAAATTCCTGCTCATTGCCACCTGGTTCACCACTAATTGAGTAAGAGTAAACTGGGAATTTTATAAGAATTGAAGTCTTTTTTTAAATGTGAGAAAGAATGACCTTTATGTCTGTTCTTGAGTTGGTTCATCCACAATTCCCAGAAAATGTGTACATTGCATGTGAGCTGTCGAATATGAAGGGCAAACCTAGCTGTGGGCAAATGAACTAAGAACAATGTCAGTAATTTCCATTGTCACTATTTATGACATATTTACCATTTTCCTTTCTAGGAAATCATTATACCATCAAAAATCCCATCTACCAGCAACACATAGAAATGAATAGTTACTATAAGGCCTGATTTCCTTTTTTTTTGAATTGTAACTTATTATGGATTCTGTATTTTCTGATATGTCCCTCAAAGAATTTAATTTAAACAGTTTTTTTTACCAAAATTAAAACTATCATTTCTTTACAAAGTAAATCATTTATTGAAAAGGTTAAAACACAAGAAATAAATAAGCATCTAAAGATTTAAAACTGAATATTTATACACAAGACACTTGGATTCTGAAAAAAAATGTTCACTTTAATAAATGTAATTTAAAATTTTATACTGACTTATAACCACATATTTTGATGTCAGTATTTCTCAGGAGAAATAAGAAATCCTTAAGAACACATTTATGTAATATTAACCTATTTTCATTTTAATGTCTACCAGAAGTTTTATTTATCCTAGCAGTGGATGAAAAGACTGTTAGTTTATGACTTACAATTTACAGTAGGTAAATGGTTGACTTGGATTTTTGTTAGATTGTACTATTAGATACCTTTGAGTAAAAATGAATGGACCTGATGATATAAGGAATTAAGATAACTCAAATATAAAATACTGAGCCTCTTAAAAAAGTAATATTAGACTCCAAGTTAAGCGTATTTAAGGTGATTTGTCGTTTCAATGAAAAATAATTAGAAAATTAGAAACTGCTAAATAGAGTTTCCTATATTGCATCACAAACAAAGCTATTTAAAAGAGTAGAGTCTTTCTTATAGTTTGTCAGATTCACATAAGCCCTGCTGAATTTCAAACAAAACAGCCCAGTTCAAATATCCTTCTAAAGATAAATCATCTATTGACTGTCTTAGTACAACTAACCATATTGCTGGAAAGCCCTCAATGTTTCCCAAAATCTTCAATTTTATCGTAAAGGCAACCACTGTACCAATACTATTGATATAATTTTTTTCTGAGGGAATTGCATAAATCTTTTCTGTACATAAAACGCCTGCTGTTGAATGTTGCTGACCTTTGCTTGTCCGAAGCCAAATATTTTATTTGTGACTATGAGAAATAAAATAGTAAATGGCACTACCTTTCATCAAAAAGGCAAAATGCTGTGACCCATCAAATCACTATTAAGCTATTGCTTGGATCCAATTCTAAAGTTTTTCTTTTGTTTATAGATGAATCATGTAGAAAGTAATTTCCCAAATAGCCCCCTCACATGCAAGATTCCCCTATTATTAACATTTTATATTAGTGTGGTATTTTTGTTACTATGGATGAAATAATATTATTATAATATACTATTAACTGCAGTTTATAGTTTGCATCAATTATTTAATACAAAATGTTTAGTTAAGATAATTACGCTTCCTGGGGTTTGGTCTCTGAATGAGCAATATATGTGCAGAATCTGTCGAGTATTTATTTTTAATAAATTAAGAGTGTTTGAGATATCTTTCCATTTGTAATATTGTTCTAGAAATTCATTTTCAAAATCTGTTGTGAGGCTTGTGAAGGAATCTCAATTTCCTTACAGATAATTTTTGTTATAAAATATACATATAATGGGGAATTACTATTCCTTTAGCAATGAAAATTTATATAAAAAAACAACTAAATAAATAACAAGAACTAAATTTCTTTTTTTTTCCACATGGACAGGCACCAGGAATCGAATTTGGGTCTTCAGCACAGCAGGTGAGAACTCTGCCACTGAACCACCGTGGCCCACCCAGTACTACACTTTTAATAAGTAGAAATGATAATGCCAGAATATATTCTAGCAAGTGTAGCCTACAGCAGTAAGAAAATACAATGTAAGAATTCACAGATCAATTATCATTAGATATTTTAAAAATTCATATTATTACATAATAATTTACATAGCCACATGTATTTGTCATTTTTGGAAGGTGAAGAATTCCTCTGTAAATAGTTATTCTGATACTATGATTATTTTACAGAGATTATTTTACCTAAACATTCCTACAACCGAAATAAACTCTCTTACTTAAATTATATTTTTCAAATTTTTGTAGTAATATCACTTTTCTGTTACCCTTAGCAAAGAATCAGCTATTAATTATGAATAGTTATATTTATTACTATTTTAATGTTAATTATTATTTCTCTTATTTTAATTTAAATTCAAAATATTTATGAGCTATCATCCAACTTGCAGATGCTAGGCTACATTTGGAAGTGAAAACTAAATAAGACATCAATTATACTCTTCAGGAACTTACAATTAAATGGAGTGATCGGGGCTTCAAGGAGTTACATTGTGTCATCATGGCAAACTACCTAGAAATACAAAAAAAAAAAGTTGAAAATTGATGGAAATTACACCGTTTTCTTAAACATTGTAAAATCAACACATCTGTTAGAGGGATTGATTTACAGTCACCCTACATGACTGCATTCTGATTAAATTTATGAACATAGACAAAAACCAAAAACCAAGAATCCTATGGTGGTTTATCAAACATGAAAATAGATAAAAATAGAAACATGCAAACGTGGCCATTTTTCATCCTGGGGCTGCTTAAAGTCCGGAAGACCCCAGTCTAAGATTTCAATTAGCCTAGTCCCAGTGGTAGCTGCTCTCCTTCAACAGAGATAACGCGTTAATAACTCCTCCATTTTTTTTTTTTTTCATCCTGTTCAAACAACACTCTTTTTATATCAATTTTTTTTTTGGCAGGGTTCATGGTCCGGGAATCGAAGCCGGGTCTGCCGCATAGAAGGCAAGCATTCTACACTGAACCACCCGTGCACCTTATAACAGTTTTAATATATGCCATTCTGAAAAAAAAAAAAAAGAAAAAGGGTGTAATGAGCTTGTAGGCTTCTTAAGACCTATGTTCTTATTGGCAAATAATTGTTAGTTTATTTTAAGACCTGTTTTAATCTTTTAGAGCAATTTTAGTTTAGAGAAAAAATTGAGCAGATAGTAGAGTCTCATACAGCCACTATCCTTGCTCACATTTTCCCCTACATTTTTACAGAGTGTGACTGGGGTTTGTTTAGTAAAACCATGTTTAGCTTTGTAAGAAAGTGTAATGACTAGATCACCTACCAAGTGGTGTAGTGTTTTGCTTTCCCAACCAGCAATGAACGAAACATCCTCACCAGCAGCGGTGCAGTTTTGATGTTGCTGTTTTTAGCCATTATAATAAGTGTGTGGTGGTATCTCATTGTTCACTTTGCAATTCTTTCAGCTCAGCTTAGCATATGATTCTGAACATCTTGTCATATGCTTACTTGTCATCTGTATATCTTCTTTGGTAATGGGTCTGTTCAAATATTTTGCTCATTTGTCATTTGGGTTGTTTGTTTCCTTATTATTGGGTTTTAAATGCTCTTTGTAAATTTTAGATACAAATCCTTATCAGGCATGTGTTTTGTGATTATTTTTCCCAGTTTACAGCTTGTTTTTTAATTCTCCTAATATTGTAGTTAATAGGAGAGAAATTTTTAATTTTAATGAAGTACAATTTAGGAGTTATTTCTTCCATGGATCATGCTATTGACCATTGACATTTAATGTAACTATTGATATATTCAGTTAATATCTATGTATTTTAATTGTTTTGTGGCTTTTGATCTTTGTTTCATTTTCATTTTACCTCCTTTTTCGTCTTCTTTGTTTTTAATCAACCACTTTATATGACTGCATTTTGTCTCCTTTCTTAACATATCAATTACATTTCTTTTGTTACTTTTTAGCATTTGTCCTTCAGTTTGTAATACACATTTTCTCCCTTCTATCCTTTAAAATATCAATGTCATTCTTTCTACTCTTTGTAAACTAGAATCACCTATACATTGTTGCTATTATTGGTTTGAACAAAACATTATCTATTAGATCAAGTTTGAGAAATAAAATACTTTACTTTGCTTTTGTTATTTCTTCTATAATGCTCTTCTTTTCTCTGTGTTGATGTGACCGATATCATTTTCTTGTCTTTGAAGAACTTTTAACATTTCTTGACGGCAGGTCTACTGACAACAATTTCCCTCGATTTTCGTCTGAGAAAGTACTTTTTTCTTTGTCTGAGAAGTACTTTTTTTATTTTTTACTTTTGCAGGATAATTTTTCTGGATAGAGAATTTATGCCTGGGTCTTTTTTCTTTTACTCTTTAAATATTTTACTCTACTCTCTTTAGCTTTCATGGTTTGTAAAGAGAAGTCTGATATAATTTTTACATCTGTTCTTTTGTAGGTAAGGTGCTTATTTTTCTCTGGTTTTTTTCAAGATTTTCTCTTTGATCTTCTGCAGTTTGAATATGATAAGCCTAAATGTAGATTTTCTGGTATTTATCCTGCTTGATGTTCTCTGAGCTTCTTGGAACTGCAATTTGGTGGTATCAGTTAGTGTTTTTGGAAAATTCATAGCCATTATTGTGTCAAGTACTTCTTCTGTTCTTTTTTCTCTTTTCCTCTGGTATTCCCATTATTTTAGTTTATTTTTTTTCATGGGCAGGCACCGGGAATCGAACCCAGGTCCTCTGGCATGGCAGGCAAGCATTCTTGCCTGCTGAGCCACCGTGGCCTGCCCTCCCATTATTTTTTAATTGTCCCACAGTTCTTGAATGGTCTGTTAACCTATTTCATTCATTTTTCTCTTACTTCTCTGTTTGGGAAATTTCTAGTTACATATTTTCATCTTTACTGATTCCTTCTAAGGCCACATTCAATCTACTGATGAGCCTATCAAAGACAATCCTCATTTTTAATGCAGTATTTTTAAATTTAAGCAAGTTTTTTTTATGTATTCTTAAAGTTGCCATTTCTTTGCTTACATTATCCATTTATTCTTGCATCTTGTCCACTTTTTCCCCTAGAACACTTAATATATTTCTCTTTGATAATTCCCAAATCTCTGACATATTTGAGTCTGCTTTTGATTCTTCCTTTTTGTCTTTGACAGTGGTTTTTTTTTCTTGCTTTTTAGTATGATGTCATGTTTGTTTAAAGTCAGACATGATGCATTGGGTAGTAGTAGCTAAGGTAAATAGGCATTTAACGTAAGATTTATGCTTATTTGGCTAGTAATAAAGCTGCCTTTAATATTTGTTGTAGTTGTTAGAGTCAGTGGCTTCAGTTTCCTCTAGTTTCTTTGCTCTTTTCTCCTCTTTTGTCACTGGATTTCCCTAGGAACTCCTTTCTTAAATAGAATCTGCATTTTGCAGATTCTCTCAGTTATAATACACTGTCGTCAAGCTGGAGACTTGTGGGGACAAGGTAGTGAAGAAGGGAAGCATTCAGTATTCTTATGATTAAATCTCAGTGTTTGGGGTAGGGAAGCATCTCTAAGCTGTGACCTTTAGAAGAGTTTCTTACCTTTTTTTTTTTTAACCCTCTTTTTGTGTGAGACAGGAATGCTAAAGAGGGGTATTGCCTAATTGTACTTTTTCCAGGCCACATTAAATAAAGAAAAATTAGATTCCCTTCAAGACTGTCCTTTATTATAGAAAACCATTTGCTCTAGGCATATTTCAAAATGGTTACTTTTCTCACCCCTGCAGGAAGCATGAAGAGATTTTTCTCAGATATTCACTATGAAAACCATAGTGTAGAACTCTTAGATGTAAATCTCAGAAAATGTGGGATTGACCCAAAACTCGGACTCCTGAGGAGTTTTTAATTCTCAACCTAGGGTGTACTTAGCCTCTAGCAATTCATCAATTGAGCTTAAGTGTTCTTACTCAGTGATCATTTGTTCCAGCAGCTTCTGCCCCCAATTCAGCTGTGATTTTCTCGATTTGCTGGTTTCTCCAGTTTTGGGGTATATGTTTGTCCTTTGACCTCCAATATCCTGATGGATCTAAGAACAGTTATTACTTTCAGTTTCTTTCTTTTTCTTGTTATGAGGATAAGAGTGATGATTTCTAAAGGTTTTTTATTTCAGAGTAGAAAATGAGAGTCTTCTTTGGTTATATAGATTAGTGTTTGGTCATGTGGTATACCAGTGAGAGATAGAGTTGCATATACAATTATTAATAATAGTTTTTCTGAAATAGTTATTATTACAAGCAGACTCTGAACTAGGGATACTGTGCTGAACTAAATTTCTCAGCTGTCTTACAAGACAGTGAGACTAATTCCAGATGAGGGCCACTCAGATCACATATGTTCAGTGGCATTGTCAGTGATGACTTACATTTAATCCAAGGACCTAAGCATAAGTTATTGTTATAACTTAGAAGATGGCTAAATTACAACATATTTACAAATTTCTGGCATCCAATTGTTAATTATTATTTTGGAGAAAAAAATCTTAATTAACTTCCTTCACATTTATATTTTATATTCCATTTTATGCTTATAATGTTGTTTTTACTAAGTAGTATTTTTAAATGCTATAACATATTAACTCATTGATCTTAAAATATCATAAAATTATTAACTTACTTCCCGGCTTTGGGGAAAATCCAATTGAATATCTCAAGAAAAGCAATCCATTTTGGCTAAATAATATGAGCATTCTCAGATCTTTACAATGTGCTATGAAATTACTTATATATGATATTTTATTTGCTTTAGAAACTTTTGTCTAAAAGCAAAATAAGACATATCAAAAATAAGATTTCTCTTGTCAGTCGTTGACAACAAATCAAATATCATTAAGCAATAGTGTTTGAAGTCTAGATAAATATTCAACATCAACTGTATTCAACTGATATTGAATTGTTTGGCATTGTTCCTGTCTGTCATTGCTAGAGTAATTGACCAGCATTTCAACATGCATAGCCAACATCAATTGGCAAGAGCATGACATTGTCAGTTAAATGCATTTTTAGTGACTTTTTTTTATCATGATTCACTATTTAGATTTTAATGTGGTTTACTTATTTGTAAAGCCAAAAAATACTGCCTTTCTGGAAAAAATTTTCTTTTTCTATATTGCATTTAATTTTATATATCACACATGTGCCCCCCTCCCACACACACATGAACACACACAGGACATCGTTAGAATCAGAAATCTACTACATTATTTTGAGTTAACTGTTTGAATATTTTCTATTATCTATTAATTAAATATTTATTAGCCAGGCTACCTATGAAAGTATCACAAATGAAAGTAGTATTTGTATCTATTTACAAGGATTTTTCTTGACTCAGTATTGAGTAAAATTATTGAATCTAATCTCTTGACTACTTATACAGCAATAGTATTATACTATTACCATCTATTATAGCCATTACCTAACAATTTCCTGCTAAACATGATCCTTTACGAAATTTGAATATGATGTCCATTTAAGAAGTAAATATATTGAGGAAATGAACAATTAGTTTGTAGAAAAATCTGTTCTATAACTATACTGAGATGTACCTGGGTCTAATAATTCCCAAAACAATGTTGTTCCTGCAAACTTTCTCATTATCAATACTATATGATATCACTCTCAATTATTTGAGGCATGATATCACAACACAGTTAAAAAGTTATGAACAATATCAAATAAAAAATATATAGTTGCAAATACCTTATAATGGCACTGAATGAAGGAGTTGAATATATTATTTTCTTAAAACAATTGCAAAATATAGATACCCATATACAATTTCATTACTCTGCAATTGCAAAACAAGTTGTTAATTTTATATGTTTCAGCCTTTAGAATTAATAAGATGGAGAAACTTCAATATTTTATATTTTATATTCTATAGTATCAATCTTATAAAGTTGTAGTATGAAATTAGCAGGGTAATTATATTTCTAATTAAGATATGAAATCTTAGTGTTTAGCACATTTCAAATGCCATTAATAGAAGCCAACAAAAGCTAGCATGAAAATAGAGAAGGATGGGATTTTTATAAGTACTGATTGCAAAAGTACATTGTACTTAAAAAAGGAATTAGAACCAGAAAATGGAAAAGGATGTTTTTCAGACTTTTGCCTCTATTTTTTCATTCTTCAAATGAATTATTATTTTTCTTTTAAATTATCTATTTCAGAATGTATGATAATATCTTCCCTATCTATTATAGCAGCTTAGATTCCTACTTGCAAAAAGAAAAGGAAGTTACTGAAAATGTATTGGAATGTTTGTGGAAGATTTGGGAAGTTTGGGAAAGGAAGTACAGAAAACAAGCAAAAGCAGAGATACACAGTCAAAACAGCAGCAGAGATATTCCATTGTGTTGATTTGATAAAGCTACCACTTTCACTACCATTTAATATTGGATTCCATGCCTTATACTCTAACACCATCAGTATTATGCACTAGATATTGTCATGTACCTTTTTCTTTTTTACTCCTGAAAATTAGTGTGACAGCACTATTGTCATAATAATCATAAGTTTTAGGCTCAAAATCTTTCTGTAGATTTATCTCTGAGCATTTCCAATGGAATAGGTGTTATCTGTGCTTCCCAGAATAATAAGGATGAAGGTACTTTTTTTTCCACCTTTAAGAGTACAAGTTCCACTGTTTCTCCCACAGAGACCTACAATTTGTATATACTATCAAGAAATAAGAGTTGGTAATCCTCAAAATTATGACGTATCATCTCCCTTACCATGTTCATTTGATAACTGCAAAACTTAATGGAAAAAATGTAATATAGGTATCTAGTTCCTATATCAAATTCTTAGGGCAAGATTGGGATTTGGGCAAATTTAATCATGTCTAGTTGACTCTGGACAGAGGACAGGGACATGCAATGCAAATATGGCAGGTCCACCTTTGCGTAGTTAACTATGGCTGCTGTAATAAACCACCACGAATTTGGTGGTTTAAAACAACCGACACACATGTTCTGGAGGCCAGAAATTTGAAATTTGTTTCTTTGTGTTGAAATCATGGCATCCACAGTGCTGCACTCACCCTGGAGGCTCAAAAGGAGAATTCATTCCATACCTCTTCCAGTTTTTGTTGGCTGCCAGCATTACTTTGCTTCTGGATGCAAAACTCCATTCTCTGCTTCAGTGGTCACACTGACTCCTACCATGTATATAAAATCTCCCCCTGCCTCCCTGTTATAAGGACACATCATTGCTTTTAGAACCCACCCAGATAATCCAAGATCATTCTCATCTCAAGAGCTTTAATTTAGTTACATCTACAAAGTTTTTTTTTTTTTTTTTTTTTTTTGCCATATAAGGTAACATTCACATGTGCCAGAGACTAAGTCATGAATATCTTTTGGGGGCCATTAATTAGCCAACCACAATCTGCCCTCAGGTCCCACAAAATTCCTGTCTGTCCCCTTGGCAAATACATTCATTTCATTCTTAAATATCCAAAAGTCTCAACTGACTACAGCATCAACTCAATGTCCAAAATCACAGATAAATATCACCACCTCAAAAAAGTCCAAATCTGATGATATAAATCATCCAACCAGGTGCAGGTAGGACTCTGATAAGGTTCTCTCCTGGGGCATAACTCCTGTGCATCTGTGCAACTAGAGCACAAGTTGACTGATTTCCAAGATATAACAGTGAGATAACTGTTAGAGATATTAGAGATAATAGTTAGAGATATTCCCATTTCAAAAGAGAGGAAACAGAAGCCGGGATGGAGTCATTGGTCTGAATGAACTTTGAAACTCATCAGAAAAAAGCTCCATTTGGTTTAAAGTCCTGGAATTCCTCAGGGCCCCCGGGAGGAGCAATTCATGAATTGGAAACATCTCAAAAGGTATCTATCATTAAAGAAATTGCTATTAATTTTAAAGAGATCCTTAAAAACATTTGGACACTCTCAGATTGTCTTGTCAGTGCATACAAAGAGCAGAGTGTCTTCAAATCTAAGCCTATTCTATAATTAATACATATGAACAATTCAGAAAATAGCCTTATCTGATGACCTATTTTATTGATATACTTTTGCAAATGAATGGTGCATTTGTAGCAATGCTATACATTTATTATACACTTAAATTTCAAGTAAATCATTTGATTATCTTAACTACCTCTTAAATCTAGAATTTTACTACAAAATTCTCTTCTTAAAGAAGAAAGAAAAATAAGTTTTTCTATAAAAGGTAAGCATTTCCTAAAATCATCAGTATCTTGGAAATTCATTGCTGCTTTCTGAGTCTTTTCTATGGTAAAAAAATATGCTTGCATCTCTATTTAAAATTCATTGATGTGTATGTGCTATTTAAAGTGACAAATTGAATTTTTGCAGTGAAAAGAAGTTAAGCTACTAAACAATGTGTCAAACTGTACTTTTCTTTTAACTTTGCATTTACAAGACTGTCTGGTTAATGATTTGAAAAAAAAAAAAATATCCCTCTGCCCCCTTTGAAACCGGGTGAAATGAAGCAACATTGTCATACTTCATCACCTGTGGCCCAATGACCTGTCAAATTATTCTGAGATAAACTGCAAGCCACTGACTGAATTTTTTTCTTTTCTTTTCCAAGCAAACCTTATTTTGAAAACAATTACCTGCTATCTCCTACCCTTCCTTTGGTAGTAAAAGACAACTTGTACACAGTCAAATAATCCTATGGCCACATAGATTTGAAACTGCTATTTTCTAACATTACATGGTAGACATTTTTGTTTGTTTTGTTTTGTTTTAGTATCTAATAATTCTAAGAGATACCATTTCTTTAGCATTTGCTGTGAATCAGGGCTTATGCTATATATTTGGTATTTTACAACTATAAGGAAATAAGTATTTAAGGAAATTAAAGTTTAGAAATTAACTTTCAAAAGGCAATACTGTTAATATAAAACTGAAGATAAGCTATCCTGTGGTCATTGCACTATGTTCCCTGGCCTTTGTGACAATGGCTAAACACAAAAATGGACTTTGTAGTGTTTTCACCACCATTTCTTACAAATGGGAAGTTTAGAATGGGGCCAGGAATAAACTTTTTTAAGGGGTGAATGGAAGGATCTTTCTTTAGATCAGTAATATGTATCTTTTTGAATAGCAGAAAATTCTATATTCTTTGTCTTGGGTCCCAATAAGTTTATTAAAAGCAGTCATGAAAATATATTTGAATTTATTACCATGGTTCTTTGCCATTTTCCATGAGCCATATCACAGTCTCTATCTGTGAACATGAAACTGAACCCAACTCCCTGACAAGGCACTAGTGGGAAGCAGAATGAAAAAGTTTTCTTTTTAAGTGGAATGAAAGGAACAGTGATCTGGCCAGGAACATTTTCTTACTGGAAGGGATATCACCTAGGCTGATGGACCCCAACATTGCTGAACGGCACGGGCTTCTAGCTACCCTTTGCAACTCCTGTTATGCTCTACAATGCTTTCTGTATATTTCTATCACGAGGGACATTGCTTCATGTTCTCTCTCTTGGGCCTTCTATAACTTACCCAACAGACTCAATGCATACTGGAAATACATAGTTACTTTATGTCACTAAACAAGGTTGTCCTGTATCAGTTGAGGTTGGGACAAAGGAAAGAAGCATTCTTACTAATGTATGGCTGTCAAAGAGAAAAACTCCACACACCAGTCTCCCAAATTAAACCAGAAATTGTACTGCATTTTTTAATTCCCAAACCTCTGAGATAGTCTTTACTCTCAGACATTCCAATTCTTCTCTACTCCTTCTAGATCTCACTTATGATGGCTTTTTAAAGTTAGTCCCTTTTCACTGTTTGAGGATTGTTAATCTAATGTGGTCGTTTTGCATAATAGGTGCACATAGAAAAAGGAAAGCAGCCTCTTAGAAATATAGAGAATTCAAGTGCCAAATTTTATAGAAAATAATCAATATAATTCAAAGCTTAATGATGAGGTGTTTTATTATATGCAAAAATAGTATATATCTCACAAGGTTAATTTCAGATATGAAAATTTTAAATCCCTATGCCTAAACTAAGGCTACAAAATGGATATTATTACCTCTATGGTAGTTTTAATAATTGTGGACACTTAGCATCATATATGGGCATTTTTTAAAGCAAATAAACAATAAGTATTGTATAGATATTGACAACTCCTCAAGAAATGCCTTGGCCTTTTAAATAAGTTGTTTTTCGTTTGTTTTTTGCATTTTACAGACATCAATAAAAATATTAGTAACCTTTTGGACAAAAAGCTGTGTTTTCAAGATCAAAATTGTTTATTCTTGAAACTCTTGTCTCTTTTAACTTCCATTTTATGAATCTGTTGACATCAGTGTGAGACTTGCCAATTGGATTATTGTCATTTTCTGTTTATCATGAAATCACTTAGCCATCACCAAACAACCATTTCTACATCCCCAATTAAGATCTCATTTCAAGGATCAAGCATACAATGTCTTATTCAAATGCCCTATTATTGAAACAGTTGAAGATAAAAAAAAAAAACCCCAAAACCACATTTTTCCTAATTCTAAAAGTAATACATTTTTTGTGGAAAATTAGGGAATTCATATATTTATGAAAGTAAATGTAAAATATCTGCTACTCTGATTGCTAGTTTTAACATGTTCATGCGTTCTGAGGAGTCCACTCCTGACCAAATCCTGAGTGTGAATTTTCAGTCAAAACATAGGTTTTACATGGCAGGTCTCATGGGGGAAAACTGTCTTCCTCGTACCAGGCTTTGTCCAGAGACGTGCAATGGAGCATCTGAAGAGAGTTGCTGTCAAGGGCTCAAGCCCACCTCGCTGGTTAGGCTATCATGAAAATCTGCATTCCTAGTTCAAGGGCCTCGCTATTGGAGGTGTGGGGAGAGTGGGAACTTCTCAGCAATGCTGCCCTCAGTCACTTCTGATAAGACCTCCCTTGGTCTTATTCATTCTGACACAGTACTTTCTCACTCCTATTTCCTGTTCTCTCTCCCCTACTGTTTCTGGGTCCATAGAACTGCAGGGGCCCTTTGTTCGGGCATTTCTCAGCAGTGAACCATCCCCTATGTCTGGACCATCCCATGAGCACAAGTGGAACATAGCTTGACATTGCTTTTCTCTGGCTGAGAATTTTGCTTATACTGTCATAGAAAGTGATTAGATGCTTAACTGTTACTTTCATGTGGCTAATTGTCATAATATATTAATTTCAACACCTGCCGCCTCAGCAATCCCAGCTCAGCTCAGTTCAGCTTTTGAAACATTCTGTCCCAGGCTAAATTCATATTCAAACAAAATGTTCTTTAATCGGATCCCACCTATAACAAGATTCAAAGTGTTTATTAGTATAAGCCTATTTGTAAAAGCAAAAATGTTTTTAAGGCCTGTCATTGTATTAACCTGCAATGAGATGGTCTCAGGCTAGAGACAGGTAACAGTGTAAAATATGACTAAATTGGAAATGTTAAATATTCAGCTTTGAGTCCTTAAGCAGATGACTTTTAAGAAATCAACTTTATCCAAATAATGTAATCAAAATACCTATATATGGATAAATGAGCCAATATAAATGAAGAGATTGTAAGAAAATTAAAGCATCTAGTACAGAATGGTAGAAAGCATGAGCTCTTAAAGCCAATCTGTAAATTCCAGTTCCTTCTCTTACTAGAAGAATTACTGTGGTTAAATTGCTTGGTTTGTCTGAGCTTCCGTTTCTCCATTATAAAATTCAGGAACTAATGGTATCAAAAATAAATGGAATTTTACAAGGATTATGTGTATATTCAGTAAATATTAGCTATTATAATGGTGAATATTATATATATTTGGATGCTGTACAATGTTATTTATTCTAAATAAATTAATTGAGAACTTTCCTTACCTCCTATAATTTCAAATTGGGTGGAAAGACTGAAGTTAGAAAAAAATGAAAGCTAAAAAATGCAGAACAAATAAATCATATAAAAACCTTCTATTAAAACATAACAGAGTTTTATCCTTAGATGATTTATTTTTCGTTTAAAATTTCACTTTTTTTCTTTTGACTGTTATAATGCTTGTAATGGAGCGTTTGATCCACAATTTATGTCGAATTAGTAATTTAAAATATGCTAAGTATTATGTGCCTAGAAATTATTTGTATATTCTAAAATGTGTATTTATTTTCAATCAATAATAAAAAACCAAAAATATAAATATATTAAAATTAATATCAAAATTTATTCCTATCAGATTAAAGTATTTTCATTAGTTTATTTAGTACAGAATATAAAGTAAAACAAAATATCTTTGTTTCTTTTACTTTATTTTCAAAATTATAAAGAATAAAGATCACCATGTCAATTTCTTTTATGAATAGCTATGTTTGTAATTATTTTCTCCATTCCCTCAGTTTTAATGGCGTCACTTTAAAATGAGTTTGAAATAAAAATGAACAAAGTTCCCTGTGCACTCCATAGGATCATATTGACCACTATATTGCTGCAAATACAATAACATTCATTTGGGCTGTGCTGAACAATTCAGTGGATTCATGCATACAAATTAGTCATTTAAGGTTTGTTTAGCAAGGGATAAATTAATATACATCTGTTTTTATATTGGTTTTCAAACTCCAAGTTCATATATTATTACATTTTTCCAGATATTTCCATTTCTATTTACATAACCTAGTTGTAATTTCAAAATTTTGTCATTTATTTTGGTAGTTCATGGCATAATCACATGCTTATGAAGAGAAGCTATTCAACTGCTTCAAATTTGTTTTTTCTCTACATGCTGAACAATGCAGTATCAGATTGATTCTTATGGTCAGCATTAGAGCTGCAGCCAGTTTTCCAGGCCGTCCAATCAACACTTGCTTTCATAACTCAGCAAAATATGATGATATTATTATTATTAATGGATGTACAGATATCTTTGTTAGGCATGGTATAGTTTCAGCAGATTCTCTGTTATTGGTTCATTTAACTTTTTCTTAGTTTGCAATTTTTTTCTTCATTTTTCTATTTCCAATTTTGCTTACATCTTATTTACTATATAATCTCCATACATTCAAAAAGCATATAATATTTTCTAGAACAACTGCTGCATAAGATGTGTTTCTATTTGTAGTTCAGAAAGAAAAATATAAGCCTCTACAAGCCCCCTTATCTAGGAATATTTCAATTTTTATCATATTAGGAACTGTTTTCCCTAATATTGCAGTAAGAATTTCATAATTGGTAGTAAAAGCTACGCTCTTTACTTGTAGAGTGTACAGCACTATTTCTCAACTTTTATAAGTGCATGTGTTTCTTTGGGAAAAATAAGATATTCTTTCATAATTTTAAACTCAAAATAAAAGTATCAACCTGATTGAAAACAAATCAAGATTATCAGGTAAATCATAATTTGCTTTCAAATCACACTTTCATATTATCAGATATGATTACTAGGTACATGAGTTATTTTTATAAGTTAAATACATTAATTAAATTTCAGTTTCAAGAAAAAATCTAATATAATTGCTATTGAGTTACTGATATCTATTAAATTTAACCACAGTTTTTTAAGAAGCATGAAGAAGAGACTCCAGGGTGAGGCAGGAGACCAAAAATTATATGCAATCATGTTTGCCAAATATGTTTGCCAAATTCATGATCAGAATGCAGTAAATGGACCTAAGCTGCTGGGAAAGTCAGATACGGTTCAACATCATCTCCCAACTCTCACCTAACAACCTCACAGTGCTTCCTTTTCTATTGCACACAGATGTTTCAGTCTGTTTCCATTATACAACCCCACAACCCAGTATAGATGTTAGATCTAATGTATAAACCCAACTAGAGGCAACCAGAGGTTAGGGCCCCGTTCTCCTGGGGTAGATAAATACTCCGCACTCAGACTACATAGATTTGTCTCTCCTCTGACCTTGACCTCAGTGCAGTTGGCTTCCCCAGGAGACTGTCACAATGGAATTTCTTACCCTGCTCTTTTGGCCCTTTTTGTTGTGTAAGTAATAAAGAGGTTATTTGTTGAAAGTTTCTATTGTGCCTGACCCTCTGTTCTCAGGAAGCATCACATAGCAAACTCACTCCACAGAAGCTTCACCAGAACATCATGACACAATCATGAATTTCAAAGCATGTCCTTGTCATTTATAAAGTGGAATGTTTAAAGTGCATTTTGAAGTGCCAATTGTGTTACAATATCATCAGTCTCCTGCCAACACAAGCCCCCCGCCCCTCAAGTATAAACACACAGATTTCTTGTCCTGTCAGCCATAAACTGGTATTTCACATTTATTTGTTAAAACAATATTTCATGAAACACAGTCATGATCATCATTTTAAGTCTAGCTCAGGTGACACATCCACTGTTATTCCTTTCTTGTTTATAGCATGGAACTGACCTCTCCAACCTTTATAGTTGCCTGCAATATTTTATTTGTGGAACTCACAGCGTCATCATCAATCTTCATTTTGTTTGATCAATACTTGTATATGTGTTTGGTCTCTACTGCTATATGGGTGACTATACAGAATATAGCTTCTAATCACTTACCGTCACTATAGAACAAAATCTTGTGTCCTAAATATGGTACATGTTTAGTAAATACCTTGCAATAATAGCTTTTAACTCCACTGTACCCAAAACACTAGCAAATTAGAAAATGCGTACCTTTAAGAGTGCAGTTCCACATCACACTCAAATATACTTCTGGTATACTTCGAGGTGGACCAGGAACATTGCAGAGTTTCTAGCACAAAAGCTAATTCTGTTGTATGTATTTTTAATCCCCACAAGCCAATCACACTAATGAAATATGTCACTGCCCTGCTCATCTTTTAGCCTTTTATAAATCTTTTATGGGTTTGAGAATTACAATATCATTTGACTGAAATCTTAAGATTTCAATATCATTCTGACATAATTGAAAAGAAATCTGAACAATTAAAGTTTCCTATGTACAAGTGAAAGGACATACAATACAGAATAAAGAGAATGCAGAATTACAGTCCCTTACTGAATATAAAGCAATATGAGGGAGGTAAGCCTGGGAGGTAAAGAATCTGGGTTTTGGGAACCTGTAATTCATTTAGGAATGCATTCAAGTGCTATAGTTAGTATTTCCTCAACTATGGAATAAAGAGTTTGTATTATAGTTACCTAAAACTAGTCAGGGCCTCAATTTCCACAAGCCTAATTATGAGATGGTCAAGTTTGTTTGGCTAAGTGCCTAGCTCCAGAAGTGGAAAAATAACTGACTTGTTTATTTTTTGTATTTAGAAGACTGCCAGACATATGGTAAGTATCCAATATATATGTGATGAGCATATAAGTCAACTGAATATGAGTTAGCCATGCAATGCTACTGCAAAAGAAAGCTTAATAGTACTATGATGTTATAAAGATCTGTGTCTTAAGTGATGATCCTTCTAATCTTTATTCTCCATTCTTTTATGCACTGTGTCCATTTTGGACCAATGTGCTTTTAATAATACAATAAAAAAAAGAGACCAAAGAAGATAAAAGACCCTAGTTTGTTTAAAAATCTTGCTTTTAATTATTTACGTTTTTTATTTTATTTGAAATCAAATTAATGGCAGGCAGAACTTATGCCATTTTTTAATGTTAAAAGATAAAATTTAGAATTACGTAGACCTGAGTTTAGACATACCAGCTATGTCACCATAATACATACCAGCTATGTCACCAAAGCTAAGGTTGACTTTTCATCAATCATGCTGAATGATTAATATCCTTTCAAAAAATGAATATAATGCATATCTCATAAACATCTTTTTGTTCATTTTTTAATTAAAGCAGCTGTAGGTTTAAAAAACATAAAAAATAAAGTTCTGGATTAATTTCACCATACACATATCCACAGTGTTTCTTTTTTGCGCTGTGTTGAAGCTGTTATGTCCCCCACGAAGACCATGTTCCTTTCGTCTGGTCATGCAGCTGTAGACCTACTATGGGTGGACGTTTGATTAGGTGATTTCAGTTGAGATGTGGCCCGCCTCATTCTGAGTGGGTTCTGATGCTCTTGCTGAAGTCCTTTATAAGAGAAAAAAACACATGCAGAAGCTAAGAGATGAAATTAAGAGAAGCTCATAGCTAAAAGCTAGGAGAGGACCCACAGAAGTTGAAGGAGGAAGCCTCTGGAACCTGATGCTGAGAGCAGTGCACTCAGGAGTGAAGGACCAGAGGTGCTTTCCCAGGTGACAGAGATGTCCCGGGTGCCAGCAGCCTGTCTTCAGAGTCCGAATATCGTCCTGTTGGTGTCTCGAGTTAGACACTTTCATGGCCTAAGAACTGTAAATTGTTAGTTAATAAATCGCCATTTCTGGTATATTGCATTCTGGCAGCTTTAGCAAACCAAAACACTATTATTAACTTTGCATTAGAGTGGTACCTTTGTTATAATTGTTGAAACAATATTATTATAATTATATTATTAACCATAGCTCAAATCTTACATTAGGGTTCACTCTTTGTCTTGTACAATTCGATGTTTTTTCAAACTTTTATTTTGATAACATATATAAAACTTACCATTTCCCATTTAATCCACTTTTGAATATAAAATTCGGTGGTATTAATTACATTCACAATGTTGTGCCACATGTTTTCATTAACATTTCAGAGTTTCTGGTACAAAGGCTAATTCTGTTGTACATATTTTTAATCCCCACAAGCCAGTCACACTAATGAAATGTGTCATTGCCCCGGCTCGTCTTTTGGCCTTTTATAAATCTCTTATGGGTTTAAGAATTACAGTATCATTTGACTGAAATCTTAAGATTTCATCTGTTTACCAAAGCCTCTCCACCAACCCAAACTGAAACACTGTACCATTTAAATATTTATTCCCCGTTTCTCACCTACACTTGGTCCCTGGTAACCTGCATTCGTGTTTCCGACTGTGAATTTGCGTACTCCGATTATTTCATGCAAGTGAGGTCATACCATATTTGCCCTTCTGTGTCTGGCTTCTTTTATTCAACTTGATGTGTTCAAGGTGCATCCATGCCAACACGCACATCAGGACTTCATTCCCTTTTATAGCCGGATAATGTTCCATTGTCTGTACATGCCATAACAGTATTATTCACAATTGTAGAAAGGTGGAAGCAATCCAAGTGTCCCTCAACAGATGAATGGATAAATAAAAATGCCCTTAATGATTAAATGACATAAGATAAATATTTAAACATAGTGCTTGTTATATAAAAGTCTCTCAATAAATTCTCACTTCTTCTAATGTCATGCCATCATTGTTTTCTTCCTTATACATACTGCATTCACAGAGAAGGGTTGTCAAGCATTCAACAGTATATTTCATTCTAGAATTAAACAAGCTGGAATAGGTATTTGGGACACGTTCCTTGCGGAAACTTCTCAGAGAAATAAAACTCAGGGTCACTCAAAGAAATTCTCACTAAAATTTCTCACTAAAATGTGATCACTGAAATATTTAGTTAGATGTTAAAAATCAGGAAAAATTATACAATGCCAACAATAGCAATAACAACTTGGTTGTATTCTGCCCTTTTTGGACTCTGTGAACTTAATAACCCCTTTGGTACAATTTTTTCTGTTTTCTGTGTAAAACTTCCAAAATAAAAATGTATGTTCTGTAAATGTATAGCAAAGACTCACAATAAAATGGGCACGCTTGAAACACTAAATCCCCTAATAGACACAATGACATAGAGGTACACAGTGTCCAACACACAATTCCTAGATGTGTGTGTGTATATATATATATATATATATATATATAATAATTTGGGTTAGCAAAAGGAATAATAAATCTATACAGAGCATGATTTGAGTTGGACAAACAAGATCACCTTTGAAGAAAGGCACCATGGAAGGATGTAAATATTTCCTTGCCCTCCTTCTACCGTGTTCGTGTGCTCTATGACTAGAAGAGAGGGAGCCAAATGTTTTTGGAAATTTTTCTTGAAAGGAATTGGAAGATTGTAAGCCAACAATGGCAGCCGGATGCTGAAGAAACAGTTTCATGAAATAAGTTTAATAAAAGAGCAAATGAACACAAACTATTTCCAGAAGACAAATTGTGGTCACTTTGGGAAATGTCATCAGCCCCATCCTTATGAAATGTCTGGTCCTGAGAACACAGAGATTGTATGCTTTGGGAGAAGGTCATGGTATTGACGTTGACATTAGACACCTCAGGCAAGGGGACCACAAACAGGAGCGGGCAGATAATTTGTTCAAGGTGCTGTGTAGAGGACAGACATTGACAAACGTGACTCTGACCCAGAGAGGAAGAGTTTGTCAGCTGCTTTGCAGTGGCTGCAATTGACTTTTTCACTGAAATATATTAACATAGAATAGACTTTAATTAGACATGAAAATGAATTATATGTCCCTAGAAATTTCCTAAGACATGTATTTCATCTGTCTCTTCTGAGAATCATATGAGATAAAACTTACAAAGGATTAAGCAATAACCTCTCATTTTAAAAATTATTTTCATTATTATTATCATTTTCAGTTCCCCACATACGTTTGGTATGTATGACCCTTTTCGTACATTCTCACCTGGAAAACCCTTCTGAGTATCTCCCATCACCATGGGTTTTTTTAAGGTATAGATTAGATCTTTCTCACAGGCTTCTTTACCTTTCTTACCTCCAGGTGTAAACATTCTGTTTTGTATATAATGCTAAATGATTGTAATTGCCTAATTATATTTACTCTTCAGGGTTTAGTATTCTTAGGCCTGATTCAAAATAAATTCTCCATACATGATACATACAGAAGGACTAAAATAAAATATTAATTGTATCAATTTTATCTTACAGGTCAAAGTTGGTTTATTAATTTTTCTGGAATTTTTTACTTTAAACATATTTCAAACTTCATATTCTGTCTTGCTTTTCCTTTGCTTTTCCCCTGCTTTTCCAAGAGGAGATACCTTTCTTTTCACGTGTTTCATTTTAATGAAAATGTTTATTTTATTTTTCCTCCTTCACAGCCCCTAGAACACTATCTGGAACTTAGTAAGTGCTCAATAATAATTTATTAAACGAGAAAAGAAACAAACGAATAAATACAGTAATTAAAATACGGTTGCAATTTTCTTGTACTTTTCAAAAATATTATAAAATAATTGCCAATATTTATCTTAAGATCAAACATCAGTAATGCTTTTTATCATGTTTCTGTCTCATTTTCCAAGAAATATAGTTGTTATATTGAACTGGCATTCACATTTAAGACACAATAAAATAAATCTAATGGTTCAATGAGAAATGATCTTATTTTTAGTGAAGTTTCTCTCATGTCTTTGACATAAGTAGTCACTTTATAAAATCCTTTTTAAATTGCTTACTATCACAATTAAATACAGCCAGGATACTCAAATTTTATTATAGCAGATAGTCTTATTATGAATCTCAAATATTTAATGTTTTTCTTAGTTTAATCTACAAAATAAATCTATATAAGGAGAGTAAGCCAAGACAGAGGAAGAACAGCGATTGTCCTTGATTATGCCATTGCAGTGTTATAAAAGAGGATCTGAGTCAATCATGTAGCAGAGTAGATGAATGTTTACGGAACTAGAACATTTTCCTTCTAGAAAAGACAACAATTCACTATGAGGTTCATTATATAATGTGAATTGTTGTGACATCATAAAACAAATTAAATTCGAATTATTGTTCTTTTTTATTTTGTGGGTTATGTTTATTTAGTTTTGTAGAGATGCATCAAAGTTTCCCATACAGCATTTGTTTTTCATAGTGAATTACTATTATATTCACACAGAACTAACTCACGCATTTCTCCATTTATTTTTTTAAAAATTAAATTTATTAATTTTGTGGTATGGGAATAATATTCCAATATATCTGTTATCTCACCCCATCATGTAGCCTGTCCAACTAAAGTAAACATCTTATAGATACCAAAGTACCCAGTCCTTTTCCACCTCTCTTCCTTCATGCCTGCTTTTTGTTCTGAAAAGATTGCATCATCCCTGCCAGTTTGATTATTTCATTTAAAATTAAACTCAAAATCCACCATGTTGTTGAATCCATTCTTGACTTTTACAGGAGAGTTGATAACTTTGCACTAAATATCCACATGAATAAAAATTCTACATACAGGTTTTAATTGTGATCAAGATCTTATCACTCATTATCTGCTATATAGACTAGAGGTATTCTCATTCGGATGAGCATGTACTTGTAAAATAGAATAGATGTTTCTTATTTAAGCAGAACAAACATGTGCTATGTAATTAAATACTTTTTGATATTACATTTAAGATTGATTAGCTTTAAAAATTTTTTTTTGTTTGTTTTCCTCCCTTCACAAAATGCCATAGATAGATGGCTAGATAGGTAAATAGAGACAGATGGCTAAAGATGTAGAGTCCTACTCTTTTGTCCTATAGCAATACCTTGTCTCATAATAGCCTGGCTTTTGTAACTCAAGCTGATAGTCAATGTCTTAGATCAAAAGAATAGGTTTGGTACTTAGTAATTGTGGCAAACAATATTATAAATAATCAATGACAATGTTGAAAAAATATTGAGTGAGAAGTTAATGTAGATCTTCTTGAGAGAGTAGTTTGTCTTACTTTTAAAAATTGCTTTATCTTAAAGTGATTTTTTAAATCTAACAATGAAAGGATTCATTTAAACTAATAATGAAAGGACTCATTTCAGCTTCTTTTGTAGTATACTTACCATAGTTGCACTGTTAAAGGTGAATGGTTTGGGGGCTGAATACTATATGTAGATCTTGTTTGTTAATAAGAGCATAATTAGGCCACCAATTAAGAGTCACAAACTAAGATATTCATGCTCATTTGAATGACAAGAAAACTGTAAGACTTAGGTCATGGCATATACTTTTTTAATTATTTTAAGATCAATCTCTTTTACTACATGATTTTAGAACTCTGAAAAGATTTTGTAACTCTAACCCTTTCAGATAGCAGTCCATGTTCTTTTTAGACCTGCCTCACTCATATTATACACACCTAATTTCACTCATATTTGATAGAGTTGTAAGAAACAAAGGCAAGAACAAATAATCATAGTGAAAGTGTTGAATCAGTGGAACTAAAAAATTCAAAATATGAAATAAAATGGAAAATTACTGTTGAAAGTGCTCTGAAGATACATTTCAGTAATAAAGGATGCAACAAATCACCATGTTTCCAATAAAATTCCAGGTTGCAAATAGCCTTGTTCTTCTGGGAAAATGTGCCTTTGTGTAGAATCAAGTCAAAGGGTTATTTTGCTGGTGGGCTGAAAAGTTCTCCTCAGGTATTTAATAACCTGACAGTTTAGTTAAAAGGAAATGAATAATTTTCTTGTACACATAGAGTTTAAACCTTCATTTTTTCCATTTACAAGGCCACTGTAAAATATGACTAGTATCTTAAGGGATTATTTTTGTATGTATATTATTTATGACCAATTCTTAGATGTGAAGTTTTTTTTGTACTTCACTGCATTTAGATGCAACAATACACAATAAAATCCATACAGCATCAAATGATTTCCTATATTTAGAATCAAGAGAGGATTATATTGCTCAATATAATAAAATACTTTTCTCTCAGAGAAGAGACTATTAATGCAATAATAATTTTTTGTTAGTCAAGTATGTATTGACTTGTGCAGTTGGTATAAGAGGAATAAGAAAATTCATGTACTTAGGATTCACCTTCTAAACAGCAACTTTTTTAGTGGCCAGTCTCCTTTATTTCCTCCTCTCTTCTCTCTCATCACCTTAATTTAGGTATGATTTGCACAGCATTGAAGTGCACTGATTTTAATAGCACAGTTTAATACACTTTACCAAATGTATTCACCTATGCAAGCAACACTTAAACCTATATCTAAAACATTACTATCACCCCAGAAGTTACACCACATCCCTTTGATGTCATAACCAAAACATGGTCCAATAGATCTTATTTGCCTATTTTAGCATTTCACATGAATGAAATTATATACTGTGTGCAATTTTGCGATTCTATTCTTTCACTTAACATAGCCGTTTTGAAATCCATTCATGTTATAGTATATATGTTTTTTATTATGTGTATTCATTATATGGATATACCACAGTTGATCTATATACCTGTTGATGAACACTTGAGTTGTTTCCAGTTTTTTATTTATTTTTTTATTAAATTGCTGTAAAAGTTTGGGTAGATTTATCTTTTTATTTTTCTTGGGTAATTATATATGTGTGGAATTCTAGTCATATCTGAAGTATACTTAAATCTATAGAAACCACCAAACTGTCTTACAAATGATTGTATCATATTCCATTTCCTACAGCAGTGGAGAAGTATTCTAATTGTTCCTCATCCTTACCAACAAACAGTGTTGTCAGTATTTTTTCATTTTAGCCATTCCAGGGTCTAAGGGACAGTATCACATTGCAGTTTGAATTTTATTTCCCTTATACTTAATGATATTGAGATTTTTTTTCATATGCTGATTGGTCATTCTTGTAGCTTATGTATCTTCTTTCATGAGATGTCTATTTGAGTCTATTTCAACTGTCTTAATTGGGCCATTTGTTTGTTTTCTTATTATTGATTTGTATGTAGATAGCTAGATGAATGGATGGATGGATGGATGGATATCATTTTAGCTAAATGTGTAATATATTCTCACATGTGCCATAGTTCTTCCTACACGTCAATACCTAAGAAATGTTATATTTTGTAAATTAAAAAAAATGAAAATAGGCAGATATTCTCAATAGTCCTTTAGTTTTGTCTATTCCTTCCCTCCCTCGTTTACAATTCAGTTTAAACTCTTTGAAGTTTAGCAGGTTGCATAGAGACAAAGGAAGAGGGAAAAATGGGGCCAAATGATCAAGAATCACTTTCTGATGAAAGGGATGTGAAAAAAATAAAATGTGCTGTAGTTTCTCCATCATGTCTTTAAAATGATTACATGTTTACAGCTTTCTGCTTCTATGGCTGAACCACAGAAATAGAGACTCTAAACTTACTATGCAATGAACTACAACTTCGTGATTGATTAAAAAAAAAAAGTTGGCACTGCCAAGGTCAGCACTGTCTACCTACCCTGAGCTACCTAAACTACATAGCTACTACTGGACTTTTACATATGAGAACAGTCATATTAGCTTCATGTAATTTTGTGAACCTCTTTTTTTTTTTTTTTTTAACTACAGCTTGGCCAATTCTTGTCTATGAGCAATATTCTAGATTTTTCCTGTGATCATCCATCCCATATTTTACTTTTCCTGTGACCATCTATCCTATATTTGATTTGTATTTATATGGAAATCTGTGTGCACAGGTGGTAGAATGCTTGCCTTCCATGCAAGATGCTCAGGTTCGATTTCTGGACCAAAAAACCTGGAAATCTAAATGTGAACCATTGCTTTTTTGATACACATGTCAGCAAGTTCTTCATACTGTAATTATCAAGGATTAGAAGCACCAGATATTACTACATCGGTCATTATTTTTCATAAAAAATAAGCTAGTTAATGTTCATAATAAAAGTCTTTAGTCTTCTGAGATTGTTTTTTCCTTACTGAGAATTAGGTATGCTTTGTGATGTATTTGTTACTTCGTTTTTATACTTCTAACTACAATTAAAAACCAAAACTGTCTACTGCTTTATGAATTGGATTTGGTTGCCCTGAGAGTTGTTTTTATAAAAGAAAAAAGCATAAAAGTTTATCTAATTTGTAAGCAGATTATTTATAATTAAATCCACACTTTATTATCCACCTATATTAATTATGATTGTTTATTAATATTTTATTAAAAGATAGTTTACATTTTGTTTTGTT
Organism: Tamandua tetradactyla; assembly: GCF_023851605.1. Classification (NCBI taxonomy): domain Eukaryota; kingdom Metazoa; phylum Chordata; class Mammalia; order Pilosa; family Myrmecophagidae; genus Tamandua; species Tamandua tetradactyla. The sequence goes on from NC_135330.1 coordinate 51,166,680, forward strand.
AAGAGATTAACCTATACACAGTTTCATAAAAATCTAAATTTTATTCTTCTACATTTTAATCAATATGAATATTTATGTCAATAAAAATATAAAGATATTTTTTCAGTTTCAGCATATTTCTCTTAATATTTTGTTATATATTTGAAGAAAACTGACTCAGTAGACACTTGTTTTGTTTTCCATTGAATTGAATCAAAACTCTTATTGTTAAATTCTATCATGATTCAAATTCAGTTGTAATTTAAGTAATTACTTCATTAGCTCTTTTCTTTTAATTCTGTTTTCTTGCTGTGATCATATACCATGTACTCTGAACACAACTACTTCCATTAAAAGCTATTCAATTAATTTCATGTTGGTTTTATCAGCCCCTACTTAATATATTTTCTCTTGTGGATTAATGAAATACACTCATACTTGAGAGAGTGACAAAGTGCAGGGTTCTTAAATGACTTATATTTAATGCAGGGCAGAATACAGTTGTAATCAATGAGAGTGACTTCTAATAAGAGAAAAAGTGTAAATCTCAATAGTTCATGTGGATTTGTTTAAACAACTGAATTAAAAGCATACTGTCATTTTCCTTTTCAGCTTTATTAAGTGAAAAAATACTCTATATATTATCAGCTAGGAAACTAAATGAACACATAAACTGTAGGAAGTGCAGTCCTTTATCTCTTCTTAGCAATGGGGATGCATATTTGCATTCCTTTTCTGATACTGATATAAATTGATTGTCCAGGTTTTCAAAAATAATTTTGAGTTAATTGATATGAAACCTTTGATAAACAATAAATGCTTAATACATTGTCTTGTATGATTGATTCAAATTCTTACTCCCCTATCACTAATTCTTCTCTATTCTGCTACAGGTAGACAACATTAAATTAATAACCAAGATAATAAACATGTTGTATAATCTATATTTCCCCAAGCCATTCCACCATAGAGATACATAGTAAAGCTTCAAAAAAATGTTTTCTTATTATTTTTAACTAAGACTCAAGGAGGCAACAGGCTTTACCCAATGTCACAGGATTAGTGAAGTGGCAAAAAATTGCTGTGACAGACTTGTGAAGATAAAGAAATATGGTAAGATATGGTTCCTGCCTTCATCAAGTTTGAATTTCAAAGAAGAGATAAAATTAAAAGACAGGTGAAAGTAATGCCAAATAACAGAGATGTTAATAAAGAGCATTTGGGTTTGTGTTGGGCAGGTAGGAGGTCATTTCCAATGAGGGCAATCAGGAAACCTTTATAGAGAAGATGATTTGGGGTTGGCCTTTTTAAATTTTCTCACTAAAGTTTAATGAATGCAATAAATATTATTCTTTAACTTGTCCTTCTCCAGCAGAATTTTTGAAAAGCAAGTTTCTATCATAATTCCTCTGTAAATAGTCAAATCCTTCATCTCTATCTGCTAAAGGGAGGTTTTGTTCCATCAAGCTTATCAGTTTTATTAAAATAACTTTTCTGGAAGTCAGTAATTTCCAGTAATTCAAACTTCTTGAATATTTATGAATCTTTTCATACATAATCCAGAATCTTATTCCGATAACATAAACATTTAAATGTACATATAAATAGATTGTGCCAAATTCTTAATTTTCCACTTTAAACGTTTATCTCAGTCTTACTAATGTGCATAAATGGCAACTCATTTCTTCTTGCTTAGGCAAAAAACACATAAAAAACACCAAACACACACTCACACACACAGCAACAACAACAACAGCCACCACTCAAATAACAAAACTCGCCCTTATTCTTGTTTTTTCTCTTTCATGCGTCATCCAAGTAATCAACAAATTCTATCCACACTTTCTTCAAAATATCTCAACAGACCAGTTCCCACTTTGCCAGGCCTATCCAGGAATAGTAACTGAAAAAGTCCTATCAATTCTCCCTGCTTCCATCTTTGTGCCTCCACGATTTCACTCAAACACAGAAGGCGCATTTCGTCCTGGTCTAGAATGTCTACAAATACCATACTTTTGCTGTATACAGTAAAGCAATTTGAGCCAAAGTACAATGGTTTCACATCCCCTCAGAATGAAATCCAAAGTTCTTAAAGTGGTCTTCAAGCTCTTGAAAACCTGGGCCTCTGTTAATTCCAAGAACGTCCTTTCCCCCTCATACCCCAGATATTTACATCTGAGGGCCTTGGCACGTTTTCTCGCCTCTGCCTAAAAAATTTTTTGCTTCCAGTTATCTGCATGATTCATACTTTAACTTCTTTCAGGCCTTGCTAAAGCTTAAGCTTTTCATAGAATATTTTTCATTCTCAGAGTAGTAAGACATCATCCCTTCTATTCCTATATAATACTTTATTAATTTTCACAGCATATATTATAACAATATCATGGCATACTGGTGTATATTTTGTAAAATTATTGTTTGTCTCCCCAACACCATGATTTAAGTTTTATGAGAACAGAGACTTTGTTTACAGGGATTTTGTTTAAATTACTTATGAATCCCCAGAACCTTGAATAGTGTCTAAAAAAAATAGGAATTCAATAAACATCAAATGAATAAATGAATTGTAATAAAAAATAGCTTTTGCTTGAATGCTTTTTTACAATTATCACAGTATCTTTTATATGAGAATGTAAAGACAGCATACTTTTGAAAACATGTACCTGTGTGCCTTGCTAAAAATTATTAACACAGGGGCTACCACCTATTTTTTCCCTTTTCAGCCATATTTCTACTCTCCACTTTTTTTGTTTTTTATTTTTCACCTCCAGGTCACTCATTAATGTACAACTGCACATAAATTGCTTTTACCACGATCTCTAATACTTATTCCTTGCTAACTTTGATAAACATTTCAGTTTTCATTTGACTTAACAGTGACACTGGACACTCGTCAATGCAGCATTCATCTAACATCATACTTTTTTCCCCCTTCTACCATTTTTCTTTTTAAACTGGTGCTTGTCAGTTCCTTTTGTTAATTCTTTTCCTGCCCTCTGGCTTTATACTTTATTCTTTAATATATATATGTATTCTTAAATACATATATATACACATATATATGTAAGGAGCATTTTGAGCATTTTGTGGCTTATATTTTAAAATTTTAGGCATCAAGAACAAAGAGCATAAAAATCCACCATGTCAAAAGTTTCTAGATGGATTTTGAATAATTTGAAATTTGTAGAAGAATACATACAAGCATCCCTTTGTTCTTTGACTCAGATAGCAAAATATAAAAGTTATAAATTTAAGATATTTTATTTCCATTGTATATAAATAATTGAGAGAAAAATTTAAAGATCATGACAATTTTGCAATTTGATATTTGAAAAAAATCTTGAATAAAAGCATTTTTAGCCAAAATGAAAATGAGGAACTGTATATATGTAAATCTTTCTGTAGAATAAATATTATAAGCCTCACTTGTTCTTTCCTATTATGACTCTCCTTGCATGGTATTTTATACATGCTCTCCATATGTTAGGATGTCTGAGACTTGTAGATGTGAGAATATATTGCATTAAAAATGGACGTAGTCTAAAAATAGAAACACAACATTTTTGTTTACAAAAAGGAATAATTTCCATTCTTTCAATAATGGCTATAAAGCCTACTATTCTACAAAATGTAAGAATTCACTAAATCTCGGCCTTTTCTTAGTAAATTCTAAACTAGAAATCCTCTTCAGGAAGTTCTTCCCTTCATTTATTTTGCATGAAACTGAAATTCTGGTGTCACTTTCAGCTCCTTCCATTATGAATACCAAAACTGCCACTCAATTATAAAAATAAAAAGTTTCTTATACGTGAACCTATTCACTGAACATTCTCCATATTTTCATGCCTTAAGAATCCTGGTCCACCTTGAGGCTACAACATACTCAAGTTCTCTTCGATGTAGAAAATCTATTCTTGCTGATCTCCTATTTGAAGGGAAGTATCCTTTTTATTCATCAGCTCTATTCCAGACAATAATCGTCTCAATTTCAAATTTTCTCTTTCTTTTAGTTCATCCGATCTATCCTCAATCCTATATTCAGTTATTTTACCAAACCAATCTTTTCATTCATTGAAGTCTGGTCCTTGATTCACTGTCTCTCTCTGTGATGTAGTTTTTACCTTCAGGCTAGGGGAATTCAATATCCATGCTGGCCACCCATTTAACAACTTGTCCTCTCAGATCTCTAATCACAGATTCTGTGATTAGATTCAAAGATCCTTTTCTTCGATCTTTATCAATTATCATTCTCTTGATGATACCCTCAAATTTACCACCCATCAAAACTGTTCAAGCTCTGATATATCAAAGTCAGAAATCACACTCCCTGAAAACATTCTATTCATCCAGCTTCCAGGTTCAACTAATCCCATGACTACTTGACTTTGACACATAGTACATTTTTCCAGTTCATGAGGAAACCCTGATATCATTAAAGTTAGAATCCATGATAAAGTTGAATGCATTCTTTTGAAGATCCACTAAATTTCACTTGCCTGTTATCCTCTTACTAGCTATACAAAGCAAAACCTCAAACCTAGATCAATACACTGTTTTTCCTTATTCTATTTTTATTCTTCTCTATTCTTTTCACACATCTGAAATTCCTATTTTTCCTCCACTTTGAACTGATGATATCCTCGTTCATTTAAAATTAAAGAAATACCGCTGAATTCCCGGTACGAAATAAAAAAAAAAAAGGACAGGGAGAAGGCGTTAGAATAGAGAACTCCTTTATCTTCCTACCACCAAGTGAACTAGCTACAATATCTGCCTTCATTCTTTCTTACTTCTCTCTTAAGTGAATTTCATTAGATAAGATAAGAATAAAATTTCCTGAATTCCCTCATAGTCTTAGGCTCATGTCCTTTAATTTCCTCTGCTTCCTACTACTCCTTATACAACCATTATTTGTTGAAGTTCCTCAGTAACCTGTTGCGTTTCTCTTCCCTTCTCATGCCTCCAGTTGCCATCTACTGTTGATCAGTCTTCTGACCTCTAGACTTACGCATCTGACTTTTCATTAGACATTGTAAATTGGATAGCTCTTATTCACCACATTCATAGATTATATAATCATCTGTTTCCTAAATTTGCTTGTTAGTCTTCCTATCTCAACACACAGTACACTAGTCATATTTATGCCAAAAGGAAAAAAAAAATAAGCAGCCTTTTTTTTCTAAATTTAGTTATCTAATCCTTCTCTAAATATGTTCAATTGTACTCCACATCTATTTCTTTTTTTTACTTTTTTGGTGCGTGGTCTGGGAATTGAACTGGGGTCTCCCACATGGAAGGCAAGCATTCTATCACTGCACCCATGCACCCCACATCTTTTTTTTTAGTGTCTCTCATTTTCACTATTCCCATTGCTACTATAGCAATCTACATCATCAAAATTTTTCCCAAATAGGTAAGATTCTTTTTGGTTTTTCCAGTCAATTCTTCATCAATGTTAACAAATTTTATGTGGAAACTAAAGAGTTATAATTTTAAAATTCAAAATGAATCATTTAGCAGTTTTATGTAAGTACAAATATTACATCACTTTTCCTTAAGAAAGGGTTCACAATTTTTAAACACGAAACATAATATACCATACGATTTTTCCTCCTTTGTTTATGCCCAGTCTTAACTGTATCCACTATCTCTCTTGCTGTTTTTATTTGGGGGGGGGGGGTGGAGTGCATGGTCCGGAAATTGAACCTGGGTCTCTTACAGGGAAAGCGGGAATTCTGAACCACTTGTGCACTCTCTCTTGCTGTTTTAACTTCAGAAATATGGACCTCCATTTATTTATTTATTTATTTATTTATTTTGAAAATTATGCACTCTCTTGCTCTCAGGTCTTTAGAATGCTACTTTTGCATTTTCTCTATTCCCTTGCCTAATGAAACCCTTATGGCTCACCTGAAATGTTTCTTCCTCTTGAATACTTTCCCTGAAACTTCAGATTGCTGTCATCCTTTTGATTATTATTTGATAGCTATTTGCATTTCTCATTATTATATTGACCATGATTAATGCATTTTTCTTCCAGATGGTAAGTTACTTCTTGGGCAGGAATGCTTATTTTTTTAAAATACAAATCCATAACTCCAGCACTTATTATAATAAAATATAATAAAATAATTACTATTACATTTCTTGGCCAATTTGCCAAACTGTATTTCCTATTGTACTACCTCAGTGGACCAACTTTTTAATGTCAATTATAGGTTATATTGAGAAACAGAAAGGTTGAAGTAAATCCTATGTAGGTTGTGTATTTAATTGCATCTAATAGCAAAATTTGTTATTCTAGTGTTCCTCTACATTTGTTCCTGATGATATGTATGTGTCCAGACAGTATTTCTGACCCCATAACAGATGGAACAACCCATATAAGATAGTCCCTACAAAGCAAATGGACAAAATATCTCCTACATAATTGATAAAGTAAGCCTCAAATAGATCTACGACAAGTGTGCCCCACCCATTAGATATTACAAATTCTTTGAAAGGTTCTCTGCAATATTTTAAAATGCCATCTATTTTTTCATAATAAACACAAATATCTTCATTCTTATAGCAATGCTAATTCCCTAAACTTACAATTTTTAGTTTAAATTCATCAAATAGAAACTCCAGAACAAATGCATGCTTTTAAATCTCCTATGAAAATTATAAAACTTAAAAGATATCATTAAAGAAAAATTTCCAACAAAGTTTTCAAATTAAATGTCTTATAAATTAACAATAGTAAGTTTTCAAACATAATCATTGTATTCTAATGTAAAATTTAAAAACAATTATACATGATAACAACCTGGGATTTATTCCAGGTATGTAAAGCTGGTTCAACATTTTTATTTATTTATTTATTTATTTATTTTACATGGGCAGGCACCGGGAATTGAACCTGGGTCCTCTGGCATGGCAGGCAAGCGTTCTTGTTACTGAGCCACCATGTCCCGCCCCGGTTCAACATTTGAAAATCTATGAATGTAGTTCATCACATCAACAGGTTAAAAAAGAAAAATTATATAATCATATTGATAAATGTAGAAAAAGCATTTGCTAAAACATCAATTCATGATAAAAACTCTCAACACACTGGGAATTTAGTGATATTTCCTTCAACTGACATAAGACATCTATTTAAAAAAACAACTTAACATCATACTCAAAGGCGAAAACTAGAAACTTTCCCCCTTAGACCAAGAACAAGGTAAAGACATTCCTTCTCAACACTCCTGTTCAACACCATATTGCAACTCTTAGCTAATTCAGAAAGACAAGAAAAGGAAATAACAGGTATACAAATTAGGAATATAGAAATAAAATTTCTTTGTACTCGGATGATGTGATTGTCTATGTAGAAAATGCAAAAGATTGACAAAAAATTTACTGGAACTAGTAAGTGATTATAGCAAGGTTGTAGGATACAAAGTTAATATAAAAAATCAATTTTTCCTATATAAATGCAATGAACAATCAGATTTTGAAATTGAAAATACAATATCATGTTTAATAACACCAAAAAAGACAAATGCATAAGTATAAATATAACAAGATATGTGCAAGATTATGCATGAGGAAAACTATAAAACTTTGATGAAATAAATCAAAGAGTATCTAAATAAATGGAGAGAAATCCCATGTTCCTGGATAGGAAGACTCAATATTATTAAGTTATTTAAAAGCTTGTAAGGAAAATAAAATGCCCAGAATAGTCCACAGAATGCTCAAGAACATCAAAGTCAGAGGACTAACACATATCCAAATTCAAGATTTACTATAAAGCTATAATGATCAAGACAGTGTAGTAATAGTGTAAGAGTAGACAAATGGACAATGGAATAGAATAGAGAGCCCAGAACTATTTTCCATGAATATAGTCAGGAAATGGTTGACAAAAAACAAAGGCAATTCAACTCAGAAAGGATAGGCTTTTCAAAAAATACTATTGGAACATCGAAATGCAAAAAACGAATCTAGACACAGACTTTACACCTTCCACATTATTAGCTTTAAATGAATCATGGATGTTGTGTAAAATGAAAAAGCATACAACTTCTCAAGACAACATGGGAGGAATCCTAGGTGGCCTTACATTTCGTGATGACTTTGTATATATAACGACAAAAGCACGATCTGTGAAAGAGTATATTGGTAACTTGGCCTTCATCAAAAGTAAAAATAGAGGCTCCGCCCCGGAATTGCGTGTTCTAGCTTTCTGTGTGCTTAGATGCCCAAGCTACTGAGGGTCTAAGTCCGGGCAGCCGAAGAGTGTGGTTAGCAAGATGAACGAAGATGCGCAGATGAGAGCAGCGATTAACCAAAAGTTGATAGAAACTGGAGAAAGAGAACGCCTCAAAGAGTTGCTGAGAGCTAAGTTAATTGAATGTGGCTGGAAGGATCAGTTGAAGGCACACTGTACAGAGGTAATTAAAGACAAAGGACTAGAACACGTTACTGTTGATGACTCGGTGGCTGAAATCACTCCAAAAGGCAGAGCTCTGGTACCTGACAGTGTAAAGAAGGAACTCCTACAAAGAATAAGAACATTCCTTGCTCAGCATGCCAGCCTTTAAGATCAAATTAGATTATGTTGTTCTGTGGTTTTATTTCTGAAAGTGAAACTTCCCATAAATTAGAAATTGATTTCCCAAAATAAACTCCTTTTTTGTATGATGGTATACAGTTTTCAGCAAAAAAAAAAAAAAAGTAAAAATATTCTTTTATTTGAGAGACAATGTTAATAAATGAGAAAACAAGCCACATATGGGGAGAAAATATATATACAACAAAGTATTTGTATTCAAATTAAAAAAAAACATTTAAAATATAACAATAGGAACACAAACAACATAATTAAAAGATAGACAAAAGATCTGAACAGACAATTCACAAAAGAAGACATATAGATTGTAAGTAAGCATATGAAAAGTGACTCAACATCATTTGCTATTAGAATATTGCAAATTAGAACAATAATGAGATACTACTACAAAGCTATTATAATGGCTGACATCCAAACAATTGATAACACCCAATGCTGGTGAGGATGTGAAGTAACAGGAATGCTCATCATTGCTGGTGAAAACACAAAATGCTATAAGCATTCTGGAAGACAGTTTGGCGATTTCTTGCAAATCTAAACATAAGTATACCACATGATGCAACAATTGCACTCCTAATTTAATCCTAAATGAGTTGAAAACATTTGTCCCCGCAAAAATGTGCATACAAATGTTTATAGCAGGTTTATTCATAACTGCCAAAATCTGGAATGCCCTTCAATAGTGAATGGATAAACAAACTGTAGTACATCCATACAACAGAATATTATTAAGAAGTAAAAAAATATGAGCTATCTAGACATGAAAAGACATGGAAGAAACATATGCATATTGCTAAGAGAAAAGAAGTTAGTCTGAAAAGGATAAATACTATATCATTCCAGCAATATAATACTATGCAAAAAGCACAACTATAGAAAGTGTGAAAAAATCAGTGGTTGCCTGGGATTAGGGAGAAGTGGTAAAGAGATGAATCGATGGAACACAAAGCATTTCTAGGGCAGTGTAACTCTTCTGTATGATGCTATAATGGTGAATACATGACATTATACATTTATCAGAATCTGTAAAACTGTACCACACTAAGAGCGATACCATTTTAGTTAATGATAATGTATCAACATCGATTCATCAGTTGTAGCAAATGTACCATATTAATGCAAGATGTTAAACAACAGGATAAATTGTGTATGGGGTGGGAGTGCAGAGATTGTTTATGGGAATTCTGAGTGATTGTTCTGTAAACCTAAAACTGATCTAGAAATAGTCTCTCTGTCTTTCTCTGTCTCTTGCTGGTACACTGACCTAACTTAATAAATGAAAGCATATTTGAGTAAGCAGAATTCGGTATCATTTTGTCACTGAATAACATCTGCTGCTGATCAGTTTCATGTAATAAGTTGTTTCCAGATTTCCCATTATCCCTGACTAGTCACTGATTAGCTATAATCAAAGAACCTACCAGTTAGTGGAATATGGAATTGACATTATTGACTAAAGTCATTTAGCCAACCCATTTGAGATGAGCCTTGAGAACCACTTGCCTTTAGGCTCAAAATCTATGTACTTCTTTTTTATTTTCTTAGTCCACAGGAATAGTTTGTGGATTTGTTTCCTAACTTATAGAATCCCCACTTGTTCAGGGACCTACCTAAATAAACTTTTATCTCATCATACCTATCTACCCATAGGTTGAGCATTTTATTCTTTGTTTTGTAGATATGTTCAAAAGTATTGGAACCATCAAGAATGATGGTAGCATCTCTGGATTAATTCTGATATAAGTACCTCCTGGAGTTCTTTTGGCTAACATTGACTAACTTTAAAATGAATGCATTTTCCTCTTTTCATGAGCATGCAGCTAGTCAACATCTCTAGGCCTCCCTTGCAGGTTGTCAGGTAAAATAGATCTAATTCAATGGATGCAGGCATACCTGACATACATTCTGTGCAGGCCAGAGACATGAACAAAGCCCAAGCAGTGATACACTCTCTCTTCCACATTTTCAATGCAGATATTAACAAATATAGTATAAACTGAAACTGATTAGAATTTAAGTAAGAAATAACTAGATTTCCATTTTATTAAACTATTATGACTTCAGACTTTTATCTATTACAGTACCTAGAATTCCTGTAACTAATACATGCAATCACCAGTTCTGTTCCTTCCTTAAAAATCTATTATAGCTTGTGCTCATCTTCTTTTCCTCTGACACTGTCATTCGACATGGTTGTCAAACATCACTTGCCTCAGCTTTGTCTTGATCATGCTTAGGTCTAGATTAATCTCCTTTGCCCAAGGCAAGCAGGCAAATTCTTGGCCTGTTCAAGTTTGTGGAATGTAAATAAGCATGTTTCCTTTCAGAGTGTTTTAATAACCAAATCTCTAATATAAACAAATTCAGATTGAGATTCAAGAATTGAGTAATGTCTTTGGAGGTGCAAGGGTAGTTCAGTGGTAGAATTCTTACCTGCCATCGACCTGGGTTCGATTCCTGGCCCATGCACTTCCCAAACAAATGAAAAAACAGTGAAACAAAAAAAATTCAACAAATGATGCTGCATTAAGCTGTAATAAGGGGATACTCACATGAAAACAGAATGAAATGTGACCCCCACATATAGCATACAAAAACAAACAAAAAAGTAAGCCAAGTGGCTTTAAGTTTATAATCACTTAATGATTAACATATTTTGACTACCTACTTTGCGCTAGGTATTGTTTTAAATACTTCATCTGTCAGTTCATTTAATCTTCAAGAGTTTCTGAAAAATATAAAATCAGTCAGAGGTACAGATGTGCTGTTAAATAACATGAAATTAAACATCAGACTTCTAAAGACTTGGCGCATCAAAAGAGGGTTTAGTGCTCTTATACGTGAATTTTGTATTCAATGGCAGCCACCCAAAATGCCACAACAACTTTGATCCTTAGAGACTTGAAAAATTGAATAAATGTTTTCTTGAATATTCTCCAATATCACTGAGTATTGCATTAATTTAACTTGCTTTGCTGTGACACACAAACAAAACACACATTTTCTTGTATTAGCCAGATGTTAGTTTTTCAAAAGTATATTGAAAATGACTAACTTGTGTAATGGTGAATTGAAGTACATGCTTTGTATTGTAACATTTTTTATTAAAATGCATTTTAAAGTGTATATATGTTTTTGATAACTATTTTATATTGTATTTTTGTATTATTTTTATACTACATATTTTAATTATTATGAATGTAAAATTTTAAACTGTTTGTGTTTGCATACACAATTTCTGACATAGGTTGGAATAATTATAATAATGTGTATTTTTGACTTATTTTGCATTAATTTCTTCTAACATAAACAGAACTATGAAGACAACTGAGAGCTGGAAAGAAATCTTCATTATAAGGCCAATAATACTGTATCTCCAGATAGGCTAATTTTTCCTGTTTTCTTTCTACTTAAAAATCTTATGATGATTCTTTCTCATACATTTCTCATTCAATCAATTTTGGTGTGCATGAATTTGCTACATATTACAGTTCCAATCCAGCAGTGCAAGAGAAATAAATCAACTGATTGACAATCAACTCCCACAGTCAATACAGTTGAACAATGCACTTGAAAATAGCTGTCATTATTCTGTACCAAAGGAATATCTGCTAGTACTTTGTGACACAGCTGCCATTTCAATTGGAAAATTAAGTTCAAAAATGTAAATCACCACAGGGCCTTAGATTGATAACGTGTATGATCAGGTACTTAGTATGAGATGACTTTCACATGTTGAAAGCCTGTCATTATAAATTCCACATAATAACAGAATTATGTAGTGAATGTATTAAACAAAAAAAATAAAACATCCACTAGAAAATATCATTGTGTGTCTAAGAAATACATCATAACAAACTTTAAATTAGCTATGACATTTTTTCTCCTGTAGTCAGATTTATCATATACAGAAAAATAGAGTCACATAACTTAATAAACCTGAGTAAGTAATTGGAAAGATAGGGAGGGGTTTACCATCTATTCAATAAAACCAACAGAAAGATCTCCTTTTTCTGCTGATTATATGGTACCAGAAGGGAGAATTATTCATTCAACCACAGAAACTAATCCATAAACTTTCTATCATAGTGCCATCTTCAGGCAATGTTTCTTCCTTCCTTCCTTCCTTCCTTCCTTCCTTCCTTCCTTCCTTCCTTCCTTCCTTCCTTCCTTCCTTCCTTCCTTCCTTCCTTCCTTCCTTCCTTCTTTTTTACAAAATAATTTATTGAGTTCCTACATAATAAGGCAAAGCAAATTCAAAATATTTACATACAAGTATCCATATAAACATATGCTGTTAAAAATAAGCCCCTTCTCATTTAGAGTGACAAAGGCATGAAGGAGAAAACAGGTTTGGGTGCAGCCTTGTGCCTGAGAAGGAAGGCAATACCATAATTTATCAAACTCCCAGCAAAAGGAATTATAATAAAAATCTTCCAAAGGAAAGAGAAGATATTACTAGAAGAGGAAGAAGTGAAAATTAGCTTAGACAAAATATGTATATATATATATATATATATATATGCATATATATAAATAAATTATTTTATATAATGATTTACACCTAAATTATTCTCTTACTGCCAAGTATATAATAATATTTCATGTATCATTCATATTCAATTTAAACAGTGTTTACATCAATATAATATAATGATTCCACTTATAATTGAAATTGTTCTTATCTCTTCTCAATGAAAAGAAGGCAAAATTTTTATAAAGCTCTAAGTACACGATGTCTGAATTTCAACAGAGTATTTCTCTTTTCGTGCAGCTGTGGTTTCTGATGATCTGTCATTCTGAGGTTAAGTATTAAGATCCTCAAACCAACACATCCTAACACAACGGCAGAGTGAAGACTAAATACTTGTAATAGCAACTATCTTTTAAAAAGTGAAAAGAGTAAACCAGTCCATCACATATTTTCTATCAAAAGAGCAAGGAGAGTAAAAACAAGGCAAAAACAAGACAAACAAAATACCTTCTTGTCCAGTAGAAGAGTATGTTCTCCAGACAGTGAATTTGTTTGTCACCAGGTTTGCTAACAGGGATTTTATTTCTTCAAGTTTATTTTACACGGTGGTGAAAAATTAAGGATACGTTTGGCTAGTTCGGGTTTTCTCTAGCAATGTACCTCCTTTAGAACCCCAGTAAGCTAGCTTCTTTCCAGTTCTGGGGTCTGTTTGGTCTAACAATGAATACCAGAAACCTGGCATTACCATGGAACATTGTGGTTTTATCTTGAAGTATTAGACCTCATAGCACTTCCTGACCATTTAGTCCTTGACTGGCTTCAATTTGAGTCCAGGATGAAACTGATTGGCATTAACATGTCTGTACTAACCATGTCAAAGCCCAGTTGGTAGTTCTATTAGAGATTTTCAGCACAAGACATACAATTTCATAACCTCATCCTAGTATTTAGAAAAATCTAGAATAGTGCCATATAAGAAACATAATATGAGCCACACATGTGAGCAAGACACATAAATATGTATATATATATTTTCAATTTAAATACTTACATATAAATTTAAATAGTCACATTTAAAAATGTATTGTTTTTGAATTCCAGTATGCTTTTTATACTTAAAGCATATTTCATTTCAAATTAGACAAATTTCAAGGACTCAATAG